>NC_141008.1:28608072-29208072 GCF_052327205.1 Somniosus microcephalus | reverse complement strand
GTGAATCTAGTACACCCTGAGCTTGACTTCTGGTGTCATCAGTCCGAGCTGTCTGCAACCTACTGGAATGGCCTGACCTTTATACTCACGAGTAAACAACTCAACAGGCTTTTGTACTCCGTGCTTTTCCATTAACCCAAAGATTTCTTACCTTCTGTTAATTGTGTTAATTTGTTAGAATCCTGCATTGTTAACTTAATCTAGTCCCTTGCTCTGTATTCAATTTTTTCTATTCAATTCAATTCAAATCGCTTTATTGGCACGACAAGTTACATCTTATGTTGCCAAAGCATCGAAAAACATTCATGTTTGTTCACGTACTGTGCTAATTTAATCTGGTCTGTCTCAGCTGCCTTTACCTCCACTTCCTATTTTATCTCACCCAGGCTAACTGGTTGCTCAAGGGTGTCTCTTCCTATGTCAGCAACAATCTGTTACGCAAATGTATCCGCTGCATGTTGCACTTAGGCTAACTTTTATTGTGTTATCAATTTTCTACGATTGTCTCTAAAACCTACATGAATGAAGAAGAATATTGATTTTCGGTCCTGAATTACCCTTTTACTAGTTTGAACCTATAGCCCTTTGTCCTACTCTCACAATTCAATGTAAATTAATAATCTTTTATCCATCTTCTGTATCTCTGTAACATCACCTCTCAGATGCCTCCTTTCTAGGCTGTGAAGCCCAAGTTTCTCTGATCTTTCCTCATAAATCAGACTCCTGGCACTGGGGATCGGCCTTTTCTGCACTGCCTCCAGTTGTTTCTCAGTGATTAGAACTCAACACAATACTCAAAGTGCAGTCTGGCAAGAGCACTGTACAGTTTGATGATGATTGCTTCTAACTTACAGTCTGTGGTTTTGGCTGTATAGTTAAATATCCCATTGGCTTTATTGATAACTGCTCTGCATTGGTGTTGGACATATTGAACGTTAAATCTACTAAGACTTCTAGATCTCTTTCAACTTCACCCTCCGCTAATTCAAAACCATTCATGCAGTGGGTGTGCCGCGCATTTTCCTTCCTGTTTGTTTACGCATAACCCTGGTGCCAAACAGCTCTGGTATAATTGACGTCTAGAAGTGGTTTAGGCACTTTCATGGTTTCCTTGAACTTAGTCAGGGAGGGCAAAATCACCTTGATTCCCTCTCCTTATCCAATTGCCCTCGACTGAATAGAGTGCGTGTGCGGGCTCAGTGAGTAAGGACTGGACTTAACTGTGATGCCCCCATGGTAAAATAGCCTGTTGACACTCTCTGTCTATGATGACTGGTCAGTTTGATGAGGTGCTGGCAGCAGCCATGAAACTGTACCCAAGCAAGAGTCAGCAGGTTGGATTTTCCTTCACATACCCGCCGAAATTGGGTAAGGTAGTGGCAGGAAACTGGTGTGTTGAGGCCTACTGCTGTCTCCCCGCACTGTCCTGCCTCTGGCCCAATGGGGTGGCCGCTGGCTGCCTGTCCCCTCACCACTGCATGTAAATGCTGGCAGGAAGATGGAGCCTGGCATCCCAGCCCATTTCAACGCACCTGTCCCCTTACTGCTACTCCCTGGTGGAAGGTGGCGGGAGACCCAGGGTAACGTTAGTAATGGCCCTTAAGTTTGCTGCTGGGGAGTGAGGGCTGAGAAGATGCCTCCTCTCCCTCTAAATGGGCCCCAGTATTAATATTGAAGACCTCGGTCTCAGCTAAGCCGTAAAGAAACACTGGTCATTTCTGTCTTAGGGGCTCTTTGGCCCCTTTAAGTACAGAGCCGCAGGCCGTCTGGTGCTGGATTACCGCTCAATTTCTTGACAGTGGGAATCCCACCAGGAAGCCACCCTGTGTGACGAAGTAACGCTGATCCAGGAAAATTAGGTTACAGCAGGCAAAAGTCCATCCCAAAGAGAGAAATTCCACCCAGTATCTTCAGGAAAAGGTGAAGAAAATTGCCTCCCTCCCCCGCCCGAGTTTGTATTTGAATTAAGTTCAGGCCTCAGCCTCTGCCTGTTTGTGAGTAATGAGCCGTTAGATCCATGCAGATCAACAATTAAGGGATTGATTTTCCTGGCAGACAATAACCAGACATTAATAATTAACTAGACAATTAATCACCATTAATCTGCGGCTTCAGTGCACACAGAGAGCAAAATAAACATGCCCGTATAATAAACTTAACAATTTTAGGAGCTGGAAAAGGACATGTGGGCCCAACGAGCCAATCTCTTTTCAGTGGATCAACCCCACGCATCTATCGTCTCACCATATCCCTCAATCCCATCGCTCTCCACAAATGTATCTAATTGTCTCTTCAGCCTATTTAAACCTTCTGTTTCAATGGGCTTCGCGGTTAACTTACTCCACAATCAGGGAATACTTTGCAAAAAAAAGGTTCTATCTTCCATTTTTATCCACTACCCCCTGCGATTCGAAAACTTCAGCACAGTCAAAAATTTGCTTGGATCAATTTTGTTAATTTCGTTCATGATGAAATAATTGAAGTTGTTACAGTAAACTGGTATAGTACATTCCCCCACTGACTAAACTCAGTTAACCCAGCACCACTCACTGATCAGTTAACCCAGCACCACCCACTGATCAGTTAACCCAGCACCACCCACTGATCAGTTAACCCAGCACCACCCACTGATCAGTTAACCCAGCATACCCACTGATCAGTTAACCCAGCACCACCCACTGATCAGTTAACCCAGCACCACTCACTAATCAGTTAACCCAGCACCACCCACTGACCAGTTAACCCAGCACCATTCACGGATCAGTAAACCCAGCACCACCCACTGATCAGTTAACCCAGCACCACCCACTGATCAGTTAACCCAGCACCACCCACTGATCAGTTAACCCAGCATACCCACTGATCAGTTAACCCAGCATACCCACTGATCAGTTAACGCATCACCACCCACTGACCAGTTAACCCATCACCACCCACTGATCAGTTAACCCAGCACCGCCCACTGACCAGTTAACGCATCACCACCCACTGACCAGTTAACCCATCACCACCCACTGATCAGTTAACCCAGCACCACTCACTGATCAGTTAACCCAGCACCACCCACTGATCAGTTAACCCAGCACCACCCACTGATCAGTTAACCCAGCACCACCCACTGATCAGTTAACCCAGCATCACTCTCTGATCAGTTAACCCAGCACCACCCACTGATCAGTTAACCCAACACCACCCACTGACCAGTTAACCCAACACCACCCACTGACCAGTTAACCCAGCACCACCCACTGATCAGTTAACCCAACACCACCCACTGACCAGTTAACCCAACACCACCCACTGACCAGTTAACCCAACACCACCCACTGGTCAGTTAACCCATCACCACCCACTGACCAGTTAACCCATCACCACCCACTGATCAGTTAACCCAGCACCACCCACTGACCAGTTAACCCAGCACCACTCATTGATCAGTTAACCCAGCACCACCCACTGACCAGTTAACCCAGCACCACTCTGTTGTGTCTGTGTATAATAAGACACAGACTGCGGAGAACGGTACAACAGGTGCTTACTCAATGTGGCTCACACTGGAACTGATCTGTACAGATTACTACTCAGTGCTATATACAGGTGTGGTCACTGCCGGTACTGCAGTATACATGAGCTGTAAAAGATAGTTCCCCCCTTAAAGGTACATACATTACAATTCCTCCCCTTTTAGATTAACAGTACCATAACACTCATTTAACAATTAAATATCAAACTAATTACAATTAACACTTTTAACATGCAATATTAGCTGAAAATAGTCTATTTATATATTCAGTCTTTGGGGAGGCTTCCTGATCCTTTCTGGATAGCGCCTTTCCCGAGTGTCTTGCTCTTGGTGCGGAGGCGATTCTGGCCCCCTGTCGTCGGTTGGTTCATCAGCTTCCGATGCTACTGTTTCTGGGGTAGATGCGACCTGTAGGTCGGGTTCATCACCAGGTACGTATGGGCGAGGCATGGGGTTGACTTGTTCCTGTGACTCTAGGATCTGGTCAGCATGGCGTCTCACGATGCTCTCCCCAACATCCACTGTGTACATTAGGGGGCCCTGCCATGTGCATATCGTTCCTGGCTGCCATTTTTCTGTTCGGTAGTCGCGGGCCAAGACTGGTTGCCCTACATTGAAGCTCCTTGTTGGCTTCTCATGGATGTGCTGGAATTGCTTACTCTCAACATCTCTTCGTACGTTTGGTCTGAGCAAATCCAGGCGAGATCTTAACCTTCGGTTAAAGAACATCATGGCTGGGGCCTGGTTGGTGACTGCATGTGTCGCATTCCGGTAGGCGAACAGGAAATTGTCCACCTTGTCCTGCAGCGGAATGTTGTCATTGTACGTAGCCTTAATTGCCTTCTTAAAGGTTTGTACGAACCTCTCAGCCAATCCATTTGTGGCTAGATGATACGGGGCAGATGTGTAATGCCTTACCCCATTCTTTTTCAAGAACCTCCGGAACTCTTCGGACACAAACTGTGGTCCGTTGTCGGAGCAAATCTGTTCTGGCAAGCCATTCCTGGCAAAAATGGTCCGTAGGACTGCAATAGTTTTCTCCGTGGTGGTGGAGGACATTTTGATGACCTCAGGCCATTTCGAGTGCGCATCCACGGCTATTAAAAACATTGAGTCCATGAATGGACCAGCAAAATCAATATGCACCCGTTGCCATGGAGATGAGGGCCACTCCCATGGGTGTAGAGGGGCCTGTGGTGGTGCATTTTGGACTTTCTGGCATCCTGAGCAGCTCTTGGTCAGGTCCTCGATTTGTTTATCGATTCCCGGCCACCACACATAAGCCCTGGCTAGGCATTTCATTTTTACCCCTCCCAGATGACCCTCATGAAGCTCATTGGGCACTCTATCCCTTAACTTGGGTGGAATTACCACTCGGGATCCACACATCAAGGTTCCCCCGGCACACTGACAGCTGTTCTCTCCTTGTCGAGAATGCTGGCAACAGTGAGTCGCCATGTGCTGGCCATCCCTTCACCATCAAATCATATACCCGAGACAGTGTCGGGTCATTTCGGGTTTCCTTTTTGATACAAGCGTTACTTACCGGTAGGTATTCAACTATAGTCGAATGGAATATTTCGACAGGATCCACTGCTGGTGCTTCCTCCGCAGTAGACAGTGGCAGGTGTGATAGCCCATCAGCATTTCCATGCTGTTTCGTGCCCTTATATTCAATCTCATAGTGGTGCGCCCCTAGAAAAAGTGACCATCTTTGTAGTCATTGCGCAGTCATCACCGGAACGCCCTTCTTCGGATTAAAAATGGAGACAAGAGGCTGGTGATCAGTCAGCAAGGTGAATTTCTGCCCGTGCAGATAGTGATTGAACTTTCTCACTCCCCACGCTAGGCTGAGGGCCTCCCTGTCAATCTGGGCGTAGTTACGCTCGGCTGAGGTTAGTGATCGTGACGCAAAGGCTATTGGCCTCTCTGAGCCGTCCGAGAATTTGTGCGACAGCACTGCTCCAATGCCGTAGGGTGACGCATCGCATGCCAACCGAATTGGTAATGCTGGGTTGTAATGGGCCAATACCTCTTTCGATGTGATTAGTGTTTTGCTCTTCTGGAAAGCTCGTCTACATTCGTCACTCCACTTCCATGGCACCCCAGTTTGCAGTAGGGTGTTCAGTGGGTGTAGTATTGTAGACAAATTTGGCAAGAACTTATGGTAGTAGTTTACCAGCCCGAGGAACGACCTCAGTTGTGACACATTTTCCGGTGCTGGAGCCTTGACTACTGCCTCAATCTTCTCTGGGGACTTATGTAACCCCTCTTTATTGATAACGTGGCCACAATACGAGATCTGTTTTCTAAAAAACTCGCATTTGAGGCAGTTAGCTCGGAGCCCATATTCCTGCAATCTAGTGAGCACCTGCTCCAGGTTGGCAAGGTGATCACTGTCATTTTCGCCCGTGACCAGGATGTCGTCCAAATAACACTGGGTCCCTGGAATCCCTTGCAGGACTTGTTCCATTGCCCTCTGCCAAATAGCCGGAGCTGATGCTACCCCGAATACCAGCCGGTTGTATTGGTAGAGACCTTTATGGGTGTTGATTGTGAGGTATTTTTTGATGCTTCTTCTACCTCCATTTGCAGATACGCCTGGGCCAGATCAATCTTAGTGAAGCGTTTCCCTCCATATAGCGAGGTGAAAATATCTTCAATCCGCGGAAGTGGATATTGTACGGTGTGAAGGACCGGGTTCACTGTTACCTTAAAGTCCCCACAGATGCGAACCTTCCTTGGTTCCCCAGGCGTGCTGCTCAACAACTTTTTCATCACAGGGACGATGGGTGTAGCCCACTCTCTCCAGTCTACCTTGGACAGTACACCTGAACGTTCCAGACTCTCCAGCTCTGCTTCGACGGCTGGGCGGATCGCATAAGGTACCGGTCTGGCTTTAAAAAATTTTGGACTTGCGTTTTCTTCAATTTTAATCATCGCTGTCATGCCTTTTAGTGTTCCGAGTCCTTGCTGGAACACTTCTTTCACGTCAGTTAGGATCTTTGACAGTCGCCCAGGTGCGACGTCATCATCCTTTTTGTCAGCCACAGTCAGTGCCTGTATGGAATGCCAATCCAGTTGTATTTTCCGGATCCATTCACGTCCCAGTAATGGTGGTCCTCCATCTTGCAATACATACAGGTCTAGTTTTGGTGTTTGCTTACCGTTATATATAACGGTCACTCTTATTTTTCCTTTGGGGTAGACTTTTTGTCCCGTGTACGTCTTCAAAATAATTTTTGTGTCTCTCAAGGGTATGTGTGAGAATAACCGCTCGTAGTCCCGTCGGTTTATGACTGTTAGGGCTGATCCTGTGTCCAATTCCATCTTTACCTGGACTCCTGCTATCTTGAGAGTGACCCAAATGGTTCGGTGATCCTCCGTTGTGATCACATTATGTAGTTTCAGACAACTCAGTTCCCTGCTTTCGGAGTCGTTATCACTCTTTTGTTCATCTGAACTATTCTCCGTCATCTTATGTACCTTCTTGTACTTTTCTTTGGTAGGTTTCTTATTGCTGGTTTTCTTTCCTGACCTGCAGACTTGTGCTACGTGTCCTACTTTTCCACACTGTCTGCACACTTTGTCTTTGAACCAGCAATCATTCTGGTCATGTGTTGTTCTGCCGCAGCGATAGCACTTCTCTGTTCCATATGACATTTCGTTTGTGCCATATTCTTGCGGTCTCTGTTGTATCTCTGCAGCGCCCCGTGCTGCTGCTTCATATGATACCGCAATGCTGAAAGCCTTTTCCAGCGTAAGGTCCTTTTCAGATAAAAGCCGTTTCTGGGTTCCTTCACTTTGAAGCCCACACACAAACTTGTCCCTTAAGGTATCTGCCAGTCCCGCTCCAAACTGGCAGTGTTTCGATAGTTTGCGCAGTTCTGTTAAATAATCAGCATTGCTTTCATCCTTATGCTGGTTCCGTTTGTGAAACTTGAATCTTTCTGCTATCAGCAGCGGTGTGGGGTTTAAATGTTCCTGTAGTATCATTATTATGTCTTCAAAACTCTTTTCCATTGGCTTCGTTGGGGGTTACTAGATTTCGTAGTAAACCATACGTCTTTGCACCCATTAAATTTAACAATACCGACGCTTTCTTGTCATCTGACACCTCATTTGCCTTGCAGTATACCTCTATTCATTTGACATATGTAGTCCAATCTTCGACTTCATTGTCAAATGCGGTGATACTGCCACTCTTCGGCATTTTGGGTGTGGTTTAAAATGGCGTCTCCCGTGCTTTCCTTCCTCCCCCGCTGCTGCCAACGCCGCTCCCGGCGGTTCTTGTGGCAATGGCGGTGCCCTGTAGGTTTCGCGCACTTCTCCTGCGCTGCTGCCAACGCCGCTCTCGGCGGTCCTCATGGCAATGGCGGCGCCTCGCGGCTTTCTGCACGTCTCTCTCACCCTCTCTTCGACGCTGCTCGGCCCCTGAACACCGGCTGCGCCCTGTGCGCTCTGCCCTCTCTCTCTCTCTCTCTCTCCCCCGTCGACGCTGCTCGGACCTTTGCTGTGCCGCTCGGTCGGGCTCTAGCCCGCCGCTGTCCGGGAAGGGTCTGCGCACTACCTGTTGCCAGCCCGTTTCGCTGGACCACCTCGACTGGAAAGCCAAGCCTGGCTCTTGACAGCCTCCCCCGCAATTCTCGAGTCTCAGCTGGATGACTGGGCGGTTGCCCGTGGTCGACTCCTGAGTCTCTGGCCTTGACCTCCAATCCACTGATCTCCAGGATCGAATCCCCAGGAGGTGACGCAGAGTTGCAGGTAGGTTCGGAACTTGCCTTGTCGCCAATGTTGTGTCTGTGTATAATAAGACACAGACTGCAGGAGAACGGTACAACAGGTGTTTACTCAACGTGGCTCACACTGGAACTGATCTGTACAGATTACTACTCAGTACTATATACAGGTGTGGTCACTGCCGGTACTGCAGTATACATGAGCTGTAAAAGATAGTTCCCCCCCTTAAAGGTATACACATTACACACTCCCTGATCAATTAACCCCTCACCACCCACTGATCATTTAAGCCATCACCACTCATTGATCAGTTAACACAGCACCACTCACTGATCAGTTAACCCAGCACCACTCACTGATCAGTTAACCCAGCACCACCAACTGATCAGTTAACCCAGCACCACTCACTGATCAGTTAACGCAGCACCACTCACTGACCAGTTAATCCAGCACCACCCACTGATCAGTTAACCCAGCACCACCCACTGATCAGTTAACCCAGCACCACTCACTGATCAGTTAACCCAGCACCACTCACTGATCAGTTAACCCAGCACCACTCACTGATCAGTTAACCCAGCACCACCCACTGATCAGTTAACCCAGCACCACTCACTGATCAGTTAATCCAGCACCACCCACTGATCAGTTAACGCAGCACCACTCACTGATCAGTTAACCCAGCACCACTCACTGATCAGTTAACCCAGCACCACCCACTGATCAGTTAACCCAGCACCACTCACTGATCAGTTAACCCAGCACCACTCACTGATCAGTTAACCCAGCACCACTCACTGATCAGTTAACCCAGCACCACCCACTGATCAGTTAACCCAGCACCACTCACTGATCAGTTAATCCAGCACCACCCACTGATCAGTTAACGCAGCACCACTCACTGATCAGTTAACCCAGCACCACTCACTGATCAGTTAACGCAGCACCACTCACTGATCAGTTAACCCAGCACCACTCACTGATCAGTTAATCCAGCACCACCCACTGATCAGTTAACGCAGCACCACTCACTGATCAGTTAAAGCAGCACCACTCACTGACCAGTTAACCCAGCACCACCAACTGATCAGTTAACCCAGCACCACCCACTGATCAGTTAACGCAGCACCACTCACTGATCAGTTAACCCAGCACCACTCACTGATCAGTTAACGCAGCACCACTCACTGATCAGTTAACCCAGCACCACTCACTGATCAGTTAACGCAGCACCACTCACTGATCAGTTAACCCAGCACCACTCACTGATCAGTTAACGCAGCACCACTCACTGATCAGTTAACCCAGCACCACTCACTGATCAGTTAACGCAGCACCACTCACTGATCAGTTAACGCAGCACCACTCACTGATCAGTTAACCCAGCACCACTCACTGATCAGTTAACGCAGCACCACTCACTGATCAGTTAACCCAGCACCACCAACTGATCAGTTAACCCAGCACCACCCACTGATCAATTAACCCCTCACCACCCATTGATCAGTTAACCCCTCACCACCCATTGATCAGTTAACGCAGCACCACTCACTGATCAATTAACCCAGCACCACTCACTGATCAGTTAACCCAGCACCACCAACTGATCAGTTAACCCAGCACCACCCACTGATCAATTAACCCCTCACCACCCATTGATCAGTTAACCCCTCACCACCCATTGATCAGTTAATCCAGCACCACCCACTGATCAGTTAACCCAGCACCACTCACTGATCAGTTAACCCAGCACCACTCACTGATCAGTTAACCCAGCACCACTCACTGATCAGTTAACCCAGCACCACCCACTGATCAGTTAACCCAGCACCACTCACTGATCAGTTAACCCAGCACCACTCACTGATCAATTAACCCAGCACCACTCACTGATCAGTTAACCCAGCACCACCAACTGATCAGTTAACCCAGCACCACCCACTGATCAATTAACCCCTCACCACCCATTGATCAGTTAACCCCTCACCACCCATTGATCAGTTAACCCAGCATCACTCACTGATCAGTTAACCCAGCGCCACTCCCTGAGCAATTAACCCCTCACCACCCATTGATCAGTTAAGGCAGCATCACTCACTGATCCGTTAACCCAGCACCACCCACTGATCAGTTAATCCAGCACCACTCACTGATCAGTTAAGCCAGCACCACTCACTGACCAGTTAACCCAGCACCAGCCTCTGATCAGTTAACGCAGCACAACTCATTGACCAGTTAACCAGCACCACCCACTAATCAGTTAACCCAGCACCACTCATTGATCAGTTAACCCACCACCACCCACTGACCAGTTAACCCAGCACCACCCACTGACCAGTTTACCCAGCGCCACTCCCTGAGCAATTAACTCCTCACCACCCACTGATCAGTTAACGCAGCATCACTCACTGATCCGTTAATCCAGCACCACCCACTGATCAGTTAACCCAGCACCACTCACTGATCAGTTAACCCAGCACCACCCACTGATCAGTTAACCCAGCACCACTCACTGATCAGTTAACCCAGCACCACTCACTGATCAGTTAATCCAGCACCACTCACTGACCAGTTAACCCATCACCACTCACTGACCAGTAAACCCATCACCACTCCCTGATCAATTAACCCCTCACCACTCACTGATCAGTTAACCCAGCACCACTCACTGATCAATTAACCCCTCACCACCCACTGATCAGTTAACCCAGCACCAACCTCTGATCAGTTAACCCAGCATCACTCACTGATCAGTTAACCCAGCACCACTCACTGATCAATTAACCCCTCACCACCCAATGATCAGTTAACCCAGCATCACTCACTGATCAGTTATTCCAGCACCACAAATGTTAGTGTTAGTAATGGCGACCATGATACCATTGTCGATTGTTACAAAAACCCATCTGGTTCACTAATGTCCTTTAGGGAAGGAAATCTGCCGTCCTTACCTGGTCTGGTCTACATGTGACTTCAGACCCACAGCAATGTGGTTGACTCTTAATGCCCTCTGAAATGGCCTAGCAAGCCACTCAGTTGTAAACAACCGCTACTAAAAACAATAAGAATAAAACCGGACGGACCACCCGGCATCGACCTCGGCACCAGAAACGACAACGACAACGGCAAACCCAGCCCTGTCGACCCTGCAAAGTCCTCCTTACCAACATCTGGGGGCTTGTGCCAAAATTGGGAGAGCTGTCCCACAGACTAGTCAAGCAACAGCCTGACATAGTCATAATTACCGAATCATACCTTACAACCAATGTCCCAGACACCACCATCACCATCCCTGGGTATGTCCTGTCCCACCGGCAGGACAGACCCACCAGAGGTGGTGGCACCGTGGTATACAGTCGGGAGGGAGTAGCCCTGGGAGTCCTCAACATTGACTCAGGACCCCATGAGGTCTCATGGCATCAAGTCAAACATGGGCAAGGAAACCTCCTGCTAATTACCACCTACCGCCCTCCCTCAGCTGTACTCCTTCATGTTGAACACCAATTGGAAGAAGCACTGAGAGTAGCAAGGGCACAAAATGTTCTCTGGGTGGGGGGCTTCAATGTCCATCACCAAGAGTGGCTCGGTAGCACCACAACTGACCGAGCTGGCCGAGTCCTAAAGGACATAGCTGCCAGACTGGGTCTGCGACAGGTGGTGAGAGAACCAACACGAGGGAAAAACCTACTTGATCTCGTCCTCACCAATCGACCTGTTGCAGATGCATCTGTCCATGACAGCATTGGGGGAAGTGACCACCACACAGTCCTTGTGGAGACGAAGTCCCGTCTTCATGTTGAGGACACCCTCCACCGTGTTGTGTGGCACTACCACCGTGCTAAATGGGACAGATTTCGAACAGATCTGGCAACTCAAAACTGGGCAACCATGAGGCGCTGTGGGCCATCAGCAGCAGCAGAATTGTATTCAACCACAATCTGTAACCTCATGGACCGGCATATCCCTCACTCTACCATTACCATCAAGCCGGGAGATCAACCCTGGAACAGCACCAGGCATACCGAAAAATGAGGTGTCAACCTGGTGAGGCTACAACACAGGACAACTTGCATGCCAAACAATGGAAGCAACATGCGATAGACAGAGCTAAGCGATCTCACAACCATCGGATCAAATCAAAGCTCTGCAGTCCTGCCACATCCAGTTGTGAGTGGTGGTGGACAATTAAACAGTTAACAGGAGGAGGAGGCTCCAAAAATATCCCCATCCTCAATGATGCTGGAGCCCAGCACGTGAGTGCAAAAGACAAGGCTGAAGCATTTGCAACTATCTTCAGCCAGAAGTGCCGAGTGGATGATCCATCTTGGCCTTGTAGTGTATGTACCCGTCTACCTTTAAGGGAACGATTGAGTGTAACCGTTCACCTTTAAGAGAACTACTTTAGGTGTGGCACTATTTGATTGGCTTCTGTATACGGTAATACCGACAGTGACCACACCAGTATATAAGTGATGTTACAGGATAACGAGGGCAGATTCGCCCTGACCTCTGAATAGTAAAGACCTGTTTGTTTGTACTTCAAAAGTCTGTGTATTTATTTACTGCACAACCCACAGACTTTACAGTGGCGACGAGTCCGATCGTATCCTGCGGCAAGAATAGCAAAGTAACAAAGAGCGTCGAAGAGAGGCAACCGCCCTCGTCGTGCTACCAAAAGAAAACACGAGGCTACAACAACAGAAAGTGTGGTACTTTACAGAAGCTGGAAGACTAGCAACAAAAGCTTCATCAGCAACAGGCACTGATTACCCTGCTACCACGGTGTGGAGTGAGCCGACCAGCAAGAAACAAGGCGGCCGAAGAGACTGTGAGTAGGGGAAGGGGTAGAAGTATCCGGAGGAGAAGGGCAGAGCACTCGACCTCGGTCGAGGGGGAGCTATACCGGCCAAAAGTCGGGTCCAACGGCGTCGGGTGACAGCCGGACCGCGATCGGCGGGAAAAATCCGGGCAGCCACGAAGCGCTGAGCCTGCGAGTAGGCGCGGGAGGAGAAACCCAGCCGCAGCTGGGGAGGGAAACACCGGTCTGCGAGAGGGCTGGGGAGGCAAACGGGAACCGTGCGGGTGAGAGCCGGGTGCGGAGTGAGAGACTGCGAGGAGCCAGTCCAGCGGCTGAGCTGTTCTCCACCAACGGGGTACTCAGAGCCGGCAAAACCGAACGTGCGGGAGTGGGAGAGCGAACAGGAGCCGAGAACGGGGAGAGAGACTGCGCGAGAGCCAGTCCAGCGGCTGAACTGTTCTCCACCTACGGAGTACCCAGAGCCGGTAGAACCGAACGTGCGGGAGAGGAAGAGACAGAGCCGAGCACGGGGAGAGAGAGACTGCGCGAGAGCCAGTCCAGCGGCTGAACTGTCCTCCGTTAACGGGGTGTACCCAGCGCCGGTAGAGCCGTGCGGGCGGGAGGAAAAGACAGAGCCGAGTAAGGGGAGCTGTCCGAGAGCCAGCCCAGCGGCTGAACCTGTCCGCTGTGGGAAAAGCGTACCCCTTACGCCAGGGAGAAACGCGGAAAGCCGCCATTAGGTGGAGAAGACGACAGAGGCGGGAAACCGCCATTGAAGTGGGCGGGGAGAGAAAGGAAGAGCGGGAAACCGCCATTTTCGCAGGAAAACCGCCATTTTAGAAAAAAAAAAGATAATAAATAATACTTAAAGAAATACTGTGCTGCTTCAAAGAAAGAAAGATGCCTAAGCGAGGGAATATTAACGATTTTAATTCTGAAATAGAAGACTGGGCCACGTACGTGGAACGCATAGAGATCTATTGCGAAGCCAACAAAATAGAGGAAGACGACAAGGCGATAACATTGCTAAACTCGATGGGGGCAAAAACATATGGGCTCTTGAAGCATCTAATAGCACCAGCTAAACCAGTGGATCAGACCTTCGAAGAAATTGTGGCTGTGCTGAAGGACCACTTGAACCCCACACCGCTGATGCTGGCTGAACGATTCAAATTCTACGCAAGAACGCAGAGGAAAGACGAAAGCAATGCGGAATACTTGGTCGAACTGCGTAGGCTAGCGAAATACTGCCAGTTCGGAGGGAATCTGACAGAGGCACTGCGGGACAAGTTCGTATGCAGATTGTCCAAAGAAGGAACGCAGAAGCGACTACTGGAAGAAAACGACCTCACACTGGACAGGGCTGTCCTCATAGCTGCATCACACGAAGCCGCAGCGAAAGGAACGGCCGAAATGCAGCTAAAGGCGGCGGCACTCGGGGTGGACCAAATTACTTCGAGCACAACAAAATGCTACCATTGTGGGAAGACCACGCACGACCAGAATCACTGCTGGTTTAAGAACCAAGAGTGTCGGAAATGTGGCAAACTGGGTCACATCGCGAAGGTATGCAGGTCCGGGAAAAAGACCAACAATCAACGGAAGCCACCACAAGAAAAGTACAACAAGGTACACAAGGTGGCTGAAAAGAGTTCAGACGAACAGAATTCAGACTCAGACCCAAACAACCAGGAGCTGGGTAGTCTGAAGATCCACAATGTGGGGAAAGAAACTGATCTACAAACGATTTGGGTTGTACTAAAAATAGCTGGAGTCCAAGTACGAATGGAGCTGGACACTGGATCAGCTCTATCAGTCATCAACCGAAGGGACTACCACCGGCTATTCTCTCACATACCTTTGAGAAATACCAAGTTCGTATTACAGACATACACGGGGCATAATGTATACCCCGTGGGGAAAATAAGAGTCAAGGTGAGAGATAGAGGGAAAGAACACCCAAGAATGAATTTGTACGTATTACCTGAGGGAGGACCACCACTTCTAGGACGGGAGTGGATTAAGAAAATAGACATGGAATGGCACTACCTAAAAGCCATAATGAAGGAGGATTCGGTGCAAGCTATCAGCTCAGATTCTGAGATGGATGACGATAAGACCAATTCAAATATGCATGACAAGGCTAAAGGGGACTTGCCGACGATGGGGAAGGAAACAAAGACATGCAGAAAGACTTATGTCACCAAGAAGAATAAAGTTACAGAGCAGAACTCCAGGTTGACAGAGAATTCTGAGCCTGTTCAAGCTAAGGATTCATCCACGACGGAAGAACACCGAGCTCGGACTCAAACTTATGTCAAAGTACGACAACAATTAGAACAGTGGAGTGACCGTCTCGTACAAGAGATGAAAAATATGGAAAAGTTCTGGGACACTGAATGGGAGAACCTGGAAAGACAACAGAGACAGCTAGCTCGAGAAAAGAGCGACCATAGAGCCATCGTGGCCAAGTACCGATCACATCTCCCTGAAACTGTTCAGGAACTAGACTATTTACAGAACGACCTAAAGGAAGAGGAATCTTCAGGAAGCCAGGATTTTATCCCAGTTCATCTCTACGACTCGTTGCAAGCAGAATGTAACAAGTTGAAGGAACAGTATGAACGGGCCCAGACTACAATCCTGGAAGGGGTTAACTCGGCAACCTCCGAAAAGCTAGTTTTAGTGAAAGCATATGAACAACTAAAGTTTGAACTTGAGCAAGAATTACAAAGGCTGCAGGAAATGTTTGACGAGCTCCAGGCCAAGACAGACTCATCGGTAGAGATTCCATCCGTAGATGGAAAATTAGAGGTGGAAGACATAGCAGAACGTGAAATTCAAGATGTCCAAGAACTCGTTAAATTATTGAAGGAAACCCAAGACAAATATGAGGCGGCAATGGCAGAGGTCCAACAACTTGAAGAACATATTCAACTAGGAATCCGGGCAGTGGAAGGAAAGGCCAATGGAAGGAACACAGAGACTGTAGGAATGGCCCCTGATCAGGAGTTAGAGAACACCAAGGCGCAATTTCTTCGAGCGCTTAAAACCAAAGGACCGGAGGAAAGGAAGGTGAAAACATTGGAGGGAAAGGTGGATGAAATGGAGAAGGCGCTAATCCACAGTGTCCCCGTAGAAGAGTTACCGGCCAGCCAACTCTTATACACGCTGAGGGACAAGACCCCAAAATGGGAACACGAGTTTCAGGTTTCAAAGGGAAAGAATTCGGAGCTTCCAAAAGTCACGGAGAGAGCTGAGGGGGCAACACAGCTTGCACATGGATGTCAAAAGTATGCTGAATTACGTCAAGGGGAACAGAAGAATGCGGAAACAGCTACTTCAGTAGAAGGATTAAATAGCCTGATAACGGAATCCCCGATGGAAGGGAAGGTATTGAACTCACAAATGAGGCCAGGCGTGAAGGAATGGCAGACATCCCAGGAAGAGCGGGATGAATATGAATGCTTGAAGAAGTCTTTTCAAGAAAGATGGTCAGAGAAGGAACCACCGTCGGCTAACGTCCAGTTGGATAAGAAGGAAGTAGAAGGGCCCCTCACTGGCCTAACTCAGGACGACCCCGAATACTATCCTGACCTATTGAGTGACACTGAATATTACGAGGATCTGGTCTGCCCAGTTTGGGATGAAAACTCCCAAAGTACAGAAATCCGCATGAAGCACTTAAGGTCTAATGAACATAGAGAGTTGGTGGCGCTACAGATGGCCGCAGAGAAAGGAGCTCCAAGAGTTTCAAAAAGGCAGAAAAGAAAAAGAAGAAGCAGGAGATAATAACTGTCTAAAATACTATCATCTCAGGCGGGACACCATGAAAGGAGCTAAATTAGTTGAAAACCCGAAAATTATCAAGACAGCCAGTTGGTTGTAAAAGTCCGCACTGCTGGTTCAACAGGACGGAAGGTCAAGCTGTTACGTTAAGAAAAAGGCTATGGAGGAGTCACGCTAGCCATGTGAACCGGCTACACCAAAGAGATGCTGTTCGGAATGAGTCAAGATCAGAGACTGAATCTATGAATTGTTTCCGCAGAGACTGAACCTGTGAACTGTTCCCACCGAAAGTATATCTGTAAACTGTTTTATATGACGTTGACTCCACCGGAATTATCTCTGTAAATTGTTTGTTCTCCACCGAGAGTATATCTGTAAATTGTTATGTGAAGTTGAAGATATGTATGTTTAACGGGGACCCTGTAAGTAATAAGCTAAAAAGGGAGGATTGTAGTGTATGTACCCGTCTACCTTTAAGGGAACGATTGAGTGTAACCGTTCACCTTTAAGAGAACTACTTTAGGTGTGGCACTATTTGATTGGCTTCTGTATACGGTAATACCGACAGTGACCACACCAGTATATAAGTGATGTTACAGGATAACTAGGGCAGATTCGCCCTGACCTCTGAATAGTAAAGACCTGTTTGTTTGTACTTCAAAAGTCTGTGTATTTATTTACTGCACAACCCACAGACTTTACAGGCCTCCTCCTGAGGTCCCCAGCATCACAGAAGCCTGTCTTCAGCCCATTCAATTCACTCCACGTGATGTCAAGAAACGGCTGAAGACACTGGATACTGCAAAGGCTATGGGCCCTGACAACATTCCAGCAATAGTACTGAAGACTTGTGCTCCAGAACTAGCTGCGCCCCTAGCCAAGCTGTTCCAGTACAGCTACAACACTGGCATCTACCCGGCAATGTGGAAAATTGCCCAAGTATGTCCTGTCTACAAAAAGCAGGACAAATCCAATCCGGCCAATTACCGTCCCATCAGTCTACTCTCAGTCATCAGCAAAGTGATGGAAGGTGTCGTCGACAGTGCTATCAAGCGGCACTTACTCAGCAATAACCTGCAAACTGACGCCCAGTTTGGGTTCCGCCAGGGCCACTCGGCTCCTGACCTCATTACAGCCTTGGTCCAAACATGGACAAAAGAGCTGAACTCAAGAGGTGAGGTGAGAGTGACTGCCCTTGACATCAAGGCAGCATTTGATCGAGTGTGGCATCAAGGAGCCCTAGCAAAACTGAAGTCAATGGGAATCAAGGGGAAAACTCTCCATTAGTTGAAATCATACCTAGCACAAAGGAAGTTGGCTGTAGTTGTTGGAGGTCATTCATCTCAATCACATGACATCACTGCAGGAGTTCCTCAGGGCAGTGTCGTAGGCCCAACTATCTTCAGCTGTTTCATCAATGACCTTCCCTCCATCATAAGGTCAGAAGTGGGGATGTTCGCTGATGATTGCACACTGTTCAGCACCATTCAAGACTCGTCAGATACTGACGCAGTCCGTGTCCATATGCAGCAAGACCTGGACAACATTCAGACTTGGGCTGACAAGTGGCAAGTAACATTCGCACCACACAAGTGCCAGGCAATGACCATCTCCAACAAGCGAGACTCTAACCATCTACCATTGACATTCAATGGCATTACCATCGCTGAATCCCCCACTATCAACATCCTGGGGGTTACCATGGATCAGAAACTGAACTGGACCAGCCATATAAATACTGTGGCCACAAGAGCAGGCCAGAGGCTGGGAATTCTGCGGCGAGTGTCTCACCTCCTGACTCCCCAAAGCCTTTCCACCATCTACAAGGCACAAGTCAGGAGTGTGATGGAATACTCTCCACTTGCCTGGATGAGTGCAGCGCCAACAACACTCAAGAAGCTCGACACCATTCAGAATAAAGCAGCCCGCTTGATTGGCACTCCATCCACCACCTTCAACATTCACTCGCTCCACCACCGGCGCACTGTGGCTACAGTGTGTACCATCTACAAGATGCACTGCAGCAACTCGCCAAAGCTCCTTCAACAGCACCTTCCAAACCCGCGACCTCTACCACTTAGAAGGACAAGGGCAGCAGACGCATGGGAACATCACCACCTACAAGTTCCCCTCCAAGCCACACACCATCCTGACTTGGACCTGTATCGCCGTTCCTTCACTGTCGCTGGGCCAAAATCCTGGAACTCCCTTCCTAACAGCATTGTGGGTGTACCTACACCATATGGACTGCAGCGGTTCAAGAAGGCGGCTCACCACCATCTTCTCAAGGGCAATTAGGGATGGGCACTAAATGCAGGCCTAGCCAGCCAGCGACGCCCACATCCCATCAATGAATTAAAAAAAACTCACTGACCAGTTAACCCAGCACCACTCCCTGATCAATTAACGCAACAGCACCCACTGATCAGTTAAACCAGCACCACCTACTGACAAGTTAACCCAGCATCACCAATTGACCAGTTAACACAGCACCACTCATTGATCAGTTAACCCAGCAACACCCACTGATCAATTAACCCAGCACCACTCACTGATCAGTTAACCCAGCACCACTCATCGATCAGTTAACCCAGCACCACTCACTGATCAGTTAACCCAGCACCACTCACTGATCAGTTAACCCAGCACCACTCACTGATCAGTTAACCGAGCACCACTCACTGATCAGTTAACCCAGCCCCACTCGCTGATCAGTTAACCCAGCACCACCCACCGATCAGTTAACCCAGCACCACCCACCGATCAGTTAATCCAGAACCACGCACTGATCAGTTAACCCAGCCCCACTCACTGATCTGTTAACCCAGCCCCGCTCACTGATCAGTTAACCCAGCACCACTCATTGACCAGTTAACCCAGCAATACTCACTGATCAATAAACCCAGCAATACTCACTGATCAATAAACCGAGCACCACCAACTGATCAATTAACCCAGTACAACTCACCGATCAGTGAACCCTGCACCACTCACTAATCAGTCATGCCAGCACCACCCACTGATCAATTAACCCAGCACCACCCATTGATCAGTTAACCCTGCAGCACTCACTGATCAGTCACCACTCACTGATCAGTTAACCCATCACCACCCACGGACCAGTTAACCCATCACCACCCACTGATCAGTTAACCCATCACCACTCAATCAGTTAACCCAGCACCACCCACTGATCAGTTAACCCAGCACCACCCACTGATCAGTTAACCCATCACCACCCACTGACCAGTTAACCCATCACCACCAATTGACCAGTTAATACAACACCACTCATTGATCAGTTAACCCAGCACGACCCACTGATCAGTTAACCGAGCAATACTCACTGATCAATAAACCCACTGATCAGTTAACCCAGCACCACTCATTGATCAGTTAACCCAGCACTACCCACTGATCAGTTAACCCAGCAACCCTCACTGATCAATTAACCCACTGATCAGTTAACCCAGCACCACTCACTGATCAGCTAATCCAGCACCACTCCCTAATAAATTAACCCATCACCACCCACTGACCAGTTCACCCATTACCACCAATTGACCAGTTAACACAGCACCACTCCTTGATCAGTTAACCCAGCACCACCCACTGATCAGTTAACTCAACACCACTCACTGACCAGTTAACACAGCACCAACCACTGATCAGTTAACCCAGCACCACTCACTGATCGATTAACCCAGCACCACTCACTGATCAGTTAACCCAGCACCACCCACCGATCAGTTAATCCAGCACCAACCACTGATCAGTTAACCCAGAACCACGCACCGATCAGTTAACCCAGCCCCACACACTGATCAACTAACCCAGCACCACCCACTGATCAGTTAACCCAGCACCACTCACTGATCAATTAACCCAGCCGCACTCACTGATCAATTAACCCAGCACCACTCACTGATCAGTTAACCCAGCACTACCCACAGATCAGTTAACCCAACACCACTCACTAATCAGTCAAGCCAGCACCACCCACTGATCAATTTACCCAGCACAACCCATTGATCAGTTAACCCTGCACCACTCACTGATCAGTTAATCCAGCATCACCCACTGATCAGTTAAACCAGCACCACTCACTGATCAGTTAACCCATCACCACTCACTGATCAATTAACCCAGCACCACTCACTGATCAGTTAACCCAGCCCCACTCACTGATCAGTTAACCCAGCACCACCCACTGATCAGTTAACCCAGCCCCACTCACTGATCAGTTAACCCAGCCCCACTCACTGATCAGTTAACCCAGCACCATCCACTGATCCGTTCACCCAGCACCACCCACTGATCAGTTAACCAAGCACCACTAACTGATCAGTTAAACCATCACCACTAACTGATCAGTTAACCCATCACCACTCACTGATCTGTTAACCCAGCACCGCTCACTGATCAGTTAACCCAGCACCACTCATTGACCAGTTAACCCAGCAATACTCACTGATCAATAAACCGAGCACCACCAACTGATCAATTAACCCAGTACAACTCACCAATCAGTGAACCCAGCACCACTCACTAATCAGTCATGCCAGCACCACCCACTGATCAATTAACCCAGCACCACCCACTGATCAGTTAACCCAGCAGCACTCACTGATCAGTTTACCCAGCACCACTCCCTGATAAATTAACCCAGCTCCACTCCCTGATAAATTAACCCAGCACCACCCACTGAGCAGTTAACCCATCACCACCCACTGACCAGTTAACCCATCACCACCAATTGACCAGTTAACACAGCACCAGTCACTGATCAGTTAACCCAGCACAACCCATTGATCAGTTAACCCTGCAGCGCTCACTGATCAGTCACCACTCACTGATCAGTTAATCCAGCACCACTCACTGATCAGTTAACACATCACCACTCAATAATCAGTTAACCCATCACCACCCACTGATCAGTTAACACATCACCACTCAATAATCAGGTAACCCAGCACCACCCACTGATCAGTTAACCCAGCACCACTCACTGATCAGATAATCCAGCACCACTCACTGATCAGTTAACCCATCACCACTCACTGATAAATTAACCCAGCTCCACTCCCTGATAAATTAACCCAGCACCACCCACTGACCAGTTAACCCATCACCACCAATTGGCCAGTTAACACAGCACCAGTCACTGATCAGTTAACCCAGCAACCACGCACTGATCAGTAAAGCCAGCCGCACTCACTGATCAATTAACCCAGCACCACTCACTGATCAGTTAACCCAGCACTACCCACAAATCAGTTAACCCAGCACCACTCACTAATCAGTCGAGCCAGCACCACCCACTGATCAATTAACCCAGCACAACCCATTGATCAGTTAACCCTGCACCACTCACTGATCAGTCACAACTCACTGATCAGTTAACCCAGCACAACCCACTGATCTGTTGACACAGCACCACTCATTTATCAGTTAACCCAGCAACACCAACTGCTGAATTAACCCAGCACCACTCATCGATCAGTTAACCCAGCACCACTCACTGATCAGTTAACCCAGCACCAGGCACTGATCAGTTAACCCAGCACCAACAATTGACCAGTTAACACAGCACCAGCCACTGATCAATTAACCCAGCACCACTCACTGATCAGTTAACCCAGCACCACCCACTGATCAGTTAACCCAGCACCACTCATCGATCAGTTAACCCAGCACCACTCACTGATCAGTTAACCCAGCACCACCAACCGATCAGTTAATCCAGCACCACCAACCGATCAGTTAATCCAGCACCAACCACTGATCAGTTAACCCAGCCCCACTCACTGATCTGTTAACCCAGCACCACTCACTGATCAGTTAATCCAGCACCAACCACTGATCAGTTAACCCAGCCCCACTCACTGATCTGTTAATCCAGCATCACTCACTGATCAGTTAACACAGCACCACTCACTGATCAGTTAACCCAGCACCACTCACTGATCAGTTAACCCAGCCCCACTCACTGATCTGTTAACCCAGCACCACCAACCGATCAGTTAATCCAGCACCAACCACTGATCTGTTAATCCAGCATCACTCACTGATCAGTTAACACAGCACCAACCACTGATCAGTTAATCCAGCACCACTCACTGATCAGTTAACACATCACCACTCAATAATCAGTTAACCCATCACCACCCACTGATCAGTTAACACATCACCACTCAATAATCAGTTAACCCAGCACCACCCACTGATCAGTTAACCCAGCACCACTCACTGATCAGATAATCCAGCACCACTCACTGATCAGTTAACCCATCACCACTCACTGACCAGTTAACCCAGCAGCACTCACTGATCAGTTTACCCAGCACCACTCCCTGATAAATTAACCCAGCTCCACTCCCTGATAAATTAACCCAGCACCACCCACTGAGCAGTTAACCCATCACCACCCACTGACCAGTTAACCCATCACCACCAATTGACCAGTTAACACAGCACCAGTCACTGATCAGTTAACCCAGCAACCACGCACTGATCAGTAAAGCCAGCCGCACTCACTGATCAATTAACCCAGCACCACTCACTGATCAGTTAACCCAGCACTACCCACAAATCAGTTAACCCAGCACCACTCACTAATCAGTCAAGCCAGCACCACCCACTGATCAATTAACCCAGCACAACCCATTGATCAGTTAACCCTGCACCACCCACTGATCAGTTAACCCAGCACCACTCATCGATCAGTTAACCCAGCACCACTCACTGATCAGTTGACCCAGCACCACCAACCGATCAGTTAATCCAGCACCACCAACCGATCAGTTAATCCAGCACCAACCACTGATCAGTTAACCCAGCCCCACTCACTGATCTGTTAACCCAGCACCACTCACTGATCAGTTAATCCAGCACCAACCACTGATCAGTTAACCCAGCCCCACTCACTGATCTGTTAATCCAGCATCACTCACTGATCAGTTAACCCAGCACCACTCACTGATCAGGTAACCCAGCCCCACTCACTGATCTGTTAATCCAGCATCACTCACTGATCAGTTAACACAGCACCAACCACTGATCAGTTAACCCAGCACCACTCACTGATCAGTTAATCTGGCACCACTCACTGATCAGTTAAACCAGCACCACTCACTGATCATTTAACCCAGCACCACTCACTCATCAGTTAATCCAGCACCATCCACTGATCAGCGAACCCATCACCAGCCACTGACCTGATAACCCATCACCACCAATTGACCAGTTAACCCAGCAACCACTCACAGATCAGTTAACCCAGCATCACGCACTGATCAACTAACCCAGCATCACGCACTGATCAGTTAACCCAGCATCACCGACTGATCAGTTAACCCAGCACCACTCACTGATCAGTTAATCCAGCACCACCCACCGATCAGTTAACCCAGCACCACTCACTGATCAATTAACCCAGCCGCACTCACTGATCAATTAACCCAACACCACTCATTGATCAGTTAACCCAGCACCACCAACTGATCAGTTAACAAAGCACCACTCACTGATCAGTTAATCCAGCACCACCCACGGATCAGTTCACCCAGCACCACTCACTGATCAGTTAACCCAGCACCACTCACTGATCAGTTAACCCAGCACCACTCACTGATCAGTTAACCCAACACCACTCATTGATCAGTTAACCCAGCACCACCAACTGATCAGTTAACAAAGCACCACTCACTGATCAGTTAATCCAGCACCACCCACGGATCAGTTCACCCAGCACCACTCACTGATCAGTTAACCCAGCACCACTCACTGATCAGTTAACCCAGCACCACTCACTGATCAGTTAACCCAGCACCACTCACTGACCTGTTAACCCATCACCACCAATTGACCAGTTAACCCAGCATCACTCACTGATCAGTTAACCCAGCAACACCCACTTATCAGTTAACCCAGCACCACTCGCTGATCATTTAACCGAGCACCACTCACTGATCAGTTAACCCAGCCCCACTCACTGATCTGTTAACCCAGCACTATCCACTGATCAGTTAACCCAGCACCAACCACTGATCAGTTAACCCAGCACCACTCACTGATCAATTAACCCAGCACCACTCACTGACCAATTAACCCAGAGCCACTCACTGATCAGTTAACCCATCACCACCCACTGACCAGTTAACCCATCACCACCCACTGACCAGTTAACCCATCACCACCCACTGATCAGTTAACAAAGCACCACTCACTGATCAGTTAAACCAGCACCACTCACTGATCAGTTAACCCAGCACCACTCACTGATCATTTAACCCAGCACCACTGATGCGCTATCAATTACTCATAAAAGACTGAGGGCTAGATTTTCAGTTGCTTGCACCAGCAGTTAGCGCCTTAAGAGAAGTGATTTTCGGGCGCTATGCGTGTAGCGCCCGGGCGCAGCGCAGTTTGCGCCCCGCCCCAAATTAAGTTGCCCGTTAGCGCCGGCGCAAAGTTTAGCGGCCGCCCGGATGCGCACGCAGAAAATGACGTCACATCCTCGTGCAACGCCCGTTGGCCGCCCCGAATCCAAACTTCAGTCGGACCGCCCCATTGTGCGGCTGGCGTCCAGAGCGTTTGTAAAATGGAACGCAACACACCCTGGGGAGCGCAAATTAAAGGGCACTCCTCCTGCACTATAAACGGCAGTCTGCATGTGTTGTGTGGAAGGATGCAGTGTGTAATGGCGTATTTATGTTTCCGGACACCACCACCACCTCCTCCTCCTCCTCCTCCTCCTCCTCCTCCTCCTCGACTCTGCCTTTGAAAAAAACACATGCACCCTTCCCCTTTAAGAGCTCACTGGCACCAGAGTGTCTGCCGTGCGCTGCGCCCGAGCTCGGGTGTTGCGCTCTGCACCGCCGGCTTAGCGCCTAAAGATAGTAGTGGAACGCCTCTTTTAGCGCTCCACCAACCTCTTAGGGCGAAGCCACTGAATTTCCGGCAACGGGGCGCTACTTTGGGGCGGGCGCTAACTTCGGGCGGGCGCTAAGGTTAGCGCCCCAAAACTGTCTATACTGAAAATCTAGCCCTGAGAGTTAAGAGAGTAACTAAAGGCTTTTATTAACAAAAGAATGAAGGTCTGCCTCGAGTGGTCGACCGGTCCAGAAATACAAAGGGCTGGGGAGCAGTCACCTTTATACTAGGACTTGTGGGAGGAGTCAGCCGAGGCATGTCCAGGCATGTACACAGTGGAATACAAACAGTGGTTTACCACAACCACTCACTCATCAGTTAATCCAGCACCATCCACTGATCAGCGAATCCATCACCAGCCACTGACCTGATAACCCATCACCACCAATTGACCAGTTAACCCAGCAACCACTCACGGATCAGTTAACCCAGCATCACGCACTGATCAGTTAACCCAGCATCACCGACTGATCAGTTAACCCAGCAACACCCACTGATCAGTTAACCGAGCACCACTCACTGATCAGTTAATCCAGCACCACCCACCGATCAGTTAATCCAGCACCACCCACCGATCAGTTAATCCAGCACCACTCACCGATCAGTTAACCCAGTGCCACTCACTGATCAATTAACCCAGCACCACCCACTGATCAATTAACCCAGCACCACCCACTGATCAATTAACCCAGCACCACCCACTGATCAATTAACCCAGCACCACCCACTGATCAATTAACCCAGCACCACCCACTGATCAATTAACCCAGCACCACCCACTAATCAATTAACCCAACACCACTCACTAATCAGTTAACCCATCACCACCCACTGACCAGTTAACCCATCACCACCCACTGATCAGTTAACAAAGCACCACTCACTGATCAGTTAACCCAGCACCACTAACTGATCAGTTAACCCAGCATCACCGACTGATCAGTTAACCCAGCAACACCCACTTATCAGTTAAACCAGCACCACTCGCTGATCATTTAACCGAGCACCACTCACTGATCAGTTAACCCAGCCCCACTCACTGATCAGTTATCCCAGAACCACGCACTGATCAGTTAACCCAGCCCCACTCACTGATCTGTTAACCCAGCACCACTCACTGATCAGTGAACCCAGCACCACTCACTGATCAGTTAACCCAGCACCACTCACTGACCAGTTAACCCAGCACCACTCATTGATCAATTAACCCAGCAGCACTCACTCATCAGTTAATCCAGCACCACCCACTGATCAGTTAACCCATCACCACTCACTGATCAGTTAACCCAGCAGCACTCACTGATCAATTAACCCAGCACCACTCACTGACCAGTTAACCCAGCAACCACGCACTGATCAGTTAACCCAGCAACCACGCACTGATCAGTTAACCCAGCAACCACGCACTGATCAGTTAACCCAATACCACGCACTGATCAGTTAACCCAGCCCCACTCACTGATCAGTTAACCCAGCAGCACGCACTGATCAGTTAACCCAGCACCAACCACTGATCAGTTAACCCAGCACCATTCACGGATCAATTAACCCAGCACCACTCACTGATCAATTAACCCAGCACAACTCACTGATCAGTTAACCCAGCAGCACGCACTGATCAGTTAACCCCTCACTAATCACTGATCAGTTAATCCAGCACCACTCACTGATCTGTTAACCCAGCACTATCCACTGATCAGTTAACCCAGCACCATTCACGGATCTATTAACCCAGCACCACTCACTGATCAGTTAATCCAGCACCACTCACTGATCTGTTAACCCAGCACCAACCACTGATCAGTTAACCCAGCACCATTCACGGATCTATTAACCCAGCACCACTCACTGATCAGTTAACCCAGCACCAATCACTGATCAGTTAAACCATCACCACTCACTGATCAATTAACCCAGCACCACTCACTGATCAGTTAACCCAGCACCACCCACTGATCAATTAACCCAGCACCACCCACTGATCAATTAACCCAGCACCACTCACTGATCAGTTAACCCAGTACCACCCACTGATCAATTAACCCAGCACCACCCACTGATCAATTAACCCAGCACCACCCGCTGATCAATTAACCCAGCACCACCCACTGATCAATTAACCCAGCACCACTCACTGATCAGTTAACCCAGCACCACCCACTGATCAATTAACCCAGCACCACCCACTGATCAGTTAACCCAGCACCACCAACTGATCAGCTAACCCAGCACCCCTCACTGATCAGTTAAACCAGCACCACCCACTGATCAATTAACCCAGCACCACCAACTGATCAGCTAACCCAGCACCCCTCACTGATCAGTTAACCCAGCACAACCCACTGATCAGTTAACCCAGCACCACTCACTGATCAATTAACCCAGCACCACTCACTGATCAATTAACCCAGCACCACTCACTGATCAGTTAAACCATCACCACTCACTGATCAATTAACCCAGCACCACCCACTGATCAATTAACCCAGCACCACCCACTGATCAGTTAACCCAGCACCACTTACTGATCAGTTAACCCAGCACCACTCACTGACCAGTTAACCCAGCACCACTCATTGATCAATTAACCCAGCAGCACTCACTCATCAGTTAATCCAGCACCACCCACTGATCAGTTAACCCATCACCACTCACTGATCAATTAACCCAGCACCATGCACTGACCAGTTAACCCAGCAACCACGCACTGATCAGTTAACCTAGCAACCACGCACTGATCAGTTAACCCAATACCACGCACTGATCAGTTAACCCAGCCCCACTCACTGATCAGTTAACCCAGCAGCACGCACTGATCAGTTAACCCCTCACTAATCACTGATCAGTTAATCCAGCACCACTCACTGATCTGTTAACCCAGCACTGTCCACTGATCATTTATCCCAGCACCACTCACTGATCAGTTAACCCAGCACCAACCACTGATCAGTTAACCCAGCACCACCCACTGATCAATTAACCCAGCACCACCCACTGATCAATTAACCCAGCACCACCCACTGATCAATTAACCCAGCACCACCCACTGATCAATTAACCCAGCACCACCCACTGATCAATTAACCCAGCACCACCCACTGATCAATTAACCCAGCACCACCCACTGATCAATTAACCCAGCACCACCCACTGATCAATTAACCCAGCACCACCCACTGATCAATTAACCCAGCACCACCCACTGATCAATTAGCCCAGCACCACTCACTGATCAATTAACCCAGCACCACCCACTGATCAATTAACCCAGCACCACCCACTGATCAATTAACCCAGCACCACCCACTGATCAATTAACCCAACACCACCCACTGATCAATTAACCCAGCACCACCCACTGATCAGTTAACCCAGCACCACCCACTGATCAATTAACCCAGCACCACCCACTGATCAATTAACCCAGCACCACCCACTGATCAGTTAACCCAGCACCACCCATTAACTTCAGGAGCATAATAAACTAAAATCAAATCTAATTTTTTCCTGAAAGCTAAAATTAAAATCAGACTAAAATTCATGGCAAAGTGACAAGAAACTGCAATTGAACTGATTCCTAGGACTGAACCGGCACTGGGCAGTAATTCAGAGCATTTGGAATCGATGTCGGAAAACGCCATGGATGAATGATGTTTCTGTTTTCATTCAAGCTCCAGTGTTTCTCCTGTCCTTGTGAGCTCGCTGAGAAGTCAAACAACATGTGGGCCATATTTTGAAGCATAAGTTTTGAAAGAAGATTCTTGAGAAGACCATAAGGAAAATCTGCATCAAGGTTTACATTAATTGTCTCTGTTGTTGATGGAGAGCAGGTGGGAATATTTGCCCACACTTTAACAGTTCCTCCAGGGAGTGAACAGGTATGTTAGGCGTTACCACACAGCATTCCCATTTTTTCCCTTGTTAAGCAGCAATTGCAATATTTTTTCCTAAATTATTCAGGCTTAACTTAAGAGGAAAGAAACGTGAAATGTGCTGCCTGTTCAGGAGCTGTTGATAGAGCAGTAGGAGAAATTAGATGGATCATAGACATTGGGGAAGTGAGACACACGTATTGAGTGACGGTGAGTGCAGGAACCTGGGCTGTCCTGATGGGAAAGTGCTGCACACACCTCGACCATGTCTTACCATTGAGGTCAAGCCCATCAGTTGTGTTTCTGGGATGTGTGCACACGAGAAGTCATAGGAACAGAAGTAGGTCGTTCAGCCCCTTGAGCCTGTTCCACCATTCAGTTAGATCATAGCTGATCTGCCTGCCTTCGCTCCCTATCACTTAATACACATCTATCGATCTCCGTTTTGAAATTTACAATTGACTAACTAAAGCTAGTACTTTACAACTCTATACAAACTCCATGAGCAATGTACAGTACCATGACTGATTATGTAAACATGGTTAGCATGTTATTAAGAGGACTCCTGAACAGTTATTAACCTACTGACATTTAACCTGTTATTAGCATAACATGAATGAATGTTACTTATTTCAACAACAACAACAACTTGTATTTATATAGCGCCTTTAACACAGTAAAACTTCACTGGAGCATAATCAGACAGAAATTATCACTGAGCCAAAGAAGGAGCCATTAGGACAGGTGACCAAAAGCTAGGTCAAAGAAGTAACTTTTAAGGAGCGTCTTAAAGGGGGAGAAAGAGGTGGCGAGGCGGGGAGATTTAGGGAGGGAATTATTATACAGATTCAGATGGTGCAAGCAACAATTATCTCTGATGTGCCCAACGTATTCGTTATGAACTGAGCACAGGAGTTGACTGCTACTATTTTGAGTTCAATACTCACATACCTCATTACTTCTTCATTACTTATACAGAATTTCCAACCGGCACTCGTTTGACACCCTGCACAATCACCCCCACTCTTTAATTAATGTACACTCATCTCACTCAATAGGTTACTGGTACAATTTATTATCAAACAGAAAGAATGAAGAGCATGTGACAACTGGAAGCTTCTAGAGGCCTAAAGCAGCCCCGGATCGCTAGCAAATTTGCTTCACTTCATTTACGCCTTCGACTCTTGGCTGAATCTTCCTTCATAAAATGTTCCTTAGGCTGAAAGGTGCAAAAATAACACATTTAAAAATATGATTCAGCACTTGAGCTTTTAAGACATCCCCGACATAGCACGCGTTAATTAAATGCAGTTCCTGTGTCGGATGATGTAACATTTCACGCTCCTAATGCATGATTCCTGTTGATGCCAGTTACATGATTTCACCTTCACAGCATTTAAAAGTGGGTGAGGTCTGTTGAATGTATCCAAAGCTGGTGATACGCCGTATGCAGAGAAGTCAAGGGGCTGTTCCCTCTATGGCCTCCAACTTTCCCTAAGTAAAAAAGCCAAAATGCTTACTGTTACAGGTATGTGTTGCCACGGGGCATTCCGGGTATATTGGTTTACCTTAACCAATCAAAATGGGAAGAACTTGAGCTTGTGTGCCACACAGGAGAATTCGCCAAGTCTGCAGGTTTAAGCTCATTAACAACCGTTAGCGGTTTAACATGTGGTTCTGCAACGTTATAGCTGGTGTGTTAGAATCATAGAAATTTACAGCACAAAATGAGGCCATTTGGCCCATCTTGTCCATGCCGGCCGAAAAAGAGCTATCCACCCTAATCCCACTTTCCAGCACTTGGTCCGTAGCCTTATAGGTTACGGCACTTCAAGTGCATATCCAAGTACTTTTTAAATGTGATGAGGGTTTCTGCCTCTACCACCCTTTCAGGCAGTGAGTTCCAGACCCCACCACCCTCAGGGTGAAAACATTTCTCCTCAAATCCCCTCTAAACCTCTGACCAATAACTTTAAAATCTATGCCCCCTGGTTATTGTCACACAAAAGTGTTGCTTTTATCACACCCTAATGCACCCAAGATTGTAGAAAGTGCAGAAAATTGTACCTTCCTAAAACTGTGGTTTAAAAAAAGTGAGAAAAATTGCCTTCAATTTAATATGCATTCTGTGGATAATGTCACCACCTGCCCAGCCGTGGGGGTGGGTGCTGTACTTTTTAAAATAAAAATGTAAATGAAGTTAAGAGTAGTAAGTTTATAACGTGTGATTACTGATTGTATCACTACTTGTGTTATGATACCACTCTTTAGTAACCATGCAGGATACCTTACCTGATGACAGTACCCCTTTAAATCCTACAATGACAGCCTACAGTCACCACATTCTACAAAATATGCAGTTCAAGCTGGTATGGCCCTCTACCTCACACTCTCACACTCCCACACATACACACCCTAATGCACACACGCACACTCTCTCACACATGCGGCTTGGAACAGCAGCCAGTGATTCTGTTTCTGATCACCATCCAGTGACCCCCTGCTGAAACGTGCACGTTGGATGTTGATTGGTCATGGGACCGGACTCAGCTATGACGCCCCATGCCTGTCGGCACCCGCTGCCCTTTCGATACCCTGCATAGGTTCAGAAGTAAAGAATGGCCCTTTGAGTGATGTACCAGAGGTCTGCCTGTGGACCCTTACTTACCCCAGTGAGAATCAGCACCTTCAGGTGACAAAGGAATGAAATTGATGGGCAAGAAAAAGAAAGCATGTGCAGTTTAGTGATTCTTCATAACTCTTCGTTCCAGAATCATCCGCCTCTCTTTAACAGAGAATGTCACCCTAATCGATGGAATTATTGTTATCGGGCTCCTGCCTTTCAACAGCAAGCATTGTCAGAATCAGTGAACCTGGTGCCCTTTTGAAAAGTACTCAAACAATGAAAGTGGGAATGGTTTATAACATTATCACAAGTATTTTATTTATCGTTGCTGCATTATTTTAGTCAGCTCCATCATTACAGAACAAAAAGAGCACACAGATTGGCGACTTTAAACCCACGTAGCTGGGGAGAGAACCTCTCCTCAAAGTTTGTCACAAAAAGCATCATGATGCCCACCGTGCATTAACGCCAATGGAATGCCATTGTGGAAGAACTGCACACAACACAAATTATATCAAAACAGACACGTTGCTCAAAATGCACTGAGAAACCTTGGTTACAAAACCTCATCCGTTGCACCTGGTACTGGTGCATCTCCGGGTCTAACGCATGTGTTTCTGCTTCTAGTTACAGACGCTGCAGCTGGAGCGGGAGATGCTCCTAGCCGGTAACCGGAAGATGGCAGAAGACAACCTCAGCCTGCAGCCTCGGCTAGATGACAGCAAACTACGTTTGGCCAGGAAATACCAGGAGCTGCAGGAGGTGACTGCAGTTTATCAGTACAAGCAGAGAAAAGCGGGTAAGCAACACTTCTTCAGCCTGCTGCCCACCCCGTACCCCCCTCCCCCCAGATTACAGCCAGCCTTTTCCTGTATAATCCTGCAATCAGCCCACACACACAGATGAAAAGAAGAGTAACAGGTGGACAGAACCCCGGCCAGGGAGCAGTTCAAATCCCCCAGTGCCCCTGCTCCTTATCACAAGTTGGCGACATCAGCTGGAAAATCAGGCGACAATAAGGGTAAGGTTCAGCATCCAAGTTGGTCTATACCCAAGCCTATATTTTCCAATCTGTGTTATTTTAATGCCAGCATTAACCCATTTATAATGTGAGTTGCTAATTGGTAAATCCAGGTTTCACTGTTTGGTCACACACATGAAGAACAACCAATGGGGAGAGATACTGGAGATGTTCAGCACCCATGGCAAGCACATGTTTGAGAGCTGTGGAGGAGCAATGGGATTTAGGGGCCCATGTACACAAATCACTAAAAGCTATTGCACAAGTACAAAGAGTAATCGAAAAGGCCAATGGAATTTTGACCTTTATCTCAAGTTGGGGGTAGAATGCAAAAGTGAGGAAGTGGATGCTTCAGTTGTGCAGCGCCTTGCTCAGACCTCAGTTGGAGCACTGTGTTCTGTTTTGGGCACTGCAACTCAGGAAAGAAATATTTGCCTTGGAGTGGGTACAGCGTGGGGCTTAAAGGGTTAAATTATGAGGATAGGTTGCATAAACTAGGCTTGTATTCCCTTGTGTTTAAACCTAATTGAGTTGTTTAAAATGATTAAGGCATTTGAATGGGTAGATACTGTGATATCCGAGTGGTAAGGTCCGAAACTGAGAGAAGCGAGATCTTAAGGAACAAAACCCAACTGTTTAATTATACGGTGTAGCAGAGAAACATCTCTTACAGGCTGCAAGCAATACACAGTATTTCTAACTGCACGATGCAAGATGGAGGATCACCTCTGAGTCATACCCATAATGCAATGCCACATTACCATCCTAACTGGTGTACCAGGACATTACCTTAAACACTGGTGAATATGATCCCTTAATCTTTGGCTCCATCTGGTGGATAACTTAAACATTACATCCCAGATTACTATAGATACGGAGGAACTATTTTGTCTGGTGGGGCAATCCAGAACAAGAGGGCCTAATCTTAAAATTAGAGCTGGACTGTTTAGGAGTGAAATCAGGAAGCACTTTTTCACACAAAGGGCAGGGGAAATGTGGACCTAGCTCCCCCAAAAGGCTGTGGATGCTGGGACAATTGATGTTTTCAAGAGTCAGATCAAAATGTTTTTGTTAAGTAAGGGTATCAAGGGATATGGATTAAAGGTGGGTAAATGGAGGTGAGATACAAATCAGCCATGATCTGATAGATTGACAGAATAGGCTCAAGGAGCCGAATGGCCTACTCCTGTTCCTATGTACCCTATCAATGTTCAGAGGAGGGGAGGAAAATGGGGGAAATATTTCCAATAAAGTAGACGGTTAAAAATAGTTGAAGACAATAAAAGTAACTGCTGGAAATGACAGAGTAAATACCAGCGCATGCATGAATGTTTAAACCATGCCGCCACATTGCTGCCTCAGCCTCGCTCTGCCTTGAGCTACTGCGTGATCGGCTGGTCAAAATCATCGACATGCTTTTATTAACATCACAAAAAGACTGAGTGAAGGTCAGATACTCACCACCAGCAGAGTCTCCTTTGTGGACAGATTTCAGACCTGCTCTTTTGACAGAGCCAACAGCTGTACTGGCAGAGCTGTGACTCAGCATTAAGTCTGACACAAACGTGACCCAACAACAAATTGCATTCATATAGCACCTTTAACAATGCAAAACGTCCCAAGGTGCTTCACAGGAGCGTTATCAAACAAAATTTGACACCGAGCCATATAAGGAGCTATTAGGGCAGATGATTAAAATCGGGGATACGCAAGAGGCCAGAATTGGAGGAGAGCAGATATCTCGGAGGGTTGCAGGGCTGGAGGAGGTTACAGAGATAGGGAGGGGCGAGGGCATGGAGGGATTTGAAAACAAGGATGAGAATTTTAAAAATGAGGCGTTGCTGAACTGGGAGCCAATGTAGGTCAGTGAGCACAGGGGTGATGGGTGAACGGGACTTGGTGTGAGTTAGGACACGGGGCAATGAGCACAGGGGGTGATGGGTGAACGGGACTTGGTGTGAGTTAGGACACGGGGCAGTGAGCACAGGGGGTGATGGGCGAACGGGACTTGGTGTGAGTTAGGACATGGGTCAGTGAGCACAGGGGTGATGGGTGAACGGGACTTGGTGTGAGTTAGGACACGGGGCAGTGAGCACAGGGGTGATGGGTGAACGGGACTTGGTGTGAGTTAGGACACGGGGCAGTGAGCACAGGGGTGATGGGTGAACAGGACTGGGTGCGAGTTAGGACACGGGGCAGTGAGCACAGGGGGTGATGGGTGAACGGGACTTGGTGCAAGTTAGGACACGGGGCAGTGAGCACAGGGGGTGATGGGTGAACGGGACTGGGTGTGAGTTAGGACACGGGGCAGTGAGCACGGGGTGATGGGTGAATGGGACTGGGTGTGAGTTAGGACACAGGGCAGTGAGCACAGGGGGTGAGGGGTGAACGGGACTTGGTGTGAGTTAGGACACGGGGCAGTGAGCACAGGGGTGATGGGTGAACAGGACTGGGTGCGAGTTAGGACACGGGGCAGTGAGCACAGGGGGTGATGGGTGAACGGGACTTGGTGCAAGTTAGGACACGGGGCAGTGAGCACAGGGGGTGATGGGTGAACGGGACTGGGTGTGAGTTAGGACACGGGGCAGTGAGCACGGGGTGATGGGTGAATGGGACTGGGTGTGAGTTAGGACACAGGGCAGTGAGCACAGGGGGTGAGGGGTGAACGGGACTTGGTGTGAGTTAGGACACGGGGCAGTGAGCACAGGGGTGATGGGTGAACGGGACTCGGTGCGAGTTAGGACACGGGGCAGTGAGCACAGGGGTGATGGGTGAACGGGACTTGGTGCAAGTTAGGACACGGGGCAGTGAGCACGGGGGTGATGGGTGAACGGGACTTGGTGCAAGTTAGGACACGGGGCAGTGAGCACAGGGGGTGATGGGTGAACGGGACTTGGTGCAAGTTAGGACACGGGGCAGTGAGCACGGGGTGATGGGTGAACAGGACTTGGTGCAAGTTAGGACACGGGGCAGTGAGCACGGGGTGATGGGTGAACGGGACTTGGTGCAAGTTAGGACACGGGGCAGTGAGCACGGGGTGATGGGTGAACATTGCGAGTTAGGACACGGGGCAGTGAGCACAGGGGGTGATGGGTGAACGGGACTTGGTGCAAGTTAGGACACGGGGCAGTGAGCATGGGTGATGGGTGAACGGGACTTGGTGCGAGTTAGGACACGGGGCAGTGAGCACAGGGGTGATGGGTGAATGGGATTTGGTGCAAGTTAGGACACGGGGCAGTGAGCACAGGGGTGATGGGTGAACGGGACTTAGTGCAAGTTAGGACACGGGGCAGTGAGCACAGGGGGCGATGGGTGAACATTGTGAGTTAGGACACGGGGCAGTGAGCACGGGGTGATGGGTGAACGGGACTTGGTGCGAGTTAGGACACGGGGCAGTGAGCACAGGGGGTGATGGGTGAACGGGACTTGGTGTGAGTTAGGACACGGGGCAGTGAGCATAGGGGGTGATGGGTGAACGGGACTTGGTGTGAGTTAGGACACGGGGCAGTGAGCACGGGGTGATGGGTGAACGGGACTTGGTGCGAGTTAGGACACGGGGCAGCGAGCACAGGGGTGATGGGTGAACATTGCGAGTTAGGACACGGGGCAGCAGAGCTTTGGATAAGCTCAAGTTTATGGAGGGTGGAAGAACCAGCGTTCAGGAAACGCCTGCTAACCGACTGTAGGCGCACGGAAAGAACGCATCAATGAGCGGATTACAGTCCATTTTTAAACATTTTTCACATGTAACATTGTAACACACCTATTGCAGTGTTGGGCTACCTTCAGGGCTTCACAGGCTTGGTGTGACCATCTTGCGGCTGCTTTGTTCCCGTGTTGTATCTGCTGAGCCACCAGTAGGCACACTCAGCATCTTTCTGATTTCCTCTCACTCTCATAGCTTTCTCCCCCCACCCCCCTTCTCTTTTTATGGTCACCTTCTCTCTCTCAATTCCTTGAAAGCGCACAGACCAGGATAAGATACAGACTGAGTATCACATGGGTCAAGGCAATATACAGACTGGGATTAACATGCATACTTGCCCTGCTGCTGCAGGGAGGCAGTACCTTTGTACACCTTTACACTGTGTCCCTGCATCACCGTGCTTAATTCACACGCAGACAGCTGTTAAAACCTGCAGTGGCATAAACAGAGCATGCCAACCACGAGCAGGCGAAACACACTGTTTAATCTGGATCAGCTCAGATCACTGATAGCACTTTTTAAAATTAATTCTTGGAATGTGGGCATCACTGGCAAGGCCAGCATTTATTGCCCATCCCTAGTTGCCTTGGAGAAGGTGGTGATGATCGGCCCTCTTCGTGAACCGTTGAGTAGCAGTTTTGATACAACTGAGTGGTTTGCCACGAAGAGTCAACCACATTGGTGTGGGCCTGGGGTCACATACAGGCCAGACGGGGGAAGGGCGGCAGGTCTCTTTCCCGATTGGACATCAGTGAACCAGATGGGTTTATACAACAATCCCACAGCATCATGGTCACGTTACATTCTATTTCCAGATTTTTTTATATTGAATTCAAATTCTCAAACTATCATGGTGGGATTTGAACTGACGTTCTGCTGGATTATTAGTTCAAGTCTCCAGATTACCAGTAAATAACCATTACCCCACTAGTTCAGTAAATAACCACTACCCCACTAGTCCAGTAAATATCCATAACCTCACTATTCCAGTAAATAACCACTACCCCACTAGTCCAGTAAATAACCATTACTCCACTAGTCCAGTAAATAACCATTACCCCACTAGTCCAGTAAATAACCACTACCCCACTAGTCCAGTAAATAACCTCTACCCCACTATTCCAGTAAATAACCATTACCCCACTAGTCCAGTAAATAACCTCTACCCCACTAGTCCAGTAAATAACCTCTACCCCACTAGTCAAGTAAATAACCATTACCCCACTAGTCCAGTAAATAACCTCTACCCCACTAGTCCAGTAATAACCTCTACCCCACTAGTCCAGTAAATAACCATTACCCCACTAGTCCAGTAATAACCTCAACCCCACTAGTCCAGTAAATTACCATTACCCCACTATTCCAGTAAATAACCATTACCCCACTAGTCCAGTAAATAACCTCTACCCCACTAGTCCAGTAAATAACCACTACCTCACTAGTCCAGTAAATAACCATTACCCCACTAGTCCAGTAAATAACCACTACCCCACTAGTCCAGTAAATAACCATTACCCCACTAGTCCAGTAAATTACCATTACCCCACTATTCCAGTAAATAACCATTACCCCACTAGTCCAGTAAATAACCTCTACCCCACTAGTCCAGTAAATAACCACTACCTCACTAGTCCAGTAAATAACCATTACCCCACTAGTCCAGTAAATAACCACTACCCCACTAGTCCAGTAAATAACCATTACCCCACTAGTCCAGTAAATAACCACTACCCCACTAGTCCAGTAAATAACCATTACCCCACTATTCCAGTAAATAACCATTACCCCACTAGTCCAGTAAATAACCTCTACCCCACTAGTCCAGTAAATAACCATTACCCCACTAGTCCAGTAAATAACCATTACCCCACTATTCCAGTAAATCACCATTACCCCACTAGTCCAGTAAATAACCATTACCCCACTAGTCCAGTAAATAACCATTACCCCACTAGTCCAGTAAATAACCATTACCCCACTAGTCCAGTAAATAACCATTACCCCACTAGTCCAGTAAATAACCATTACCCCACTAGTCCAGTAAATAACCATTACCCCACTAGTCCAGTAAATAACCACTACCCTACTAGTCCAGTAAATAACCATTACCCCACTAGTCAAGTAAATAACCATTACCCCACTAGTCAAGTAAATAACCTCTACCCCACTAGTCCAGTAAATAACCACTACCCCACTAGTCCAGTAAATAACCTCTACCCCACTAGTCCAGTAAATAACCTCTACCCCACTAGTCCAGTAAATAACCATTACCCCACCAGTCCAGTAAATAACCTCTACCCCACTAGTCCAGTAAATAACCATAACCCCACTAGTCCAATAAATAACCATTACCCCACTAGTCCAGTAAATAACCTCTACCCCACTAGTCCAGTAAATAACCATTACCCCACTAGTCCAGTAAATAACCTCTACCCCACTAGTCCAGTAAATAACCACTACCCCACTGGTCCAGTAAATAACCATTACCCCACTAGTCCAGTAAATAACCATTACCCCACTAGTCCAGTAAATAACCTCTACCCCACTAGTCCAGTAAATAACCTCTACCCCACTAGTCCAGTAAATAACCATTACCCCACTAGTCCAGTAAATAACCACTACCCCACTAGTCCAGTAAATAACCACTACCCCAATAGTCCAGTAAATAACCACTACCGCACTAGTCCAGTAAATAACCATTACCCCACTAGTCCAGTAAATAACCACTACCCCACCAGTCCAGTAAATAACCAGTACCCCACTAGTCCAGTAAATAACCTCTACCCCACTAGTCCAGTAAATAACGATTACCCCAGTAGTCCAGTAAATAACCACTACCGCACTAGTCCAGTAAATAACCTCTAACCCACTAGTCCAGTAAATAACCATTACCCCACTAGTCCAGTAAATAACCACTACCCCACTAGTCCAGTAAATAACCAGTACCCCACTAGTCCAGTAAATAACCTCTACCCCACTAGTCCAGTAAATAACCATTACCCCACTAGTCCAGTAAATAACCACTACCCCACTAGTCCAGTAAATAACCATTACCCCACTAGTCCAGTAAATAACCATTACCCCACTAGTCCAGTAAATAACCACTACCCCACTAGTCCAGTAAATAACCATTACCCCACTAGTCCAGTAAATAACCATTACCCCACTTGTGCAGTAAATAACCTTTACCCCACTGGTCCAGTAAATAACCTCTACCCCACTAGTCCAGTAAATAACCACTACACCACTTGTCCAGTAAATAACCTCTACCCCACTAGTCCAGTAAATAACCACTACCCAACTAGTCCAGTAAATAACCATTACCCCACTAGTCCAGTAAATAACCTCTACCCCACTAGTCCAGTAAATAACCTCTACCCCACTAGTCCAGTAAATAACCTCTACCCACTAGTCCAGTAAATAACCTCTACCCACTAGTCCAGTAAGTAACCACTAACCCACTAGTCCAGTAAATAACCTCAGCCCCACTAGTCCAGTAAATAACTTCTACCCCACTAGTCCAGTAAATAACCATTACCCCACGAGTCCAGGAAATAACCTCTACCCCACTGGTCCAGGAAAAAACCTCTGCCCCACTAGTCCAGTAAATAACCTCGACCCCACTAGTCCAGTAAATAACCTCTACCCCACTAGTCCAGTAAATAACCTCTACCCCACTAGTCCAGTAAATAACCACAACCCCACTAGTTCAGTAAATAACCTCTGCCCCACTAGTCCAGTCAATAACCTCTACCCTGCTAGTCCAGTAAATAACCACTACCCCACTAGTCCAGTAAATAACCTCTACCCCACAAGTCCAGGAAATAACCACTACCCCACTAGTCCAGTAAATAACCACTACCCCACTAGTGCAGTAAATAACCATTACCCCACTAGTCCAGTAAATAACCATTACCCCACTAGTCCAGTAAATAACCATGACCCCACTAGTCCAGTAAATAACCTCTACCCCACTAGTCCAGGAAATAACCACTACCCCACTAGTCCAGTAAATAACCACTACCCCACTAGTCCAGTAAATAACCACTACCCCACTAGTCCAGTAAATAACCATTACCCCACTAGTCCAGTAAATAACCATGACCCCACTAGTCAAGTAAATAACCATTACCCCACTAGTCCAGTAAATAACCACTACCCCACTAGTCCAGTAAATAACCACTACCCCACTAGTCCAGTAAAGAACCACTACCCCACTAGTCAAGTAAATAACCTCTACCCCACTAGTCCAGTAAATAACCACTACCCCACTAGTCCAGTAAATAACCATTACCCCACTAGTCCAGTAAATAACCACTACCCCACTAGTCTGGTAAATAACCATTACCCCACTAGTCCAGTAAATAACCTCTACCCCACTAGTCCAGTAAATAACCACTACCCCACTAGTCCAGTAAATAACCACTACCCCACTAGTCTACTAAATAACCATTACCCCACTAGTCCAGTAAATAACCACTACCCCACTAGTCCAGTAAATAACCTCGACCCCACTAGTCCAGTAAATAACCACTACCCCACTAGTCCAGTAAATAACCTCGACCCCACTAGTCCAGTAAATAACGACTACCCCACTAGTCCAGTAAATAACCACTACCCCACTAGTCCAGTAAATAACCACTACCCCACTAGTCCAGTAAATCACCTCTACCCCGCTAGTCCAGTAAATAACTTCCACCCCACTAGTCCAGTAAATAACCACTACCCCACTAGTCCAGTAAATAACCTCCACCCCACTAGTCCAGTAAATAACCATTACCCCACTAGTCCAGTAAATAACCTCTACCCCACTAGTCCAGTAAATAACCATTACCCCACTAGTCCAGTAAATAACCATTACCCCACTAGTCCAGTAAATCACCTCTACCCCGCTAGTCCAGTAAATAACTACCACCGCACTAGTCCAGTAAATAACCACTAACCCACTAGTCCAGTAAATAACCATTACCCCACTAGTCCAGTAAATAACCATTACCCCACTAGTCCAGTAAATAACCTCTACCCCACTAGTCCAGTAAATAACCATTACCCCACTAGTCCAGTAAATAACCATTACCCCACTAGTCCAGTAAATAACCTCTACCCCACTAGTCCAGTAAATAAACACTACCCCACTAGTCCAGTAAATAACCATTACCCCACTAGTCCAGTAAATAACCTCTACCCCACTAGTCCAGTAAATAACCATTACCCCACTAGTCCAGTAAATAACCATTACCCCACTAGTCCAGTAAATAACCTCTACCCCACTAGTCCAGTAAATAACCACTACCCCACCAGTCCAGTAAATAACCTCTACCCCACTTGTCCAGTAATAACCATTACCCCACTAGTCCAGTAAATAAACTCCACCCCACTCGTCCAGTAAATAACCATTACCCCACTAGTCCAGTAAATAACCACTACCCCACCAGTCCAGTAAATAACCTCTACCCCACCAGTCCAGTAAATAACCATTACCCTAGTCCAGTAAAAAACCACTACACCACTAGTCCAGTAAATAACCATTACCCCACTAGTCCAGTAAATAACCACTACCCCACTAGTCCAGTAAATAACCATTGCCCCACAAGTCCAGTAAATAACCTCTACCCCACTAGTCCAGTAAATAACCACTACCCCACTAGTCCAGTTAATAACCATTACCCCACTAGTCCAGTAAATAACCACTACCCCACTAGTCCAGTAAATAACCTCTACCCCACTAGTCCAGTAAATAACCACTACCCCACTAGTCCAGTAAATAACTACTACCCCACTAGTCCAGTAAATAACCACTACTCCACTAGTCCAGTCAATAAACACTACCCCACTAGTCCAGTAAATAACTACTACCCCACTAGTCCAGTAAATAACCACTACCCCACTAGTCCAGTAAATAACGTCTACCCCACTAGTCCAGTAAATAACCTCTACCCCACTAGTCCAGTAAATAACCATTACCCTAGTCCAGTAAATAACCTCTACCCGACTAGTCCAGTAAATGACCAGTACCCCACAAGTCCAGTAAATAACCTCTACCCCACTAGTCCAGTAATAACCATTACCCCACTAGTCCAGTAAATAACCATTACCCCACTAGTCCAGTAAATAACCTCTACCCCACTAGTCCAGTAAATAACCACTACCCCACTAGTCCAGTAAATAACCTGTACCCCACTAGTCCAGTAAATTACCACTACCCCACTAGTCCAGTAAATAACCTCTACCCCACTAGTCCAGTAAATAACCTCTACCCCACTAGTCCAGTAAATAACCATTACCCCACTAGTCCAGTAAATAACCACTACCCCACTAGTCCAGTAAATAACCACTACCCCACTAGTCCAGTAAATAACCTCTACCCCACTAGTCCAGTAAATAACCTCTACCCCACTAGTCCAGTAAATAACCATTACCCCACTAGTCCAGTAAATAAACACTACCCCACTAGTCCAGTAAATAGCCTCTACCCCACTAGTCCAGTAAATAACCTCTACCCCACCAGTCCAGTAAATAACCATTACCCCACTAGTCCAGTAAATAACCTCTACCCCACTAGTCCAGTAAATAACCACTACCCCACTAGTCCAGTAAATAACCTCTACCCCACTAGTTCAGTAAATAACCATTACCCCACTTGTCCAGTAAATAACCTCTACCCCACTAGTTCAGTAAATAACCATTACCCCACTTGTCCAGTAAATAACGTCTACCCCACTAGTCCAGGAAATAACCTCCACCCCACTAGTCCAGTAAATAACCATTACCCCACTAGTCCAGTAAATAACCTCTACCCCACTAGTTCAGTAAATAACCATTACCCCACTTGTCCAGTAAATAACGTCTACCCCACTAGTCCAGTAAATAACCTCTACCCCACTAGTCCAGTAAATAACCATTACCCCACTAGTCCAGTAAATTACCACTTCCCCACTAGTCCAGTAAATAACCACTACCCGACTAGTCCAGTAAATAACGTCTACCCCACTAGTCCAGTAAATAACCTCTACCCCACTAGTCCAGTAAATAACCACTAACCCACTAGTCCAGTAAATAACCACTAACCCACTAGTCCAGTAAATAACCATTACCCCACTAGTCCAGTAAATTACCACTACCCCACTAGTCCAGTAAATAACCACTACCCCACTAGTCCAGTAAATAACCATTAACCCACTAGTCCAGTAAATAACCACTAACCCACTAGTCCAGTAAATAACCATTACCCCACTAGTCCAGTAAATTACCACTACCCCACTAGTCCAGTAAATTACCACTACCCCACTAGTCCAGTAAATTACCACTACCCCACTAGTCCAGTAAATAACCTCTACCCCACTAGTCCAGTAAATAACCTCTACCCCACTAGTCCAGTAAATAACCATTACCCCACTAGTCCAGTAAATTACCACTACCGCACTAGTCCAGTAAATTACCACTACCCCACTAGTCCAGTAAATAACCTCTACCCCACTAGTCCAGTAAATAACCATTACCCCACTAGTCCAGTAAATTACCACTACCCCACTAGTCCAGTAAATTACCACTACCCCACTAGTCCAGTAAATTACCACTACCCCACTAGCCCAGTAAATAACCATTACCCCACTCGTCCAGTAAATAACCTTTACCACACTAGTCCAGTAAATAACCACTAACCCACTAGTCCAGTAAATAACCATTACCCCACTAGTCCAGTAAATAACCATTACCCTTGTCCAGTAAATAACCACTACCCCACTAGTCCAGTAAATAACCACTACCGCACTAGTCCAGTAAATAACCACTACCCCACTAGTCCAGTAAATAACCACTACCCCACTAGTCCAGTAAATAACCACTACCCCACTAGTCCAGTAAATAACCTCTACCCCACTAGTCCAGTAATAACCATTACCCCACTAGTCCAGTAAATAACCATTACCCCACTAGTCCAGTAAATAACCACTACCCCACTAGTCCAGTAAATAACCACTGCCCCACTAGTCCAGGAAATAACCTCTGCCCCACTAGTCCAGTAAATAACCACTACCCCACTAGTCCAGTAAATAACCACTGCCCCACTAGTCCAGTAAATAACCACTACCCCACTAGTCCAGTAAATAACCATTACCCCACTAGTCCAGTAAATAACCACTACCCCACTAGTCCAGTAAATAACCACTACCCCACTCGTCCAGTAAATAACGACTACCCCACTAGTCCAGTAAATAACCATTACCCCACTAGTCCAGTAAATAACCTCTACCCCACTAGTCCAGTAATAACCACTACCCCACTAGTCCAGTAAATAACCTCTACCCACTAGTCCAGTAATAACCACTACCCCACTAGTCCAGTAAATAACCATTACCCCACTAGTCCAGTAAATAACCACTACCCAACTAGTCCAGTAAATAACCATTACCCCACTAGTCCAGTAAATAACCTCTACCCCACTAGTCCAGTAATAACCTCTACCCACTAGTCCAGTAATAACCTGTACCCCACTAGTCCAGTAAATAACCTCTACCCCACTAGTCCAGTAAATAACCTCTACCCACTAGTCCAGTAATAACCTGTACCCCACTAGTCCAGTAAATAACCACTACCCCACTAGTCCAGTAAATAACGACTACCCCACTAGTCCAGTAATAACCTGTACCCCACTAGTCCAGTAAATAACCATTACCCCACTAGTCCAGTAAATAACCTCTACCCCACTAGTCCAGTAAATAACGACTACCCCTCTAGTCCAGTAATAACCACTACCCCACTAGTCCAGTAAATAACCACTACCCCACTAGTCCAGTAAATAACCTGTACCCCACTAGTCCAGTAAATAACCATTACCCCACGAGTCCAGTAAATAACCATTACCCCACTAGTCCAGTAAATAACGACTACCCCACTAGTCCAGTAATAACCACTACCCCACTAGTCCAGTAAATAACCATTACCCCACCAGTCCAGTAAATAACCATTACCCCACTAGTCCAGTAAATAACCTCTACCCCACTAGTCCAGTAAATAACCTCTACCCCACTAGTCCAGTAAATAACCTCTACCCCACTAGTCCAGTAAATAACTTCTACCCCACTAGTCCAGTAAATAACCATTACCCCACTAGTCCAGTAAATAACCTCTGCCCCACTAGTCCAGTAAATAACTTCTACCCCACTAGTCCAGGAAATAACTTCTACCCCACTAGTCCAGTAAATACCCTCCACCCCACTCGTCCAGTAAATAACCTCTACCCTTCTAGTCCAGTAAATAACCTCTACCGCACTCGTCCAGTAAATACCCTCCACCCCACTAGTCCAGTAAATAACCTCTACCCCACTAGTCCAGTAAATAACCTCTACCGCACTCGTCCAGTAAATACCCTCCACCCCACTAGTCCAGTAAATAACCTCTACCCCACTCGTCCAGTAAATAACCACTACCCCACTAGTCCAGTAAATAACCTCTACCCTTCTAGTCCAGTAAATAACCATGACCCCACTAGTCCAGTAAATAACCACTACCCCACTAGTCCAGTAAATAACCTCTACCGCACTCGTCCAGTAAATAACCATTACCCCACTAGTCCAGTAAATAACCAGTACCCCACTAGTCCAGTAAATAACCACTACCCCACTAGTCCAGTAAATAACCATTACCCCACTTGTCCAGTAAATAACCACTACCCCACTAGTCCAGTAAATAACCACTACCCCACTAGTCCAGTAAATAACCACTACCCCACTAGTCCAGTAAATAACCACTAACCCACTAGTCCAGTAAATAACCTCTGCCCCACTAGTCCAGTAAATAACCACTAACCCACTAGTCCAGTAAATAACCTCTGCCCCACTAGTCCAGTAAATAACCATTACCCCACTAGTCCAGTAAATAACCTCTACCCCACTAGTCCAGTAAATAACCACTAACCCACTAGTCCAGTAAATAACCTCTGCCCCACTAGTCCAGTAAATAACCTCTACCCCACTAGTCCAGTAAGTAACCACTACCCCACTATTCCAGTAAATAACCATTACCCCACTAGTCCAGTAAATACCCTCTACCCCACTAGTCCAGTAAATAACCATTACCCCACTAGTCCAGTAAATAACCACTACCCCACTAGTCCAGTAAATAACCTCTACCCCACTAGTCCAGTAAATAACCTCTACCCCACTAGTCCAGTAAATAACCTCTACCCCACTAGTCCAGTAAATAACCTCTACCCCACTAGTCCAGTAAATAACCATTACCCCACTAGTCCAGTAAATAACCTCTACCCCACTAGTCCAGTAATAACCTCTACCCCACGAGTCCAGTAAATAACCTCTACCCCACTAGTCCAGTAAATAACCATTACCCCACTAGTCCAGTAAATAACCTCTACCCCACTAGTCCAGTAAATAACCACTACCCCACTAGTCCAGTAAATAACCTCTACCCCACTAGTCCAGTAAATAACCTCTACCCCACTAGTCCAGTAAATAACCATTACCCCACTAGTCCAGTAAATAACCTCTACCCCACTAGTCCAGTAATAACCTCTACCCCACTAGTCCAGTAAATAACCTCTGCCCCACTAGTCCAGTAAATAACCTCTACCCTACTAGTCCAGTAAATAACCTCTACCCCACTAGTCCAGTAAATAACCATTACACCACTTGTCCAGTAAATAACCTCTACCCCACTAGTCCAGTAAATAACCACTACCCCACTAGTCCAGTAAATAACCATTACCCCACTAGTCCAGTAAATAACCATTACCCCACAAGTCCAGTAAATAACCTCTACCCCACTTGTCCAGTAAATAACCTCTAGCCCACTAGTCCAGTAAATAACCATTACCCCACTTGTCCAGTAAATAACGTCTACCCCACTAGTCCAGTAAATAACCATTACCCCACTAGTCCAGTAAATAACCTCTACCCCACTAGTTCAGTAAATAACCATTACCCCACTTGTCCAGTAAATAACCTCTACCCCACTAGTCCAGTAAATAACCACTACCCCACTAGTCCAGTAAATAACCATTACCCCACTAGTCCAGTAAATAACCATTACCCCACAAGTCCAGTAAATAACCTCTACCCCACTAGTCCAGTAAATAACCATTACCCCACAAGTCCAGTAAATAACCTCTACCCCACTTGTCCAGTAAATAACCTCTAGCCCACTAGTCCAGTAAATAACCATTACCCCACTTGTCCAGTAAATAACGTCTACCCCACTAGTCCAGTAAATAACCATTACCCCACTAGTCCAGTAAATAACCTCTACCCCACTAGTTCAGTAAATAACCATTACCCCACTTGTCCAGTAAATAACGTCTACCCCACTAGTCCAGTAAATAACCATTACCCCACTAGTCCAGTGAATAACCTCTACCCCACTAGTTCAGTAAATAACCATTACCCCACTTGTCCAGTAAATAACCTCTACCCCACTAGTTCAGTAAATAACCATTACCCCACTTGTCCAGTAAATAACCTCTACCCCACTAGTTCAGTAAATAACCATTACCCCACTTGTCCAGTAAATAACCTCTACCCCACTAGTTCAGTAAATAACCATTACCCCACTAGTCCAGTAAATAACCTCTACCCCACTAGTCCAGTAAATAACCATTACCCCACTAGTCCAGTAAATTACCACTACCCCACTAGTCCAGTAAATAACCACTACCCGACTAGTCCAGTAAATAACGTCTGCCCCACTAGTCCAGTAAATAACCTCTACCCCACTAGTCCAGTAAATAACCACTAACCCACTAGTCCAGTAAATAACCACTAACCCACTAGTCCAGTAAATAACCATTACCCCACTAGTCCAGTAAATTACCACAACCGCACTAGTCCAGTAAATAACCACTACCCCACTAGTCCAGTAAATAACCACTAACCCACTAGTCCAGTAAATAACCACTAACCCACTAGTCCAGTAAATAACCATTACCCCACTAGTCCAGTAAATTACCACGACCCCACTAGTCCAGTAAATAACCTCTACCCCACTAGTCCAGGAAATAACCTCTACCCAACTAGGCCAGTAAATAACCACTACCCCACTAGTCCAGTAAATAACCATTACCCCACTAGTTCAGTAAATAACCACTACCCCACTCGTCCAGTAAATAACGTCTACCCCACTAGTTCAGTAAATAACCACTACCCCACTAGTCCAGTAAATAACCACTACCCCACTAGTTCAGTAAATAACGTCTACCCCACTAGTCCAGTAAATAACCACTACCCCACTAGTCCAGTAAATAACCACTACCCCACTAGTTCAGTAAATAACCACTACCCCACTAGTCCAGTAAATAACCACTACCCCACTAGTTCAGTAAATAACGTCTACCCCACTAGTCCAGTAAATAACCTCTACCCCACTAGTCCAGTAAATAACCACTACCCCACTAGTTCAGTAAATAACGTCTACCCCACTAGTCCAGTAAATAACCACTACCCCACTAGTCCAGTAAATAACCACTACCCCACTAGTTCAGTAAATAACGTCTGCCCCACTAGTCCAGTAAATAACCATTACCCCACTAGTCCAGTAAATAACCACTACCCCACTAGTTCAGTAAATAACGTCTACCCCACTAGTCCAGTAAATAACCATTACCCCACTAGTCCAGTAAATAACCACTACCCCACTAGTCCAGTAAATAACCATTACCCCACTAGTCCAGTAAATAACCACTACCCCACTAGTCCAGTAAATAACCATTACCCCACTAGTCCAGTAAATAACCTCTACCCCACTAGTTCAGTAAATAACCTCTGCCCCACTAATCCAGTAAATAACCATTACCCCACTAGTTCAGTAAATAACCACTACCCCACTTGTTCAGTAAATAACCTCTACCCCACTAGTCCTCTAAATAACCACTACCCCACTCGTTCAGTAAATAACCTCTGCCCCACTAATCCAGTAAATAACCATTACCCCACTAGTTCAGTAAATAACCACTACCCCACTAGTCCAGTAAATAACCACTACCCCACTTGTTCAGTAAATAACCTCTACCCCACTAGTCCTCTAAATAACCACTACCCCACTCGTTCAGTAAATAACCTCTACCCCACTAGTCCACTAAATAACCACTACCCCACTAGTCCAGTAAATAACCTCTACCCCACTAATCCAGTAAATAACCTCTACCCCACTAATCCAGTAAATAACCTCTACCCCACTAGTCCAGTAAATAACCACTACCCCACTAGTCCAGTAAATAATCACTGCTCTTCCATGATCCATTCAGTGCTTTCTGATAGGTGCTATAGAGTCGTGTCTGTTATTGATCCTCATTTGTTGTCTGGGACAGTGCAGCAGTTGACTACCAAGTAATCAATCAAATGAGTTGGCCTAAAACCCACTGCAACTCATTAAAAAAAGTGAGGATTGACTAGCCTCCTGCGGCTGACCTGGAGCTGAGGGGGAAACACTGAGACTGGCAACGAGCCCACGCTGATTTGATTGTTTGGCACTGACAGAGGCTGCCAGCTTCTGGTAACAGCCACATGCCACTGTTGAGGTTACCCTGAGGTTCACAGACGGTGCCCGTGCAGCAGATGGGTGAAGTCAGAGAAGCAGATGGCTGTCGTTGTGGAGCTCATTTCATGGCCACTCGGAAGGGTTTCCCCCTGTGCATTGTTTGTGTACAGAACAAGTGAATCCTCATTATCCCCTCATTACTGAAGTCCCGATCTGTGGTTACTCCCATCTGTTCTTATCCCAGCTGTAGCTGTGGGGCCCTCCATAAGTACAGGTCATCAAGCCCACACAGCTGTTCACAGAGCCCGCGCAGGACTGAAGGTAAATCAAACAGTTTAAATGAACATTATTCTGCAGTTTTTTTCTCAGCTATGGAATGGCTGTGTGTTTCTGATGGGTGCACTCTATTTAAAACTGTAAAATTCAGTTCAAATTGTTGACTACTTCTAGATACTTTCTACCTGAGGCCAAGTGATCTTTCTAAAAAGAAAGAATTTGCATTTATATACCAGCTTTCACAACCTCAGGACCTTCCAAAGCACTTTACAGCCAATAAAGTACTTTTGAAGTGCAGCCACTGTTGCAATGTAAGGAAACGTGGCAGCCAATTTATGCACAGCAAGCTCCCACAAACAGCAATGGGACAAATGACCTGATAATTTGTTATGACAGCAAAATATAACAAAAAGATTGATTAAGAAAGGGAAGATAGATTATGAAAGTAAATTAGCAAAAAATATAAAAACAGATAGTAAGAGTTTTTATAGTTATATAAAAAGAAAAAGGGTGGCTAAAGTAAATGTTGGTCCCTTAGAGGATGAGACCGGGAAATTAATGGTGGGAAATATGGAGATGGCAAAAACACTGAATGAATATTTTGTATCAGTCTTTACAGTAGAAGACACTAAGAATATCCCAACACTGGACAAACAGGGGGCTATAGGGGGGGAGGAGCTAAACACGATCAAAATCACTAAGGAAGTGGTACTCGGTAAAATAATGGGACTCGAGGCAGATAAATCACCTGGACCTGATGGCTTACATCCTAGGGTCTTGAGGGAAGTGGCGGTAGGGATTGTGGATGCATTGGTAATAATTTTCCAAAACTCCCTGGACTCAGCAAAGGTCCCGGCAGACTGGAAAACTGCTAATGTAACACCCTTATTTAAAAAGGGCAGTAGACAGAAGGCTGGAAACTATAGACCGGTTAGCCTAACATCTGTGGTAGGTAAAATTTTGGAGTCCATTATTAAGGAGACAGTAACAGGACATTTGGATAATCATAATTTAATAGGACAAAGTCAGCATGGTTTTATGAAGGGGAAGTCATGTTTGACAAATTTGCTGGAGTTCTTTGAGGAAGTAACATATAGGGTGGATAAAGGGGAACCAGTGGACGTAGTGTATTTAGACTTCCAAAAGGCATTTGACAAGGTGCCACACAAAAGATTATTGCTTAAGATAAAAAATCACGGGATTGGGGGTAATATTCTGGCATGGATAGAGGATTGGCTATCTAACAGAAGGCAGAGAGTTGGGATAAATGGTTCATTCTCAGACTGGCAATCAGTAACTAGTGGTGTTCCGCAGGGGTCAGTGCTGGGTCCCCAACTCTTTACAATCTATATTAACGATTTGGAGGAGGGGACCGAGTGTAACATATCAAAGTTTGCAGATGATACTAAGATGGGAGGGAAAGTAGTGAGTGAGGAGGACATAAAAAACCTGCAAGGGGACATAGACAGGCTAAGTAAGTGGGCAGAGATTTGGCAGATGGAATACAATACTGGAAAGTGTGAGGTTATGCACTTTGGCAGGAAAATCGTAGAGCAAGTTATTATCTTAATGGCAAGAAACTGGAAAGTACTGAAGTACAAAGGGATCTGGGGGTCCTGGTGCACGAAACTCAAAAGGTTAGTATGCAGGTGCAGCAAGTGATTAAGAAGGCCAATGGAATGTTGGCTTTCATTGCTAGGGGGATAGAATATAAAAATAGGGAGGTATTGCTTCAGTTGTACAAGGCATTGGTGAGACCGCACCTGGAATACTGCGTACAGTTTTGGTGTCCATACTTAAGAAAGGACATACTTGCTCTCGAGTCAGTACAAAGAAGGTTCACTCGGTTAATCCCGGGGATGAGGGGATGGACATATGAGGAGAGGTTGAGTAGATTGGGACTCTACTCATTGGAGTTCAGAAGAATGAGAGGCGATCTTATTGAAACATATAAGATTGTGAAGGGGTTGGATCGGGTGGATGCGGGGAGGATGTTCCCGATGATGGGTGAAACTAGAACTAGGGGGCATAGTCTTAGAATAAGGGGCTGCTCTTTCAAAACTGAGATGAGGAGGAACTACTTCACTCAGAGGGTGGTAGGTCCATGGAATATGCTGCCCCAAAAAGCTGTCGAAGCTACATCATTACATAAATTTAAAACAGAAATAGACAGTTTCCTAGAAGTAAAGGGAATTAAGGGTTACGGGGAGCGGGCAGGAATTTGGACGTGAGTCTAGGTTCGGATCGGTCATGGCCCTGTGGGTAGCGGAGCAGGCCCAGGGGCCGTGTAGCCTGATCCTGCTCCTATTTCGTGTGTCTAATTCTGTTAGATTCAGGAGATGGTTCTGTGATAGTAGATTGGCGGTTAGGATCAGATCAGCCATGATCTTATTGAATGGCGGAGCAGGCTCGAGGGGCCGATTGGCCTACTCCTGCTCCTATTTCTTATGTTCTTATGAAGGGATTTTTTACATCCACCTGAGGGGGAACAGGAACCTTGTTTTAACGTTTCATCCGAAAGACAGTGCAGAACTCCCTCGATGCCACATTGAAGTGTCAGCCTAGATTATGTGCTTATATCCTGGAGTGCAGCTTGAACCCATGATTTTCTGAGTCAGCTGTGAGAATACTGTCACTGAGCCAAGGCAGTGAGAAGTTAACTGATCGGAAGAATGGAGGGAGCAGGCAGTGAGGAGTTATCTGATTGGAGGAGTGGAGGGAGCAGGCAGTGAGGAGTTATCTGATTGGAGGAGTGGAGGGAGCAGGGAGTAAGGAGTTATCTGATTGGAGGAGTGGAGGGAGCAGGGAGTAAGGAGTTATCTGATTGGAGGAGTGGAGGGAACTGGGAGTGCGGAGTTATCTGATTGGAGGAGTGGAGGGAACAGGGAGTGCGGAGTTATCTGATTGGAGGAGTGGAGGGAGCAGGGAGTGAGGGGTTATCGGATTGGAGGAGTGGAGGGAGCAGGGAGTGAGGGGTTATCGGATTGGAGGAGTGGAGGGAGCAGGGAGTGAGGGGGTTATCTGATCGGAGGAGTGGAGGGAGCAGGCAGTGAGGAGTTATCTGATTGGAGGAGTGGAGGGAGCTGGGAGTGAGGAATTATCTGATTGGAGGAGTGGAGAGAGCTGGGAGTGAGGAGTTATCTGATTGGAGGAGTGGAGAGAGCGGGAATTGTGGAGTTATCTGATTGGAGGAGTGGAGGGAGCAGGCAGTGAGGAGTTATCTGATTGGAGGAGTGAATGGTGCAGCCGGCCATACCAATTTCATAACTCTATTAAACCTTTGGGTGAAGGTGTGCCTGATCTTCCTTCTAAACGTCCTTATTTTGAGCCTTATGTCCTTTGGGATTTGGCCCATTCGTCATTTAAATAATTTGCCCGGATCAAATTTGTCAATCCTCTTCATAGTCTCAAATTCTGATTGGATCACATTGAAGTCTCTTTTCCAAAGAAAATAAGCCTAATTTCCTTTAAAGTTTCCTCATACGTTAAATTCCTGGTACCCGGAATTACTCTGTCCCCTCGCAAGGGCAATAATATCCTTCCTATGATTAGTTGCCCAGACCTGCACAATACTCCAGATAGAGTCTGACCAGTGCCTTATAGAGCAACAATACAATCTCTTTAGGCCTATACTCTGTTTCTGTTAATGTAACTCAGAACAGTGGAATCCTGTTGTAATAATCGATTTGTATAATAATTTATTGGTGGGGCTTTGCTGTGTGCACATTGACTGTAACATTTGCCTATATAACAACAGAGGCTGTACTTCAAAAGCAATTCATTCATTTTGAGGCATTTTGGTACATTTGAGGGTGTGAAGAGGTACTATATAAAGACAAGGGGCTAAAAATTGAGTAGCGCCCCAATTGAGGCGCTAACTTTAGCGCCCCGGAAAAATTAGCGCCCCCGTGCCGGAGATTGAGTGGTTGCGCCCCAAGAGGGAAGCGGGGCGCTACTGGAAGCGCCCCGCATTCCTCTTGTGGCGCTGCGAGTGAATATCGTGGCGCTACGTGCCACAGCGCCACACGCTGCGGCACGTTGCGCCGCGGTATTGCAGGCCTTCCTCCCCCTCTTAAAGGGGAGGGGCCTTGTGCAGCGCGATCTGGGGCCCAGCTGGGCCCCCGGGGATCGGGAGTGCAGGCAAAAGAGCCCGGCACTCAAGAGAAGTGCCGGGCTCTTGGAGCGCAGCCGGCACTCCACGGGGGAGTTCAGGAGGCCGGGGATGTAGGCTAGGCAGGTGCTGGCAGGCGGCCAGCAACAGAAATGGCCTCCCCGCATCTCGCCTTTAAATTGCACCTCCCCGGCTGCAGGTACGCCACCCTGACCCTGTCGGCCATAGCGTCCGGCGGTAAATCGGGACACTCCCGAAGATCGCGGCCGGGGTGTAAGCGGGGCGCTGTGCACACCAATGACATCATCGTCAGCGGCGCAGCAATACCGGTTGGCGCCACCACTAACCTCCCGCTGAATTTTGCGGGAGGCGTGGGTAGTGCCGCGCCCGGGTGCTAGTTGGTTTGAGCCCCACTTAGCGCCCTCTTAAGGCGCTAACGGGTGGCGCAACCAACAGAATTTCCCCCCCCCCCCCCCAAGTTCTTTTTTTCTTTTAATGATCAAAGTTATCTAATACAACATTATTGTGATTGTACTGATCACTTCAGTGGCAGTGCCTCAGTGTTGTTAGACAGTGTGACTCAGTTGTGACATTGTTAATCTGCACCATCTACCACATGAATGGGTAACGGCATTACTGATGGGCTGCTTATTGTCCTTAGCTGGGCTCACTGTAATAGATCCTGAGGGTGACTCAATGCCTGTACTGCATTCACCAGCACTTTAAACAGCTGAGTCGCGGTGCCCAGTGCTCAACAGCACTTTACGCTGCTCCATTTAGAATGCCAGTTTTGGTCAAGATCAATGAATGGAACAAAATAAAAGCAACAACCTTCTTGTGAGACCACACCTTGAGTATTGTGTGCCGTTTTGGTCGCCTTATCTGAGGAAGGATGTTCTTGCCATGGAGGGAGTGCAGCGAAGATTCACCAGACTGATACCTGGGATGGCAGGAATGACGTATGAGGAGAGATTGGATCGATTAGGCTTATATTCGCTAGAGTTTAGAAGAATGAGAGGGGATCTCATTGAAACTTATAAAATTCTAACAGGACTGGACAGACTAGATGCAGCAAGGGTGTTCCCAATGGCGGGGGAGTCCAGAACCAGGGATCACAGTCTAAGGATAAGGGGTAAGCCATTTAGGACAGAGATGAGGAATTTCTTCACCCAGAGAGTGGTGAACCTGTGGAATTCTCTACCACAGAAGGCAGTTGAGGCCAATTCATTAAATATATTCAAGAAGGAGTTAAGATATATTTCTTAAGGCTAAAGGGATATGGGGAGAAAGCAGGGACAGGGTACTGAATTTGGATGATCAGCCATGATCTCATTAAATGGCGAAACAGGCTCGAGGGGCCAAATGGCCTACTCCTACTCCTATCTTCTATGTTTCTATGTTTTTATTGCACTAATTCTCTGAGCATGCACATTGGGGAAGAAAGGCTGAACGATCCAGACTATTGTAATACTCACTTGGGCTCCTGTTTTGGTAGGCTACCTGTTAAGGATGAATGACATAAGATGTGAAGTTATATAGATCTTCCAGACCTTTGCTTGATTTAGAGAAAAATGTTGCAGAACTCTTCCTCAGGAGATCAATTGTGCTGGATGGAGTCTATGATAGAGTGGGTGAAATTGGATTAACTGGCCAGCAGCTTCCCGTGCTGATGGGTGGAACAGTGACTGGATGGCTCAAGCCTCCACTGATGCTGCTGTGAAACTACCGATGTACAATCCTCCTGCCAGTTTATCTCCCAGCTCCCTCTGGATAGATGCCTGTCGCCACTCAGCACATCCCTCCCACCCCACCCCGACCGCCCTCAATTCTTATCGGTGACTGTTAAATGACCCCACGTGACTAAGATGGAGAAATGACAGAGTGGAGGATCGTCTGGTGGGGTGGAGGGGTGGGGTCATCTGTGCCTCGTCATGCTGTGACACAGTGTGTTGATTGCCTACTTTTCAAATGTTGACTGTAAGAGGAGAAAGTGCCACAGTGTGAAATTGTAAATGTTCTCACTAACCACCAAGCCCGTCAGTAGGAGCTTACAGCACTCTGGTGGAATGTGTCAAGGGGACACTAGGTGATTTTCCTTTGGGTAATGACAGGAGATGGAGCATCTGCTACTTATCCTGCGTGCCGCTGCGATCTACTGACGTGACTGGGCCTGGTTTCTGTCTCCACAGCTGCCTACCTGGAAAGACACAGCCCCAAGTCTGCGTTGGAGCTCCTGCAGAGAGAGACAGTCAGAACTGAAGAGGAATCTGAGGTGAGGCCTCGGCAAAAATAAAACCCCTGCAGGCCCCTTTCTGATAGATCGTAACCCTACCTCACAACCAGCAAACTTGAAAATCAGCGACACCTTATTTTATGATGTGCAGTTACAGTTACAATCAAATAGCCCTTCATTTGCAAATTTTGTACTTTTATTTATGCACTTCTAATGAGTTTAATGCATTGTTATGGTTTACACAAGTCCAAATGCTAAAAGCCCCTAGTATGTAAGGAAAAGGGGCCAACTTTGGCTCGTAAACAGAATATTAAAGAGACACTAAAAGAGGCTGAACCCAGGTTATTACTGGAGGAGAGGAGCACAGATTTCTCCGTCAGTATACAGACCCCCTGCAATAATATTCAAGTTGGGTTGCATTCCTTTATTATTAGCCCATCTGATTGAGAGTTGTGAAGTAAACAAATTATGCACACCTGAGACCGAAATCCTTAGCTTTAAGAGTTTTGGCCGGGAATGTGCTTCATTTGTTTTTCACACCTCTCAATCAAACGGGTTCACACCTTTATGTTATTTTGATATTTCTGCTGCTCCATTAGATGCACTCCTGCATCTGGTGGGAAAGGCCGCGGGGTTCAAGCCCCAGTCTAGGATCTGAGCACATCATCTAGGCTGTTACTTCAGGCAGTGCTGCTTTGCTGGGTGAGATATTAAACTGAGTCCCTGACTACCTTACCAGTTGTACGTTAACCGTTTATGATGCCATTCACAGAGGAGGAGGATATTTTCACCTCAAACCAATAATTGGGCATTTATCTCATTCCTGTGTGAAAAACGGCTGCTGCCTTTATGTACATAAATAACATAAGGCATGCACTTCAAAGTTGTTTTCATATCTTCACACTCTCCCCTTGAAGAATAGTGTGAAGTAGTGGATGGATTTGCCAGTGACTAACAGTCTTACAGGCCGCAACGCAAACACACTCCTTTCATGGGGCGGGGGGAGGAGGGGGACGCAGCAATGTTCCCCCTAAGGTGTGTGGCCTGTGCACCGATCACAAGGTCCCGCGCAGGCTGCTCACCAGCTGCTGCCTTTGGAAGAGATACGGTGCATGGCACAGCAAACTTAAAGGGGGAAAAACAATTAGAGGGAACATTGGTGGTGGTGGGGGGTTAAAGTGCCTGCACACATCCCAATGGATGTTAACCCAAAATTTAGAAGCACAGCTCTGGTCTCCACTCGCCAGGACTGTCTAGAGCAAGGTTTGAACCCCATACTGTCTGACTCAGAGGCAGCAATGCTACCACTAAGCTAAAGGGCTTGCTCCACTTCAAAGTAATTCATGTGCAATGCTTTGGTCCTAGCAAATTGGCTTTTAATGAGAAGCTTGTCTTTTGCCAAGTCCGATACTTGGCGGGCCTGGGGTAGGGCTAGGAAACAGCCGCGCAAGAGGAAAAAAAACTTTTTAAAAGCAAATTATTTCAACAATTGTGTGTCATCAACATTCAGTTGGTATCAGGGGTGCCTTTATTACAATGCAGTCACTCACTCACTCTCTGTCTCTGCCCCCTCTCTATTACAGGCTCACCTAGCTCCCACCTCGTTGCCAACTCTTTAAGTTGCTGCAGATTTGGTTGCGGTGCCTCTGGCTCATTATTGCTCAGAATTAATGTTACATTTTTCCTTTTGTTTTCTTTATATTTTGACACATCCCTTAGTTAAAGTGTAACGTATTAAATGGATCATTTCTCTGTTTCTATTTTGCTGGAGTGTCTCTGATTATTAATTATCAGGCTTTTTTTTTACAATATTTGGACTGCATTATACTCTGTATTTATTATTAGTTTTAACCCTAGTTCCTATATCTGAAATAATATATTTTATTAATTTTTTTTTGCTGTCTCTTCAACTCACACCCTATCCCTAGCTCTGAATCTAAAAGAACTGCATGAATGTTCTGTGCCTGCAAGACTAGGCCCTGGCTCTCGACTGGGAGCCTGGTCATATCCTTCACCTATTCCAGATTTCCTTATGTCAGTAAGCAGCTGTAGCCAGTTTTAGTTTCACAAACTCAGCCTTTTACTCCCCGAGTCTGCTCCACTCCCTACTGGTGGCTCTGAACTTCTTGAGGCCCTGATGGTTTTACAACATGGTGACAGCTCACACCAACCAGCCCAGTTTTAATATTTTACCGCGGACCCTGCAAACCTGATTTGAAAAGAAAAATCACATCAAAAAAGAGGTTACAAATTTGGAAAACTGGACATTTGTTGCTCCATGTGCTTTAAATTTAAAAGAAAACATGCAATCTGCTCAATAAAAGACTATGGACTGTGGTGACTTGATGCGAGGTGAACTAGGAATCCCAGGAGTATTCAGGACAGCTGGTGCGTGGAGGAGTCGTAAATCTCACCTGCTCTGGGTGAGAGAGCATGTTGAATATTTATGTACTGAGCCGTACAAAAGGAAAGACATCTGAAGCCCGTCGAAAATAATTAAATGAGCTGAGTGGATATGAGAGAGCATGAAGCTGGAGGCTGAGGAGGTAGTATTGAGAGTTTTGTCTTATGGTCCTGCCCTCACCCAACACACACACACCAATGTAAGTTTAACGGTGATATCGAAGAACTTCTACCATGTAATGCCTTATTATAACTCACAGTGCTCTACTCATGCAGTCATGATGTTAGTGAATGTGGCAGCTATTTTGCACATAGAAGTGACCCATACAATGACCAGTTAATTTGTGTGTTTTATTAGTGTTGGTTGGGACTCCAGGAGAACTCCCTGCTTTCAAACAGTGCCTTGGAATCTTTAACAGCTGCTGAACAGGGCCTTAGTTTAACAGGTCCTGCATTGGACTCATCGGTCACCTGAGAACTCATTTTTAACGTGGAAGCAAGTCATCCTCGGTTCCGAGGGACTGCCTAAGAAGAAGAAGGAGTTTAACACTGAGCAGGGCCTTAGTTTAACAATCATCCAAATAATAGCACCTCTGTCAAACTTGACTCAGTCCCAGCACTATTGCCTCTAAGTCAGAAGGTGGGTTCACTGCAGGACTTAATCACATCAGCTAGGTTGACACCTCAGTATGGTGTTGATGGAGATACATGAGATGTTAAACCAAGGCTCTACATGCCCCCACAGGTGGATGTAAAATATACTTCAATGCCTGTTGGAGGGGCTGTCTTTTGGATGAGATGATAACTGAGGTTCCAATTTGCTATTAAGGTGGATGGGATAGATCCCATGGTGCTATTTGAAGAACAAGAGAGGAGCTCTGGTCAATATTTATCTCCCAACTAAAACCACTAAAAACTGATTATCTGGGCATTCCAATCATTGGCCCGGATATTCCGATGCCTACGGGTGGGTACGCGCTGTGTACACACCCGTAGGGACATCAGAAATGCCAGTTTCAGGTATGCACAGCGCATGTGCTGAAAACCGGCATTTCCGATCTGTCAAGAATGCTCTTCACAGATCGGACGTCTGCCCTGGAGAAGGGCCTCTGCGGGGGGAGAGTTCCGCTTTCTGGAGAACCTCCACCCGCAGAAAACCCTTAGAAATCTTACACCTGGTAAAAGCTTGCATAAGGCCTGCTTTTACCAGCATAAGATTTGAAAAAAGTTTTTTAAAAATTCAGTCATTTATCATTTAAAAATACTTTTAAAAAGTTAAGTTTATTTTTAGCCCTGTAAACAACTTTAATTATTTTTTTCAAAAAATTAAATTTTTGTTTAAAATATTTAATTGTAATTTCAACTAATTTTAAAAATGTGATGTTTTTTAAAAATGTATTTAATGTCTTGAAGTGTTTTTGGGGTGATCTCCATTCATATATTTGACAGGTCTATCTGTTAAGTGTATGAAGGGAGATTCCCTTCTTTGACTGGCTCCCCATGGCCCACGTGATCACAGGGACGCTTGCGAACCGCCTGCGCCCCTGGGATACGTGGGCCCTGCACATTTCAAGTTGGAGAGGCCCAGGAGTGGAACTATACGCACCTCGGGAGCCCTCAGGGAAGTGCGTAGATTTTTTCCAGATCGGAGGCTTCCGCACGCAGGAAGCCTCCGATCGGAAAATACGGCCCCTTGTTTTTTGAGGGATCTTGCTGTGTGCAAATTGGCTACTACTTTTACCTACATCATATTAGCTATAAAGCATTTTGGGATGTCGTGAGGATGTGAACGGCACTATATAAATGCAAGTTAATTCTTTCTCTGACAACACAGCACTCCATCAGTACCGGCCAAGATGATATGCTCTAATCCTGGATTGGGGCCTTGTGCACAACCTTCTAACTCAAAGGCTGCCAAACTGACACTTGTATAAACTTGCTTTATTTATTTCTCCTCATCCATAGTTATTAATCTCATGAATCTAATGAAAAGTATAATCCTTGGTGCCCTCCCAAGCTATTTTCTTGCTTGGGCACAATTGGGCTGCTGTTGCTGTTGAACCTGCCCAGTGGAAGCAGGTCTATGTTGAAGAAAGCCCAGCAGTGATTGGTGTCGTCATAGTGTCAACCAGACTTTGTAACCTTGATTGGCTGAGAGACCTTCCTTTGCTGTTGGTTTTCCACCAATCAGAGGCGACTTTCTTAAATGTTACACCTTGGGTAGAGAGAATCAGGAATTAGAGGAAAACACAGAAAGTAGAAGAACTTTAAACTTATTCTTTCAAAGAAAAAACATTAGAATAGATAAAGTAAGTATGATTAAACAGAAATGAAGCCCAATGAACATAAAACTAAATCATCGAAACAGAAGAGAGAATATGACCACAAGTTTTCATAACCGTTTTTTATATTTATGTAAAACTGAGTTCAAGTGTCTGTTTTTGTAGTTTAGGATTAGTATTACATTAATGTAGCTATTCCAGACTTTTCAATATTTTTATTACTGTAATATTAGTGTTTTAATTCAGGCTCATGGCCTCAGCTGAAATTTTTATTGAAAAGTCAGTTGAGGTTGACTGAAATCTCCCTGGTAAGGCTGCAGTTAGGACGTTGTGTCTAGTTTTGGGCACCTTACTTTAGGAAGGATTTCAGCCATGAAGATGGTGAAGCAGAGATTCACTAAGATGATCGGCTTTAGTTATGAGCAAATATTAACCAGGCCTCTCCATTAGAACAGAGAAAGTTAAGAGACCTGCTGGCGGTGTTCAAAATATGTTTCTGTGTTTCTATGTGAGGGGTTTCAGTCGGGTAAATAGGAGAAAACTATTTCCACTGGTTGGCGAGTCAGTAACTAAAGGGCACAAATCACCAAAAGAATGCAGAGAAATGTTGGGATAAATATTTTTAAGCTGCGGTTTGTTAGGATGTGGGATGCTCTCCCATAAACAATGGTGGAAGCAGAATTCATCATGGTTTTTAAAAGGGAAGTGGATGCATTTTTAAATAAGAACATCTTTAAAAGGTATGGGGAAGGGGAATGGGATTTGGTGGATAGGTCTTTCAGAAAGATGGCACAGGTGCAATAAATGGAATTGCCTCCTTCTGTGCTGTAAAGTTTTGGGATTTTGTGGTCCTCAATAAGCTAAGGATTAAGTCTGAGCAATAAAAATGTAAATAACTAACTTATGTAGTCACGTTGGCAGATGTCCCGCTCGTCACCTTATTTACATTATCATTAGACGTTTTCCAGTTCGTGTTCCTTTCCTGGTGACTTTTATTTTGTTTCTTAACCCAGTCTACTCGCTGCAGTGGGAGATTAGAAAGCATATAATAAGGAACTGATTGTAGAAAGTGGTTTGAGATGTTTCCTGAACCTACTAATTCAATGTCGATAAAACTAATTGGCTTTCGAGCTGATGGCTGGACAAATTGCATGTTAAGGGAAGTAACTTTGTGAGTTTCCTTAATTTAGCGGGTGTTTACTTCTGCCGACACTCCTACGTTTACTCCTGGGATTTAAATGTTAAATATTTGACATCGAATTTACAGCACAGAAATAGGCCATTCGGTCCAACTGGTGTTTATGTTCCACACGAGCCTCCTCCCACCTTACTTCATCTCATTCTATCAATATAACCTTCTATTCCTTTCTCCCTCATGTACTTATCTAGCTTACTCTTAAATGCATCTATGCTATTCACCTCAACCACTCCATGTGGTAGCTGGTTCAACATTCCCATCAGTTTCTGAGTAAAGATTTCCACCTTACATTAACTCAAGACCCAACGCTGGTGCTTTTTCTTTTGCTTGATAAGCAGAAATTAACAGGACTTACTTCAATTTCACACCACACTAATTTCTCCCATTTAAAGCTGGGGCTAAAGCCCTGGAGGGAGCCAGAAGAGTTTGAATAGTGAGCAGAGCAGGAGAGATTGATTAAAGGAGGAAGGCTGCCAGATACGTTGGAGGAGAAGCAGCAACAGTAGGAACCCACATGTGGGGCGGTGGACTTTCAGGACTCGTTAATGCCCACTGCAGTGTGAATACTGACAGTTTGCCACTACGCGGACCTCAGCAAGAGACAGTGTTAAGGGGGTTGCACCTCAACAGGGATGCAATCTCAGACCTGTGAACTAGACCTGCCACCAAAGAGCTGCATCTGGACAGCATTCTCAGTGCTAAACTTCTACACGACTGAGTAATACCAGGCAACAACAGGAGACATCACTTGGATCGGCCAGTATGCCGTTCACAGCTGTATCCCTGAAGTAAGAGATGTCCTCGTCCACCAAATGGCAGCATATATCAAGTGTAACAGTGGTACCTAGCCAGAGAGGCGGACCAATTTAACCCATCATGTGGTCCCCAAGTACTCGACGCTATTAACTGCCACTACTTGTCGAAGTGCCCTCCTCATTATGAAAGGAAAGGCTTTCTACTCCCTGAACATTCAGATGGTTTGAAACCACCAACAAAAGGTTATGCAAGTTAATGCTTATTTTCAATGGAGTATTCATGATGCCCACATCTTGAAGGAATCAAAGGTTCCATAAGTGTTTGAGGGGGGAAACAGAATACATCGCTGGCAGGTTAACAGTTTCACTATTATAGGATCACACTGTGGCAGGGGTGTATTTTTGTGGGTCAGTCTCACAGTGACAAGACTCCTGCGAAGCAAAGATAACCCCCAGCTTCTTTTTCCCATGACCAGCTGCCTGCTTATACCCCTGCTCCTCCATCCTCATGTCAAATAACAAGTGCAAGGAGTTCATGGATTTCTTTGTCAGCAAGATCCACCAAACCTCACCTCCCAGCCCCCAACCGGAACACTCCTACCCTAGCCCATCTCTCTCTTTCTCATGCTCCGTAGTTTCTCTCCCATCTATCCCCGTGCTCTCTCCAAGTTCAACTCATCCCTGAGATCCACCTCCTGCTCCCTCAACTGCCTTCCCACTGAACTACTGACCACCCAACTTCTCTTCCTGTCCCCAATGCTGATGTTATAAATGTTCCGTCTGCTCTGGCACTGTCACCCCTCCCTTTAAAAACCACTGTCATCGCCCCTCTCCTCAAAAAAAAAAAAAAAAAAAAAAAAAAACGGCCCTGCCTCAATCCTTATGTCTTTGCAAACTACTGTTCCATCTCTAACCTTCCTTTCCTACTGAGTCCTTGAACGTATTGTCACCATTCAGATTTGTAACATCTTTCCTGCCACTCCATGCTTGAATCCCTCCCACAGCTTTAAAATTGCCTTAACTAAAGTCATGAGGGGTATTCATTGTGACTGACCATGGTGTATTATCCTTCCTCATCTTACTGGCCCTCTCTGCAGCCTTTGACAACGTTGACCACATCAATCTCTTCCAATGCCTCTCTTCCATTGTCCAACTTGGTGGGTCAGACCTCACTTAGTTTCACTCTTACTATCCAATCTAGCCAAATCATCTCTAGCAATGGCTTCTCTTCCCACTCCTACAAACATTACCTCGGGAATGCTGCAAGGATCCATTATTGGCACCTTCCTCATCTTCATCTACATGCTGATTCTTGGTGAAATCATCCACAGATATATGGTCAGCTTCAACATGTACATTGATGATATCCAGCTCTACCACTCCAACCCCTCCACTGCCTCTGTGTTGTCAGACTGCATGTCCGACATACAATCTTGGATGAGCCACAAATTCCTCTAGCCCGTCACCCCTGTCCTTTCAGGCCTACATCGACTCCCAGTCCCCCAACACCTTAAATGTAAATGTCTTTCTTTTTCAAATCCCTTCATGGCCTCGCCCCCTCTATCTCTGTATCTTCCTCCAACCCTGCAATCCAGCCCTCCCCCCAGTCCTCTGGCTCATGCCTCTTGTGCAACCCCCTCTCTTCACCCCACCATTGACGACCGTGCCTTCAGGCCCCGTGTCTTGCAATTTGCTCCCTAAACCCATCTGCTTCTCTACCTCTCTTTCCTACTTTAAGACTACATAGGATTACATAGGATAGGCACAGAAACAGTCCAACCAGTCCATTCCGGCGTTTATGCTCCACTCGAGCCTCCTCCCGTCTTTCCTCATCTAAATCTATCAGCATAACCCTCTATTCCCTTCTCCCTCATAAGTTTGTCCAGACTCCCCTTAAATGCATCTATACTATTCGCTTCAACCACTCCCTGTGGTAGCGAGTTCCACATTCTCACCACTCTTTGGGTAAAGAAGTTTCTTCTGAATTCCCTATTGGATGTCTTGGGGACTATCTTATATTGATGGCCTCAACTTATGCTCGTCCCCACAAGTGGAAACACTCTCTCTGTATCCACTCTATTAAAACCCTTCATAATTTTAAAGACCTCTATTAGGTCACCCCTCAGCCTTCTTTTTTCAAGAGAAAAGAGACCCAGCCTGTTCATACTTTCCTGATAGGTATACCCTCGCATTTCTGGTATCATCCTTGTAAATCTTCTCTGGAACTTCTCCAGTGTCTCTATATCCTTTTTATAATATGGCGACCAGAACTGTACGCAGTACTCTAAGCGTAGTCTAACCAAGGTTCGATACAGGTTTAGCATAACTTCCCTACTTTTCAATTCTATCCCTCTAGAAATAAACCCGAGTGCTTGGTTTGCTTTTTTTATGGCCTTGCTAACCTGTGGCGCAACTTTTAGTGATTTGTATATTTGTACTCCGAGATCCCTTTGTTCCTCTACCCCACCTAGACTCGCACCCTCCAAGTGATAAGTGACCTCCCTATTCTTCCTACCAAAATGTAATACCTCACATTTATCTGTGTTGAACTTCATTTGCCAATTATATGTCCATTCTGCAAGTTTATTAATGTCCTCCTGTAATTTGTTGCAGCTCTCCTCAGTATTGACTATCCCAATTTGGCATCATCTGCAAATTTAGAAACTGTGTTTTTGATTCCAAAGACTCTCTTTCAAGTCCACCCCTTTGACCATGCCCCTTCATAATATCGCTTTCTTTGGCTTGATGTCCAATTTTCCCTTACCCCTCAGGAAAGCACCTTTGGGGTATTTTCTACATTAAAGACACTATGCAAATGCAATTTATTGTTGGCGGCAGTTAGTCACACAGTGACAGGGCTGCACTATTGTAGGGTCCATCATTGCTGGGTCTAGAGTTGCACTTGTCCCCACTCTGTCCTAGGCCTTCACCACTGCCATGTTCTTCTAGTTGCCTCAGTCTTCCCACCCTAGACAAACAGAGGACTTATTAATAGTCCGACATGCCGTCTAATTATTTATATATTGTGAAAGTTCGGTAAGCAAAAGTGTGGCTTGCTTCAAATTCACAAGATTCATATCAAATACCTGAAATTTAATGTGTGCCAAAAGAAGTTTTCAAGCATTTCCTTCCAATTGTTGAAGTTTATAGAGCTGCGCTAAGCAGTGATGACCATCCTCATTATTATTTTTTCTTATTAGTACAGTGCAGCCCAATGTTAGAACTCCCACAAGATCAGCCCAAGTTAGCTTGTGTGTTGATTACCGCTCCCTCCTGATTGACAGGTGCTCAATGCCTCCCTCTGGCAGGCCTAACTAGAAGCAAGAGCCCATGCCACAGCAAATGGCAGTCATCGCTTATACTAAGCCCCGCTGCAGAATAGTAGTCCCCTGATACATGAGGAAATCTAGGCCTAGACGTTCATCTTCAGCGTTCCCATGTAGAGCATCATCTGCCGGGATCACCTTTCGGAAATTAAGGTCGATGAAGCTCCACACTGAAGATGAAAATTGAGGCACTGATGAATCGAAGAATGGAATAAGTAAACACCCTTCATATTCACTTTTCAACAGACCAGCTACAATCTGCAACGTCTTGGAGACTGTTTTCTAAAATAAATGTTTGCAAAAAACGGCACTATTTCAGTCTCATTATACAAACTAAAGCTTCTAATACCTTGCAGAGGACAGAGTTGGGCAGGATTCAGACCATGCTTTGCTACCTCAGGAAGCTGTGGTCCACCTAATCCCCATCCTTTACGAGTGCTGTTTTGCACCAGATATTACACAAGTTTCCTGGCTGCCGCGCATTCGTGTACAATTTGTACCTGTCTCAATTTGTTACTTGCACCATATTTCATACAGGAAGAGATTCCCCTCCCCCCTGCTCGCTACACCGAATCATGAGCTAGCTGTTTGTGCTGCAGTTGGAAATCTGTTTAAAACAATTTTTTCTGGTCTGAGTTACACCTCCCTTTGGTTATATTTTCTTTGCTATTAAAGAAAATTATTTCTGTCTCCGCCATTCATTGTGTAAATGGGTGAGCAGGAAATCTACCATACAGGCCAACCAGGAAAACCAGCAAAAGCTGAACAACAGCTTCAAAATACTGACACTGTCCAAATAAACCTGACGCCTCACAGACAGCCCTGAATCTAGTTCTATGACATGTAGTTAAACTGAGAGTGCAGTAGGACACAGCCTTGCCAAAATTTAAGGTGCAGGTATACCCAACATTATATCACTTGTGTACACTGATTGTGGCAAAGATTTGGAGGATTTTCCTTCATTTATTGCAGAGGCTTGCAAGCTATTATGGATATGTGTTGGTACTCATTCCTGCCCGCCCCTTAGTTGGTACTCTTCCACTGTAGGATTGGGTATCTGATTGCTATTGAGTTTGGTGTCCAGTTGTTGTAGGGCTTGGTGACTTATGGCTGTAGGGTTAGGTATAAGGCTTGGCGCCTGAGTGCTGTGGGGTTGGCATCTGATTGCTGTTGGGTTGGGTGTGTGATTGCTGTGGGGTTTGGTGTCTGATTGCTCTGGGGTTGGGTGTCTGATTGCTGTGGGGTTGGGTGTCTGATTGCTGTGGGGTTGGGTGTCTGATTGCTGTGGGGTTGGGTGTCTGATTGCTGTGGGGTTGGGTGTCTGATTGCTGTGGGGTTGGGTGTCTGATTGCTGTGGGGTTGGGTGTCTGATTGCTGTGGGGTTGGGTGTGTGATTGCTGTGGGGTTGGGTGTGTGATTGCTGTGGGGTTTGGTGTCTGATTGCTGTGGGGTTGGGTGTCTGATTGCTGTGGGGTTGGGTGTCTGATTGCTCTGGGGTTGGGTGTCTGATTGCTGTGGGGTTTGGTGTCTGATTGCTGTGGGGTTGGGTGTCTGATTGCTGTGGGGTTGGGTGTCTGATTGCTGTGGGGTTGGCTGTCTGATTGCTGTGGGGTTTGGTGTCAGATTGCTCTGGGGTTGGGTGTCTGATTGCTGTGGGGTTGGGTGTCTGATTGCTGTGGGGTTGGGTGTCTGATTGCTGTGGGGTTGGCTGTCTGATTGCTGTGGGGTTTGGTGTCAGATTGCTCTGGGGTTGGGTGTCTGATTGCTCTGGGGTTGGGTGTCTGATTGCTGTGGGGTTGGGTGTCTGATTGCTGTGGGGTTGGGTGTCTGATTGCTCTGGGGTTGGGTGTCTGATTGCTCTGGGGTTGGGTGTCTGATTGCTGTGGGGTTGGGTGTCTGATTGCTGTGGGGTTGGGTGTCTGATTGCTGTGGGGTTGGGTGTCTGATTGCTGTGGGGTTGGCTGTCTGATTGCTGTGGGGTTGGGTGTCTGATTGCTGTGGGGTTTGGTGTCTGATTGCTGTGGGGTTGGGTGTCTGATTGCTGTGGGGTTGGGTGTCTGATTGCTGTGGGGTTGGCTGTCTGATTGCTGTGGGGTTTGGTGTCTGATTGCTGTGGAATTGGGTGTCTGATTGCTGTGGGGTTTGGTGTCTGATTGCTCTGGGGTTGGGTGTCTGATTGCTGTGGGGTTGGCTGTCTGATTGCTGTGGGGTTTGGTGTCAGATTGCTGTGGGGTTGGGTGTCTGATTGCTGTGGGGTTTGGTGTCAGATTGCTGTGGGGTTTGGTGTCTGATTGCTCTGGGGTTGGGTGTCTGATTGCTGTGGGGTTTGGTGTCTGATTGCTGTGGGGTTGGGTGTCTGATTGCTGTGGGATTTGGTGTCAGATTGCTCTGGGGTTGGGTGTCTGATTGCTGTGGGGTTGGGTGTCTGATTGCTCTGGGGTTTGGTGTCTGATTGCTCTGGGGTTTGGTGTCAGATTGCTGTGGGATTGGGTGTCTGATTGCTGTGGGGTTTGGTGTCTGATTGCTCTGGGGTTTGGTGTCTGATTGCTCTGGGGTTGGGTGTCTGATTGCTGTGGGGTTGGGTGTCTGATTGCTGTGGGGTTGGGTGTCTGATTGCTGTGGGATTGGGTGTCTGATTGCTGTGGGGTTTGGTGTCAGATTGCTCTGGGGTTGGGTGTCTGATTGCTGTGGGATTGGGTGTCTGATTGCTGTGGGGTTTGGTGTCTGATTGCTCTGGGGTTGGGTGTCTGATTGCTGTGGGGTTGGCTGTCTGATTGCTGTGGGGTTGGGTGTCTGATTGCTGTGGGGTTGGGTGTCTGATTGCTGTGGGGTTGGGTGTCTGATTGCTGTGGGGTTTGGTGTCTGATTGCTGTGGGGTTGGGTGTCTGATTGCTGTGGGGTTGGGTGTCTGATTGCTGTGGGGTTGGCTGTCTGATTGCTGTGGGGTTGGGTGTCTGATTGCTGTGGGGTTTGGTGTCTGATTGCTCTGGGGTTTGGTGTCTGATTGCTCTGGGGTTGGGTGTCTGATTGCTGTGGGGTTGGGTGTCTGATTGCTGTGGGGTTGGGTGTCTGATTGCTGTGGGATTGGGTGTCTGATTGCTGTGGGGTTTGGTGTCAGATTGCTCTGGGGTTGGGTGTCTGATTGCTGTGGGATTGGGTGTCTGATTGCTGTGGGGTTTGGTGTCTGATTGCTCTGGGGTTGGGTGTCTGATTGCTGTGGGGTTGGCTGTCTGATTGCTGTGGGGTTGGGTGTCTGATTGCTGTGGGGTTGGGTGTCTGATTGCTGTGGGGTTTGGTGTCTGATTGCTGTGGGGTTGGGTGTCTGATTGCTGTGGGGTTGGGTGTCTGATTGCTGTGGGGTTGGCTGTCTGATTGCTGTGGGGTTGGGTGTCTGATTGCTGTGGGGTTTGGTGTCAGATTGCTCTGGGGTTGGGTGTCTGATTGCTGTGGGGTTTGGTGTCAGATTGCTGTGGGGTTGGCTGTCTGATTGCTCTGGGGTTGGGTGTCTGATTGCTGTGGGGTTTGGTGTCTGATTGCTGTAGGGTTGAGCATCTCATTGCTGTAGAGTGAAATGTCTAGTTGCTGTAGGATTTGGTGACTGATTGTGGGAGGGTTAGGTGTCCCATTTGCTATAGGTTTTGGTTTCTGCTCACTATGGGTGTCTGGTTATGGCTCAGCCCTTGGTCTGTGATAATTTAGCTAGTCTCAGTTCGGGTGGCAGTGAGCGATCTATCATTTCTTTCAGCTGGGAAGGAGAAATGAGCAGTCTAGGTTCCTGCTCCATATTACTGTCCAGTGACCCATTTTGGAAAGTACTTATTTGTGGGCATCAGGTGAGGGCTTGATTGGAAATGGCTGTGATATTACCCCATTGCTGTAGTGTCCCCCTATTTGATAATCTTTGAACATTTCTGTCCATTCACAGATACCAGAAGGATAACTGCACCCAGAGAATGATACCACAACATGAGTCAGGAGAGGAAGAGAAAACATGGTGGGAGGAAAAGATCTGGGGATTGGCACAAAACAATTCATCAAACATTTAATGGTTAAGAGTTTCTTCATCAGTAGTTTCTGGGCCTTTTCCAAAAAATCTTTGTGTTATTTCACCCACCAATGTATCTGTAGCTCTGAAAGACTTACAGACGGCTTATTGTCATAGTGCAGAGAGAATGGTTCAAAACCGCAGGCAGAGACAACCTGTGGCTCTCCGTTTGTTTCTCTTCATTCTCTGCAGTTGTATTTACACGTGCACAAGTCACAATCTGGCTGCACCCCAGTGGCAATAAGTAGGAAGCAACTTCATCACTGCTATAAACGACAACATCAGAAACCACAGCAACAGCAGAAGGAGCACTTCCACTGCAACTCAACTCAGTTGCGGCATTTCGAGTTGGTGCATGCAATCGGTTTATTGGCATTGCAGTGCCAATCCTGAGCTTTTATTTCCATGTCCTCAGGCTAGATTTGCTAAGACATCTGTCGTGTTGCAGTTAAGTCCAGTTATACCCCGGTTGTACTGCAAAAATTAGGGTACAATATTATAATGAGTTGACCTCTCCCTGCCCCCCAGATACTTGAACAGGCTCAGGAGCAGAGGTCGCCGACACCAACTCTGCCTCACTTTGTCCAGCAGAGCAGGTCTATGCATTTTCGGGCCCTGTCTTACCAATGTTTCTGCTCCCGGATCAAAGTATATAATAAGATTGTCTTTCTTCGTAGGAAATCACTGACACATTCCTGGCTGGGAAGGTGTCACTGGAGAGCTTCCTGGAGAGGTTCCACAGGACAAGAAAACTTTGCCACTTGAGAAAAACGCAAGTGGAGAAGCTCCAAGACCTGATTAAAAAGGACAGAAAGAAGCAGCAGGTGGTACAGCAGAGGCCGGAACAGCGAGTGGCTTCACACAACGTCCCTCGTGGCCCACAAAATGGACCCACAGGCCACGTACTGAACCTGCGCTACGGCTTCACACCCAACATCGTCGTAACCTCCGAGGCCGCGAGTCCATTCTCTGCGCCTTCACCTCTTCCTCAGAGCAAGAACCTGCCTCCCCTCAACCCACGTGAGCGCCAGCCTGCGGTTTCACGGCCTAACACTCCATTCACGCCCCAGGGCCTGCGCTCAGGCCTGCGCATGCTGGGACAGCTCCCAATATGGACTCCAAGGCCATTTAAGATTCAGCGGGCGTACCCGGTGCAGAAACAGCCACCCTACCGATAGAAGTACACCTGGCCTTTCCAGAAAGCTGCTCTGTGCAAATCAAACACAGAACCGCTGGTGGGGAAGGACGGAATGATACATCGTAGGGCAAAACCACATCTGAAACAATGTAGCAGGAATGGAAAGAGAAAATGGAATGAACAATTAAATGGAAAACATTTGTTTGGGGACAAAACGGATTTTCAAGTTGGGCTCTCCAGGTTGCTCAGTAGCCAAACCAGTATGGTTATCAAAACAGAAGGTGGAGACCTCATGCCTGCTTTAGCAACACGAGTGAAAACGACTGGCTGTAGGAACAACATCTCTCACTATCTGGGTAACATTATTGAATATAAGCAAGATTCGCCATGGCTGAATAAGTCAAATTCCCTTTTTACTACATGGGATTTTCCAATATTTTGGCTTTTTGGGGGGGGGGGGGATCTTACTCTACAAATCTGTCATATCCCATGAAGACCACAGCTACTGACCTTGATTATATAAGCCATGAAAGAGATTGAATGGGTATCTGAGAGACTTGGTGATTTTTTTAATTTGTTATTGATCTGCTTTCTGATGTAGTCAATAAGCTAGAGATGAGCAGCCCTAAAAAGAAGGAAGTCCAATTGACCTAAACTTGGCCAATGGTATGAGTTCCTACAGATGGCAGATGAGTATAGGTTAACACAAAGAAACTGGACAATATCCCTCAGATCCGATCATATCAGTATTGCTTTCCTTCCGTTCAGTTTGGTCTGGCTCAGTTCTGGTTGAGTCTGGCACATCCCATCATCGAACTGATCCAGATAACAGCTGGAGCTCATGCAGACTCTCAAAGCCATCCTGAAATGAAACAATACAGTATTTGCTTAAAAATCTGCCTCTGGCAGTCAGAGCATAATGGACAGGCCCAGCTCTTTCACCCAATCTCTGGAAATCAATTTGATAGGGATTTCCCCACGGTACCTGCCAATGGGTGGCTACTTGTCTTTGAACCGACCAGTCTGGTTTGGGGAGTGGCCACCTGATCATTCTCAGGAACGAAAGCTGGTCAGTAAATGTTCATTTTATAACTGCTGCATTAATAAAAATGGTGTGCCTGCATGAAAAGAAACATCTTGGGGGAAAAATTGAGTCGCGCCCCTTTTGGGCGCTAACTTCGCCGGGGCACTACTTTTAGCACCCTGAAAAAATTAGTGCCCCTGTGGCCGAAATTCATCGGTAGCGCCCCAGCAGGGAAGCGGGTGCTACTAGAAGTGCCCCGCCTCCCTCTTGGGGTGCTGCGAGTGAATATTGCGGCGCTATGTGCCGCGGTACTACAGGCCTTCCTCCCCTTCTTAAAGGGGAGAGGCCTTGTGCAGCTGGGCCACCAGGGATCGGAGTGCCGACAAAAGAGCCTGGCACTCGAGCGAAGTGCCGGGCTCATGGAGCGCAGCCGGCACTCCACAGGGGGTGGGGGGGGGGGGGCTTCAGAGGAGGCCGGGGACGGCAGAGGGGGCAGGTGTTGGCAGGCGGCCAGCATCAAAAATGGCCGACCGGCACCTTCCCTTTAATTAGCGCCACCCCGGCCGCAGGTAGGCCCCCCCTGACCCCGTCAGACATAGCGTCTGGCGGTAAGTCAGGGGGCGCTACTGAAGATCGAAGCCGGGGCGCTGAGCACGGTGATGACGTCATCGCTGGCGGCACAGCGCCACGGGGCGCTAATGGTTACCACCGCCACTAACCACCTGCTAAATTTCGCGGGAGGCGTTGACGGCGGCGCCGCGCCCGAGTGCTAGTTGCTTTGTACCCCAGGAGGCGCAAAGCAACCGAATTTTTAGGCCCTTACATTTACAAATGCATTAGTGGGCCCAATTTACATTTTTGCATATGCAAGTGGACCTGTCTCACGTGCACACATGAGAACCCCTCTCAGGTGTGCACATACAAGGGCAGACCCTGTCCCATACATATGCCTTTTAAAAAAGCTGCACCTCATCTACTTTTATAAGTTCTTGTATTGCAATTAATACTGGATCCTCAATTGACCAACAAACAAAACAGGGGAACTAATCTGCCTCCTGACCTGTAATGACCCAAGGTAAAGTCTTGCATCTAGAGTGTATCTGTTACACACCAGCTGTCACATTTCAAAGTGTCACACTTTGCTACAGATTCAAAACTATCTAAAAAATGGCAAGTCACTGACCTTCAGCCTGAAATTTACAAGCAGTTATAACTGCCCTGTGAATTAATTCAACAGCTTACAAGTGGCCCCAATGACCTGGATTTGAATATTTAATCAGCTGTGCTCCCGACCTGAGACTACTGGCGAGCAACGCCACGGAGAATCTGTTCGTTCATACAAATCTGAATAAAATTAAGGCGCTAAAACCATAATTCAAGCTTACTGCCTGTTTCAAACCTGTATTGGCTTTACAGCAGCTTCTGCACAGAGATGGAAATTATTGAACAATTTGAGAAATGACATATACATATGTAGCTGCCCCACAGCTCTGTAGCACCTAGTGCAGTATTAAGGCATACAGACAAGGAAGGTCCCCAGGTTCAGTCCCTTACGTTGCGCTGAGTTAATCTTAGCCGGGCTAACAGTAACGTTTCCGGTACTGGCTTCTGTACACCTGGCACAAGTAAGGAAAATCAGCCAGAGATCCTATGCAGTGAGTCCGGCTGGAAAGTGAATGTGTTTAAATGTCAGTAATACCTCCCCATCGGCAAATATGGTGCTAACTCACTGATTACACTCACATTTGAAGACTGGCCTCTTGAGCGAGATACTGAAGGGCTGCTGGCACCCATGGAACAGGACCTCAATGCATTGTTTTCAAAATCCTCATCCTTGTCTATAAATTCCTTCACAACCTCACTCCAATCTGCCTCTGCAATCTCCTCCAGTGCGGTCTCCCCTCCTGATAGTGCACAATTGCAGCAGCCAATTTATACACAGCAAACTTCCTCAGACAGCAAATGAGATAAATAACCAGATAATGCATTTTCGTCATGTCAATTTTAGGAAGCAACATTGGCCACAATATTGTGAGAACTCCCCTGCTCTTCCTCGTGGAATATTTTATTCCCACTTGAGCAGGCAGACAGGGACTCAGTTTAACATCTCAACTGAAAGACAGCACCTCTGCCAATGTAGCACTCCCTCAGTACTGTACTGAAGTGTTAAGCTAGATTGTGTGTTCAGGTTCTGGGGTGGGTCTTGAACCAACAACCTTCTGACTCAAAGACAAGAGTGCTACCAACAGAGCAAAGTTGGCATTTAAGAGTGATAAACCTAAAACTTACAGGCAAGCTCGTCTAACATATAATGGGTAAATGTTTGAGGATATTACATGGGATGCTTTCACTGCTCAACTAAAGAGAACAGAGGCTAAAGGAAGCAGTCAGCATGAATTTAGAAGCAGTAGGTCACGGCTCACTAATCTTCTGGAATTCTTTGAGGAGGTAACTATTGGACTGAGCTATCAGGGAATATAATGGATGTGGATTTTCAGAAGGTGGTAGTATGAAACTATTAAAAACAGACTCATGGAATGAATAGGAAATCAGTCTCTGGATTGAAGAATGGATTGGCAGTAGGAAACTAAAGGTAGTGAGAAATGGAAGAAGCTTAGTTTTTGGGGGTGACTAGTCTGGGAGTAGTAGCAGAGCTCTGTGACGGTCTGTTTTGGTGCTTTTTGATTGTAATATTCTTGATAGAGTTATAGGAGAGGGTTTCCCTTATATAATAATTTTCTAAAACTTGCTGATGACACCAAGCTATGTGATAAGTATCAGGGAAATAAACAGCCTTCGGAGAGATTACGATCAATTAAACAGAAGAATTGTTCAGTTAGTTTTGAATCAAACAGGTAATTTGTTATTCATTTCATCTTTCAATGTCTCACATTATCAAACATCTTCTAAAACTCCAAATCAATGATATTGGCCGGATAGCTCCTGTCCAGTGGTTTGCCTACCCTCGCAAAGGAAACCAGTACAGACTATTGCTCGCTCTTCACTCTAATCCCATTTCCCTGCTGCTGACTTCATGGGTGAAGGAATGGCAGATAGTTTTAAATACAGATAACTATAAATGAATGCACATAGAAATAGAAAACAGTGGGGTAAACTTTCGTCTTCAGCATTCCTGATGCCCGGCTTTGCATGGTGGGAGCATATATTGGGATTTTGGACATGCACTCCCTAATTTTCTGTCCATTCATTTTAAAGGACGGGCAATCATGGGGAAGCTTGCCCCAAATTCCTGAAAGTGTTACTGGGGCACGAAGCTGGAAGTGCTGAAAATGTATCCCAGTGCGTTCATCATGAAAGGGTGGCCTTCAGCAAAGGTGGAGCAGAAAAGGATTTTGAGTGATTATTGGCCATTCATTGAAAGTGTTCAGTCAATTTGAGGCTGTTATCAATAAAATGAATCAAATACCAGAGTACAGTTCCAGGGTATTTAATTCTAAAGTTGTACAGATCAGGGGAGGGGCAACATTTGCAGATTTGGATACTCTCTACGATGAGACATTAATGGGATGGATAGGTTTCAGAGGAAAGAAACTCAAAGAGCTCGACTTATCACTGGAGAAAAAAAATCATTGGTAAATAAAGGGCTTGGATTTATATAGTACCTTTCATGACCTCAAGACATTCCAAAATGCTTTACAGCTACTTTTGAAATGTTGTCACTGTTGTAATGTAGGGAGACGTGGAAGCCAATTTGCATACAGCGAGGTCCTATAAACAGCAATAGGATAATCACCAGATAATGTTTTGTTTTAGTGATGTTGGTTGTGGGATAAATATTGGCAAGTACACTGGGAGAATTCCCCTGCTCTTCTTCGAAATAGTGCCATAGGGTCTTTCACAACCCCCTGAGAGGACAGTCAGGGCCTCAGTTTAAAGTCTCATCTGAAAGACGGTATCTCTGAAAGTATCAGCCTAGATTCTGTGCTTAAGTCTTTGAAGTGGAAATTAAACCCACAACCTCCTGACTCAGAAGCGAGAGTGCTAACACTGAGCCAACTTTGACAAATAGACAGCATTAAAATGCTAAGAAACAGACGGAAATGTTGCCTACGTGAGCAGGATACTTGACTCAACTGTGAACACTGAACTAAAGCAAAGCTGGAGTTTAGAAAGCATTTTGGGGAATCCAATAAAAAAAAGTTATTAAATAAATAAAACTTTCTTCCCCCAAGTGTTAGATGCACAGATCAGATTCTCTGCACAATTAGCTGCTGATATGTTAATTAACTCTTTCAAAACAAAGTTGGATAGATATATGATTAGGAAAGTGAGTGGAGGCTATAGGTGCAGATTGAGGTCCTCAAATACTCTGTGGGACACATCGTTCCTTTTCATCCTGTGAGGAGGAGGGTGGGGTGTGGGAGGCAGCAGGCTAAAGTTGAAAGGTGAAGCTGTGAAGATGTTGACTATTCTGGAGTTTTGCTTGATTATTCTTGAGTACGAGGAGGTCAAGGCACAAGTAGCACTATATTGGATCTTTAAGCTCCACTTGTGCTTTCTTGGTTTTGTTCACTAGCTTTCTCATCTAGTTTTTGTCACACTTTACTAGCACAGAACAATATTCCTATGAGGCTCTAAAGTCAAGTATGTTTGTTAATGCACAGCAAAAGCTTGCCATCAGATTGGGAGTGTTTCAGCAAAAGTCTCACAGAAACCCCAGGAATAACAAATGTTGTAAAAGAGAACAAGGTAGGAGTGTGCTTCAGAGGGTGGGTTTACGGCAACATTTCAGATCAACTACATGTTGCATGACACCTGCCATTCAGAAACTGAGAATTGACACCGCCACTGGTCCTAATGTAGACAAAGCGAGTGAATTTCCACGTGGCTTCTCCCACTCTGCTGCCATAACCTCGGTGTGAATTTGGCAGAAACTTATGTGCGAAAACCGTTATGGTGGTGAAGCGGAGAAGCCTTGAGGAAATTCATGCCCAAAGCTTTTATTTCCTGGAATCCTTCACTCCAATTGGAACATGTTGATTAAAAATAATCCTTCTTATTTCTCCCTCAGAGGCCCAATCATTTTATATTATTGACTTATAAAGTCATGTTGGGCCATTGCCAGCTCCCTGTGTCCTCAATGATCTTGGCATAATTGCCATTCCTTAGGGTAGTGTGTAAACATACACATCCAAGTGTCATTTGCAAGGGTTGCTATGGTGATGTTAACTGCTTAAATCTGTTTAAGCAGTTAGATTGGATTACGATTACGGTGGAAGTGATTTCTCTGAAATTCAAAGTGACTTTCTTCCTTACCACATGTGCCCAAATAACAACAATGACTCCAAAGCAATTCATTGGCTGTGAAGTGTTTTGAAATGTCCTTGAGTGAAAGTCACTAAATAAATGTAAGTTCTTTTACTTGCTGTTCAAACAATAGAGAATTTTGTCCATGTTCTTCCTAATCCAGTGCTAACGCAGTAGTTTAGCTTAGTCTCCATTTCTGTTTCACAATTCTGTCTGCGCCAATCCCTTCTGGTCTATCTAACCTTGTCTTTCATTCTTGTTTGGCCTACTATCCCGCAACCCCACCAGCCCCACTCTTTCAGGCCCCTCTGCCCCATTCCCTTGCAGCCCTGTCACACACATTCCCTCATGCCCCTCAATCCTTCAGAAGGTCATATGCCTCACTCCCTCATGATCCCAGTAGCCCCATTTCTCACAGTTCCTCCTGCCCCATTTGTTCCATGCCCTTGCTGTGCTGTTTGCCCCACACCTTTGCAACCTCATCTGACCCAAAACCTTCTCGAACCTCCACCATTCCCACTTCTGCCTGCCTCATTTTTACTGCTGTCCCTTTTCCCCTGTTGTCTGGCAGTCCAATGTCTCTCAGGATGAGTATCTATGCAGACAAATAGATGGGCAATCATCCGATGAAAGGTTTCGGAGTCAGAGGCAATGAAGGTAAAATAGAGGTTCAAGCTCCCCAGAGCCATTTGCTCACACTTGTACCAACAGCAAATGAACAGTTCCACACAGAGTGAAGAGAGCAGGAGAGCCAATGGAAGGGGCCAGGCAGGCGTCCTGCAGTGCTGCTGGGAGTGAGTGAGGCCACAGTGGAAACACCTTTGGGATGTCTTTTTTTTAGAATGAAAGTGAAGGAGCTCAAAGTCTTTTGTACATCATGATTCCAATAAAAGATCTTTTGCTAAAATTTGTGCAGCTGCTGTGGTTTATCAGGTCTTTTGGGTCCCAATGACTGTTCTCACTGCTTGTTAAAATTAAGTGAGTTTTGTCTGAAGGACAGAAGGTTCTTTTTATTCACAACAAGTGACACTCATGGGATTGGGCTCCAATAGTCAATTAGTCAATCACTGATGTAACGTTCGCTGTTTATACATAACGACACTTGACATTACACTATTTGAATTAATGCATCATATACAAATCTAATATCCGCTGTCTTAATGAAAACGATTTAAACTAAACAGGTTAAATCCTCTGTTAAAATAGCAGACAAAGGAATTACACATGAATGTGAGGTAACTTTAGCCAGAGTGTGCTCCTGTATTGGCAGAGGGGTCTGCTGCTCACACCTGCTTCTTTCAAATATTAGTATTGATGATCAATTCAACAGTTAGTGGCACTAACATCACTAGCCACACTTCAATCGAAGGAATCACTCTGTGTGACAATTCCGTCAGTGTGACGGTTCACCACCATATTTTCCTTGAAATGTTACAGTTGAAATGCTGTGTCACACATTGCACCCTCGACTTGGTATAACGTAACATGTATCTGTACATACACAGAATAGCCACATCTGGTGCTCCTTATTTCACTGGGACTTCAATGATAGATAAAGTAATGTAAATGACTGACCATTACAATGTTTCTCTCCAGTCCTCATGCTGGGAACTAATTGTTCTTCCAAACAAACAAATTGTCCATAATATACAAAATACGTGTAATATTTTATACAAAAATTGGAATTAATATTTGAATGAATACTTGATCTTTCTGTTTTGAAGACTTGCCCCATGTAACCATGATTTTTTTTTTAACCAAAGCCTAACAGTTCCTAACAGTCACCCTTAGAATTCCCCGTCACAGCTGTATTGGTGGGGGTGGGGGAGTTGAATCCAAATGTGGATATGAGGATTAGGATATGTGGGCGGAGAATCAGTGGCATTCGCTGTTGTCTGCACATCAGAACAAGAAACTTGTTGAACCATTGGAGGGCTCAGTGTCTTCAACAAGGGCTGCCCAGGCTTTATTCCTTGGGCTAAACCTCGCTGCAGGCAAATCATTGCTGTTAGATCCACCGGTCTGCCTGTAGTTTCCAAATCCTTTCACTGCAGCAGTTTGCATCGGTGTGGCTGAAACCAGTATGAAGAAGCTCTGAGACCTCTTCCTAATAGAGGCTGCAACCTCTCCCCAATATCTGCAAGCCCTACATTCACAGCTGCTTGGAGTGATGATCCCATATCAGATACTGCCTACGTCAGATCAGTTTGTCATACTGCCTCCTGCCTATTATAGCTAAATGTGTCTCACTTTGTCACTGAACTTACCTCCATGCATTCCAGCACATCATTGGTCTCTGTGATGAACATTTTGCATTCTCCAACATATGGTGCATGGTTGCGGCAATTCTCCAAAGATAGCTAGAATATTGTTATTGCACCAATACTCTTGTTTTGAAAGTGTTCCAATGATCTCCATACCCTATTGCTACACTTGAGGCAATTGAGGCCTGTAACCTGAAGTGGGTCTCTCCACCCTCTGTATCAGGTAAGTGCTCATTTGGTAGTGTGTGTTCACGATGCAGTTTTCATATTTCCTGTGTCGGTGCTTGAGCTGGTGTTAGTGTGGTGTACATCTCTAAAGGTGAGCTATATTGTGCTGGTGCCACTGGGTTTACAAAGCAGCTAAGCCAAGTATAAAATGCTGGAAATCACTAAAACTGGCAGCTGGGATTACTTGTCTTCTGGGCAGTTGGCTGTGCGAGCACCCCCCCCCCCCCCCCCCCCCCGCCACGCCAGGAAGCCGGCAGCTCGAGTGCAGCTCTCCCACGATGTAAACATGCCTTGAACAGCAGATAGTTTCAGCTCATGCGTACAGAGCAGGAAGGTATAAAAACAGGAAACAATCCCATCATGAACATTAAATCATCAGATATGAATCAATATTTATGTTCATTGACTTGAACCTGGACTCACCTCAGATTTAAGAGAATTGTTCACTGAGCCCCCATTGTGGGTACCATAAAAGACAACTTCAATCGACACTTTATGGGTCAAGCGTTAAGAAATGATGAGATAGTCACAAAGACAATCAACGTGTTTGTTTAAGGTGCTCTGAATTAAAAGAGCGTGAGGGCAAAAATTAGTGTTGCCGATAAGAGGAGACAAACTCTTAAATGGGTTTGTTTGGTCTTTGTCCGCTGTTTTAGTGCAGCCTGACGCTTGTATTTAAGTAGCACGGAGAGGAATCTGGTGCGAATACGTTAAATGCTGCTGCAAGAACAGTGTCACTTGTCATTTCTAGTCTATTGAGAATAAAATGTAATTGAATCGGCAAACAGCCACACAATGCTCAAAGCCCGATGCTGAAAGAATGATTGAGGGGCCACATGTCTGCTCAGTGTCCAGTTTGTACAAGGCTCAATACCAAGAAACACTGAATTGTAAAGGTTACAACAGGGTCAGAATTTACACAGATCAGACTAATGACCCATTTAGACCTCCCACTGAATCACACACAATGATCGACTGGGAAGTGTTCTGTTTTGTTCCTGCAATTTCAGCCTGTTTGCTGTTGCCTGCAATCTCTCTGCCCTCCTATTGTTTCCCAGGTGTAGGGTTGCTCTGTCCAACTCTTCACTCAACACCTAAAGTTCTGGTTCTGGCAGGGTTTTGTATTGGAGGGAGGAACATAGTGTTTAAAATTTCATGATGATATATTGCCGAATGAATAGTAATGACTTGTAGTGTGTGCGAGTGTGTGGGATGGGGAGGTAATTTGTAATGAGAGGACTATAGGTACTTATATTGTAACTAAACATTGTGGATTCTGTTTCAGTCTGAAAGGGGCAGTCTCATCATTTGGGTCCCTTTAAAGAAAACATCTGTCTCTTCGGAATGTCAGACCGTGAAGGCACTGTCTGGTGTGGTACTGAGCCATACAGATTAGGAAGATCCCAGACTGTACACAGCCAGGGTAGTAGTTGGATGCTACAAATGACCTCAGTGTCTATGGACTAGTGAGGGGGAGAAAAATTAGCCTGGGTTTCAACTATCCTGAAGTGATTCCAGATCAATCTTCAGGGAGTCCTGATCACTATCCAGGGAGTCCTGCTCACTATCCAGGGAGTCCTGATCACTATCCAGGGAGTCCTGATCACTATCCAGGGAGTCCTGATCACTATCCAGGGAGTCCTGATCACGATCCAGGGACTCCTGATCACTATGCAGGGACTCCTGATCACTATCCAGGGAGCCCTGATCACTATCCAGGGAGCCCTGATCACTATCCAGGGAATCCTGATCACTATCCAGGGAGTCCTGATCACTATCCAGGGAGTCCTGATCACTATCCAGGGAATCCTGATCACTATCCAGGGAGTCCTGATCACTATCCAGGGAATCCTGATCACTATCCAGGGAGTCCTGATCACTATCCAAGGAGTCCTGATCACTATCCAAGGAGTCCTGATCACTATCCAGGGACTCCTGATCACTATCCAGGGAATCCTGATCACTATCCAGGGAGTCCTGATCACTATGCAGGGAGTCCTGATCACTATCCAGGGAGTCCTGATCACTATCCAGGGAGTCCTGATCACTATCCAGGGAGTCCTGATCGCTATCCAGGGAATCCTGATCACTATCCAGGGAGTCCTGATCGCTATCCAGGGAGTCCTGATCGCTATCCAGGGAATCCTGATCGCTATCCAGGGAATCCTGATCGCTATCCGGGGAATCCTGATCGCTATCCAGGGAATCCTGATCGCTATCCAGGGAGTCCTGATCGCTATCCAGGGAGTCCTGATCGCTATCCAGGGAGTCCTGATCGCTATCCAGGGAGTCCTGATCGCTATCCAGGGAATCCTGATCGCTATCCAGGGAGTCCTGATCACTATCCAGGGAATCCTGATCACTATCCAGGGAGTCCTGATCACTATCCAGGGAATCCTGATCACTATCCAGGGAATCCTGATCACTATCCAGGGAGTCCTGATCACTATCCAGGGAGTCCTGATCACTATCCAGGGAGTCCTGATCACTATCCAGGGAGTCCTGATCACTATCCAGGGAATCCTGATCACTATGCAGGGAATCCTGATCACTATCCAGGGAGTCCTGATCACTATCCAGGGAATCCTGATCACAATCCAGGGAGTCCTGATCACTATCCAGCGAATCCTGATCACTATCCAGGGAGTCCTGATCACTATCCAGGGAGTCCTGATCACTATCCAGGGAATCCTGATCACTATCCAGGGAGTCCTGATCACTATCCAGGGAGTCCTGATCACTATCCAGGGAGTCCTGATCACTACCCAGGGAATCCTGATCACTACCCAGGGAATCCTGATCACTACCCAGGGAGTCCTGATCACTACCCAGGGAGTCCTGATCACTATCCAGGGAATCCTGATCACTATCCAGGGAGTCCTGATCACTATCCAGGGAGTCCTGATCACTATCCAGGGAGTCCTGATCACTATCCAGGGAGTCCTGATCACTATCCAGGGAGTCCTGATCACTATCCAGGGAGTCGACTTGACTGTGATGACCCCACAGTTGAATAGCTTGCTGTCTCCATTGTCTCGGCTTACGCATGAAGAATGGCCACTTCAGTGAGAAACCAGAGGGTGACTACAGATGAACCCTGCCAAGAGAGGAGCATGAAAGTAATTGGAGAGAAAATTAGTAATAAGGAGCCATGTACTGCCACACGGTGCCAACCTGAGAAGAGTGCATCTGTCTATTGACAGAGAATAAGTTAAGGTTTATGGAGAAAGGGAGACTGCCCATTGTCAATGAGAAGGTTAACGTTACTGAGACTGTCTGACTTGGCAGTGAAAGGTTAAGGAGGAGGTGCTGCTTGAGCTCTGGCAGTGAGAGGGTTACTCATTTCTAATTGCCTGCCCTGCATGCAGTGACATTTCTGCTGGGTGTGCGATGTTCTGCTGCCTCCAATCTAGACGTGATGAGGCATTAATGGGTCAGGCCCGGGGGTGGTCTCGAGCAGGTTCAGACTGGCAAGGTGCTGAGGTTTACCGAGGCGCTGTTACTAGCAGCCCCACGTGTTCAGGCCAGTTGCTAAACACGCAAAGGGAGCAGAAATGCTGAAACATCAACTGTAACACATTCAAGTATTTCCTTATCAACAGGAACCAGCTAACTTCAAGTGTGAGACAACTCACCAAACCTAGAGACCCTGAGGAACACTCACATTGAAGGTGAAACTCTTCACTCGCTCTCAAAATATCCTCGTCACCTTCAAAAAAACTGTATCTGCGGGATCATTGTGCAGAGATCAAGGAAAGCATTCAGTACAGCTGATCCACTACACTCGTACAAGGCAAAATGTGTCACCCACTGATAGAGGGGAGAGTGTGTCACTCACTGATAGAGGGGAGAGTGTGTCACTCACTGATAGAGGGGAGAGGGTGTCACTCACTGATAGAGGGGAGAGTGTGTCACTCACTGATAGAGGGGAGAGTGAGTCACTCACTGATAGAGGGGAGAGTGTGTCACTCACTGATAGAGGGGAGAGTGTGTCACTCACTGATAGAGGGGAGAGTGTGTCACTCACTGATAGAGGGGAGAGGGTGTCACTCACTGATAGAGGGGAGAGTGTGTCACTCACTGATAGATGTGAGAGTGTGTCACTCACTGATAGAGGGGAGAGTGTGTCACTCACTGATAGAGGGGAGAGTGAGTCACTCACTGATAGAGGGGAGAGTGTGTCACTCACTGATAGAGGGGAGAGTGTGTCACTCACTGATAGAGGGGAGAGTGTGTCACTCACTGATAGAGGGGAGAGTGTGTCACTCACTGATAGAGGGGAGAGTGTGTCACTCACTGATAGAGGGGAGAGTGTGTCACTCACTGATAGAGGGGAGAGTGTGTCACTCACTGATAGAGGGGAGAGTGTGTCACTCACTGATAGAGGGGAGAGTGTGTCACTCACTGATAGAGGGGAGAGTGTGTCACTCACTGATACAGGGGAGAGTGTGTCACTCACTGATAGAGGGGAGAGTGTGTCACTCACTGATAGAGGGGAGAGTGTGTCACTCACTGATAGAGGGGAGAGTGTGTCACTCACTGATAGAGGGGGGAGTGTGTCACTCACTGATAGAGGGGAGAGTGTGTCACTCACTGATAGAGGGGAGAGTGTGTCACTCACTGATAGAGGGGAGAGTGTCACTCACTGATAGAGGGGCGAGTGTGTCACTCACTGATAGAGGGGAGAGTGTCACTCACTGATAGAGGGGCGAGTGTGTCACTCACTGATAGAGGGGGGAGTGTGTCACTCACTGATAGAGGGGAGAGTGTGTCACTCACTGATAGAGGCGAGAGTGTGTCACTCACTGATAGAGGGGAGAGTGAGTCACTCACTGATAGAGGGGAGAGTGTGTCACTCACTGATAGAGGGGGGAGTGTGTCACTCACTGATAGAGGGGGGAGTGTGTCACTCACTGTTAGAGGGGAGAGTGTGTCACTCACTGATAGAGGGGAGAGTGTGTCACTCACTGATAGAGGGGAGAGTGTGTCACTCACTGATAGAGGGGAGAGTGTGTCACTCACTGATAGAGGGGGGAGTGTGTCACTCACTGATAGAGGGGGGAGTGTGTCACTCACTGATAGAGGGGAGATTGTGTCATTCACTGATAGAGGGGAGAGTGTGTCACTCACTGATAGAGGGGAGAGTGTGTCACTCGCTGATAGAGGGGAGAGTGTGTCATTCACTGAGAGAGGGGGGAGTGTGTCACTTGTAATGTATATACCTTTAAGGGGGAAACTACTTTTTACAGCTCATGTATACTGTCGTACCGACAGTGACCACACCTGTATGTAGCAGAGTAGCAATCTGTATAGTTCAGTTCCAGAGTGAGGCATGTTGAGTAAACACCTGTTGTACCGTTCTCCTGCAGTCTTGTGTCTTACTACTGACGGAAACAACATTGGCAACGAGGCAAATTCGATCCTACCTGCAACTCTGCATCACCTCCCAGGGATTCGTTCCTGGAGACCAGTCGATTGGAGGTCAAGGCCAGAGACACGGTCGTCGACCACAGGCAACCGCCCAGTCATCCAGCAGAGACTCGAGAATTGCGGGGGAGGCTGTTGAGAGCCAGGCTTGGCTTTCCAGTCGCGGTGGTCCAGCGAAACGGGCTGGCAACAGGTAGCACGCAGACCCTTCCCGGACAGCGGCGGGCTAGAGCCCGACCGAGCGGCACAGCAAAGGGCCGAGCAGCGTCGACGGGAGAGAGAGAGAGAGGGCAGAGCGCACAGGGCACAGACGGTTTTCAGGGGCCAAGCAGCGTCGATGAGAGGGAGAGAGACGCGCAGAAACCCGCGAGGCGCTGCCATTGACACGAGGACCGCCGAGAGCGGCATTGGCAGCAGGGCAGGAGAAGCGCGTGAAACCTACAGGGCGCCGCCATTGCCACGAGGACCGCTGAGAGCGGCGTTGGCAGCAGCGGGGGAGGAAGCAAAGCGCGGGAGACGCCATTTTAAGCCACACCCAAAATGCCGAAGAGTGGCAGTATCACCGCATTTGACAATGAAGTCGAAGATTGGACTACATATGTCGAACGAATAGAGGTATACTGCAAGGCAAATGAGGTGTCAGATGACAAGAAAGCGCCGGTATTGTTAAATTTAATGGGTGCAAAGACGTATGGCTTATTACGAAATCTAGTAACCCCAGCGAAGCCAGTGGAAAATAGTTTTGGAGACATAGTGACGATACTACAGGAACATTTAAGCCCCACACCGCTGCTGATAGCAGAAAGATTCAAGTTTAACAAACGGAACCAGCATAAGGATGAAAGCAATGCTGAATATTTAACAGAACTGTGCAAACTATCGAAACACTGCCAGTTTGGAACGGGACTGGCAGATACCTTAAGGGACAAGTTTGTGTGTGGGCTTCAAAGTGAAGGAACCCAGAAACGGCTTTTATCTGAAAAGGACCTTACGCTGGACAAGGCTTTCAGCATTGCGGTATCATATGAAGCAGCAGCACGGGGTGTTGCAGAGATACAACAGAGACCGCAAGAATATGGCACAAACGAAATGTCATACAGAACAGAGAAGTGCTATCGCTGCGGCAGAACAACACACGACCACAATGATTGCTGGTTCAAAGACAAAGTGTGCAGACAGTGTGGAAAAGTAGGACACATAGCATGAGTCTGCAGTTCGGGAAAGAAAACCAGCAATAAGAAATCTCCAAAAGAAAAGTACAAGAAGGTACATAAGGTGACGGAGAATAGTTCAGTCGAACAAAAGAGTGATACCGACTCCGAAAGCAGGGAGCTGAGTTGTCTGAAACTACATAATGTGATCAAAACGGAGGATCACCGAACCATTTGGGTCACTCTCAAGATAGCAGGAGTCCAGGTAAAAATGCATTGGACACAGGATCAGCCCTAACAGTCATAAACCGACGGGACGACAAGCGGCTATTCTCACACATACCCTTGAGAGACACAAAAATTATTTTGAAGACGTACACGGGGCAAAAAGTCTACCCCAAAGGAAAAATAAGGGTGACCGTTATATATAACGGTAAGCAAGCACCAAAACTAGACCTGTATGTATTGCAAGATGGAGGACCCCCATTACTGGGACGTGAATGGATCCGGAAAATACAGCTGGATTGGCATTCCATACAAGCACTGACTGTGGCTGCCAAAAAGGATGACGACATCACACCTGGGCGACTGTCAAAGATCCTAACTGTCATGCAAGAAGTGTTCCAGCAAGGACTCGGAACACTAAAAGGCATGACAGCGACAATTAAAATCGAAGAAAACGCAAGCCCAAAATTTTTTACGGCCAGACCTTATGCGATCCGCCCAGCCGTCGAAGCAGAGCTGGAGAGTTTGGAACGTTCAGGAGTACTGTCCAAGCTGGACTGGAGCGAGTGGGCTACACCCATCGTCCCTGTGATGAAAAAGTCGTTGAGCAGCACGCCTGGGGAACCAAGGAAGGTTCGCATCCGTGGGGACTTTAAGGTAACAGTGAACCCAGTCCTTCACACCGTGCAATATCCACTTCCGCGGATTGAAGATATTTTCGCCTCGCTATCTGGAGGGAAACGCTTCACTAAGATTGATCTGGCCCAGGCGTATCTGCAAATGGAGGTTGAAGAAGCATCAAAAAATACCTCACAATCAACACCCATAAAGGTCTCTACCAATACAACCGGCTGGTATTCGGGGTAGCATCAGCTCCGGTTATTTGGCAGAGGGCAATGGAACAAGTCCTGCAAGGGATCCCAGGGACCCAGTGTTATTTGGACGACATCCTGGTCACGGGCAAAAATGACAGTGATCACCTCGCCAACCTGGAGCAGGTGCTCACTAGATTGAAGGAATATGGGCTCCGAGCTAACCGCCCCAAATGCGAGTTTTTTAGAAAACAGATCTCGTATTGTGGCCACATTATTGATAAAGAGGGGTTACATAAGTCCCCAGAAAAGATTGAGGCAGCAGTCAAGGCTCCAGCACCGGAAAACATGTCACAACTGAGGTCATTCCTCGAGCTGGTAAACTACTACCATAAGTTCTTGCCAAATTTGTCTACAATACTACACCCACTGAACACCCTGCTGCAAACTGGAGTGCCATGGAAGTGGAGTGACGAATGTAAACAAGCTTTCCAGAAGAGCAAAACACTAATCACATCAAAAGAGGTATTGGCCCATTTCAACCCAGCACTACCAATTCGGTTGGCGTGTGATGCGTCACCCTACGGCATTGGAGCGGTGCTGTCGCACAAATTCTCGGACAGCTCAGAGAGGCCAATAGCCATTGTGTCACGATCACTAACCTCAGCCGATCGTAACTACACCCAGATTGACAGGGAGGCCCTCAGCCTAGTGATAGAGGGGAGAGAAGCTGTGTAACACTGGCGGCACACTATGTTACAGCTTGCCATGAACAGAGGGACAACCAGTAAACTAAGACAAGAGTATATATAAACAAGGCGAAAATATATTTATAAACTCAGGGATATACCTGTTTATACACTGTATGAATGGAACCGCGTTTATGTGTTCAACCATAAATGTATTTTGATGCTTTGGCAACATAAGATGTACCTTATCATGCCAATAAAGCGATTTGTATTGTATTGTATTGTATTATTGTGTCACTCACTGATAGAGGGGAGAGTGTGTCACTCACTGATAGAGGGGAGAGTGTCACTCACTGATAGAGGGGAGAGTGTGTCACTCACTGATAGAGGGGAGAGTGTGTCACTCACTGATAGAGGGGAGAGTGTGTCACTCACTGATAGAGGGGAGAGTGTGTCACTCACTGATAGAGGGGAGAGTGTGTCACTCACTGATAGAGGGGAGAGTGTGTCACTCACTGATAGAGGGGAGAGTGTGTCACTCACTGATAGAGGGGAGAGTGTGTCACTCACTGATAGAGGGGAGAGTGTGTCACTCACTGATAGAGGGGAGAGTGTGTCACTCACTGATAGAGGGGAGAGTGTGTCACTCACTGATAGAGGGGAGAGTGTGTCACTCACTGATACAGGGGAGAGTGTGTCACTCACTGATAGAGGGGAGAGTGTGTCACTCACTGATAGAGGGGAGAGTGTGTCACTCACTGATAGAGGGGAGAGTGTGTCACTCACTGATAGAGGGGGGAGTGTGTCACTCACTGATAGAGGGGAGAGTGTGTCACTCACTGATAGAGGGGAGAGTGTGTCACTCACTGATAGAGGGGAGAGTGTCACTCACTGATAGAGGGGCGAGTGTGTCACTCACTGATAGAGGGGAGAGTGTCACTCACTGATAGAGGGGCGAGTGTGTCACTCACTGATAGAGGGGGGAGTGTGTCACTCACTGATAGAGGGGAGAGTGTGTCACTCACTGATAGAGGCGAGAGTGTGTCACTCACTGATAGAGGGGAGAGTGAGTCACTCACTGATAGAGGGGAGAGTGTGTCACTCACTGATAGAGGGGGGAGTGTGTCACTCACTGATAGAGGGGGGAGTGTGTCACTCACTGTTAGAGGGGAGAGTGTGTCACTCACTGATAGAGGGGAGAGTGTGTCACTCACTGATAGAGGGGAGAGTGTGTCACTCACTGATAGAGGGGAGAGTGTGTCACTCACTGATAGAGGGGGGAGTGTGTCACTCACTGATAGAGGGGGGAGTGTGTCACTCACTGATAGAGGGGAGATTGTGTCATTCACTGATAGAGGGGAGAGTGTGTCACTCACTGATAGAGGGGAGAGTGTGTCACTCGCTGATAGAGGGGAGAGTGTGTCATTCACTGAGAGAGGGGGGAGTGTGTCACTTGTAATGTATATACCTTTAAGGGGGAAACTACTTTTTACAGCTCATGTATACTGTCGTACCGACAGTGACCACACCTGTATGTAGCAGAGTAGCAATCTGTATAGTTCAGTTCCAGAGTGAGGCATGTTGAGTAAACACCTGTTGTACCGTTCTCCTGCAGTCTTGTGTCTTACTACTGACGGAAACAACATTGGCAACGAGGCAAATTCGATCCTACCTGCAACTCTGCATCACCTCCCAGGGATTCGTTCCTGGAGACCAGTCGATTGGAGGTCAAGGCCAGAGACACGGTCGTCGACCACAGGCAACCGCCCAGTCATCCAGCAGAGACTCGAGAATTGCGGGGGAGGCTGTTGAGAGCCAGGCTTGGCTTTCCAGTCGCGGTGGTCCAGCGAAACGGGCTGGCAACAGGTAGCACGCAGACCCTTCCCGGACAGCGGCGGGCTAGAGCCCGACCGAGCGGCACAGCAAAGGGCCGAGCAGCGTCGACGGGAGAGAGAGAGAGAGGGCAGAGCGCACAGGGCACAGACGGTTTTCAGGGGCCAAGCAGCGTCGATGAGAGGGAGAGAGACGCGCAGAAACCCGCGAGGCGCCGCCATTGACACGAGGACCGCCGAGAGCGGCATTGGCAGCAGGGCAGGAGAAGCGCGTGAAACCTACAGGGCGCCGCCATTGCCACGAGGACCGCTGAGAGCGGCGTTGGCAGCAGCGGGGGAGGAAGCAAAGCGCGGGAGACGCCATTTTAAGCCACACCCAAAATGCCGAAGAGTGGCAGTATCACCGCATTTGACAATGAAGTCGAAGATTGGACTACATATGTCGAACGAATAGAGGTATACTGCAAGGCAAATGAGGTGTCAGATGACAAGAAAGCGCCGGTATTGTTAAATTTAATGGGTGCAAAGACGTATGGCTTATTACGAAATCTAGTAACCCCAGCGAAGCCAGTGGAAAATAGTTTTGGAGACATAGTGACGATACTACAGGAACATTTAAGCCCCACACCGCTGCTGATAGCAGAAAGATTCAAGTTTAACAAACGGAACCAGCATAAGGATGAAAGCAATGCTGAATATTTAACAGAACTGTGCAAACTATCGAAACACTGCCAGTTTGGAACGGGACTGGCAGATACCTTAAGGGACAAGTTTGTGTGTGGGCTTCAAAGTGAAGGAACCCAGAAACGGCTTTTATCTGAAAAGGACCTTACGCTGGACAAGGCTTTCAGCATTGCGGTATCATATGAAGCAGCAGCACGGGGTGTTGCAGAGATACAACAGAGACCGCAAGAATATGGCACAAACGAAATGTCATACAGAACAGAGAAGTGCTATCGCTGCGGCAGAACAACACACGACCACAATGATTGCTGGTTCAAAGACAAAGTGTGCAGACAGTGTGGAAAAGTAGGACACATAGCATGAGTCTGCAGTTCGGGAAAGAAAACCAGCAATAAGAAATCTCCAAAAGAAAAGTACAAGAAGGTACATAAGGTGACGGAGAATAGTTCAGTCGAACAAAAGAGTGATACCGACTCCGAAAGCAGGGAGCTGAGTTGTCTGAAACTACATAATGTGATCAAAACGGAGGATCACCGAACCATTTGGGTCACTCTCAAGATAGCAGGAGTCCAGGTAAAAATGCATTGGACACAGGATCAGCCCTAACAGTCATAAACCGACGGGACGACAAGCGGCTATTCTCACACATACCCTTGAGAGACACAAAAATTATTTTGAAGACGTACACGGGGCAAAAAGTCTACCCCAAAGGAAAAATAAGGGTGACCGTTATATATAACGGTAAGCAAGCACCAAAACTAGACCTGTATGTATTGCAAGATGGAGGACCCCCATTACTGGGACGTGAATGGATCCGGAAAATACAGCTGGATTGGCATTCCATACAAGCACTGACTGTGGCTGCCAAAAAGGATGACGACATCACACCTGGGCGACTGTCAAAGATCCTAACTGTCATGCAAGAAGTGTTCCAGCAAGGACTCGGAACACTAAAAGGCATGACAGCGACAATTAAAATCGAAGAAAACGCAAGCCCAAAATTTTTTACGGCCAGACCTTATGCGATCCGCCCAGCCGTCGAAGCAGAGCTGGAGAGTTTGGAACGTTCAGGAGTACTGTCCAAGCTGGACTGGAGCGAGTGGGCTACACCCATCGTCCCTGTGATGAAAAAGTCGTTGAGCAGCACGCCTGGGGAACCAAGGAAGGTTCGCATCCGTGGGGACTTTAAGGTAACAGTGAACCCAGTCCTTCACACCGTGCAATATCCACTTCCGCGGATTGAAGATATTTTCGCCTCGCTATCTGGAGGGAAACGCTTCACTAAGATTGATCTGGCCCAGGCGTATCTGCAAATGGAGGTTGAAGAAGCATCAAAAAATACCTCACAATCAACACCCATAAAGGTCTCTACCAATACAACCGGCTGGTATTCGGGGTAGCATCAGCTCCGGTTATTTGGCAGAGGGCAATGGAACAAGTCCTGCAAGGGATCCCAGGGACCCAGTGTTATTTGGACGACATCCTGGTCACGGGCAAAAATGACAGTGATCACCTCGCCAACCTGGAGCAGGTGCTCACTAGATTGAAGGAATATGGGCTCCGAGCTAACCGCCCCAAATGCGAGTTTTTTAGAAAACAGATCTCGTATTGTGGCCACATTATTGATAAAGAGGGGTTACATAAGTCCCCAGAAAAGATTGAGGCAGCAGTCAAGGCTCCAGCACCGGAAAACATGTCACAACTGAGGTCATTCCTCGAGCTGGTAAACTACTACCATAAGTTCTTGCCAAATTTGTCTACAATACTACACCCACTGAACACCCTGCTGCAAACTGGAGTGCCATGGAAGTGGAGTGACGAATGTAAACAAGCTTTCCAGAAGAGCAAAACACTAATCACATCAAAAGAGGTATTGGCCCATTTCAACCCAGCACTACCAATTCGGTTGGCGTGTGATGCGTCACCCTACGGCATTGGAGCGGTGCTGTCGCACAAATTCTCGGACAGCTCAGAGAGGCCAATAGCCATTGTGTCACGATCACTAACCTCAGCCGATCGTAACTACACCCAGATTGACAGGGAGGCCCTCAGCCTAGTGATAGAGGGGAGAGATGCTGTGTAACACTGGCGGCACACTATGTTACAGCTTGCCATGAACAGAGGGACAACCAGTAAACTAAGACAAGAGTATATATAAACAAGGCGAAAATATATTTATAAACTCAGGGATATACCTGTTTATACACTGTATGAATGGAACCGCGTTTATGTGTTCAACCATAAATGTATTTTGATGCTTTGGCAACATAAGATGTACCTTATCATGCCAATAAAGCGATTTGTATTGTATTGTATTGTATTATTGTGTCACTCACTGATAGAGGGGAGAGTGTGTCACTCACTGATAGAGGGGAGAGTGTCACTCACTGATAGAGGGGAGAGTGTGTCACTCACTGATAGAGGGGAGAGTGTGTCACTCACTGATAGAGGGGAGAGTGTGTCACTCACTGATAGAGGGGAGAGTGTGTCACTCACTGATAGAGGGGAGAGTGTGTCACTCACTGATAGAGGGGAGAGTGTGTCACTGATAGAGGGGAGAGTGTGTCACTCACTGTTAGAGGGGAGAGTGTGTCACTCACTGAGAGAGGGGAGAGTGTGTCACTCACTGATAGAGGGGAGAGTGTGTCACTCACTGATAGAGGGGAGAGTGTGTCACTCACTGATACAGGGGAGAGTGTGTCACTCACTGATAGAGGGGAGAGTGTGTCACTCACTGATAGAGGGGAGAGTGTGTCACTCACTGATAGAGGGGAGAGTGTGTCACTCACTGATAGAGGGGAGAGTGTGTCACTCACTGATAGAGGGGAGAGTGTGTCACTCACTGATAGAGGGGAGAGTGTGTCACTCACTGATAGAGGGGAGAGTGTGTCACTCACTGATAGAGGGGAGAGTGTGTCACTCACTGATAGAGGGGAGAGTGTGTCACTCACTGAGAGAGGGGAGAGTGTGTCACTCACTGATAGAGGGGAGAGTGTGTCACTCACTGATAGAGGGGAGAGTGTGTCACTCACTGATAGAGGGGGGAGAGTGTGTCACTCACTGATAGAGGGGAGAGTGTGTCACTCACTGATAGAGGGGAGAGTGTGTCACTCACTGATAGAGGGGAGAGTGTGTCACTCACTGATAGAGGGGGGAGAGTGTGTCACTCACTGATAGAGGGGAGAGTGTGTCACTCACTGATAGAGGGGAGAGGGTGTCACTCACTGATACAGGGGAGAGTGTGTCACTCACTGATAGAGGGGAGAGTGTGTCACTCACTGATAGAGGCGAGAGTGTGTCACTCACTGATAGAGGGGAGAGTGTGTCACTCACTGATAGAGGGGAGAGTGTGTCACTCACTGATAGAGGGGAGAGTGTGTCACTCACTGTTAGAGGGGAGAGTGTGTCACTCACTGATAGAGGGGCGAGTGTGTCACTCACTGATAGAGGGGAGAGTGTGTCACTCACTGTTAGAGGGGAGTGTGTGTCACTCACTGATAGAGGGGAGAGTGTGTCACTCACTGATAGAGGGGAGAGTGTGTCACTCACTGATAGAGGGGAGAGTGTGTCACTCACTGTTAGAGGGGAGAGTGTGTCACTCACTGATAGAGGGGCGAGTGTGTCACTCACTGATAGAGGGGAGAGTGTGTCACTCACTGTTAGAGGGGAGAGTGTGTCACTCACTGATAGAGGGGAGAGTGTGTCACTCACTGATAGAGGGGAGAGTGTGTCACTCACTGATAGAAGGGAGAGTGTGTCACTCACTGTTAGAGGGGAGAGTGTGTCACTCACTGATAGAGGGGCGAGTGTGTCACTCACTGATAGAGGGGAGAGTGTGTCACTCACTGATAGAGGGGAGAGTGTGTCACTCACTGATAGAGGGGAGAGTGTGTCACTCACTGATAGAGGGGAGAGTGTGTCACTCACTGATAGAGGGGAGAGTGTGTCACTCACTGTTAGAGGGGAGAGTGTGTCACTCACTGATAGAAGGGAGAGTGTGTCACTCACTGATAGAGGGGAGAGTGTGTCACTCACTGATAGAGGGGAGAGTGTGTCACTCACTGATAGAGGGGAGAGTGTGTCACTCACTGATAGAGGGGGGAGTGTGTCACTCACTGATAGAGGGGAGAGTGTGTCACTCACTGATAGAGGGGAGAGTGTGTCACTCACTGATAGAGGGGAGAGTGTGTCACTCACTGATAGAGGGGGGAGTGTGTCACTCACTGATAGAGGGGAGAGTGTGTCACTCACTGATAGAGGGGAGTGTGTTGTAATGTCCGTGTGTAATTGAGACACGGACTGCAGGAGTTGATTACAACAGGTGTTTACTGAATGGAGACAAAACTGGAACTACTATACAAAGTTACTGCACAGGCTTATATACAGGGGTGGTCACTACTGGTACTGCAGTATACAGGGGCTGGAGAATATAGTTCCTTCTTCAAGGTACATACGCTACAATTCCTCCCCTTTTAGCTAAACAGTACATAACATTCGATTAATAATTAAATAACATATTTACAATTACAGTTGCTATATACATTAGCTGAAGTTAATCAATTATAAATTCAGTCTTTGAGGAGGCTTCCTGATTCTGTCCGGATAACGCCCCTTTGGGGTATCAGGTTCTTCTGGCAAAGTTGATTCGGGATCAACGTCGTTGTTTGGTTCGTCTGCTTCCAATATCACCGATTCTGAGGTAGATGCAATTGGTACTTCGGTTTCATCACCAGGTGTATAGGATCGTGGTGTGGAGTTGATGTTTCCCAGTGACTCTCGAATCTGGTCAGCATGGCGTCTTACAATGCTCTCTCCAACGTCCACGGTATACATTAGAGGTCCTTGCCGTGTGCAGATCGTTCCTGGCTGCCATTTCTCTGTGCGGTAGTCCGGGCCAAAACTGGTTGACCTATCTTGAAACTCCTGGTTGGCCTTTCATTCATATTCTGAAACTGCCTGTTCTCCACATCTCTTCTGATGTTTGGCTTAACCAAATCCAAGCAGCATCTTAGTCTTCGATTGAAGAACATCATGGCTGGAGTTTGGTTGGTAACCGCATGTGTCGCATTCCGGTAGGCAAACAAGAAGTTATCCACCTTGTGTTGCAGGGGTATATCTTCATTACACATTGCCTTGATAGCCTTCTTGAATGTTTGAACGAACCTCTCAGCCAATCCATTGGTGGCTGGATGATATGAGGCGGATGTGTAATGCTTAACACCATTGTTCTTTAAGAACCTCCGGAACTCTTCAGACACAAACTATGGTCCATTGTCGGAGCAAATCTGTTCAGGCAGCCCATTTCTGGCGAATATGGTTCGTAAGACTGTGATAGTTTTTTCTGTGGTGGTTGAGGACATTTTTATTACCTCTGGCCACTTTGAATGTGCATCCACCGCAATTAAAAACATCGAGTCCATAAATGGACCAGCAAAATCAATGTGTACCCTTTGCCATGGAGATGAGGGCCACTCCCATGGATGTAGAGGGGCTTGTGGTGGGGCGTTTTGGACCTTCTGGCATCCTGTACAGCTCTTGGTCATCTCTTCGATTTCTCTATCGATTCCCGGCCACCACACAAACGCTCTGGCTAAGTTCTTCATTTTTACCCCTCCCAGATGACCCTCATGAAGCTCATTGAGCACTCTATCTTTCAATTTGGGTGGAATTACTACTCTGGATCCACACATCAAGGTTCCTCGGCACACTGACAGCTGTTCTCTTCTCGGCAAGAGTGCTGGCAACAGTGGTTCGCCATGTGCTGGCCATCCCTTCACCGTTAAATCATAGACCCTGGAGAGTAAATTTCTGTCCGTGCAGGTAGTGATTGAGCTTCTTCACCCCCCACACCAGGCTGAGGGCCTCTCTGTCAATCTGGGCGTAGTTACGCTCGGCTGCAGTTAACGAGCGTGACGCAAAAGCTATCGGCCTCTCTGAACCATCAAGGGATTTATGTGACAGTACCGCTCCAACGCCGTAGGGAGACGCATCACACGCCAGTCTTATCGGTAGTAATGGGTTGTAGTGAGCCAATACTTCTCTTGAAGTGATCAGGCCTTTACATTTCTGAAAGGCCCGCTTACGTTCATCGTTCCATTTCCATGCTACTCCAGTTTGTAGCAGGGCGTTCAGTGGGTGCAGAATTGTGGACAAATTCGGCAAAAACTTATGGTAGTAATTCACCAATCCGAGGAATGACCTCAGTTGCGACACATTTTCAGGCGCTGGAGCCTTAACTACCGCTTCAATTTTGTCAGGGGACTTATGTAACCCCTCTTCATCAATCACGTGGCCACAATACGATATTTGTTTCTTAAAAAACTCGCACTTGGGGCGATTGGCTCGTAGCCCATGTTCTCTTCGTCTAGTGAGCACCTGCTCTAGGTTGGCAAGGTGTTCACTGTCATTTTCACCTGTCACTAGGATGTCGTCCAAGTAACACTGAGTCCCCGGAATCCCTTGCAGGACTTGTTCCATCGCTCTTTGCCATATAGCCGGAGCTGATGCTACTCCGAATACCAGTCGATTATACTGGTAAAGACCTTTGTGAGTGTTTATCGTGAGATATTTCCTAGAGGATTCTTCAACCTCCATCTGCAAATATGCTTGCGCTAGGTCAATTTTTGTAAAACGTTTCCCTCCAGATAGTGAGGCGAAAATATCTTCTATCCTCGGAAGAGGATACTGTACTGTGTGAAGGACTGGGTTCACAGTCACCTTGAAGTCCCCACAGATGCGAACCTTCCTTGGCTCCTCAGACTTATTGTTTAACGTTTTCTTCATGACAGGAACGATGGGTGTCGCCCACTCGCTCCAGTCTACCTTAGATAACACGCCTGCATTCTCCAGATTCTCCAGCTCTGCCTCGACGGCTGGGCGAATTGCATACGGTACCGGTCTTGCTTTGAAAAACTTGGGAATTGCATTCTCTTCTATTTTTATCGAGGCGGTTACGCCTTTAAGAGTTCCCAGTTCTTGTTGAAATACCTCTTTAGCGTTAGCTAAGATTTTTGACAATCGTCCAGGTGTGACGTCGTCATCCTTTTTACCAGCCACAGTCAGTGCCTGAATGGAGTGCCAGTCTAAACTTATCTTTCTGATCCATTCACGTCCCAATAACGGTGGTCCACCATCTTGCAGTATGTACAGATACAATTTCTGTATTTCCTTGCCGTTGTATTCGACAGGCATCCTTATTTTCCCTCTGGGGTATACTTTCTGCCCCATATATGTCTTCAAGACAATGGATGTGTCTTTCAAGGGTATGTGTGAGAATAGCCGCTCGTAGTCTCGTCGATTCATGACGGTCAGGGCTGATCCTGTATCCAATTCCATTTTGACTTGGGACCCTGCCTATCGTGAGGGTGACCCAAATGGTTCGGTGATCCTCTTTTGCGATTATGTTGTGTAGTTTGAGACAGCTTAGTCTCTTGTTCCCGGATTCACTATCGCTCTTCTGGTCTTCGGAACTACTGTCCGTCATCTTTTGTACTTTCCTGTACTTTTCCTTAGTAGTCTTTTTGTTGTCGTTAGTCTTCTTCCCGGACCTGCAAACTCGTGCAATGTGTCCCATCTTTCCGCATTGCCTGCATGTTTTGTCCTTGAACCAGCAGTCCTTCTGGTCATGGGTTGTTCTGCCGCAGCGATAACATTTTTCAAATCCCCGTGTCATTTCATGGGTGCCGTATTCCTATGGCTTTTGCTGTATTTCCGCAGCTCCCCTTGCTGCTGCTTTGTACGATACTGCCACGCTGAAAGCCTTATCTAACGTCAGCTCTTTCTCCGAGAGTAACCTCTTCTGGGTTCCTTCACTCAGGAGTCCACAGACAAATTTGTCCCGTAGGGTATCTGCCAGTCCTGCTCCGAACTGGCAGTGCTTTGATAGCTTGCGTAGTTCCGTAAGGTAATCAGCATCCTCGTCGCCAATGTAATGTCCGTGTGTAATTGAGACACGGACTGCAGAAGTTGGTTATAACAGGTGTTTACTGAATGGAGACAAAACTGGAACTACTATACAAAGTTACTACACAGGCTTATATACAGGGGTGGTCACTACTGGTACTGCAGTATACAGGGGCTGCAGAATATAGTTCCTTCTTCAAGGTACATAAACTACAATTGTGTCACTCACTGATAGAAGGGAGTGTCACTCACTGATAGTGGGGGAACTTCAAGTAATTAATATCAGTAGAGAAAAAGTAGTTGAGAAACTAATGGGACTAAAAGTCATGAAATCCCCTGGACCTGAGGGCCTACATCCTAGGGTTCTAAAAGAGGTGGCTGCAGAGATAGTGGATGCATTGGTTGTGATCTTCCAAAATTCTCTAAATTCTGGAAAGGTCCCAGCGAATTGGAAGGTAGCAAATGTAACCCCGCTATTCAAGAAAGGAGGGAAAGAGAAAACAGGAAACTACAGTTAGCCTGACAACAGTCATCGGGAAAATGCTGGAATCTATTATTAAGGTAGTGGTAACAGGGCACTTAGAAAATCACAGTTTGATTAGGCAGAGTCAACGTGGTTTTATGAAAGGGAAATCATGTTTGACAAATTTATTAGAGTTTTTTGAGGTTGTAACTAGCAGGATAGATAATGGGGAACCAGTGGATGTAGTACATTTGGATTTCCAAAAGGCATTCGATAAGGTGCCACATGAAAGCTTGTTACGCAAGATAAGGGCTCATGGGGTTGGGGGTAATGTATTAGCATGGATAGAGGATTGGCTAATGGACAAAACAGAGAGTGGGGATAAACAAGCCATTTTCAGATTGGCAGGCTGTAACTAGTGGGTTGCCGCAAAGATCAGTGCTTGGGCCTCAGCTATTTACAATCTATATTAATAACTTAGATGAAGGGGCCGAGTGCAATATATCCAAGTTTGCTGATGATACAAAGCTAGGTGGGACAAATAAGCTGTGAGGAGGATGCAAAGAGCCTGCAAAGGGATATAGACAGGTTAAGTGAGTGGGCAGTAAAGCGGCAGACGGAGTATAAAGTGGGGAAATGTTAGGTTATTCACTTTGGTAGGAAGAATAGAAAAGCAGATTCTTTTTTAAATGGTGAGAAACTATTAAATGTTGGTGTTCAGAGAGATTTAGGTGTTCTAGGGTTGTGAATCTTTGAAATCCTCTGCCCCAAAGAGCTGTGGATGCTGAGTCGTTGAGTATGTTCAAAGCTGAGATCGAAATATTTTTGGACTCTGGGGGAATCAAGGGATATGGGGATTGGGCGGGAAAGTAGAGTTGAGGTCGAAGATCAGCCATGATCTTATTGGATGGCAGAGCAGGCTCGAGGGGCCGTATGGCCGACTCCTGCTCCTGTTTCTTGTGTTCTGCTTATGTTCTTAGTGCGTCACTCACTGATAGAGGGGAGAGCGTCACTCAGGGGGAGGCTGTTAACAGTGTAAACTGACTGGCAGTTTCTGAAGTGTGGACCATAGTCCGAGAATATGTGCTTAACCTAGATTCCCCTTGCGTGTACATAGCAGGCATCATTTTTCCTAATTTATGAGATCAGGAACAACCCAGCCCCCAAAAGGTCCCGATCGCTGTTTGTGAGCGGTTGTACATTGTGGGTCTTTCTGGGTTATTGTTAGAGTTTTACCTTGCAGTGTAAACTGGGTAAAGTCAGCACACCGCAACTGAAGATATCAAGTGGAAACTGCTCTGCAATATAAGTGGAATATAACATTCTTACGTTGCCATGGGTGTTAAGTATGTGTATTGTATTGAACAATTAACACAAAGACTTAAACGTATAACTCAAACAGGTCTTTACTGGTTGGAGGTAGGGACTACACATAGGTCTTTACTTCATGCCCACAGGCGGGAACTGAGGGGGATCAGTACCCACAGTACTATTTATACCCCTATGGCCAGGAGTGGTACTGCGTATCACTACGCCCAACAAGTAGTGCAGTCCTGTCCATAGGTTCAAAGTAGCACACATATTACATACACAACATTCCTCCCTTCCTAGCTTTACAGTCATCTCCCAATTTAACATAACGTAATAACATATATACATATATAACTTCAGGTTTACATAACAGAATAACATAGATACATAGATAACTTCATGTCAAAACAGATCACAGATTCAGTCTCTGCGGAAAACAGTTCACAGATTCAATCTCTGTGGTGGAGTCGGTTCACGTTGCTGGAGTGACTCATTCAATAGTCCTTCCATGGATTTAACAGTTTGAACTTCCGAACTGAATTGGCTCCGTTCGGAGGGACCACGTGTGTGATCTGGTAGAGGTAATAATGGTTCAGATGGGTCATCTTCTGTTTCGACTTTTCCTTTTCTGCTTCTTGGAGACTCTCTGGGCTCCACTGTCAGCTGCCAGCTGCATGCGCAGTTCCTCCTTCTCTCCCTCCTTTTTCCGTAGTAGAGCCACCTTCTCCCGATGTTCCGTAGACTTTCGGTGCTCCTCCATGATTTCTGTATGGTGGGAGTCGAAGTTACAAGTTGGGCAGGACAGGACATAGTAATATTCGGTGTCGTCCTGATCTAGGCCAGCGAGAGGGTCTTCTATTTCCTCCATACCCAGCTGGGCGTTAGCCAGCTTTTGTTCCAAGTCCAGACATCTTTCCTGAAGAGACTTCTTCATGCATACCTCTTCATCCAGCTTTTTCTGGGCTTTCAGCAAGTCGTTTACTAATGACCTCATTTGAGATTTTACTACTTCAACTTCTTTTGGAGATTGATTGATCGGACTATTCAATCCCTCTACCGGAGCAGCTGTTTCAGCGGTCTGTTGTTCTACGTTGACGTGAGTCAGCGTACTTTTGGCATCCAAGGGCTGCTCTGTTGCAGTCATCTCAGTCTGTGTTGCCACCTCAGCTCTTCCAATAACCTTTGAGAGCTCCGAACCCCTTTCGTTTGAATATTGAAGTTCGTGTTCAAGTTTTTTCCATTTCAGAGTCCTGTCCTTCAGCATATGCAGGAGTTGGCTGACCGTTAACTCCTCTGACATCAGACGTTTTGTGTGCTCCTGCTCCATTTTCTCCATCAGCTGCTTCTGTTGTCTTTCCAGATTCTCCAACTCTATATCAAAGAACTCTTTCGTTGCATTCAACTCTTGCTCAAAACGGCGAAGCATTTGTTCTAATTGCTGTTGTAGTTTGAAATGGAGTTGAGTTCGAGCCCGGTGTCCCTCAGAAATGGGCACATCAGTAGACTTGCCAGACTCAGAATCCACAGTTAAACTATGTTGTTGTTGCTCAGTGGAATTCTGTGCTGAAACTTTGTCTTTTGCACCTGAGTTGGGCTTACCATCATCCGTTCCAGAGTCTGGGCCGACTATCTTCACCGAGTTCTCACTCGTTATTGTTTGTAGGAAATGCCAGTCCATATTCATTTTCCTAATCCACTCCCGTCCTAGTAGTGGAGGACCTCCTTCAGATATCACATATAAGTCCATTATTTGACTGTCTTCGCCCTTGTGGACCACTGCAACCTCTATTTTCCCGATGGGGTACACTCTTTGCCCCGTGTATGTTTTCAATATAATCCCCGTATCCTGTAGGGGAATATGTTGGAATAACTTTCCGTAATCTTTCTTATTTATGACCGTCAATGCCGATCCAGTGTCCAATTCCAGTTTTACTTGGACTCCTTCTATCTGAAGAGTGACCCAAATTGTCTGGAGGTCTGCACCCTTACCAGCGTTGAGTACTCTTAAGCTAGCCAGTTCATTACAGCTTAAGCTAGCCAGTTCATTACTGCTAGCGTCTGAATCGGACTCCTGTTCGGCCACCTTGTGTACCTTTGCGTATTTCCCTTGCGGTGACTTCTTGTTGCTGGTCTTCTTCGCTGACCTGCATACTCTAGCTATATGTCCAAGCCTACCACAAGTTCTACATTCTTGGTTTTTAAACCAACACTGGTTCTGATCATGCGTTGTCTTTCCACAACGATAACATTTGCCAGAACTCACACCCAATTTGTGTGCACTGAGCTCCGGTGACCGTAGCTGCATTACTGCCGTGCCTCTCGCTGCGGCTTCGTGTGCTGCTGCCATAGTGACCGCCTTCTCAAGCGTCAGCTCATTCTCCTCGAGCAGTCGCTTTTGTGTATCCTGTTTAAATAAACCACACACAAATTTGTCTCGAAGTGCCTCTGTCAGTCCCGTTCCAAACTGACAATATTTCGCTAATTTACGCAATTCCAGCAAATATTCAGCATTGCTTTCATGCTGTAGCTGCCTTCTGTCGTAAAATTTAAATCGTTCCGCTAGCATCAGCGGCGTGGGGTTTAGATGATCTTTCAGGACAGTAACAATCTCATCGAACGTCTTATCCGCCGGTTCATCTGGTGATAACAGGTGTTTCAATTGCCCGTATGTCTTCGCACCCATTAAATTTAATAATGTTAGTGCTTTATCAGCCTCACGAATTTTATTGGCCTTACAATAATTTTTAACTCGTTCAACATATATGGCCCAATCTTCGATGTCACTATCAAAGTTGCTAATATTCCCGTGTTTAGGCATTGTAGTACTTTATCAGATTTGCAATTTCTCAGATTTTTTTTTTTTTTTTTTACTGCTATCCAAGATGGCGGCTTCCCGCTCTTGCCGTCGTCCTCCGCCCACAAAATGGCGGTTTTCCCGCGCTTGGCGGTCTTCACCCGTCCCCCGACGCCGTCTCCCTTCAGCCCCGAGTGCGGCCCTTATCTCCGCCGTGATCGATGGCCCGCGCTTTTCACCGCGGCTCTCGCGCCTTCAGTGTCTGCCGACGCTGCGCCTTCCAGCCCGAGTGCGGCCCTTATCAGGGATTTCGATCGATCGCCTTTCTACCTCCGACTTCCCCCAGCCCTGTCTTTGCAGCCAACGCTGCTTGGCTTACCCACCACCGAGGTTGAAAAAGCTGCAGGATGTCTTCTGTCCTCCCGTTTTCAGTCGTTGATGGAGGCTTCAGGGTCCTAATGCCTGTCGCTTCCAGTGGGGTGGGGAGATTTGAAACCTCTCTTCAACGTCCTGTCTGTGGACGAAGCCGCCGTGGAATAACTGCCGCAGGGTAAGAACCTGACTCGTCGCCAGTGTTAAGTATGTGTATTGTATTGAACAATTAACACAAAGACTTAAACGTATAACTCAAACAGGTCTTTACTGGTTGGAGGTAGGGACTACACATAGGTCTTTACTTCATGCCCACAGGCGGGAACTGAGGGGGATCAGTACCCACAGTACTATTTATACCCCTATGGCCAGGAGTGGTACTGCGTATCACTACGCCCAACAAGTAGTGCAGTCCTGTCCATAGGTTCAAAGTAGCACACATATTACATACACAACAATGGGGTATACGGGGTGAGGGGAAATCCTGCAGTTCACAGACAGGAAAGCACCTTTCACAAAGTAAGGGGATCAAAAAAAATGTCTGGCAGACCGACCATGTTGTGCCTACAGTGGGGATACACTAAGTTGACAGGGAGTGATGTGTTCTCACCCCCCGAGGCTGTGGTACATGGCATGGGTCACGGATTCCATCTCTTCAGAGAGATGGAGTTTAATGACCGTGTCTGTGCTTGTGTGTGAGTAGCTGGGCTGTACAGCCTTTCACTTAAAGCAACAGGGTTAACCATTTCAACACTGCAGACCTCAGCATGGTTCTTACTAACTTGTGGTTCAATGGAGTTTTTATACTACCAAAGGAACATAACACAATGCATTGTGTGTATTGAATGAAAATGAACACAAATCCTCAGGGATATTAACACTGACCCAATAAACCTTGCAAACAGTAAACATTTTTATTTCCCCTTTTTCTACAAAGATTCCTCTCTCATCTTTCTGAGGGAATTAAATCCTTGTTCAGGTAGAGCCCCACAGCTACTGGCCTCCCTCCAGTGTTTCTGCCAACCATACATTCTTCAGGTATAAGCCCAGACAGTGAGTGAGTAGATTACTCGATCACAGAGGGCATCAGCCAAGGCTGATCCTATCCTCACCCGCACCTGCCCTGTCAGAAAGAAATTTATATAGCATCTTTCACAACCTCAGGATGTCCCAGTGACAGCCAATGAAGTACTTTTTTTTGGTGTAATCACTGTTGTAATGTAGGAAATGCAGCAGACAATTTGTGCAGAGCAAAGTCCCACAAACAAAAATGTGATAATGACCAGATAACCTGTTTTAGGTGTTGGTTGAGGGACAAATATGGGCCAGGACATCGGGGAGAATGCCCCTGCTCTTCTTTCAAATAGTTTAATGGGAATGGGATCTTTAACACCCACCTGAGAGGGCAGACAGGGCCTTGGTTTAACGTCTCATCTGACAGAACTGGCATCCAAGCACACGCATTTATTTTTATTTGTTCACGGGATGTGGGCGTCGCTGTCAAGGCCAGCATTTATTGCCCATCCCTAGTTGCCCTTGAGAAGGTGGTGGTGAGCCTCCTTCTTGAACTGCTGCAGTCCCTGTGGTGATGGTATTTCCACAGTGCTGTTAGGGAGGGAGTTCCAGGATTTTGACCCAATGACGATGAAGGAACAGCGATATATTTCTAAGTCAGGATGGTGTGTGACTTGGAGGGGAACTTGGAGGTGGTGGTGTTCCCATGCGCCTGCTGCCCTTCTAGGTGGAAGAGGTCGCTGGTTTGGGAGGTGCTGGCAAAGAAACCTTGGCGAGTTGCTGCAGTGCATCTTGTAGATGGTACACAATGCAGCCACGATGGTGGAGGGAGTGAATGTTTAAGGTGGTGGATGGGGTGCCAATCAAGCGGGCTGCTTTGTCCTGGATGATGTCGAGCTTCTTGAGTGTTGTTGGAGCTGCACTCATCCAGGCAAATGGAGAGTATTCCATCACACTCCTGACTTGTGCCTTGTAGATGGTGGAAAGGCTTTGGGGAGTCAGGAGGTGAGACACTCACCGCAGAATACCCAGCCTCTGACCTGCTCTTTTTGCCACAGTATTTATGTGGCGGGTCCAGTTAAGTTTCTGGTCAATGGTGACCCCCAGGATGTTGATGGTGGGGGATTTGGCGATGGTAATGCTGTTGAATGTCAAGGGGCGGTGGTTAGACTCTCGCTTGTTGGAGATAGTCATTGCCTGGCACTTGTGTGGCACGAATGTTACCTGCCACTTATCAGCCCAAGGCTGAATGTCATCCAGGTCTTGCAGTATGCTTCACTATCTGAGGAGTTGCGAATTAAACTGAACACTGCATCATCAGCGAACATCTTCACGTCTGACCTTATGTTGGAGAGAAGGTCATTAATAAAGCAGCTGAAGATGGTTGGGCCAAAGACACTGCCCTGAGGAACTCCTGCAGCAATGTTCTGGGGCTGTGATGATTGACCTTCAACAGCCACAACCATCTTCTTTTGTTCTAGGTATGACTCCAGGCAGTGGAGAGTTTTCCCCCTGATTTCCATTGACTTCAGTTTTACTAGGGCTCCTTGATGCCACATTCGGTCAAATGCTGCCTTGATGTCAAGGGCAGTCACTCTCACCTCACCTCTGGAATTCAGCTCTTTTGTCCCTGTTTGGACCAAGACTGTAATGAGGTCTGGAGCCAAGTGGTCCTGGCGGAACCCAAACTGAGCATAGGTGAGCAGGTTATTGGTGAGTAAGTGCTAGAGGCGTGGCTAGTTCTAGAGCACAAGTCTTCAGCACGACAGTTGGGATGTTGTCGGGGCGCAGAGCCTTTGCTGTATCCAGTGCGCTCGGCCGTTACTTGATATCATGTGGAGTGAATTAAATTGGCTGAAGACTGGCTTCTGTGATGGTGGAGACCTCAGGATGGGTCCAAGATGAATCATCCACTCGGCACTTCTGGCTGAAGATGGTTGCAAATGCTTCAGCCTTGTCTTTTGCACTTACGTGCTGGGCTTCGCCATCTTTGAGATGGGGATGTTCATGGAGCCTCCTCCTCCCGTTAGTTGTTTAATTGTCCACCACCATTCACGGCTGGATGTGACAGGACTGCAAAGCTTTGATCTGATCCGTTGTTTGTGTGGTCGCTTAGCTCTGTCTGTAGCGTGCTGCTTCCGCTGTTTAGCATGTACATAGTCCTGTGTTGCAGCTTCTCCAGGTTGGCACCTCATTTTTAGGTACGCCTAGTGCTTCTCTTGGCATGCTATTCTACACTCCTTGTTAAACCAGGGTTGGTCTCCTGGCTTGATGGTAATGGTAGAGTGAGGGATATGCCAGGCCATGAGGTTACAGATTGTGGTGGAATACAATTCTGCTGCTGCTGATGGTCCACAGCGCCTCACGGATGCCCAGTTTTGAGCTGCTAGATCTGTTCTAAATCTATCCCATTTAGCACGGTGGTAGTGCCACACAACATGATGGAGGGTGTCCTTAGTGTGAAGACGGGATTTCATCTCCACAATGACTGTGTGGTGGTCATTGCTACCAATACTGTCATGCACAGATGCGACAGGTAGATTGGTGAGGACGAGGTCAAGTAGGCTTTTCCCTGGTGCTGGTTCTCTTACCACCTGCCGCAGACCCTGTCTGGCAGCTATGTCCTTCAGGACTCGGCCAGCTCGGTCAGTAGTGGTGCTACTGAGCCACTCTTGGTGATGGACATTGAAGTCCCCCACCCAGAGTATGTTCTGTGCCCTTGCTACTCTCAGTGCTTCTTCCAAGTGGTGTTCAACATGGAGGAGTACTGATTCATCAGTTGAGGGAGGGCGGTAGCTGATAATCAGCAGGAGGTTTCCTTGCCCGTGCTTGATCTGAAGCCATGAGACTTCATGGGGTCCGGAGTCAATATTGAGAACTCCTTATCACTGCCACCTCTGGTGGGGCAGGACATACCCAGGGATGGTGCTGGAGGAGGTTTGGACATTGGCTGAAAGGTATGATTCTGTGAGTATGACTATGTCAGGCTGTTGCTTGACTAGTCTGTGGGACAGCTCTCCCAATTTTGGCGCAAGTTCCCAGATGTTAGTGAGGAGGACTGTGCAGGGTCGACTGGGCTGGGTGTGCTTCTGTCGTGTCCGAAGCCGGTGCCGAGGTCAATGCCGGGTGGTCCATCTGGCTTTCTTATTATTATTGTTTTCCGTAGCGGTTTGTTACAACTGAGTGTCTCGCTAGGCCATTTCAGAGGGCAGATAAGAGTCAACCACATTGCTGTGGGTCTGGAGTAACATGTAGGCCAGACCAGGTAAGGACGGCAGATTTCCTTCTGTAAAGGACATTGGTGAACCAGATGGGTTTTTATGACCTACCCGTCTCCATTTCACCATGGACATCCAATCCCTCTACACCTCCATCCCCCACCAGGACGGCCTGAGGGCGCTCCGCTTCTTCCTTGAACAGAGGCCCGACCAGTCCCCATCCACCACCACCCTCCTCCATCTGGCTGAACTTGTTCTCAAATTGAACAGCTTCTCCTTTGATTCCACTCACTTTCTCCAAATAAAAGGTGTTGCTATGGGAACCCGCATGGGTCCTAGCTATGCCTGCCTTTTCGTGGGATATGTGGAGCATTCTTTGTTCCAGTCCTACTCAGGTCCCCTCCCTCACCTCTTTTTCCAATACATTGATGACTGTATTGGTGCCGTTTCCTGCTCTCGCCCTGAACTGGAAAATTTCATTCACCGTTGCTTCCAATTTCCACCCTTCCCTCACCTTCACGTGGTCCATCTCCGACTCTTCCCTTCAGGAATAGGCTATCGACAAACATCCACTATAAGCCCACTGAATCCCACAGCTACCTGGACAACACTTCCTCCCACCCTGCTTCCTGTAAGGACTCTATTCCATTCTCCAAGTTTCTCCCTCTCCGTCGCATCTGTTCTGATGATGCCACCTTCCATACAAGTGCTTCCAATATGTCTTCCCTTTTCCTCAACCGAGGATTCCCCTCTACCGTAGTTGACATGGCCCTCGACCGTGTCCATTCCATTTCCCGCACTTCTGCTCTCACCCCTTCCCCTTCCTCCCAGAACCACGATAGGGTTCCCCTTGTCCTCATCTTTTACTTAATCAGCCTCCACATTTAATGGATCATTTCTGCCACCTCCAGTGTGGTCCCACCACCAAACACATCTTCCCCTCCCCTTTCAGCATTCCGATGGGACCGCTCCCTCCGCGACACCCTGGTCCACTTGTCAATCACCCCCAACACCCCCTCCCGTGCAAGCACAGGAGATGCAAACCTGCCCTTTAACCTCCTCCCTTCCCACCGTCCAGGGCCCCAAACACTCCTTCCAGGTGAAACTGCGATTTACTTCTACTTCTTGCCATTTAGTATACTGTATTCGCTGCTCACGATGCAGTCTCCTCTACATTGGGGAGACCAAACGCAGATTGGGTGACCGCTTTGCGGAACACCTCCGTTCAGTCCGTAAGCGTGACCCCGAGCTTCCGGTCGCCTGTCACTCTAATTCTCCGCTCCACTCCCACTCTGATCTCTCTGTCCTCGGCCTCTTACACTGTTCCAATGAAGCTCAACGTAACCTCACCTCATCTTTCGATTAGGCACTTTACAGCCTTTTGGACTCAACATCGAGTTCAACAATTTCAGACCATAACCTCGGCCCCTATTTTTTCCACATGACAGCTGTTGATGATTCTGCCGTTCCCATTTACACCTCCTCTGGACCCATCTTTTGTTCCTTTACCAGTCCCATTACCATCTCCTTTTGCTTTGCACCATCATCCCTTTTGTCATTTAATCTCTCCTGCCTTCCCCCCATCACAGACTTTCCCTTTTCTTCTTTCTTCTCCTCGCCCCTTTCCCTGCCCCTGCACTTGTTTAAAATTTGTTACATCTCTATAACTTTTCCCAGTTCAGACGAAAGGTCATCGATCTGAAACATTGACTCTGTTTCTTTCTTCACAGATGCTGCCTGACCTGCTGAATGTTTCCAGCATTTTCTGTTTTTATTTCAGATTTCTAGCATCTGCTGTATTTTGTTTTTGTATGGGTTTTCATGACAATCCTGTAGTTTCATGGTCACCATTACTAGTACTAGCTTTCCATTCCAGATTTATTAATTAGCTGAATTTTAATTCCCCAGCTGCCATGGTGGGATTTGAACGCACGTCTCCGGATCATTAGTCCAGGCCTCTGAGATTACTAGTCCAGTAACATAACCACTCTGCTACCATACCTGTGGAGGGGCTGCTAGATAGTGATCGTGACTAGAAATGCTGGCTACATTTTCTCCTTAATCCAGCGGCACTGAGGCCAATTAGAGTGCGTCAGAACAGAAAGCATGTTACAAACATTTGGATGTACGGTAAAGAGGAAATGTAGCAGCACAGGTAGAAAGGTGGTTTACGCACAAGAAGCAAAAGGTTAGAGTTAATGGGGGTAGGACAGATTGGAGGAGAGTTGGAAGTGTAGTACCCAGGGGTCAATGCTAGGCCCATTTTTGTTCTTGGTATATATAGATCAGTTAAACTTGGCCATAGGGAGGAAAACGTTAGTGGGTGTGATATATAGGCCTCCAAATAGTAATATGGAGGTGAGGGAAGGCATAAAAAGGGAAATTAGAGAAGCGTGCGATAAGAGCACAGCTGTCATCATGGGTGACTTTAATTTACATATTGATTGGACTACCCAAATTAGTAAAAATTCTGAGGAGGAGGAATTCCTGGAATGTTTTCGGGACGGTTATCTGGACCAATATGTCGAGGAGCCGACTCGAGATCAGGCCATTTTAGACTGGGTATTGTGCAATGAGAAGGGACTTATCAGCAATCTTCTTGTACGAGGCCCCTTGGGTCAGAGCGATCATAATATGATCGAGCTCTCAGTCGAGATGGAGAGTGAGGAAATTGAATCAGAGACTAAGGTCCAGAACTTAAATAAAGGGAATTACGAGGGTCTGAGACGGGAATTGGGTAAGATTGATTGGGTGGTGTTTCTGGGGGGATTGACAGTAGAGAGACAATGGCAAGCATTCAAAGATAGAATGGAAGAATTCCAGAACATGTTTATACCGGTTTGGCATAAAAATAAACCTAAAAAGGTGACTCAACCGTGGATAACGAGGGAAATTAGGGACAGCATAAAATCAAAAAAAAGGGCATATCAATTGGCAAAAAAAAGCACCAGACCGGAAGATTGGGGGCAGTACAGGATACAGCAAAAGAGGACAAAGGGATTAATCAGGAAGGGGAAAATAGAATACGAAAGTAAACTTGCAGCAAACATAAAGACAGACTGCAAAAGCTTTTATCGGTATATCAGGAGGAAAAGACTGGTAAAATCCCAAGTCGGTCCCTTGCAGTCCGATTCGGGAGAATATATAATGGAGAATAAGGAAATGGCAGACCAATTAAACTCATACTTTGGTTCTGTATTCACAAAGGAGGACACAAATAACCGCCCAGGAATATCGGCAAACATGGGGACTAATGAGAGGGAGGAGCTGACAGAAATTAGTATCTCTAGGGATATGGTGTTGGGTAAGTTGAGGGGACTGAAGGCCGACAAATCCCCGGGGCCTGATAAACTACATCCTAGGGTACTTAAGGAGGTGGCCCTGGAGATAGCAGATGCTCTAAGGATCATCTTCCGGAACTCCATTGACTCGGGAACAGTACCCGTGGATTGGAGGGTAGCTAATGTTACCCCAATATTTAAAAAGGGGGGTAGAGAGAAAGCAGGGAATTATAGACCAGTAAGCCTTACATCGGTTGTGGGCAAAATGCTAGAGTCCATTATTAAGGATAAAATAGCGGAGCACTTGACAAATGGGGAAAGGATCGGACAGAGTCAACATGGATTTACAAAGGGTAAATCGTGTTTGACTAATCTGCTGGAATTTTTTGAGGAAGTAACTGGTAAAATAGATGGGGGAGAGCCAGTGGATGTGGTGTACCTTGACTTCCAGAAAGCCTTCGATAAGGTTCCACACAAAAGATTATCATGCAAAATTAAGGCTCATGGAATTGGGGGCAAAGTATTAACGTGGATAGAGAACTGGCTGGCGGATAGAAAACAGAGAGTTGGAATAAACGGCTCGTTTTCGGAGTGGCAGGCAGTGACCAGCGGGGTGCCGCAAGGATCTGTCCTGGGACCCCAGCTGTTCACAATATATATAAATGATCTGGATCAGGGAATTGGATGCAATATTTCCAAATTCGCTGACGACACTAAATTAGGAGGAGGGGTGGGCTCTGATGAGGATGTCAGGAGGCTACAGTGCGATTTGGACAGGTTGGGGGAATGGGCGGATACGTGGCAGATGCACTATAATGTGGATAAATGCGAGGTTATCCACTTTGGGGGTAAAAACAGGAGGGTAGATTATTATCTAAATGGCAATAGATTGGGAGATGGGGAAGTGCAGAGGGACCTGGGTGTTCTTGTGCACCAGTCACTGAAGGAGAGCATGCAGGTGCAACAGGCGATTAAGAAGGCAAATGGTATGTTGGCCTTCATATCAAGGGGGTTCGAGTATAGGAATAGGGATACCTTACTACAGCTGTACAAGGTGCTGGTGAGACCGCATCTGGAGTATTGTGTACAGTTTTGGTCGCCCCATCTGCGGAAGGATGTTCTTGCCATGGAAAGAGTGCAACGGCGATTCACCAGGCTGATACCTGGAATGGCGGGAATGACCTACGAAGAGAGATTAAATAGTTTGGGCTTGTACTCACTGGAGTTTAGAAGATTGAGAGGGGATCTCATCGAAACATATAAAATTATGGCAGGCCTGGACAGGCTGAATTCAGAGAGAATGTTTCCAATGGCCGGTGAGCACAGAACCAGGGGCCACAGTCTAAAAATAGCGGGCAAATCATTTAAAACAGAGATGAGGAAGAATTTCTTCACTCAAAGAGTGGTGAGCCTGTGGAATTCCCTGCCACAGAGGGCTGTGAAGGCTAATTCAATAAATATTTTCAAGAGAGAATTGGATATATTTTTGAAGGCTAAGGGGATTAAGGGTTACGGAGAAAAGGCGGGGACGGGGTACTGAACTGGTAAGATCAGCCATGATCTCATTGAATGGCGGAGCAGGCTCGAAGGGCCGAATGGCCTACTCCTGTTCCTATCTCTATGTATCTATGTATCAACATTTACTCATCACACAGAAGTAAAGGGTTTGACCAATGTTTTGTATGTACCTTTAAGAGAGAACTGCTTTTATACTGTAGTACCGGCAGTGACCACACCTGTATATAAAGCCGTAGCAGGCTTCTGTACTTTCAGTTCCAGCATACCCTCTGTTCAGTAAACACCTGTTATTACCGTTCTCCTGCAGTCCGTGTGTTATTGATACGCGGACACTACAGTGGCGACGAGCAGGTTCAAACTCACCTGCAGTACTGCATCACCTCACGGGGATCCATCCCTGAAAAGAAGCTTCTTGGAGGTCGAAGCCAGAGCAACGGGCGTCGACTGTGGGCAACCGCCCAGTGATCCATCGGAGTTCAGAGAATCGCAGGGGAAGCTGTGGAGAGCTGGGCTTGGTTCTCCAGTCAAGGTGTCCCAGCAAATCGGGCTGGTAGCAGGTAGTGCGCTGACCCTTCCCGGACTGCGGCGGGCTAGAGCTCGATCGAGCGGCTCTGCAAGGGGGCCGAGCAGCGTCGTCGGGAAGAAAAAGAGAGAGAGAGGGTGGAGCGCACAGGGCGCGGCCGGTGCTCAAGAGTCGGGCAGCGTTAAAGAAAATAAAAAAGGGGACGGAAAAGAGACGCGCATTGGACAGCGTCGAAGAAGAATAAAACTAAGAAAATTAATTAACAAAAGAGAGTTGCGCAGAAAGCCGCGGGGCGCTGCCATTACTAGTTAGAACGCTAGGAGCAGCATTGGCAGCAGGAGGAAGAAGGAAAAGCGCGGGAGGCGCCATTTTAATCCATTGGGGAAGAAGGAAAAGCGCGGGAGGCGCCATTTTAAACCACCCAAGATGCCAAAGAGTGGCAGCATCACTGCTTTCGACAACGAAATAGAAGACTGGATCACGTATGTGGAAAGAATTGAAGTGTACTGCAAGGCAAATGAGATGGCCGATGAAAAGAAGGCATCGGTATTATTGAATTTGATGGGCGCGAGAACGTACGGCCTATTGCGGAATTTAATTACCCCAGCTAAACCAATGGAGAAAAGCTTTGAAGAGATTGTCAATATCTTACAGGAACATCTAAACCCTACATCGCTGCTGATAGCAGAAAGATTCAAGTTCCATAAAAGAAACCAGCACAAAGATGAGAGTAATGCTGACTATCTTACGGAACTACGCAAGTTATCGAAACACTGCCAGTTCAGAGCAGGACTGGCAGATACCTTAAGGGATAAGTTTGTCTGCGGGCTCCAGAGTGAAGGAACCCAGAAACGACTACTTTCGGAAAAGGACCTTACGCTAGAAAAGGCTTTCAGCGTTGCAATATCCTACGAAGCAGCAGCACGGGGAGCTGCAGAAATACAACAGAAACCGCAAGAATATAGCACCAATGAAATGGCATATGGAGCAGAAAAGTGCTATCGCTGCGGCAGAACAACCCATGACCAGAAGGATTGCTGGTTTAAGGACAAAGTATGCAGGCAATGTGGAAAAGTGGGACACATAGCACGAGTCTGCAGGTCGGGAAAGAAAACCGACACTAAAAGAACTACTAAGGAAAAGTACAAGAAAGTACAAAAGATGACGGACAGTAGTTCTAAAGATCAGAAGAATGATAATGACTCCGGGAGCAGGAGACTAAGTTGTCTAAAGTTACACAACGTGATCGCAAAGGAGGATCACCGAACCATTTGGGTCACCCTCATGATAGCAGGGTCCCAAGTAAAGATGGAATTGGACACAGGATCAGCCCTAACAGTCATGAATCGACGAGACTACGAGCGGCTATTCCCACACATACCCTTGAAGGACACGTCCATTGTCTTGAAGACATATACGGGGCAAAAAGTCTACCCCAGAAGAAAAATAAGGGTGCCCGTTAAATACAACAGCAAGGAAACACAGAAACTGTATCTATATATACTACAAGATGGAGGACCACCATTATTGGGACGTGAATGGATCTGAAAAATAAAATTGGATTGGCATTCCATTCAGGCGCTAACTGTGGCTGACAAAAAGGATGACGACGTCACACCTGGACGACTGTCAAAAATTCTAACTGACGCGAAAGAGATGTTCCAGCAAGGACTTGGGACTCTAAAAGGCGCAACGGCAACGATAAAAATTGAAGATAACGCAAACCCAAAATTTTTTAAGACCAGACCGGTACCGTATGCAATCCGCCCAGCCGTCGAAGCAGAGCTGGAGAGTCTGGAGCATTCGGGTGTGCTGTCCAAGGTGGACTGGAGCGAGTGGGCCACACCCATCGTTCCTGTAATGAAGAAATCATTGAGCAGCACGCCTGGGGAACCGAAGAAGGTTCGCATCTGTGGGGACTTTAAGGTAACTGTGAACCCAGTCCTTCACACAGTACAATATCCACTTCCGCGGATAGAAGATATTTTCGCCTCACTATCTGGAGGGAAACGCTTTACGAAGATTGATCTGGCCCAAGCGCATCTACAAATGGAGGTAGAAGAAGCATCTAGAAAATACCTCACGATAAACACTCACAAAGGTCTTTACCAGTACAACCGAGTGGTATTCGGGGTAGCATCAGCTCTGGCTATTTGGCAGAGGGCGATGGAACAAGTCCTGCAAGGGATCCCGGGGACCCAGTGTTATTTGGACGACATCCTGATTATGGGCGAAAATGACAGTGAACACCTTGCCAACCTGGAGCAGGTGCTCGCTAGATTACAAGAATATGGGCTACGAGCCAACCGCCCCAAATGCGAGTTTTTCAGGAAACAAATCTCGTATTGTGGCCACGTGATTGATGAAGAGGGGTTACATAAGTCCCCAGACAAGATTGAGGCAGTAGTCAAGGCTCCAGCACCGGAAAATGTGTCGCAACTGAGGTCGTTCCTCAGGTTGGTGAACTACTACCATAAGTTCTTGCCAAATTTGTCTACAATTCTGCACCCACTGAACGCCCTGCTGCAAACTGGAGTAGCATGGAAATGGAGTGATGAGCGTAAGCGTGCCTTTCAGAAATGTAAATGCCTAATCACTTCAAAAGAAGTATTGGCCCACTACAATCCAACACTACCGATTCGGTTGGCATGTGATGCGTCTCCCTACGGCATTGGAGCGGTGCTGTCGCACAAATTCCTTGACGGTTCAGAGAGGCCAATAGCCTTTGCGTCACGCTCGTTAACCTCAGCCGAGCGTAACTACGCCCAGGTTGACAGGGAGGCCCTCAGCCTGGTGTGGGGGGTGAAGAAGTTCAATCACTATCTGCACGGGCAGAAATTCACCTTACTGACTGATCACCAGCCTCTTGTCTCCATTTTTAACCCAAAGAAGGGCGTTCCGGTGATGACGGCGCAACGGCTGCAAAGATGGTCCCTTTTTCTAGGGGCACATCAATACGACATAGAGTATAAGGGCACGAAACAGCATGGAAACGCTGATGGGCTGTCGCGCATGCCGCTGCCTACGGTGGAGGAAGCACCTGCAGTGGACCCTGTTGAGATATTCCATTCGACCATAGTCGAATGTCTACCTGTTACAAACTCAAGTATAGAGAAGGAAACCCGAAATGACCCGACACTCTCTCGGGTCTATGATTTGACGGTAAGGGATGGCCAGCACATGGCGACTCACTGTTGCCAGCATTCTCGCCAAGGAGAGAACAGCTGTCAGTGTGCCGGGGGACTTTGATGTGTGGATCCCGAGTGGTAATTCCACCCAAGTTGAGAGATAGAGTGCTCAATGAGCTTCATGAGGGTCATCTGGGAGGGGTAAAAATGAAGAGCCTAGCCAGGGCATTTGTGTGGTGGCCGGGAATCGATAAAGAAATCGAGGAAATGACCAAGAGATGCACAGGATGCCAGAAAGTCCAAAACGCTCCACCACAGGCCCCGCTACATCCATGGGAGTGGCCCTCATCTCCATGGCAACAGGTACACATTGATTTTGCTGGTCCATTTATGGACTCAATGTTTTTAATCGCCGTGGATGCACATTCAAATTGGCCAGAGGTCATCAAAATGTCCTCCACCACCACAGAGAAAACTATTGCAGTCCTACGGACCATCTTCACCAGGAATGGCTTGCCAGAACAGATTTGCTCCGACAATGGACCACAGTTTGTGTCCGAGGATTTCCGGAGGTTTTTGAGGAATAATGGGGTAAAGCATTACACATCCGCCCCATATCATCCAGCCACAAATGGATTGGCTGAGAGGTTTGTTCAAACCTTTAAAAAAGCAATAAAGGCGATGTATAACGACAACATACCACTGCAACACAAGGTGGATAATTTCTTGTTTGCTTACTGGAATGCGACACATGCAGTCACCAACCAAGCTCCAGCCATGATGTTCTTCAACCGAAGGTTAAGATGTCGCCTGGATTTGCTCAAACCAAACATAAGACGAGATGTTGAGAATAAGCAATTCCAGCACATCAATGAGAAGCCAACCAGGAGCTTCAAGATAGGGCAACCAGTCTTGGCCCGCGACTACCGAACAGAAAAATGGCAGCCAGGAACGATATGCACACAGCAGGGACCACTAATGTACACAGTGGACGTTGGAGAGAGCATCGTGAGACGCCATGCTGACCAGATTCTAGAGTCACAGGAACAAGTCAAACCCATACCACGAGCATGCGCACCTGGTGATGAACCCGAAGTACAGATTGCGTCTACCTCAGAATCAGTGGTATTGGAAGCTAACGAACCAACCAATGACAATGAGCCAAAATCGACTCCGCCGCAAGAACAGGATACTCGAGAAAGGCGCTATCCAGACAGGATCAGGAAGCCTCCTCAAAGACTGAATTTATAAATGATTACTTTCAGCTGATGTATATAGTACAAAGAAAATTGTAATTGTAATTAGTTATTATTTAGTTGTTAAATGAATGTTATGTACTGTTTATCTAAAAGGGGAGGAATTGTTGTGTATGTACCTTTAAGAGAGAACTGCTTTTATACTGTAGTACCGGGACCACACCTGTATATAAAGCCGTAGCAGGCTTCTGTACTTTCAGTTCCAGCGTACCCTCTGTTCAGTAAACACCTGTTATTACCGTTCTCCTGCAGTCCGTGTGTTATTGATATGCGGACACTACAACCAACAACAAGGAAGACTGTAATAGACTTCATAGGGGTGTATTAAGGGAAGGGTGAGGGCACTGAGGGATGTATTGAGGGGAGGGTTTGGGTACTAGAAGGATGTATTACATTGTATACATGTCAGTATATATTCATAAATGTATGTTTACAAATGTATCTCTGTCACAATGTTCGTACTATTGTGTATTGCATTTATGTTTATTAAATCAATTTGCTAAATTAATTCTGAAACAACCTTCAGAAAAAAAACAAAGCTTTGTTTGAGGCAGCTCTGGTGCTCACAGGATGTCTGCATGTGCACAGGAAAGTAATAAACCACCAACTGTGCTTGCCACCACAATCAACTCCACCAGTTCCCTTGCTGCCCTCTTCTCAGTTAAATATGCAAATGTCCCACTTTCAGGCAAGGAAATTGCTTATTGTTTCCCTTCCCTCACTTCAAGATTTTCAGCGTTGGGTGGGAGCCAAAGGTTACTCCCCCTTGATGAAACTGAAATGACAGAAGCAGCGGTGGCATCACACATGATGCTAATCTTTTTTAAAAGATGAATAAATAGGCAAGAAATGAAAGTACAGGGGTGATTCGAAATGTGAGGCATCATTCAGAGTGAAACAGACAGATGAATGAGATTTTGGTTTCAGAATGACCTGGAGCTGACAGGGATAGCCATACTATTTCACCGCCCCCACCCCACCACATTAGCAGTGACCTCAGAATACTGCAGAATCTCAAGGCCAGCTCCAGCATTGCAAATACGCTCACCAAGCAGAGTGAGCAAGACTGGACACAAAGCAAATCCTGGCCCAAAGCACAAAAAAAAAGCAACATTCCACAGCAGCTTCCATGGCTGTGAGGCATTGGGAACTCTGTCTATCAGGGAGAAGCAGAAAGGGAGGGGCGCGTTGCCTAGGAGAAGCAGAAAGGGAGGGGTGCGTTGCCTAATGCCCTATTTGGTGATGAAAGCCAATAAGGTATGAGAGATAAAGTGGTGCATGATATTTTGGGGAATTTGGAAGCCAACTGATCCTAGTCAAATCAATGTTCTTTCCCCATGTTGTGTAGAATGGGCCTATACTCTCTGGAGTTTCAAAGAATGAGAGGTGATCTCATTGAAACATGCAAGATTCTGAAGGGGATTGACAGGGTAGACGCTGAGAGGTTGTTTCCCCTGGCTGGAGTGTCTAGAACTAGGGGGCATAGTCTCAGGATAAGGGGTCGGCCATTTAAGACTGAGATGAGGAGGAATTTCTTTACTCAGAGGGTTGTGAATCTTTGGGATTCTCTGCCCCAGAGGGCTGTGGATGCTCAGTCGTTGAGTATATTCAAGGCTGAGACAGATAGATTTTTGGATTCTAGGAGAATCAAAGGATAGGTTTGGGAAACTCAAGTTGAGGTCGCAGATCAGCCATGATCCTACTGAATGGCGGAGCAGGCTCAAGGGGCCCTATGGCCTACTCCTGCTCCTAATTCTTATGTTCTTATTCTTACTTGTCCCTTTTTATGCTGCAAAAATGGATTCAGAGCAATAGCAGCAACATTAGAACGGAACACGTGAGATATGAACACGTGCAGTTGTTCAAAGGTTGGAAGTGTGACAATGGTGGAGCCGTGCAGCACAACAGGCCCAGCCCACCCTGTTGACCCCCAGCCTCTGCTGAATGAGGGGAGCAGAAGAGAAAACCATCGGCTTTGTGCCCCCAGAACTGTCGTCTTTATGGAGAAAGAAAGGGTGAAAGGCCAAGACCCACAGTGCTGGACAGCACCGATGGTGAAAAGCTGCCTAATATTGTCAGTATGCAATAGGTTGAGGAATGAGAAATAAACAACATTGCATTGTAACATAGGGCTCCATAGCACATCATATGCAATAGGGGGATTGCAGGAAATCTGCATTTTAATCACTCTGGGATTTGGTACTGACAAACTGATCTATCAAACCCAACCTGCTTCAGTCTCTTTTGGATTTCTTAAAGTCCTGGCATGACTCAACCTCTTTCCTCTATTCGTTACACCCTAGGTAGAGGTACCCATGTGGATTTCCTGGGTCCAGAATCTTCTGGAAAGTGGAGCGGGTCCTCAATCCAATCGCTAACTAATGACTGCAGCCGAAAGGTGCACATGTGTTGATGTTGGAAGAGAGCAGGATTGGGCTCGGCAGTGAGGCCCTTTGTGGCCAAATGGCGCACTGTTTAAGCTCACAGTAGAAGAATGGTCACTTGAGTGAGGTAAAGGATGACTGCCAGCACCTGTGGAAATTAACCCTAGGAACAGGGAGTACCTTCAGGAGAAGTGAAAAAGGGGAGAAAATTGGAAAAGAATTGAGGTTGTCCGGAGCTATAAGAGGGGAGAGGCTCCTTCTCATTGGCACACACTGAACAAAGGTTCATCCATCACAATTGGACTGGGCCTCTTCGGGTCAGCATAGAAAGTGTTGAGGCGCCACCTGCTGGCCATTATTGTGTGATAGAAACTGCAAATGCTGGAATTTCACAGCAAGTCTGTCAGCATTTGCAAACAGAAAGACAGGTTAACATATTTTCAGCGTTTTTTTTAATTTGATGAATGTTATGCACTCCTCAATGCAGTTACGTGCTCACTGGCCTAACTGTACAAGTTAATTCTGCATCTCCAGGAATTGTAAAACCTATTATACTGCACAAGACATCCTTCTTTGAAGTTTTCATAAATAAGTTGTACAAATATTGTGAGAGTACATATTGTACACCGTGTGAGAGTACACATACACGAGTGGTACGATTGGTGTGAGATTACATGTTATACCTGAGTAGTGTGAAAGTACATCTTGCTCCCAATTATACATGAGTGGGGTGAGAGTACACGTACATGAGTGGGGTGAAAGTGCATGTTGTATGAATGGAGTGAGAGGCTATGTTGTAGGAATGGAGTGAAAGGATATGTTGTACCTGATTGTATGAGTGAGGTGAGAGTAAAAGAAAAAAGAAAGACTTGCATTTATATAGTGTCTTTCACAGCCTCAGGACGTCCCAAAGCGCTTTACAGCCACTGACGTACTGTTGAAGTGTAGTGTACATGTACAGGAGTGGTGTAAGAGTGCATGTTGTATGAATGGTGTGAGAGTACATAGCTTGTACACATGTGGTGTGAGAGCACGCAACAAGGCGAGATACTTTTAAGAATTTTTCACCTAACTATGCCACATAGGGGCCCAGTGATAATGATTTCCCTTATCAGCTTGCGTGGAAATGACTGCCCTCTGCTCACAGCTGTACATCCACAACTGTAGGACTTAAGTCCTATTGAGACAGCGCTGTAGTTGAGTTGGAATCTCAACTTCCTTGTTACCGGGTTTTGTTGCATTACTTTCAGGGTATAAAGTACTCAAATTCAGCGTGAGGAAGCATCATCCTGACCTGTCCATTGTCTGCAAACAACATCCGCTACTGCGATAGCAAAATACTGCAGATGTTGGAAATCCGAAATAACAACAGAAAATGCTGGAAAAACTCAGCAGGTCAGGCAACATCCGTGGAGAGAAATTTGAGTTGACATTTCGGGTCGAACCCTTCTTCAAAACTGGAAAGAAAAGAAAATAGATCGAAGGCAGGACTGCGATCGGACAAAAGAAGTGAAAGAAACAAAAGAAGTAAAAGAGCTAGACGAGATGGTAAGAGGCTGAGATTAGGTGTAAAGTGTACTGGCAGGGCAAGAGATAGCTGCCAGGTGTGAGAGAGAAACAAAAGGAAAGGAGGGGGGGGGGGAAAGGAGTGGAAAAATTACAAGAAAAAATGTGTAATAGGGGCCGAGGTTATGATCTGAAATTGTTGAACTCGATATTGAGTCCGGAAGGCTGCAAAGTGCCTAATCGGAAGATGAGGTGCTGTTCCTCGAGTTTACGTTGAGCTTCCGTGGAACAATACAAGAGGCCAAGGACAGTGAGGTCCGAGTGGGAATGGAGCGGTGAATTAAAATGACAGGCGACCGGAAGCTCGGGGTCACCCTTACGGACTGAACGGAGGTGTTCCGCAAAGCGGTCACCCAATCTGCGTTTGGTCTCCCCAATGTAGAGGAGACCGCATCGTGAGCAGCGAATACAGTATACTAGATTGCGAGAAGTACAAGTAAATTGCTGTTTCACCTGGAAGGGGTGTTTGGGGCCCTGGACAGTGCGAAGGGGGGAGGTATAGGGGCAGGTGTTACATCTCCTCCACTTGCACGGGAAGGTGCCAGGCGAAGGGGAAGGGCTGTTTGGGGTGATAGAGGAGTGGACTACGGTCGTGTGCTGTGCAGGGGGCAGCCAGAGACACAAGACATGGAGCAATGCAGGGGCCAGCCAGAGAGACACAAGACAGTGTGCCCAGTCCCATGGTATATTCCAGCATTGTGCCCAGTCCCCATGGTATATTCTAGCAGTCTGCCCAGTCCCCATGGTATATTCCAGCAGTGTGCCCAGTCCCATGGTATATTCCAGCAGTGTGCCCAGTCCCCGTGGTATATTCCAGCAGTGTGCCCAGTCCCCGTGGTATATTCCAGCAGTGTGCCCAGTCCCCGTGGTATATTCCAGCAATGTGCCCAGTCTCCATGGTATATTCCAGCAGTGTGCCCAGTCCCCATGGCGTATTCCAGCAGTGTGCCCAGTCCCCATGGTATATTCCAGCAGTGTGCCCAGTCCCCATGGTATATTCCAGCAGTGTGCCCAGTCTCCATGGTATATTCCAGCAGTGTGCCCAGTCCCCATGGTATATTCCAGCAGTGTGCCCAGTCCCCATGGTATATTCCAGCAGTGTGCCCAGTCCCCATGGTATATTCCAGCAGTGTGCCCAGTCTCCATGGTATATTCCAGCAGTGTGCCCAGTCCCCATGGTATATTCCAGCAGTGTGTCCAGTCCCCATGGTATATTCCAGCAGTGTGCCCAGTCCCCATGGTATATTCCAGCAGTGTGCCCAGTCCCCATGGTATATTCCAGCAGTGTGCCCAGTCCCCATGGTATATTCCAGCAGTGTGCCCAGTCCCCATGGTATATTCCAGCAGTGTGCCCAGTCCCCATGGTATATTCCAGCAGTGTGCCCAGTCCCATGGTATACTCCAGCAGTGTGCCCAGTCTCCATGGTATATTCCAGCAGTGTGCCCAGTCCCCATGGTATATTCCAGCAGTGTGCTCAGTCCCCATGGTATATTCCAGCAGTGTGCCCAGTCCCCATGGTATATTCCAGCAGTGTGCCCAGTCTCCACGGTATATTCCAGCAGTGTGCCCAGTCCCCATGGTATATTCCAGCAGTGTGCCCAGTCCCCATGGTATATTCCAGCAGTGTGCCCAGTCTCCACGGTATATTCCAGTAGTGTGCCCAGTCCCCATGGTATATTCCAGCAGTGTGCCCAGTCCCCATGGTATATTCCAGCAGTGTGCCCAGTCCCCATGGTATATTCCAGCAGTGTGCCCAGTCCCCATGGTATATTCCAGCAGTGTGCCCAGTCCCCATGGTATATTCCAGCAGTGTGCTCAGTCCCCATGGTATATTCCAGCAGTGTGCCCAGTCTCCATGGTATATTCCAGCAGTGTGCCCAGTCCCCATGGTATATTCCAGCAGTGTGCCCAGTCCCCATGGTATATTCCAGCAGTGTGCCCAGTCCCCATGGTATACTCCAGCAGTGTGCCCAGTCCCCATGGTATATTCCAGCAGTGTGCCCAGTCCCCATGGTATATTCCAGCAGTGTGCCCAGTCCCCGTGGTATATTCCAGCAGTGTGCCCAGTCCCCGTGGTATATTCCAGCAGTGTGCCCAGTCCCCGTGGTATATTCCAGCAGTGTGCCCAGTCTCTGTGGTATATTCCAGCAGTGTGCCCAGTCCCCGTGGTATATTCCAGCAGTGTGCCCAGTCCCCGTGGTATATTCCAGCAGTGTGCCCAGTCCCCGTGGTATATTCCAGCAGTGTGCCCAGTCCCCGTGGTATATTCCAGCAGTGTGCCCAGTCCCCGTGGTATATTCCAGCAGTGTGCCCAGTCCCCGTGGTATATTCCAGCAGTGTGCCCAGTCCCCGTGGTATATTCCAGCAGTGTGCCCAGTCTCCGTGGTATATTCCAGCAGTGTGCCCAGTCCCCATGGTATATTCCAGCAGTGTGCCCAGTCCCCATGGTATATTCCAGCAGTGTGCCCAGTCCCCATGGTATATTCCAGCATTGTGCCCAGTCCCCATGGTATATTCCAGCAGTGTGCCCAGTCCCCATGGTATATTCCAGCAGTGTGCCCAGTCCCCATGGTATATTCCAGCAGTGTGCCCAGTCCCCATGGTATATTCCAGCAGCGTGCCCAGTCTCCATGGCATGTTCCAGCAGCGTGCCCAGTCCCCATGGTATATTCCAGCAGTGTGCCCAGTCCCCATGGTATATTCCAGCAGTGTGCCCAGTCCCCATGGTATATTCCAGCAGTGTGCCCAGTCCCCATGGTATATTCCAGCAGTGTGCCCAGTCTCCATGGTATATTCCAGCAGTGTGCCCAGTCCCCATGGTATATTCCAGCAGTGTGCCCAGTCCCCATGGTATATTCCAGCAGTGTGCCCAGTCTCCATGGTATATTCCAGCAGTGTGCCCAGTCCCCATGGTATATTCCAGCAGTGTGCCCAGTCCCATGGTATATTTCAGCAGTGTGCCCAGTCCCCATGGTATATTCCAGCAGTGTGCCCAGTCTCCATGGTATATTCCAGCAGTGTGCCCAGTCCCCATGGTATATTCCAGCAGTGTGCCCAGTCCCCAAGGTATATTCCAGCAGTGTGCCCAGGCCCCATGGTATATTCCAGCAGTGTGCCCAGTCCCCATGGTATATTCCAGCAGTGTGCCCAGTCCCCATGGTATATTCCAGCAGTGTGCCCAGTCTTCATGGTATATTCCAGCAGTGTGCCCAGTCCCCATGGTATATTCCAGCAGTGTGCCCAGTCCCCATGGTATATTCCAGCAGTGTGCCCAGTCCCCAAGGTATATTCCAGCAGTGTGCCCAGTCTCCATGGTATATTCCAGCAGTGTGCCCAGTCCCCATGGTATATTCCAGCAGTGTGCCCAGTCCCCAAGGTATATTCCAGCAGTGTGCCCAGTCCCATGGTATATTCCAGCAGTGTGCCCAGTCTCCATGGTATATTCCAGCAGTGTGCCCAGTCCCCATGGTATATTCCAGCAGTGTGCCCAGTCCCCAAGGTATATTCCAGCAGTGTGCCCAGTCCCCAAGGTATATTCCAGCAGTGTGCCCAGTCCCCATGGTATATTCCAGCAGTGTGCCCAGTCTCCATGGTATATTCCAGCAGTGTGCCCAGTCCCCATGGTATATTCCAGCAGTGTACCCAGTCTCCATGGTATCAACAACAACTTACATTTATATAGCGCCTTTAACATAGTAAAACATCCCAAGGTGCTTCACAGGAGCTGAATCAAACAAAATTTGACACCGAGCCACATAGGGAGATATTAGGACAGATAACCAAAAGCTTGGTCACAGAGGTTTTAAGGAGTGTTTTAAAGGAGGCGAGACATAGAGAGACAAAGAGGTTTAGGGAGGGAATTCCAGAGCTTTGGGCCCAGGCAGCTGAAGGCACGGCCACCAATGGTGAAGCAATTAAAATCGGGGATGTGCAAGAGGCCAGTATTGGAGGAGAGCAGAGTTCTCGGAGGTTGTAGGGCCGGAGGAGGTTACAGAGATAGGGAGCAGCCACGTCATGGAGGGATTTGAAAACAAGGATGTGAATTTTGAAATCGAGATGTTGCGGTACTGGGAGCCAATGTAGGTCAGCGAGCACAGGGGTGTGCCCGACCTCCATGATATCATATCCCAGCAGTGTGTCCAGCCTCATGGAACCAAAGCTTTGCAGCATTCTGCAGCCCAGGAAAAGGGGGGGAAATTAGCAAAAAAAAAAGTATGGAGTCTCACCACCTCACAGTGATTAAAGACACTGGACTGGACTAGAAACAATTTTGGAGGTGACCAATGCCCACAAACTCTCTCCCAATTTCTGGCACACTATGAACACACTCATTAAATGTAAGTCAGATTCTCACATGATAAACATGTTAAATGAGAAGCAGACTAGTAGACTGGCTATAAAGTAATGGCACAGGATGCATAGCGCACACCCCACAGACTGTCCCCGAGGAGACTCCAACAGATAGATGATGGACCACCAACATGTTAAGCAAATAGATTTATTTTATATTTTTACATCGCATTCTAATGATCCTCTCAGAAATCTGTTCAGGTGCATGTGCATTAAATATAAAATCACAGCAATGGCTTCTACACTCACTCAAGGCACATCCTTACAAGGGAATCAAAAACAAGTTATGTACAACATCCTAGGTAATTTAATTCAATATACATTGTTTACCAAGACACAAATTAATGCAATTGTATTAATAGTGTTTTTGAACCAGAGCTGCAGCTCTGTTCTACTGAGACACAACATCAGGTGTCCCTCGATCCTTACTCACTGCACATCAGCAGCTCTACTTATCTCGTCTGACAGAATATATTTTAAGCAGTGAATAGGTTGTATACTTAAGAGGATATCTTCCAAGTAGTATAGCTTGCAGAAAATAAATTGTGTGGTGCCCACCACATAACTAATTATGTCGGTCGCAATACAAGTGGTTTATCCTCTGCAAGCTATTGCTCACTGACACAAACTGTGTTTGTTTAATTGAATTCAACACACGTTGAGGGAAAAATTGAGTCGCGAAAGTAATGCCCCGAAAAAATTAGCGCCCCCGTGGCCGATTTTCCCAGGTAGTGCCCTGAGAGGAGGGGCGCTACTGGAAGCGCCCCGCGTCCCTCTTGGGGCACTGCGAGTCAATATCGCGGCGCAGTACTACAGGCCTTCCGCCCCTTCTTAAAGGGGAGGGGCCTTGTGCAGCACGACCTGGGGCCCAGCTGGGCCACCGGGGATCAGAGTGCCGGCAAATGAGCCCGGCACTCGAGAAGTGCCGGGCTCAGGGAGCGCAGCCGGCATTCCATGTGGCGGTGGGGAGTGGGGGCTTCTCAGAAGGCCAGGGACGGCAACGGGGGCAGGTGCTGGCAGGTGGCCAGCAACAAAAATGGCCGCCCAGCACCTCGCCTTTAATTCGCACCGCCCCGGCTGCAGGTAGGCCCTCCTGACCCTGTCGGACATAGCATCCGGCTGTAAGTCAGGGGGCACTACCGAAGATGACGGCCGGGGCGTGAGTGAGGCACTGCGCATGGCGATGATGTCATCGCCGCTAGCGCAGCACCGCGGGGCATTAACAGTTACCGCCGCCGCTAACCTCCCGCTGAATTTCGCGGGAGGCGCTGGCGGTGCCGCACCTGGGCGCTAGTTGCTTTGTGCCCCGTTAGCGCCCTCTAGGGCGCTAACGGGAGGCGCAAAGTAACTGAATTTTTCCCCCTTTATGTCCATTGCTGTTTTCAGAAACACCTGCATTTAATTTTAGTGGGACATAAAACAGTGATGGTACGTTCCACATTAATCATTCATGATGGGTTAATGTTAGCTGTTTCCAAAATGCATTTTGCAGTATGCAAAACTATCATTGAAAAAGTGCCAGTGACCCCCATAGGAAATGCACTACACCTTGGACTCTAAGCTATTGTATCAAATACTGCACTCCTGTAGGAAGGCTATATTTTATTTTCTATCAGACTGTCCAAATAATTTAAATTTGTAAGTTGGAAAGGGGCGAACATGGAGTTGAGAGCCACATATATAGGGTAAATCAATGTTTCCATTAATCTGCATATATTTCATTTTGCTGACACTAATTGATCTTGGTTCTGATTTAGGGTTTATCCACCAATCAGGCAACAGCATCAGGAACAGCGATTTTCAAACCAGCAGGCCTACAGAATTCAAACAGTCAAACCAGGAAAAAATATACAGGCAAATAAAACGGAGTTTCTTGGACTTTGTGAGTCTGGTAGCGATGACTTGGGGGGGCTACATATGGTACATAGACTGCTGTTTGGGAACTCCTGATAACATTTATATATTTTAAAAAAGGCATGTTCCTCTGTAGGTTTGCTTCACTGCTCCCAATCACACACTCATTAGGGTTAGGAGAGCACCATCTATGAACACAGCTACCTCACTCTCCACACAACAACCTATCTGAAAACTTGAAAACTAAATCCAGTGCAGGAAAGAAAAACTGGAGGGATCAGGGTAAAATCTGCTGCATACATCCAGTGGGTAGATCGGGGCACAATACAGCGCCAGAATCCAGTGGGTAGATCAGGGTGGAATACAGCGCCAGAATCCAGTGGGTAGATTGGGGTGGAATACAGTGCTAGAATCCAGTGGGTAGATCAGGGTGGAATACAGTGCTAGAATCCAGTGGGTAGATCGGGGTGGAATACAGCGCCAGAAGCCAGTGGGTAGATCATGGTGGAATACAGTGCTAGAATCCAGTGGGTAGATCGGGGTGGAATACAACGCTAGAATCCAGTGGGTAGATCAGGGTGGAATACAGCGCCAGAAGCCAGTGGGTAGATCAGGGTGGAATACAGTGCTAGAATCCAGTGGGTAGATCGGGGTGGACTACAACGCTAGAATCCAGTGGGTAGATCGGGGTGGAATACAACACTAGAATCCAGTGGGTAGATCGGGGTGGAATACAACACTAGAATCCAGTGGGTAGATCGGGGTGGAATACAGCGCTAGAATCCAGTGGGTAGATCAGGGTAGAATACAACACTAGAATCCAGTGGGTAGATCGGGGTGGAATACAGTGCTAGAATCCAGTGGGTAGATCAGGGTGGAATACCGTGCTAGAATCCAGTGGGTAAATCAGGGTGGAATACAGTGCCAGAATCCAGTGGGTAGATCAGGGTGGAATACAGCACTAGAATCCAGTGGGTAGATCGGGGTGGAATACAGTGCTAGAATCCAGTGGGTAGATCGGGGTGGAATACAGTGCTAGAATCCAGTGGGTAGATCAGGGTGGAATACAGTGCTAGAATCCAGTGGGTAGATCGGGGAGGAATACAATGCTAGAATCCAGTGGGTAGATCGGGGTGGAATCCAGTGCTAGAATCCAGTGGGTAGATCGGGGTGGAATACAGTGCTAGAATCCAGTGGGTAGATCGGGGTGGAATACAGCGTTAGAATCTAGTGGGTAGATCGGAGTGGAATACAGCGCCAGAATCCAGTGGGTAGATCGGGGTGGAATATAGCGCTAGAATCCAGTGGGTAGATCAGGGTGGAATACAGCGCTAGAATCCAGTGGGTAGATCGGGGTGGAATACAGCGCTAGAATCCAGTGGGTAGATCGGGGTAGAATACAGTGCTAGAATCCAGTGGGTAGATCGGGGTGGAATACAGCGCTAGAATCCAGTGGGTAGATCAGGGTGGAATACAGCGCTAGAATCCAGTGGGTAGATCGGGGTGGAATACAGCGCTAGAATCCAGTGGGTAGATCAGGGTGGAATACAGCGCTAGAATCCAGTGGGTAGATCAGGGTGGAATACAGCGCCAGAATCCAGTGAATGGCTCAGAGTGGGATTTTTATGCTGGAAACTCCTGCTGGCCTTACTAGTTTACTGCACAAAAATACCCTACCCCGAAAGGATCTTCCCCTCTAAGCCTCCAAAAGCCCCCTCTTCCAACCCCACCCCCCCAAAACCACTATTCCCAATTTGGTCAATTTGACTTGCTTCACTCTGCTACTCATACTGCTCTGTAACCTCTGACAATAACGGCCGAGGTTTACTTTTCACCGCCCCACCAACTCCAATTTGCTCCTCTCCTCTGCTGAATTGGGGGTAATATACTGGCATGAGTGGAAGATTGGCTATCTAACAGAAAACAGAGAGTTGGGATAAATGGTTCATTCTCGGGTTGGCAATCAGTAACTAGTGGTGTTCCGCAGGGGTCAGTGCTGGGACCCCAACTCTTTACAATCTATATTAACGATTTGGAGGAGGGGACCAAGTGCAACATATCCAAGTTTGCCGACGATACAAAGATGGGAGGGAAAGCAGTGAGTGGGGAGGACATAAAAAACCTGCAAAAGGACATAGACAGGCTAAGTGAGTGGGCAGAAATTTGGCAGATGGAATATAATGTTGGAAAGTGTGAGGTTATGCACTTTGGCAGAAAAAATCAAAGAGCAAGTTATTATCTAAATGGAAAGAAACTGCAAAGTGCTACAGTACAAAGGGATCTGGGGGTCCTGGTACATGAAACACAGAAGGTTAGTATGCAGGTACAGCAGGTGATCAGGAAGGCCAATGGAATCTTGGCTTTTATTGCAAGGGGGATGGAGTATAAAAGCAGGGAAGTCTTGCTTCAGTTATACAGGGTACTGGTGAGGCCACACCTGGAATACTGTGTGCAGTTTTGGTTTCCATATTTAAGAAAAGATATACTTGCTCTCGAGGCAGTTCAGAGAAGGTTCACTCAGTTGATTCCGGAGATGAGGGGGTTGACGTATGAGGAAAGGTTGAGTAGGTTGGGCCTCTACTCATTGGAATTCAGAAGAATGAGAGGCGATCTTATCGAAACATATAAGATTGTGAGGGGGCTTGATCGGGTGGATGCGGGGAGGATGTTTCCACTGATGGGTGAGACTAGAACTAGGGGGCATAATCTTAGAATAAGGGGTTGCCGTTTCAAAACTGAGATGAGGAGAAACTTCTTCACTCAGAGGGTAGTAAATCTATGGAATTTGCTACCTCAGAGAGCTGTGGAAGCTGCGACATTAAATAAATTTTAAAAGGAAATAGACAGTTTCCTAGCTGATAAGGGAATTAGGGGTTACGGGGAGCGGGCAGGGAAGTGGACGTGAGTCTAGGTTCGGATCAGCCATGATCCTATTGAATGGCGGAGCAGGCCCGAGGGGCCGTATGGCCTACTCCTGCTCCTACTTCTTATGAATGTGCTACCTGTTGCTGGGATATGATTCCACAAGGACCTGCAGCCCCTCTGGAACCTTGTCCTTCATATTAAAGCCCAGACAAGTGAGTTTTGGGAGGCTGTTCAATTGTGAAGCCGATCACAGTATTCACAAAGCCACTGTTTGTAATTCTAATTACTTATCAAATTGGAAAATTCCAAATTCTCTCCTCTTGAAGACAGGGCACAATTTAGACCAATCCAGGGACATACATTATAAAACATAGAAGATAGGAGCAGGAGTAGGCCATTCGGCCCCTCGAGCCTGCTCCGCCATTCGATGAGATCATGGCTGATCATCCAAACTCAGTACCCTGTCCCTGCCTTCTCCCCATATCCCTTGATCCCTTTAGCTCTAAGAAATATATCTAACTCCTTCTTGAATATATTTAAAGACTTGGCCTCCACCGCCTTCTGTGGTAGAGAATTCCACAGGTTCACCACTCTCTGGGTGAAGAAATTCCTCCTCATCTCTGTCCTAAATGGCTTACCCCTTATCCTTAGACTATGACCCCTGGTTCTGGACTCCCCGACCATCGGGAACATCCTTCCTGCATCTAGTTTGTCCAGACCTGTCAGAATTTTATAAGTTTCGATGAGATCCCCTCTCATTCTTCTAAACTCCAGCGAGTATAAGCCCAATCGACCCAATCTCTCCTCATGCGTCATTCCTGCCATCTCAGGGATCAGCCTTGTGAATCTTCGCTGAACTCCTTCCATGGCAAGAACATCCTTCCTCAGATAAGGTGACCAAAACTGCACACAATACTCAAGGTGTGGTCTCACCAAGGCCCTGTACAACTGCAGCAGGACATCCTTGCTCCTGTACTCAAACCCTTTTGCTATGAAGGCCAACATACCATTTGCCTTCTTCACCGCCTGCTGCAATCAGTTTGTCACCAGAAAGTCCAAAAACCATAAGCAATGTCTTATCTCATTCTCGAACACAAGTCTGATGCAGGTAATGTTGCTCCAGGGATGTATCTGATAATACTATAGTGTTACAGACTCAGATGAACTTTACACTTTAGTCAACGATTTGAAGTCTACTTCAGGATAGACCGATACTAGCACCAACAGAAAGGGCAATTCAGCACCTTATTCTTACAGCACATGACTGCAGCCACTGCTGCACAACAGTGCAGTGTGTCGGGACTACAGAATGTGGGAATTTGTGGACAGTTGAGACTGTCCCGGATAACCACACCTGTGGGAAATGCCTCGAGTCACTCTGGCTCAGAGACGTTCAGCTGGAGCGCAAGTTAGAGACACTCAGAACACATAAAGGAAAGGGAGGAATATCTGGAAAGTTTATTCCAGACACAGTCACACCACGTAGAGATACAGGTACAGGAACAGCAGTGGGTGACTGATAGTCAGCAGGGTAAGGGGAACTTAGTCGAGGCCGGGAAAGAGGAATCACAGAATCTGGTTCTATCCTACAGGTACAATATACTTGCTACCCGTGAGGATAGGAGAAGCATGCAGCAAAAACAATGCAGCTATCAGTTCCATATAGACTCGGAGAAGCAGAACAGCTCAAGTCGTGAAGGCAGCACATTTCTAGCGTGCATTCTAGACAGTTTTCTGGAACAAATGTTTTAGAATCAACAAGGGAACAAGCCATACTAGATTTAGTGATGAGTAATAGTGGAAGGGTTATTTAATCGAGGTCTTTAAAATGACTAAAGAATTCAATAGGATAGATAGTGAAACTATTTCCTCAGGTGGTGAGGCCAGAACAAGGGGCACAATCTTAAAATTTTTCGCACAAAAAGTAGTGGAAATCTAGAACATTCTCCCCCGTAAGGTTGGGGATGCTGGGTCAATTGAAATTTTCAAGACTGAGAATTATGTTGGTAAGGGTATCAAGGGATATGGAACAAACACGGGATAAATGGAATTGAGGTACAGATCAGCCATTATCTGATTGAACAGGCTCGAGGTGCTGAATGGCCTGCTCCTGTTCCAATGAAATGGTTGTACAAAAGTCGAACACTGCGCCACACCATTACTTATACTTGTTTGTCAGACTTTCTCATTTTCTAATGGCTTGAGCAGTACCCAAGTCCTAGAATTGAAGCTTTAACTGATTCTGTAGCAGGTAAAATGTAGGGACATACTCAGTTACACATTTTCATGCTGTAATACCCCACAAATACTGTTTAACAAACAACAATTACCATTTCAATAGCCCCTTTAACGTAGTAAAACATCCCAAGACGCTTCTAACAAAATTTGACACGAGCCACATAAGGAGATATTAGGACAGGTGACTAAAAGGTTGGTCGAAGAGGTAGGTTTTAAGGAGCACCATAAAAAGAGAGAGGTAAAGAGAGGTTTCAGGAGGGAATTCCAGAGCTTAGGGCCCAAGGCAGCCGAAGGCACAGGCACTAATGGTGCAGTGATGAAAACGGGGATACACAAGAGGCCGGAATTGGAGGAGCACAGATATCTCGGAGGGTTACACAGATAGGGAAGGGCGAGGTTATGGAGGGATTTGATAAAAGAATGTTTGTTTTTTTTTAATTGAGACATTGCCGGACCGGGAGCCAATGTAGGTCAGCGAGCATGGGTAAACGAGACTCGGTGCGAATAGTCTGTAGAGGTAGAAGCTAACTGAAACTGCATGTACACTACAACTGAAATTTTGTAAAGCTATAGTGCAAATCCAGAATCCTGAGAGAAGTGGAAGACTAGGGAAATGAGTCTTACTCTGTGCCTGACTCCAGATTGCCATCATAACCTAGAGTGAACTGCTTTGCACTGATGCTACATTTGCAGTGTAAATCAGCCTAAGCCCACATTTACTAGCACCATCTGGTGAAATTATTCCAGTTTTAAAAATCATTTTAGGATCCAATAGTATTGACTGTCACAATGCAGGCATCAGCTATTTTCAAACTACAGAGCCCAAGTTCAGCAAGCATACAAAACTGACAAGACTAAAATTGACTCTCCAGTATGTTATTAATCACAGAGCCAGAAACAAGGGGGCAAGTTCTATAAATAAAAACAGGAAATGCTGGAAATACAGTCAGTGTCTGTAAAGAGTAAAGACAGCTTATGAAGTTCTGAACTACTTCACGGCAGACACTGCTACTAGGCTGTAATTATAAGAATGTGTCAGCTACTACAAAGGTGGGTGCATTTTACAAACTACGACTACTATAATGTGACCACGTCAGTTTTACCACATTATCCGGAGTGACAAAGTAGCAACAGGCATACAGGAAATCGCAATGATATTCCAGTCTTAGAATGCTCCTCTCAGGAGCCTCACATTCATTTGTTTTTATTGAACAACAAGAAAAACCCTGCAATAAGCATAACAGACACTGCCACCTCCAGTAGCTTGTGAAGATGCCATTTTTTCCCCAGACTTTCCCTGCTTTTGTGAAGCTGTCTCTTTCTCCAGCGTAGGATCTGCTCCTTCTCCAGTTGCTCCCTGTAGTGAGCTCTGTAGAACTCGTCGAAATTGAACTTTGGTTTTCCAGTGTTTAATTTATCTGATGAGCTCCTGACCGGTGATTGCTTTGCTGTTGAGGCTTGGGCTTTTTCCAAAGGTTTTTTCCCAATATGCAAATCTGTTGGAGTCAGAATCCCTCGGTCATATTTCTTTCTCAGGCTCATGCTGCCCAGCACGGAATATGCCTCGTTGATTTGAGTGAACCTCAATGCTGCCTCCTCACTGCCTGCATTTTTGTCTGGATGGTAAATAAGTGACTGTTTGTAGTAAGCGGATTTGATCTGACTCTGGGTGGCATTGGGAGAGATTTTCAAAGTATCATAGTATACTGTGTTGCTCCCTTGGGGAAGTGGGACAGCATTATTTCCACTAAAATACCTCTTGCCATCTTTAAAGTGGCACTGATGCAGTACTTTGATGACAGAATAGTGGCAGTGCCAGTATTGGTTACCATCCTGGAGTGATGCACAGGCACTTGAGACGATTAACCGTTTAAAAGTCTGGAAGCTCCAAAGCCCATGATGGTATTTGTCATTCATCCTCTGAGAGAACAAGGCGTAACAGGACAAACAACTCCCATGGTTGGCAAACCCTTTAGCGGTGTATGCACGACTGTCACCGAGTGCCCTAGCCCCAGAGGAGCGGTCACCAGTCGCTGGAAATTTCATGCTCTCAACCATCTGGCTGGGCTTCACTGATGGGTATTCTTTGCCGAGTGGGCCACCTGGAGGACCATTCACAGATTCTTGCTGAGTGCGGTGCAAGTGCAGCACAGCAAGAGCCCGTGAGAGGTGTTGCACTGCCCGGCCCCCATCCTGTGCTGACCCCCACCTGGGATTGTCCCTGGGGGTAAATCGGGGCTGCCAGGGCTCCAGGCGCCCAGCACCTTCAGCAATGGACTGCCAGGGCTCCAGGCGCCCAGCACCTTCAGCAATGGACTGCCAGGGCTCCAGGCGCCCAGCACCTTCAGCAATGGACTGCCAGGGCTCCAGGCGCCCAGCACCTTCAGCAATGGACTGCCAGGGCTCCAGGCGCCCAGCACCCTTAGCAATGGCTCCGCTTTGGGCACTCAGCCCCCCTGCCATTGGCTGAGGCGGAGGTGGAGGCGCGGCCCCGGCCCCGGCCCCCTCCCGACAGTTGGTTTCCGAACGGCCGCCGGGCCGCTGCCGGCCACCAGCTCCCACGGGGCCGAGGTTAGGCCCCGGATACCAGTCGCGTCTTAGCCCGCTGCCACCAGCAATGACTTTCCTCGCCCAGTCTCCCGTGTCCCGGCCCTGCTGTGTCCTCAGACACCACCCGGCAAACGCCAGCGCCATCTTCCCAGGCCGTCATCGGGGAGCCGGGACCTGAGCCCGACTGACAGCCGCTCCAACCAATCACGGCTCAAAGATTCATGATCAACGTGACTTCCAGCCATTCACAACTTCACAGTTTCAGCCTATGACAGTGTACGTTTCGTGTCTGTCCCGCCCACATTGCCCCGGATTGACAGCTCGACCGACTCTCCCAGAAACAATTGCCAATCACTTGCTATTGTTTCACCAATTGAAATGGCCACAGAGCAATGGCCAAGTTTGATTGCTGTAAAAGTTTCAAACGTTATTGTTAAAGGGACACTTTCGAAAAACTATTCGACAAACTTATTTTATTTGGGGAAAAGATGTATCATGTTCTTCTCTTCTCTCTTAGGCAGTCCCTCGGAACCGAGGATGACTTGCTTCCACATTAAAAATGAGTTCGCAGGTGACTGATGAGTCCAATGCGGGACCTACAGTGGGCAGGATTTTCATTGGGCTGTGGAGGCGGGATTGGAGGCGTGTGGGGGGTTAAAATCTCGAAATCAGGGGGCATGAACCCATCCCGCCCCCAACCCGCCTCCATGCCAGTTTCAAATGAGGCAGATACCCAACCTGTGCTGGGACTCGCCTCCCTGAGGCAGGAAGGGGATTAGTGCCAATTAACTGCCCGTTAACAGGTAGTTAACAGGCAGTTATTAGCCTAATCTCTATTTTTATTGCTGAAGTGTGGGATTCCCGACGGCTCCAAACCACGCCAAGTTAGCGAGGCGGACCGTCGGGCTGAAGGGTTCAAGATGTCCGGTGTTCAGGTGAGTGATGGGTGCATGGGTTCAGAGGTAAGTGTGTTTGGTGTGTGTAATCTCATTGAAACTTATAAAATTCTAACAGGACTAGACAGACTAGATGCAGGAAGGAGGTTCCCGGTGGTGGGGGAGTCCAGAACCAGGGGTCACAGTCTAAAGATAAGAGGTAAGCCATTTAGGACAGAGATGAGGAGGAATTTCTTCACCCAGAGAGTGGTGAACCTGTGGAATTCACTACCACAGAAGGCAGTTGAGGCCAATTCATTAAATATATTCAAGAAGGAGTTAGATATATTTCTTAAGGCTAAAGGGATCAAGGGATATGGGGAGAAAGCAGGGACAGGGTACTGAGTTTGGATGATCAGCCATGATCTCATTGAATGGTGGAGCAGGCTCAAGGGGCCGAATGGCCTACTCCTGGTCCTATCTTCTATGTTTCTATGTAAAGTGTTTAAAGAAGTTTTACTTACATTTACTTACCTTTACAGCCTTCCTTCCTTCAGGTCTCGGGAGTCCCTCATCTCACCGGCACAGAAAGCAGAATGGCTGCGAGCTGTCAAAAATTGCAGCATTCAGCTTTCTGTTCTGGAGAAATCTCTAAATCAGCCTGAGAGGAAGGAATTAACTTGGAGTACAGGCTGTCAGTGTTTGACAGCTTCAAACAGCTGTCAAACGTTGATATTTCATCTGTCAAAAGCTTTTGACAGATGAAATGTCAATCTGTGGTGTCACCTGTTGCTGGGTGGCCCTTAATTGGCCTGCTGAGCCCGCTGGGCAGGGTCAACAAGGTCAATCAAGTGAAAATCGCGTGGGTTGGTCACAACTCGATGGAGGCGGGACTACAACCCCAAAAGTTGTAGTCCCGCCTCCTACACGCCTCCTCAATCAAAATCCAGCCCACAGCCTCTGTCACAGGTGGGGCAGACGGTAGTTGAAGGGGCAGGTGGGTGGGGTGCTTGAGTTGATGTGCGCTCCTTGCGCTGCCTGCGCCTGGCTTCTGCTTGCTCCCAGCGAAGAGACTCGAGGTGTTCAGCGCCTTCCCGGATGCTTCTCCTCCACTTTGTGCGGTCTTGGGCCAGGGATTCCCAGGTGTCGGTGGGGATGTTACACTTTTTCAAGGAATCTTTGAGGGTGTCTTTGAAGTGTTTCCTCTGCCCACCTGGGGCTCTCTTGCCGTGCCGGAGCTCCAAGTAGAGCGCTTGTTTTGGGAGTCTCGTATCGGGCATGCAGACAATGTGACCCGTCCATCGGAGCTAATTGAGCGTGGTCAAAGCTTTGATGCTGGGGATGTTGGCCTGAGCAAGAACACTGACGTTGGTGCGCCTATCCTGCCAATGGGTTTGCAGGATCTTGCGGAGGCAGCGTTGGTGGTACCTCAGTGCTTTGAGGTGCCTGCTGTACATGGTCCATGTCTCTGAGGCATACAGCAGGGCAGGTATCACTGCTGCTCTGTAGACCATGAGCTTAGTGCCGGGTTTGAGGTCCTGGCCTTCAAACACTCTCTTCCTCAGGTGACCGAAGGCTGCACTGGCACACTGAAGGCGGTGTAGGACTTCATCGTCGATGTCTACCCTTGTTGACAGTAGGCTCCCGAGGTATGGAAAGTGGTCCACATTGTCCAAGGCCTTGTCATGGATTTTGATAATCGGGGGGGGGGGCAGTATTGTGTCGGGGGGGCAGGTTGTTAGAGGACCTTTGTCTTATGGATGTTTAGTGTAAGACCCATGCTCTCATACGCTTCGGTGAAGGTGTTGATGATGGTTTGGAGTTCGACCTCCAAGTGAGCACAAACGCAAGCGTCGTCTGCATGCTGTAATTCGACGACAGAGGATGGGACGACCTTGGATCTGGACTGGAGGCGACGGAGGTTGAATAGTTTCCCGTTTGTTCTGTAAATTAGCTCCACTCTAGTGGGGAGTTCTTATCATGTTCTTAATGTTATCATCAGTCACAAATGACCTGGTGATTGATTTGAATCCTTGAGACTGTCCCAATGAAGAAACATTTATAACCTTTGTTTTCCCTTTGTTTTTCCACTAGCATCTGTGAAGTCCTCTGGGAGATTTCATTTTTCCACTACAACTTATATTTATATAGCACCTTTAATGTAATAAAACGTCCAAAGGTGCATAAAGTTGCTATATAAACGCAAGTTGTTTCTGTTGTAGCTACAGTAATTAAATACATTTAATAAAATATTTAACTTAACTCTCAGGTTTTATCGCTTCATTTACTCACGAATTTAACTGGCCTGTAAATTGCTGTCGGAGGCTTGCCAACCATGTACGCCGCCGAACCACAAGAAAACGATGTGCTTACCTTGTGTCTCCGGAGCTTCGGACTCTTGCAGTCCTGGGCCTGCGGGCGTACGCCTGCGTAAAGGCCCACGTATCCCGGGGGCACAGGCGGTTCGCAAATGTCCCTAGGATCACATGGGCCAAGCCAACCAATCACAAAGGGGGATTCCTATTATCCTTATGGGGATTCCATTTACGTACGGAATCCCCATAAGCATATTAGGAATAACCTAATAGATAACATTTTACACCACTTAAATAAAAATAAATGATCAGAGGTTAAAAATTAATTAAAAGGCCCTTTAATTAAACATTTAAAGTAAAAATTAAATATTTTGAAAATAAATGTAATCATTTTTAAACATAACAAAAACAACCTAAACTAATTTTAAATGTAAGTGAATGTTTAAATCATTTAAAAAAAATTATTTTAACATTTATTTTAACCCTTACACTGATTAAGAAGGCCTTGCACTTGCCTTTTTCCAGGTGTAAGGGTTTTGTGAGCATTCGCTGGGCAGTAGTTGCGCCAGCGAAAGTGAATTTACAGCAGAAGCGTACGATCTGTCAAGGAGTGTAACGTATCCAAGTTTGCTGATGATACAAAGTTAGGTGGGAAAGTAAGCTGTGAGGAGGGCGCAAAGAGGCTGCAGTGAGATATAGACAGGTTGACTGCGTGGGCAAGAACATGGCAAAAGGAATACAATGTGGGGAAGTGTGAAGTTATCCACTTTGGTAAGGGAAAAAAAAGCAGAATATTTTTTGATTGGTGAGAGACTGAAATGTTTGCATTCAGAGGGACCTGGGTGTCCTTGTACATGAATCACAGAAATTCAACATGTAGGTTCAGCAAGCAATTAGGAAAACAAATGGTATGTTAGCTTTTGTTACAAAGGGATTAGTGTATAAGAGTAAAGAAGTCTTACTACAATTATACAGGGCATTGGTGAGGTCACACCTAGAGTACTGTGTAACAGTTATGGTCTCCTTACAACAACAACAACAGCTTGTATTTATATAGCGCCTTTAACGCAATAAAACGTCTCAAGGCGCTTCACAGGAGTATTATAAGACAAAGAAATTGACACCGAGCCACATAAGGAGAAATTAGGGCAGGTGACCAAAAGCTTAACATAAGAACATAAGAACATAAGAAGTAGGAGCAGGAGTAGGCCATACGGCCCCTCGGGCCTGCTCCGCCATTCAATAGGATCATGGCTGATCCGAATCTAGACTCACGTCCACTTCCCTGCCCGCTCCCCGTAACCCCTAATTCCCTTATCTGCTAGGAAACTGTCTATCTCCGATTTAAATTTATTTAATGTTGCAGCTTCCACAGCTCTCTGGGGTAGCAAATTCCATAGATTTACTACCCTCTGAGTGAAGAAGTGTCTCCTCATCTCAGTTTTGAAAGGGCAGCCCCTTATTCTAAGATTATGCCCCCTAGTTCTAGTCTCACCCATCAGTGGAAACATCCTCACCGCATCCACCCGATCAAGCCCCCTCACAATCTTATATGTTTCGATAAGATCACCTCTCATTCTTCTGAACTCCAATGAGTAGAGGCCCAACCTACTCAACCTTTCCTCATACGCCAACCCCCTCATCTCCGGAATCAACTGAGTGAACCTTCTCTGAACCGCCTCGAGAGCAAGTATATCTTTTCTTAAATATGGAAACCAAAACTGCACGCAGTATTCCAGGTGTGGCCTCACCAATACCCTGTATAACTGCAGCAAGACTTCCCTGTTTTTATACTCCATCCCCCTTGCAATAAAAGCCAAGATTCCATTGGCCTTCCTGATCACCTGCTGCACCTGCACACTAACTTTTTGTGTTTCATGCACCAGGACCCCCAGATCCCTTTGTACTGTAGCACTTTGCAGTTTCTCTCCATTTAGATAATAACTTACTCTTTGATTTTTTCTGCCAAAATGCATAACCTCACACTTTCCAATATTATATTTCATCTGCCAAATCTCTGCCCACTCACTTAGCCTGTCTATGTCCTTCTGCGGGTTTTTTATGTCCTCCTCACTCACTGCTTTCCCTTCCACCTTTGTATCATCGGCAAACTTGGATATGTTGCACTCGGTCCCTTCCTCCAAATCGTTAATATAGATTGTAAAGAGTTGGGGTCCCAGCACTGACCCCTGTGGAACACCACTAGTTACTGATTGCCAGCCTGAGAATGAACCATTTATCCCAACTCTTTGTTTTCTGTTAGATAGCCAATCTTCCACCCATGCCAGTATATTAACCCCAATCCCGTGATTTTTTATCTTGATCAGTAATCTTTTGTGTGGAACCTTGTCAAATGCCTTTTGGAAGTCCAAATACACTACATCCACTGGTTCCCCTTTATCCACCCTGTATGTTACACCCTCAAAGAATTCGAGCAAATTTTTCAAACATGACTTCCCCTTCATAAAATCATGCTGACTCTGTCCTATTAAATTATGTTTATCCAAATGCTCTGTTACTGTTTCCTTAATAATGGACTCCAACATTTTGCCAACCACAGATGTTAGGCTAACTGGTCTATAGTTTCCAGCTTTTTGTCTACTGCCCTTCTTAAATAAGGGTGTTACATTAGCAGTTTTCCAATCTGCCGGGACCTTTCCTGAGTCCAGGGAGTTTTGGAAAATAATCACCAATGCATCCACAATCCCTACCGCCACTTCTCTCAAGCTTGGTCAAAGAGGTAGGTTTTAAGGAGCGTCTTAAAGGAGGAAAGAGAGATAGAGAGGCGGAGAGGTTTAGGCAGGGAATTCCAGAGCTTAGGGCCTAGGCAGCAGAAGGCACGGCCACCAATGGTTGAGTGATTATAATCAGGGATGCTCAAGCGGGCAGAATTAGAGGAGCGCAGATATCTCGGGGGGTTGTGGGGCTGAAGGAGATTACAGAGATAGGGAGGGGTGAGGCCATGGAGAGATTTGAAAACAAGGATGAGAATTTTGAAATCGAGCCATGTTTAACCGGGAGCCAATGTAGGTCAGCGAGCACAGGGGGTGATGGGCGAACGGGAATTGGTGCGAGTTAGGACATGGGCAGCTGAATTTTAGATCACCTCAAGTTTACGTAGGGTAGAATGTGGGAGGCCAGCCAGGAGTGCATTGGAATAGTCAAGTCTAGAGGTAACCAAGGCATGGATGAGGGTTTCAGCAGCAGATGAGCTGAGGCAAGGGCAGAGACGGGCGATGTGACGGAGGTGGAAATAGGCGGTCTTAGTTATGCTGCGGATATGTGGTCGGAAGCTCATTTCAGCGTCAAATATGACACCAAGGTTGCAAACAGTGTGGCTCAGCCTCAGACAGATGTTAGGGAGACGGATGGAGTCAGTGGCTAGGGAACGGAGTTTGTGGCGGGGACCGAAAACAATTCTTCCCAATATTGAATTGGGAATATTTCCTTACCTGAGGAAAGATACACTTGCCTTAGAGGGAGTGCAACAAAGGTTCACTAAACTGGTTTCTGGGATGGGGGGATTGTCCTATGAGGAGAGATTGAGTAGACTAGGCCTATATTCCCTAGAGTTTAGAAGAATGAGAGGTGATCTAATTGAAACATATAAAATTCTTAAGGGGCTTGACACGGTTAATGCTGAGAAAATGTTTCATAGAAACATAGAAACATAGAAGATAGGAGCAGGAGTAGGCCATTCGGCCCCTCGAGCCTGCTCCGCCATTCAATGTGATCATGGCTGATCATCCAAATTCAGTACCCCGTCCCTGCTTTCTCCCCATACCCCTTGATACCTTTAGCCTTAAGAAATATATCCAACTCCTTCTTGAATATATTTAATGAATTCGCCTCTACTGCCTTCTGTGGTAGAGAATTCCACAGGTTCACCACTCTCTGGGTGAAGAAATTCCTCCTCATTTCTGTCCTAAATGGCCTACCCTTAATCCTTAGACTGTGACCCCTGGTTCTGGACTCCCCGACCATCAGGAACATCCTTCCTGCATCTAGTCTGTCCAGTCCTGTCAGAATTTTATAAGTTTCAATGCGATCCCCTCTCATTCTTCTAAACTCCAGCGAGTACAAGCCCAATCGACCCAATCTCTCCTCATACGTCATTCCTGCCATCCCAGGTATCAGCCTGGTGAATCTTCGCTGAACTCCTTCCATGGCAAGAACATCCTTCCTCAGATAAGGCGACCAAAACTGCACACAATACTCAAGATGTGGTCTCACCAAGGCCCTGTACAACGGCAGCAAGACATCCTTGTTCCTGTACTCAAAGCCTCTCGCTACGAAGGCCAACATACCATTTGCCTTCTTAACCGCCTGCTGCACCTGCATGCTTACCTTCAGCGACTGGTGCACAAGGACACCCAGGTCTCATTGCACTTCCCCTTCGCCCAATCTATAGCCATTCAGATAATAATCTGCCTTTCTGTTTTTGCCACCAAAGTGGATAACCTCGCATTTATCCACATTATATTGCCCAATCACCCAACCTGTCCAAATCATACTGGAGTTTCTCGGCATCCTCCTCACAGCACACACGCCCACCCAGCTTTGTGTCATCTGCAAATTTGGAGATATTACATCTAGTTCCTTCGTCTAGGTCCAAGGACCGATCCCTGCGGTACCCCACTAGTCACTGCCTGCCACTCGGAAAAAGACCCGTTTATTCCAACTCTTTGCTTTCTGTCTGCCAACCAGTTTTCTATCCAAGTCAATACCTTGCCCCCAATCCCATGTGCCTTAACTTTACACGCTAACCTCTTATGCGGGACCTTATCGAAAGCCTTCTGAAAGTCCAAATATACCACATCCACTGGTTCTCCCTTATCTATTTTACCAGTTACATCCTCAAAAAATTCCAGTAGATTAGTCAAGCACGATTTACCTTTTGTAAATCCATGTTGACTTTGTCCGATCCTGTCACTGTTTTCCAAGTGCTCTGCTATTACATCTTTTATAATGGACTCTAGCATTTTCCCCACTACTGATGTCAGGCTTACCGGTCTGTAATTCCCCGTTTTCTCCCTACCACCTTTTTTGAATAGTGGGGTAACATTAGCTACCCTCCAATCCATGGGTACTGTTCCAGATTCCATCGAATGTTGGAAGATGATCAGCAATGCATCTACTATTTCTAGGGCCACTTCCTTAAGTACCCTAGGATGTAGATTATCAGGCCCTGGGGATTTATCGGCCTTCGGTCCCATCAATTTCCTTAACACCATTTCCTTACAAATACTGATTTCTTTCAGTTCCTCCCCTTCATCAGACCCTATGTTCCCCGACATCTCTGGGAGGTTATTTGTGTCCTCCTTTGTGAAGACAGAACCAAAATATGGCTGGGGAAATCTAGAACACAGTCTCAGAATAAGGGGTCGGCCATTGATGAGGAGGAATTTCTACACTCAGAGGGTGGTGAATCTTTGGAATTCTCTACCCCAGAGGGCTGTGGATGCTCAGTTGTTGAGTATATTGAAGATAGAGCTCGCTAAATTTTTGGGAACTAAGGGATAGTGCAGGAAGGTGGAGTTGAGGTAGAAGATCAGCCATGATCTTGTTGAATGGCGGAGCAGGCTCAAAGGGCCAAATGGCCTACTCCAGCTCCTATTTCTCATGTTCTTAAATATCCCAACTCTGCGCCAGCAAAAGTGAATTTACAGCGGATGCGTACGATCTTTCAAGGAGCAACTTGACATATCGCAAGTTCCGGGTTTTCGCGCATTCGCACGCGGCAACCTGGAACTTGCGGGGCCATTCACAGCCCTTTCGCGTACGCCGTCATAGGCCCCATAAATTCTGGGCCATTGTCGTTGACAAACTCGTGGTTTTTTCTTTAACTTTCGCCTATTCATATTTGCTGGAGTACTTTTACTATGGTGCTAGGGAGACAATAAGGGCTGCAAGAATAAAATAGTTTTCGACCAAGCTTTCCATCACCCTTCCTAATCTCTCCTTTTCTGTGGTGTGGAGATGCCGGAGTTGGACTGGGGTGGACAAATGTAAGAAGTCACACGACACCAGGTTATAGTCCAACAGCTTTATTTGAAATCACAAGCTTTCGGAGCGCTGCTCCTTCTTCAGGTGAAGTGGAGAAATGCATAAAGACACAGCTTATATAGTCAGAGAATCATGTCAGATGTTTACAGGTAACCTTTCCAACTGCCATTTATCACACCTCGGCAGAGAGATAATCACAGCAGTCAAAGGTGTGAATGGTGTCCAAACAGGTCAGTCAGGGAAACATTACACCAGATACATCGACGACATTTTCTTCCTATGGACCCACGGCGAAGAATCACTGAAAAGACTACACGATAACATCAACAAGTTCCATCCCACCATCAAACTCACCATGGACTACTCCTCAGAATCAGTCTCATTCCTGGACACACGAATCTCCATCAAAGACGGACACCTCAGCACTTCACTCTACCGCAAGCCCACGGACAACCTCACGATGCTTCACTTCTCCAGCTTCCACCCTAACCACGTTAAAGAAGCCATCCCCTATGGACAAGCCCTGCGAATACACAGGGTCTGCTCAGACGAGGAGGAACGCGATGGACACCTACAGACACTGAAAGACGCCCTTGTAAGAACGGGATATGACGCTCGACTCGTCGATCGACAGTTCCGACGGGCCACAGCGAAAAATCGCATAGACCTCCTCAGGAGACAAACACGGGACACAACCAACAGAGTACCCTTCGTCATCCAGTACTTCCCCGGAGCGGAGAAACTACGCCATGTTCTTCGCAGCCTTCAACATGTCATCGATGACGACGAACACCTCGCTAAGGCCATTCCCACGCCTCCACTACTCGCTTTCAAACAGCCGCCTAACCTCAAACAGACCATCGTTCGCAGCAAATTACCCAGCTTTCAGGAGAACAGCGACCACGACACCACACAACCCTGCCACAGCAACCTCTGCAAGACATGCCAGATCATCAACACAGATACCATCATCACACGTGAGGACACCACCCACCAGGTACATGGTACATACTCATGTGACTCGGCCAACGTTGTCTACCTCATACGTTGCAGGAAAGGATGCCCCGGAGCATGGTACATCGGCGAGACCATGCAGACACTGCGACAACGGATGAACAGACACTGCACAACAATCACCAGGCAGGAGTGTTCCCTCCCAGTCGGGGAACACTTCAGCAGTCAAGGACATTCAGCCTCCGATCTTCGGGTAAGCATTCTCCAAGGTGGCCTTCGAGACACACGACAACGCAAAATCGTCGAGCAGAAACTGATAGCCAAGTTCCGCACCCATGAGGACGGCCTCAACCGAGATCTTGGGTTCATGTCACGCTACATGTAACCCCACCTGATGCAGGGTCATCCAGACTCGAGTCGACATTGGCTTGTTCTCTCTACACAGATGCGGCCGGACCTGCTGTGATTTCCAGCCAAAAAAAATGTTTTTTGTCTTTTTTTGTTTTTCATAGACCCCAGCATCTGCAATATTTGACCCCTTGTGACCCCACCTCATTGTTCTTTGATGTAATGTTTCCCTGACTGACCTGTTTGGACACCATTCACACCTTTGACTGCTGTGATTATCTCTCTGCCGAGGTGTGATAAATGGCAGTTGGAAAGGTTACCTGTAAACATCTGACATGATTCTCTGACTATATAAGCTGCGTCTTTATGCATTTCTCCACTTCACCTGAAGAAGGAGCAGCGCTCCGAAAGCTTGTGATTTCAAATAAAGCTGTTGGACTATAACCTGGTGTTGTGTGACTTCTTACATTTCTCCTTTTCTGGTTTGCCATCCATTTCCCTTTTTTTCCTATGAAGTTCTTTATCACATTTCTTTGTGTTAAAAATGCCATATACATGCAAGTTGTTGTTGCTGCCCTGACTCCATTGAAGAGAATGAGGGGGGTTTAATTGCAATATTTAAATAACCTTGCGGAAAGGTCGTGATGACGTTGGCCGTGCATGTGCCAGGTCTGCGTCAGGCTGACGCACGGCGCACGCGCAGAGCTGGGCTCGGGGATTGGAGCCGCGCTTGTCGGGAAAGCGGATAAAGTTTTTTATTCGAACAAAATCGCGGATGAGAGGATGTCGGGCCGGTCGGTTAGAGCGGAGACACGCAGCCGAGCCAAAGATGATATCAAAAAGGTTATGGCAGCTATCGAGAAGGTCCGAAAATGGTGAGTAGGTTTCCGGTAAATACTTTTTATTGAGGGGAGAGGGACGACGCACGGGCGGGAGCAGCCGAGGCTGACAGCAGAAATGACGTGTCGGCTGTTTGACTGACGGCTCAGCCAACCAATCACGAACGTCAGTGGACCTCGGTTCCTGTGGCAACCGCGTCTCAGCGCCGACTAATGAGTTCGGGAGGCGGGATTTCCGGTTGCACTGTGGGCGGGCAATTGTAGTTTGATTCATTCGGTGAGAGTCCCGGAGTGAAGCCGAATTCTGATCCCTCCTCAATGCGGAGCAGGCCACAACACGCCCCGAGCCCCCCCCTTCCCTTCCGCCGCCTGATGAGTTGCCATTTGAAATGCTGATCAATCTTCTCCTTCAAGTGACGATAGGCAACTGGGTATTTGCTGTGGGTATTGCCAGTATTCTTCTGCACACCCCTCAGTCTGCAGAAGTAAGAGCTACGTGACCAGGAGGAGATTGGTCACTCTGTTGCAACTGAGACCATTAAATACTCCAGGAAAAGTGGCTGCCCATTATATCACTGCAGCATTTAGCTGAGATATTGGGCCATGCTGCTCAAGACACACGATTAAATTCCAGAAGTCTGTTATGTGTAATAAATAGTGTGTTACTGGAGGAGAGAGGTGGAGGGAAAACTTACAGATAATGGAATAACCCCATCCTCTAAACCGCCTTCATGTTCTAATCTACTGTTATGTAGAATATATTTTTAAAGCAAGAAAAACTTGCACTTATAGAGCACCTTTCACGATCTCAGGACGTCCCCAAGCACTTTACAGCCAATTAAGTACTTTTTGAACTGTAGTCACTGTTGTAGGAAACGCGGCAGCCAATTTGTGCACAGCAAGCTCCCACAATCAGCAATGTGATAATAACTAGATCTGTTTTTTTGTGATGTTGACTGAGCCATAAATATTGGTCAGGACACCAGGAATAACTCCCCTTCTCTAAAGTAGTGCCATGGGATCTTTTACATCCACTGTAGAAAGCAAACAGCCTCAGTTTAACGTCTCGTCTGAAAGGCAACACTCCCTTAGTACTACACTGGAGTGTCAGTCTAGCTTTATGTGCATAAGTTTCTGGAGTGGGACTTAAACCCACAACCTTGTAACTCCGAGGCGAGAATCTTCTAAATCCCCCTCCACCAAACCATTTGAAATAAGTCCACTCTTATCTCGCTGTTTCACTTAGTCTGTATTAGGAATCCGGGTCACCTGTCATGCAGTGTACAATCCTGATTCAGTCTGCTCTTACAATGGCTCCCACTTCTGCTGTTGCAGCCAAGCCTCCTGACTGCAATGCCCCAAATGGGACAGTGAAGTTGGGATTAGCACATGCACCTGAAATTCTCTGGAGACTTGAGGTATATTCTGTTGGCAGCTGGATGGAATGATAAAGCAACTCTCAACTTCTGGGCTGGCATAGTAGGGTAATGTGGTATAAATTCAAACTCTCCTCTTTTTCTGTAACCGTGTTTTTTGTTGTAATGGTGAAGAGTGAGTGTACTCATTCACAATGTGATTTCAAGAAAGTGTGGAGGTCATACTGTGTCCACCTGAACTATGAAGAAGACCAACAGTATAGTTGTAGATTTTACCATTTTAGAACTTGGTTTGTGCTTGGAGAGAGCATTTTGAGGTAGATATCACTCGGGAGAAGTATTGGTGGTTACAGGTCAGTCACTGATAGTGTTAGGATCAACTTGAGATGATGCATTAACATCACACAACACTCTTCAAAGGAAGTGCCATGGGATCTTTTACATCCATGTGAACAGGCAGATGGATCTCTTTAATGCCTCATCCAAAAGGCAGCACCTTCGACAATGCAGCGCTCGGTACTGCACTGAACTGTCTGACTCGATTATGTGCCAGAGTACTGAAGTAGGGCTTGGCCCTGTGATTTTCTAAATCAGAGGTGAAAGTGCTACCACTGAGCCAAACTGATGTGAAGTGCCCTCTTCAGACACAATTCAAGTTTGGAAGGCTGTGACCTTTTATTGTGCTGTTGGATATGTTTTTAAAGTTCAAGTGGAAACAATATGAACATTTCACACGCTGATCAAGTTTTACTGGAAGAGGAGGAATATTGGACAGAGTGCCTGAAAATGTCATACTCCCATCAGCACACTTTGCGTCAATCCTAGTGACGCAGCATAAAACATTCTGGCAAGTTACTGTTGGTACAAAAAAAAATCAATAATGGATTGTCGGCAGCAGCAGCACTTCTCCATCAAAAGGTGTATAATTTAATTAACAAATCCTGTGGATTAAATTGGTTCCTGGTTCTATATGTTCAAGTCCAATGTGGTATAATCACAATCTTCAATTTATGGATTTATTACAAATGCATTTTAAAAGTTGTATAAAGAGTCCTCTGTGTTCATGGTATTGAACCAACTCGGGTACAGATATTTCTGTGGTTTTTTGTTTTTGTTTATACTAGCAGAGCTCCTTTGCATTGCACATGGTAAGTTGGATGTTATGTTTTATAACTGCAGGAGCAGCATTAAATATTTGTGTTTTGAGTTCACCTGTCCTTTTAAGGCAGCTAGGTGTAATTGCTGGAAACAAGCAGTGATGTAAGGTCTATGAGAATCTCCTTGCTCTTTTTGAAGAAAGATGGCAGATTGCCAGTGCTTGTAAATTTCTGGCTGCTGGTCAGTCTGTAAACTTCCTACAGCAACTGTGATTGACATCAGCATGGGCTGGGCTTGCATCTCTTTGTATTTTTTTGAAATCTAGTTCAGTTGCGATTTGTTGATGTTTTACACAAAATGTGGCAGATTCTGTCAATTTGTATCTGGAAATAGATAGATGTGTTCCTTAGAAATTACATTTTTGTGAAGCAAGTTTGTATTTATTGTGGTGTAGGCTGCCTTGCTGCAACTGCTGTCTACCAGTCAGCTTTGGAAACAGAACCTTTATTGGTCTGTGTAGATTGGCACTTTATTTATTTACTCTTCAAACCCCAGTCCCTTACAAATTGTACTCATTAACTGTGAACTCTGAACTTCCACAGGGAGAAGAAGTGGGTGACAGTGGGCGACACGTCGCTGCGGATATTTAAATGGGTGCCAGTGACTGACCCCAAAGAGGTGGGTAGAGTTGAAAAGTCATCCATTTATAATTCATGATCATTTAGTTTGATGTAAAAATTGAAATGCGGACTATAAGGGTCATATGAGAAATTGGTTTAGGCAATCTCAAACTGGTTCCTAGTGGGTTTGGACCCATAACACAAAACTGCCCCTAATTTAACACTAAATGCCATGGTGCACACCCTTAGTGAGATCCCCAGGATGGTTGGTGTAGGAGATGCAAAAATACCAGAATAGTTGGGGCTGAGGTACATTGTTGGGGTAGAGTGAAGGGAGCTTTCATTAAGTGTGCTGTACCTGACCTGGGAGTGGCTCAAAACATGAAAGTGTTCCAATTTCTCAGCAGAAAATTCACAAAGCAAAACTTAAGTTGCACTAAATGAGAATGATCACGGCCACTGGGGGAGGGAGATGCCTCTCCTTTTGGATATAACTGAGATTGCCATTTTTCTCTTTTGACTGACTTTCTCTTGGTTTATTTTGCGTGTTCTGCTGATGCTGGAAAATGTTGTGAAAGAAAGTGCTCACTGAACCCAACAGTATGGTTTTCATTTCAACTGTCTGGTCCTTCGCCCCTAAATTCCTACCCACCCATTTTTCATCCTGGCCTCCATGCTAGCTGACATTCTCTTTCCCAGACACTGTCCTCCTCCCTTTCAAATCTTCCATCATCATGCCCCCCCTCAAAAAAACCCAACCTCACCTTCTCTGCCCTTGCAAACTGTTGCCCCATCCTCACAGTCCCTGGATGTGTTGTCGTCTCCCAGATCCATCCTCCTCTCTCGCACAACTCCGATTGAATTCCTGCCCCTCCTCTAGCCCCCAAAAGACTAAAGTCACAAACGGCATTCTCTGTGACCGTGGTGCATTATCCACCCTCATCCTTTTGCAGCCTTTGACACGGTCAACCACACTATCCTCCTCCAATGCCTCTCCTCTGTTGTCCAGCCGGTGGGACTGCCCTCACAAGGCTCTACTCTATCTCATCATTGCCAGAACATCTCTACCAATGTCATCTTGGCCCTCTCCTCTTCCTCGGCTACATGCTCCGCCTTGGAGCCATCATCCGCAGACACAGGGTCAGCTTCCACATAAATACTGATGACACCTAGCTCTATCTCCGTACCACATCTCTCAACCCTGCCAATGCTTGTCTGACATCCAGTCTTGCATGAGTTGCATTTTCCTTGCGTGAGTTGTCTTTGGCCCCCACCGCAAATTCTTTACTGTCGCCATCAACTCCACCTCGCTCCCTGGCCATTGTCTCTGTCTGAATCTGACTGTTAGCAACCTTGGTCTCCTATTCAACCCCAAGCTCAGCTTCCAATTGAATATTCACTCCATCACAAAGTCTGCTTCCTTCCACCTCCGTAATGTTACCCGCCTTTGCCCCAACCTCATGCCTTCTGCCGCTGAAACCCTCATTCTTGCCTTTGTCACCTCCAGACTCGACTATTCCAATGTTCTCCTGGCCGGCCTACCATCCTCCGCTATCTATAAACGTCAGCTCATCCAAAACTCAGCTGCCCCATATACTGTTCTGCACCAAGTCCTGCTTCACCATCATCCATTCTTGCTAATCTATGTTGACAGTTGGTCTTTTAGTGGCTCAAATTAAAAACTTTCATCCTCGTGTTTAAATTCCTTCATAACCTCATCCCTCTGCATCTCTAACCTTCTCCACCCCCAAATTCCCCCCTCCTTGACTCCAGCCTCGTGCATCTGTGCCCAACCCCCCTTCCCCCCCCTTCCTCCTCCCCTTCCCCCCCCTTCCTCCTCCCCTTCCCGCCCCCTCCCTTCCCCCCTCCCTGGTCCATTATTGATGTTTGTCCCTTCAGCCTTTTTCCTTATGCATTTGTGAAGTGCCTTGGAACTATTTTTCTACATTGAAGTAACTTATTACAGATATAAGTTAACTCCAATTTCTCACACTGTTGAGCCCAGTAACTTCTCTCATCCTTAGTGATATCACAATCACTAAAGAAATAATTGCTATAAATGACATATTTATCGCTATCCTTGACTCTCTCTTTTTCCCTTTTTTTCCCCAAAGGGTATCCGAGCTCCCCGAATGGCTCAGTTGGTAAGTGCACTGACCAGTGTGGAACCAGGACGGTCCCAGGTTCAATTCCCAGTCTGCGCTGAATTTGCTGAGCTCAGCCCAGCTTCTTTCAGGGATGCTACAATTGACCTCTGTGTCCCTGTGTTAGCGAGGGAGTTAAAAACCATGCCGGGTTCTCGCTGTGCTCATTATGCAGTGACTCCTACTGATGTGGGTATCGGTGAGGGCAGGACCTGGCTTGGCTGCTTGGCCCACTTGGTTGAATTGCCTCCTTCCTCTGTCTAAGCTCACACATGAAGAATGAAGTGGCACCGTACTTCAATACGAGTTAATGCCTTCGCAGCACCTACAGGAGAGGAAGGGAGAAACTTGGATGGGAAGGGAAAGACAAAAGGACAGATGTGAGACTCCTTACATCAGGACAGAAATAACAGATTAGACATGTCCGCAGTGACACCAACTCTGTATTTGTGTGTTCCGGTATTGTCACTAGACTTAAGTGGTACTAATACATTATGGGAAAAGTCAGAAGGATTCTCTATTGCATCGCCTCAACCAGAGGCCACTACAGCTCTCTGCAGAGACAAGTTTATAAGGGCATAATTTAAAATTATATGATTGGATGCTTTCCCAATTCAAGTGAACCTAGTACAAAAGGAGTTAACTTTTCAGACAAATCCAAGCTCCTTTTCTTGCCTTGAGGGAGGAAATAGCTGTGAATTTAACACAAAACTGTCTTGGCTTCAGGCTTGTTTAAATTGGAAAATCTAAGGAAGGCCCATAGTGCAGGGCAGCAGCAAGGTTGGAAAGAGATTGTGGGAGGGAGTGAAGACTGAGGGAGGTAGGGCGTTCCACAGTTTTGATGTCCTGGAAATCATGAATTCGAGTAGAAGACAGGGCTGTGTCTTAATTTCAACACAGGGAGGGTGCAGACTATGTAGACCAGAATATTTGTAGCGTGGGAGAATCAAGAAGGACGGCTCCGAGAGCAATGATTACACTGATAAAATAGAGAGCAGGAGCTTGGAGGCTGGGAATGAATCAAGGCTGATGTTATTTAGACTATGATCCCCTTCCCACTCCCAATAATCAAAGGAGTTTTGTTTGGAAACATTGCATGGTATGGTATGGAATCCTAATTCCCAAGCAACTTGTGGTGAATGTGGGGTGGGGGGAAGGGTTGAAGTGGGGTGGGGGGAAGGGTTGAGGTGGGGGGGGTCGGGGTTGAGGTGGGGGGGGGTCGGGGTTGAGGTGGGGGGGAAGGGGTTGAGTTGGGGGGGAAGGGGTTGAGTTGGGGGGGGGAAGGGTTGGGGGGAAGGGTGGGGAAGGGTTGAGGTGGGGGGGGAAGGGTTGAGGTGGGGTGAGGGGGGGGAAGGGTTGAGGGGGGGGAAGGGTGGGAAGGGTTGAGGTGGGGGGGGAAGGGTTGAGGTGGGGGGGGAAGGGTTGAGGGGGGGGAAGGGTTGAGGTGGGGGGGGGTCGGGTTGAGGTGGGGGGGGTCGGGGTTGAGGGTGGGGGGGGAAGGGGTTGAGGTGGGGGGGGAAGGGGTGAGGTGGGGGGGGAAGGGGTTGAGGTGGGGGGGGGTTGGGTTGAGGTGGGGGGGGGAAGGGGTTGAGGTGGGGGGGGAAGGGGTTGAGGTGGGGGGGGGGAAGGGGTTGAGGTGGGGGGGGAAGGGTTGAGGTGGGGGGGGAAGGGGTTGAGGTGGGGGGGGGAGGGGTTGAGGTGGGGGGGGAGGGGTTGAGGTGGGTGGGGTTGAGGTGGGTGGGGGGAAGGGTTTGAGGTTGGGGGGGGGAAGGGTTGAGTGGGGGGGGAAGGGGTTGAGGTGGGGGGAAGGTTTTAGGTGGGGGGGAAGGGATTGGGTGGGGGGGAAGGATTGAGGTGGGGGGGGAAGGATTGAGGTGGGGGGGAAGGGATTGAGGTGGGGGGAAGGGATTGAGGTGGGGGGGAAGGGGTTGAGGTGGGGGAAGGGTTGAGGGTGGGGGGAAGGGTTGAGGAGGGGGGAAGGGTTGAGGTGGGGGGGGAAGGGTTTGAAGTGGGGGGGAGGGTTGAAGGTGGGGGGGGAGGGGAGGTTACTGTCATTGCTTGCATTGTTTTAATGAGGAATTGAAGAACCTCCTCTCACCTTTTCTTGTGTTGGACAAGTCCAGAAATAAAATGTTTAATGCACTTTGCCCTGCCTAATTTGAAAAGGAAAATCTGTTGTAACCATGGTGTTGGCATCACCTCAAAATCCTCTCAACTATGGCGCCAACTGATAGCGTTGTAGCCAGGTTGCAAGCAGATGTAGGTTCTGGTGATACTTGGTCTACGGATATGCCAGAGGGGGTCAGGAAAGAGGAAGGAAGTATCTTACTCAGGAATGACTTTTATCAGCCTCAAAAGCAGCTTTTGTCTGAATGTAGTTAAAACACCTGGAATCACTTCTAACTAACCCTCTGGTGAAAGAATGTGTGAGGTGTTCGATTTCTGTTTGAATGGGAGGAAGGATAAGAGGAATGGGGGGGAAGGATAAGAGGAATGGGGGGGAAGGATAAGAGGAATGGGGGGGAAGGATAAGAGGAATGGGGGGGAAGGATAAGAGGAATGGGGGGGAAGGATAAGAGGAATGGGGGGGAAGGATAAGAGGAATGGGGGGGAAGGATAAGAGGAATGGGGGGGAAGGATAAGAGGAATGGGGGGAAGGATAAGAGGAATGGGGGGAAGGATAAGAGGAATGGGGGGGAAGGATGAGAGGAATGAGTAGAAAAGTGCTTTGCTTTACTATGCAGTCCTTGTTTGTTTTTCTTTGTTGCACCCTCTCTGTTCCACTTAGGACAAATCAAAATCGAAGCACAGTCTTGAATCAAAAGGTACAAAGGGAGACAAAGGCTTCCCACTGCTGCCTGTGTCTGACAACAGCTCCTCTCCCATTCTCCTGGAACTGAATGGTGAGTGTGTGTTTAAACTCTGTTACCTGCTGCTCTGAGGATCACCCAGTGCACTTACTGTTAGTTCTATTTGATTTGCTTCATTTATCTTTTCTTGGGGGTTTGAATAACGTTGGAGAGGTTGTATTTATTTTTTATTGTTTATCCCTAGTCGCCATGAGAAGGTGGTGGTAGGCCATTCCCTTAAGAGAGTTATTTAATTTTTTTTCTACAACTGAGTGGCTTGCAAAATCACTTCTGAGGGCTTTAAGAATCATTCATGTAGTATAGGACCGGAATCATATGTAGGCCAGACCTAGTACAGATGGTAGGTTCCCTTCCCTGAAAGATACTATTGATCCAGTTAAGTTTTTCATATCAGTTTTTTTCTGCTGTCAGCCCACAAATTACCAGAATTTATTGAATTAAATTTCCCAACTTGCCATAGTGGGATTTGAGTTGCTAGTCCAGTCCAGTACCATAACCACTACACTACTGTACCCCTAGTGCTAATTGGTAAACAACTGTAAAACAAAATCTTACCATTTGATATTTTCATGTGCTGTGCTATCTTGCACTAGGCCATTCCTGTAATTTTCTTATTCTCATACACACAGTAACTGTTGTTACCAGGCTTGTTCAGCATAACAACACCAAAACACTATAGGAACAATTACATTTCTCTCTGAAATGCTTTTTGTGACACCCTTCATCACCTCAAATTGCTCCCACCATTATCACGACCAGTGATAGACCTGTAACCACCAGTATGTCACCCTAGTGTTAAACTGCTCAAAATACGTTCTCCAAGTTTGGAAGGACAGAGTGACTAATTGTATTAGTTGTTTCTCAGAATTCAAGCAGAGCCAATATGAAAATTTCATACTCTCGTCATGAAACTTCACTGAAACCCTAGTGTCAGCACTAATGTGAATTCCTGAACTTTAGGAAGGAGAGGCAATGCCATTGCAAAGAAAGATCGGAGTACAGGCCATTTTGAGAATTGTGTAGCACACTTTAGGTGGGTGATTGTAGAGCAGTACGGGTAGAAGAGCTGGGGAATGATGCACGATTGAAGAAATAATCAGAAATACAGAATGGCTGACCTCCGATACAACTGGTGCTGTGACCTTTGTCACATTCAGCATTAATTAAATACCAATTAATTGCCTATATTTTTTTTAAAACGCAACACGCTGGTGACTCAGTGAGTAAATGCACTGAATGTCACTGACCTTGTATACAACCCAAAGTCGCAGGTTTAATTCTGGCTCTGTGCCTAATTAGACAGTATCAGTGGTGTCAGGGTGGATTGCTGCATTTGGTCATAAAGTCCATGAGCCAAGGAGGAAGAAAAATTGGGTAGAATTTTTGTTACTGATTGCTGATCAGCGACACCTTTACTCCCCTCCACCCCCCTTTACAGGAAAAAAGCAGGTGTGGGCAGCAAGTGGGGGCAGAGTTTGGGTTGGTTGTCATAGCCCCCACTGTCCTCTTTGCTGGCACAGTGACTATACTTGTGGAACCATCTCCAAACTTGAGCCTCTTCCCTTAACGGAGCAAGGAGTAGGCTCCTCCGATGGCACCATTTGGTAAGAGCAGCAATCAATTGAGCAACACAAAGCAGCAAGTGCTAGGTTTGATTCCCAGTCTGTATTGAGTTACCTGACCTGAGCAAGGGTGGCAAATGGGCTCTATGTTCGGCATTAACACCCCTGGGCTAGGGATGGAGGACAGAGTTGGGCTTGCCTCTGATGCCCCATGTAGTAGATAAGCCAGACAGTACTTACTGTCTAGTCTCGCACATAGAGAATGGTCACTGGGAACAACAGGGCACCTTGGACCCGTATCCTAGCAGGAGTAAGTGCCTCCAGCGGAGTAGGGACAGAGACTAGGGGAAGAGGTTTTAAAAAGCTTGTTGATAACACTAATGGGGACACATTGGGACCTAACCTAAACTGTCAGATTATTTTTCTCCTTCATCGTGATGATTTCAAGTTGATTTAAGTATGTTTTTTTTCCCCCTAATCTTTCAGATGAGACTAGTAACCAGAGCTCCCTGTCAGATGCCTACCAGGTAAAAGTGGACAGCAGTACAAACTCCAGCCCCAGCCCAGAGCAAAGTGAGCCTGTCAGCCCAACGCTTCTGTCTGATTTTAAAGCAGATGACTCTCAGCCTCCCATGCTTGGGCAGGAAAGCATGGAAGGTATGGAGAGCAATAGGAATAATCTTTACTGTTACTGTGTAATCAACGTGAACTTTCAGAACTATTATTGAGCAGTTAATAGGATGACACTTCAGAGCAGTATGCAGAGAGTGCTGAATAGTCAGAGGTGCCATTATTTGGTTAAAATGTGGTCCTGCCTGGCTGTTCAGGTAGTTGTGAACATTTCTGTGTCACTCTTCAAAGAAGAGCAGAGAGTTCTCTTGGTGTCCTGACCAACATTGTTCCCTCAACCAACATCACCAAGAATAGAGTAACTGGTTAATCATCTCGTTGGTGTTTGTGGGATCTTGCTGTGTGAAAAATGGCTGCCACATTTGCCTACATAACAACAATTACTATCATCAATTAGGTGTGATGTGCTTTGAGATGTGAGAAGACACTGTACAACAATGGCAGTGTGGTTAGGTTGATCTCCAGCAGGACATGAAGTATGTAAGAATAGGGCTCCCTGCAGATTCAAAAGTGTCTGTCAGTGACCTACATGTAGGTCACCTAGCCCCATTGTAACCATTTATCTCGTCCCCATGCAGCTCCATTCAGTTTTGTTTTTATTTTTCAACCTGCCCATAACAGTGATGGCCTTGAAGATAAAACAGCTCCATGGTAGTCCCCAGGATTTGGTAAATGGTGAGAGTGGCTGCATGAATGGTGAACACCAGGCATTGCACACCACTGCCAGTATTGCATGTGGAAGTACGAAGCAGAACGAGGTCTGTGTAGCTCAATCGGTGTGTATCTTCGAAACAGAAATAAAGGAAAACAACGAGCTAGTCTGGCCCAATCCCACACTTTATATTTATGATCCATTGTCCTGGATTCCTCTGGGAATAGCTCAAAAACATGCAGACTGTAACTGTGTTGGGATGTGCACTCTACATGTAGACTGTGTGCACATTGTTGGGATGTGGCTAACATAAAAGGGAATCCAAATGTCTTCTATAGACATATTAACAGTAAAAGGGTTGTCCGAGGAGCGGTGGGGCTGATTAGGGATTAAAATGGAGATCTATTGGTGAAGGCAGAAGGCATGACTGAGGTACTAAATGAGTACTTTGTATTGGTTTACCAAGGAAGAGGACCCTGCCGAAGCTACGGTAAATGAGGAGGTTGTCTGGATACTGGATGAGATAAAAGTAGATAAAGAGGAGGTACTAGAAAGGCTGGCAGTACTTAGTGGCTCAGTCCAGGTGGGATGCATCCTAGGTTGGTGAGGGAAGTAATGGTAGAAATTACAGAGGTGCTGGCCACCATCTTCCAATCCTCCTTAGATACAGGGCTGGTGCCAGAGGACTGGATTATTGCAAATGTTACACCCTTGTTCAAAGAAGGGCAGAAGGATAAACCTGGCAATTACAGGCCGGTCAGTTTAATGTCAGTGGTGGGGAAGCTTTTAGAAACAATAATCCAGGAGAAAATGAACAGCCACTTGGGCAAGCATGAATTAATAAAGGAGAGCCAGCATGGATTTGTTACGGGCAAATTGTGTTTGACTAACTTGATTGAGTTTTTTTGATGAGGTAACAGAGTGGGTGGATGAGGGCAGTGCAGTTGATGTTGTGTATATGGACTTTCAAAAGGTGTTTGATAAAGTACCACATAATAGGCTTGTCAGTAAATTGAAGCCCATGGAATAAAAGGGGCAATAGCAGCATGGATACAAAATTGGCTAAAGGATAGAAAACCGAGTTGAGGTGAATGGCTGTTATTTGGACTGGAGGGAGGTATACAGTGGTGGTCCCCAGGGTTCAGTACGAGGACCACTGCTGTTTTTGGGACTGGAGGGAGGTGTACAGTGGTGTTCCCCAGGGTTCAGTACGAGGACCACTGCTGTTTTTGATGTACATTAATGACTTGGACTTGAGGGTACATCGAAATATGCAGATGACACAATTTGGAAGTGTGGTACACAGTGAGGAAGATAGTAATACACGTCACGAAGACATAGGCAAGCTGGTGGAATGGGTGGACACATGGCAGGTGACATTCAAAGCAGAAAAGTGAGAGGTGATGCAATTTGGTAGGAAGAATGAGGAGAGATAATATAAGCTAAATGGTACCATTTTAAAGGGGGTGCAAGAACAGAGCGATTGGTGCACAAATCTTTGAAGGTGGCAGGACAGGTTAATAAAGCATATGGGATCCTGGGATTTATAAATCGAGGCATAGTACAAAAGTCAGGAAGTTATGCTAGACCTTTTATAAAACACTAGATCGGCCCCAGCTGGAGTATTGTGTCCAATTCTGGGCACCGCACTTTAGGAAGGACGTGAAGGCTTTGGAGAGGGTACAGAAAAGCTTTACTAGAATGGTTCCAGGGATGAGGGATTACAGTTACATGGATAGACTGGAGAAGCTGGGGTTGCTCTCCTTCAAGCAGGGAAGGCTAAGAGGAGATTTGATCGAGATGTTTAAAATCATGAAGGGTTTAGATAGAGTAAATAAAGAGAAACTGTTTCTAATGGCTGAAGGCGAAGGCACAGATTTAAGGTGATTGGCAAAAGAACCAGAGGTGACAAGAGAGAACTTTTTTACGCAGCGAGTGGTTAGGATCTGGCATGCCCTGCCTGATCGAGTGGTGGATACAGTTTCATTAGTAGCTTTCAAAAGGGAATTGGATAAATACTTGAAGGAGAAAAAATTGCAAGGCTATGAGGAAAGAGCGGGGGAGTGAGACTAACTGGATTGCTCTTCGAAAGTGCCGGCGCAGACTCGATGGGCTGAATGGCCTCCTTCTGTGCCATGCTATCCTATGATATGCACGCTAAATTCAGATTGTGTACACATTGTTGGGATATGCAGTCTACATGCTTCTAGCTGTGGGCACAGCAAGGCAATAAGTTCTTCTTTACCTCCATTCACAAACACAAGTACAGATGATGGAGGTCATTTGTCCCATTATTGTTCATCCTTCCACAGAAATCTACAATTTCCTCTCCACTACCCCACATAATCCAGAACTTGCCTTTTGCCAGTTTGCACCTATCTCCCCTTGGCCTGCAGTTGTACTTTAATTTGAAACAGTAGCCAGAATTAACTGATTCTGTTCCACTTAGAATCTTGTATACCTTTATAAAGTCTCCTCTCATTTGCTAGCTATCAATGTTGAAGAGTCCACGCTTTTCATAACTAAGTCCTCTGACCAAGTCTCATGGTCCTGCTCTACATCACATGGTGTAACACAGAGCCATACAGAGCAGAAGCTTGGCATTTCAACTTCCAGTCTATGCTGAGTTAACTTCTCTCTACAATTGGCCTTCAGCATAGACACACGCCTCACACACTGCTGTGATATTTGGTGTCCATGGAATTGTACCCCAACAGGAGCCGACACCTTTCGTAGAGGAGGGGAGAAAAAAACAAGCGTCGCACAGTTTGTACCTACACAGTAAAAGTAGGGCTTATTTTGATGCTGTAGAACTCAGTTAGTATTAACCTGCTTTTCCTCCTTATAGAAAACACGGACTCTCTCTAGGACACAGTTCTACCAGTGCTGCAGGTCTCCCTGAGGGTAGCTTGCCTCAATAGCCATTTTGAGCACTAGTACCAATTGTACTGCTCCAACAGAGATCAACTAACCCAGCCTAGACAGTGAGTGTCCGAAGGCTATTCCATAGTGCAGGAGTCACTGGTTAGTAACTAGGAGTGGGAGCCCTGGCCCATTCAGGGGACTGAAGCCAGTAGTAGTGTTCGCTCTATTGCCTCAGTTGAAATCAGCAAGCTCTGTACAAACCAGGAAATAGTAGTTCTCCTCCTCCCCAGGCACCGTTTCCATTTAATTTATCAAAATGTTTTCATCTTCCTGATAGTCTTTGAATTATAGTCTTTGAATTATTTGTCTTTAAAGCTGATTTGAAGAACGTGCAGACTGGTGTTCCAATTTCCAAGTGATTTCAGTCAAGAGTTTCACTGTTCTCGCTCCTCCTGCTAGTGCCACTACTATTTCTCTGTCTGTTATGCAGCAAGTGGACAGTATGGTTATAGCAGTTGTAATTTCTCAATTCTCTCTCTCAGAACCTTCCCTTCCTTCCTCAGAAGTAGGAGACGACCCCCCAATGCTCACAAAGGAGGAGCTGGTTCCCTTGCAGCCTCAGGTAAGTCAGGAACACACTGTGCACACACACGTTCAGGGAAGACTGAGCTTGTATGTACATTTTTATGTAGTTCGAGCTGAGCACACATTTGAGTTAAGCACCAAATCCAATTTTGAACTCTCAAGTGGCACCTCTCTTACTTGGGTTAATTAGCTCAGTTTGGTCATGTGAAGGTGAAACGTGCTCATCCTAGAATTCTATTTTAGAAAAACACACAGACCAATGAACATAAGACAAACTGTGTGTGAATGCTGCCATTTTCATCTTGCTATAAATGTCCCGGTTTCAGTGCCAGGTCAAATGTTACGCAGCAAGCCACCGTGGAAGGGGAATGATTCATTCCTGACAAACACGCAGGTGAAACTGGTTTATAAATTAAAATGGCGGATATCAATACTTGTACTGCTTAAGAGAATAATATAGCTGTATAACCTTTTTATATAGGATGGTTTTACAGATACTAAAAAGCATAAGTGGTTACATCCACCAGTAACATTTGAGCTTTGACTGTAAACCTCCTACTTCCTGGTGGCCTAGTGGGTAAAAACAAAGCCTTACAGAGCAGAGATAGGTTTGGAGTTGGCTCAGCTGAGAGGATGACAGTTCGGAAGCCCTCAGTTAGGAAAGGGAAAAATCAGCTTTGGTTACTGATCTTTCCTTTGGCCTCTGCTGCAAAATGAACATTGGGTGAGGGCAGACAGGGTCAAGCTTGCTCTGATGCTTTCCATGGTCGTTTAGCCTACAGTTACCCTGGCCAGAATTTTCTGGGGGGTCAGCGAGCGGGATCAGTGGCAGGTCGGGTGGAAAAGTTTTTTTTTTCCACAGCCGGTTGGGACCCTGCTGTCAACCCGCCGCCACGCGCCTTTCCCAATATCGGGTCTGTCAGCACTGAGTAGACCCGACACGCAGCAGCGGGGGGACCCAATTAAGCTCATTATGACTTGTTTAGACATCATTAAGAATACATTTTAGCTTGCCTTTTGACTTTACATGCTCGCCCACGGGGCCTTCGCTGCTCGTGATCACGTCTGTTAAGCTGAGGTGGGAGATGAATGGCCATTGAATCAGCTGATTACTTGATCGCTTGAAATGTGCTATAAAAGCTCCCACCGCTCAGCTGTTCACTTTTTCCAATCTCCAAAGCTGTTGCTTACTGCATTTGGAACACAGATTGAGCTTTATGCAGGTTGCAAGTGTTTGGTGCAAACTCTCTATCCAGTGTCACCTCATTGGAACAACCTTTCTCACCATTGACAGAATGCTTCTGTCATCTCAACTTCACCTGCCATCTATTCCATCAACATGGGTGCCCTTTATACTCTCTCACCTTGGTCCTCAGAATCCCACCATGATCAGCCCCAACACGAGCAGCACTAACAGCAACCCAACCTTCTCTGCAATCACCTGATGCAGCACAGGACATCAGCACCTGACCACATTGCTGCCCGGGAGGCCAGGGATGGCCTCACGATGGCCAGATTTACTTCACTTGATGCTGTACACCCTGGCCGCCACATGATGCGCCAGGTTGGCACCACTCCACACCAACACCATAAAGCATCCCTACAATACCCAGGCCATTCCTTTCACACTCATGACCATTGCGGGGGGTACCGTTATGTCTCACCATTCACTGCAACTCACTAAGCCACTTCCGATGGTGCACAAAATCTGTCCACGAACGCAAAGTGTTGAAAATAAAGGTTTCAACGTTTGACACCACATTAACAGAAACTTTGCATAAACCTTGGATAAAACACCCAAGTAGCTACCCTTGTGTGTTGTTAGTTGGTATGATTACACTAGGATGAGGGTGAGTGTGAGGGGTGGCTAGTGAGATGGGGATGTGATAATGTAGATGGAGAGGGATGGGTGGAGGTACAAGGTAAGTTGGTGTAAGGATGTGCAGGTATAGGGTAGGGAAGGCAGAGTGATGGGAATGTGATGAGGCACAGCAGGATGAGGTTGAGTGTGGCTTTGTGGTAATGTTTCGTGATCTACTGAGATCATTGAAACATTTGTGCCACTGCAGCCTGGTCCTCCTGACCACAGCCCTGCTTGTGCCCTCCTCTGAAATTTGCAACCAGGCTGTGTTGATCTCCTAGGGAGGTCTCTTCCTCCATGGGAAGGGAAGAGAATCTCCCTGCGTGCTGTGACTCCCTCCATAAGCATATGGAGGGAGTTATGGGAGAGCCTGGGTGCAGCCATGCACCTTTGTGCAGTGCTTGTCAGTGTTTGCAGCACCTCAATGTTGTAGAATACTGACAGCAGAAATGTCAAAATAAATTTGGACATGGTCCCTTTAATGAAACCGGCTGATGACGCGTCATCAAATGATGTCACCAGAACCGCTTCCTCTAATTGGCCGTGAAACACGCTCGGTGGGCTTAACAAGCCCCATCAAGAGAAATTAATTTTAGAGGCTGGGATGGAGCCAGCAGCAGGAACGGGACCCGCCACTGACGTCGCCCGCCATGGACCCGCTGATGTGAGCCAAACCCCGGTCCCTGTGTTTAGGCTCGCGGGTGAATGGCCACTTTGGCAAGGTACCGTAAAGTGGCCACCCAGCTAGAATCAGTGACTGGTAAAGCAGGACAGAAATTTGGAAAGAGGATGCTCTCTGCAGCATTGATCCAGAGAGCAGAGCTCTAATTTATTATTTTTTGTAATTTTTTTTGACCTTTACATTTTATTTTGCAAAATAGTTAGGAGTATAAAAATTGTTGTTCTCAAAACCAGACTAAAGGTTGGTACTAGTAACTTCCAGATTACAGGGAGTTGCAGTCTCTGTAGCTGTTTATGTCTAAAATGTTAAATCTCACTGACATTGAATTGGTTTGTAACCATAAAGCTGATTCATTAATTAAAATTAAATTTTTTAAGAAACTTTTTGAAAAAAGTTTTAATTTTTTTTAAAGTTTGTCCAACTTTATTTCAGGTTTGCTTTTTCTCCATGTGAGAGCCCCAATCTTTGGTTTGCTCTCTAACATTTTTAAAACGTTAGAATTTTAAGAGCTTACTCACTTCCTTGTTTGCTGTCTGTGAGAATTCTGCATTTTGATTGGCTGCTTAGACAGCCTGTTGACGTCACGGCCGTTCGGACAAGGGGATCCCCACTACAGTTCGTTGATTTGAATTGAAGGTTGGAAAACCGGAAGTTCTCGACACAGGGATCACGAGATTCCGGGCCAATTCAATGAATAAAATATTCAGGCAGGAGGCTGAAAATCTCTGGAGCACATAAATTTACTTGCGGGGGGGGGGGGGGGGGGGGGGGACTATTGTTTTGTACTCGGCAGAAGTGGGATTTACATTTTTTCCAGCATTTATTTCATAGGAACCAGTTTCAGAATGTTAATCCAGGTGTTGTTTTATGGTGAGTTTTGGCTTGAACTAGAATTTTGTATCTATAATAGGACAGACTTTCCTAATGTGCTTTTTCATTCGTCAACTCTTTTTCTATGATTTGGTAACAGGTCGTGGAAGAGGAGGACGATGAATATTCAGGGGCACCACCGCTGAAGAGGGTTTGCACTGGACAGAATGCTGTGACCCAGCCAGTAACGGAGAGCTAACCCAGAATCTCAAGCTGGCTCTTTCCCATGGTACCCTCTGACTTGCCATCACACGACTGACTGACTTTGAAGAATGTGATATTTATTTTCTACTTTTAATGAATTGTGATGGTTGTGATTTAGGAGTCTGAATTTAAAATGTTTCTGTATTGCAGAATGATGTCCCTTTTGTAATGCAACAGGGTCGGGTGTGGTTCATGGCTCCACTGGGCCTTCCTAGTTGAAGACACTTTTATATTGATAGTGTCAAAAGCAGCACTATAATATAAAGGAAGTGCCCTGCTCACCTCTTAACCATGTCCAGCATCTGCTTTTTCATGGGTCTTAAGAGTGCCTATTGGAAGTAAGAAAACATGGGCCTCCTTCTTACTGACCCTCCACAGGGACCGGCTGCACACTGGTACAGTACAAAAGATGGAGCGGAGACTACCAGTCTCCGTTTGAGGGCTGCTCTTGTGGAGCCCCAGCATCAATATGAAAGTGCCTTGACACTGAAGTGCCTCCAAGTCTTAATCAGGGTTAAGCAAGCTGACCGAAGACAGGTTTGTGTTGATGTTGATTCTTGACTTCGTCCATAAATATATAGTCTTCATCCTCAAGTCTTCTCCATGATGTTAAGTTGGGCTTTCTCATATGCAGCCAAGGAAGGCACAATAAGGTGCAGTTTAAAAAAATACTGTCTAACTTGTATGGAAATATTTAGCATTTTTTTTTTAATTACATTTTCTGGAGCTCACTATTTTAATAAATTTACTTAAGAAGCAAAAAAATTGGAAAATCTTGCAGGGGAGCAGGATGTCTCTTTAAGCTGCCGTGGATCTTTGCTGTACCTTTTGCAGATACTGAACCAATTTTAAGTACCTTGTTAACTAGGACTTGCATTTTTCCCTGGGGAGAACCCTATAGTGGTTCACAGATGATTTAGAGATTTTCTAAGTTTAAAAAAAAAGAAACCAATTCTGTTCTTGGCTGGAGTCGTAGTTGTGTCACTTCATTAGCCCTCAGTGCAAGGGCTAAAGAGTGGGAACCAGCCAGGGTTCCTGCCCCTAATGACTACGGCATTAGTGCGTATGTATAGCTGACCTGAGGATTGGATTGCATTTAACTGTGATACCCTCCACGTTTGAATAGCCTGTTGGCGCTGACTAGCTAGGCTCACACATGAAGAGTGACCACTTTAGCGACATAGCAGAGGGCTGCTGGTACTCCTGGAACAGTATCCCAGCAAGGAGTTGGCACCTTGAGAGGAAGAGGAGAGAAAATTCCCCCCCGCCACCAAAACGAATCGCATCCTATTACTTTGGTCACTAAATCAAACTGTAAACTGTCTTTTGCAGCTGATTTTACTTAAACAGACTGGTTCCTAACTGGAGACGATACTAGATTAAATGCCAGCCAGGTAATACTGGCAGATCAACCAGTTTTAGAATAAGTAAACAATCTGGCAACTGTATGAAGACCCTTAAACATGGTCATGATTCCAGTGTATTACACTGGTTAGCATATGACAACATTTCAGTATTTATTGAAAACATCACTGTTTAAATATCCTAATTATTAGCTGGGATGTTGCCAATGGATGAGTATTTTGTGAAAATGCATTGGGCTCACATATGAAGGGTGATCACTTGGGTGTGGTACCAGAGGTCTGTTGGCACCTGTGGACCATCCCTGACCCCTGCAAGAGTCAATGCCTTCAAAAATAATACCTTGGGCATTCGTTATACTGACTTTATTTTCCCTCATTGTACACGCCTCACCTCCCAAAGTGTTTTTCTGTATGATTTTTCTTATTGACTCTTTTGGCACAAGAGTGCAGGATTTTCATTTAATAATTGGACAAAAAAAGATACTGCATAGTACTGTCTAATCTTTTTCTTATTATACACATTATTCTTGGACCGTGCCCTTTCTAATGGAAGTTTCTCCCTGGACACAGTGCACCTGCCTAAGCATCGCCTCTTTCTGCCCTTCACAAACTGCACAAAAACTTGTGTTCTTGTGGTGTCCCCCAGTCAACCCCTGCTCCATAACCTGTACTTGGTACTCACAGCTAGCCCAGGTAGCAATATTAGTTTCTTTTTGGTATTTAATTTCTGATCCTGACTTGCTGTTTTAAACTTTTCTAATTAGTGAACATAATCCTCCCCTCTTCTATAGATCAACCCATCTACAAACCTTTTCACCGTGTCTCTCAACTTGGGTAATTATAACTTTTATTGCCATGCAAAAAGCAGGTAATAGTGAATCAGCAGCCCACTTTAAATCTGGCCTGCTTTTCCTTTCTACTGAAGTCCATTGAAAAGAAAATCTGGTGAGATGTAAAATGGGCAGCCCGGTCGCCTGTTTTTTGTCTAGCAATGAAAGTTAAAAGTATCCCCAATCTCTGCCCTCCAGAAGTGCATCTAGTTGCATTTCGAGCACCTTTGTATTGTCTGCTTCAATTTCTTACCCTTGTATTTTATTTCCAACTTTGGGTGAGAAAGTTCCACCTGACTCCACTTCTTCCTCCTAACTTCCTAATTTTTGTGTTTTAGTTTTATCAATTCTTTTTATGATCTTGAAAAAGTTAACAAGTATTAAAAATATTTTGTATGAAAACAAAAAAGATGTATCTTTTATCAATGTAATGGTGTGTCCCTCCCCCCCCCCCCCCCCCCCCCCTCCCCCCCCAATCCCGGTGGAGATTCAGTGTACCTTGCTGCTGTAGACAGTGGATCTTCTAACCACTGGGCCCTCTTTCAGAATCTCTGAAGAGCAGAGATTTCCCAATTACATTATGGACACGCCTATCTTACTGATACAGATTTTGCTTTTCATGGAAGTGAAGCCAGGACAATGTGAAAAATATTAAAGATTGTATTTTCTGAAGAAAATGCATAAGAGATATATTTTTTGAATACAAAGAGCTAAATAAACTAATCAATTTGTAAGTTGAATATTTTTCTTTTTAATTCCATTTAGCTTGCTCTTTTTGAAGATAACTGTCATTTTTGCTACTGTTTGGTCCAGGGCATTACATCGAAAGTTTGCTTCGTATGCATAGAGGGTTGTGCAATGGAATGGAAACCAGCCAGGATGTTCTAGGGCATTCAAACCGGCTCACGCTTTGTTCATAATAAGGCTTGAATGGTAGTAAGTGAATTTTCCTAGGACATAATGGGCCATTCCTTGTTTGGTGTTGTAATGGACTATATGTCCTTGAGTTTTATACTGAGTTCTGATTTGTAAATCAAATATTTCTTTCAATTAATCTCAGACTGTACTACACCAAAATATAGCTGAGGGATTCTAACTATTGTCCGTATGAAAAGCCTTGATCATTATTAGAGCAGTGAGGCAATAGGCATTGCTTGAAGAAGGCCCATGCACACCTGTGCATAGCAGCCAATATTAAGAATTAATTCACGAGTCACCAGAACTTTTAAGTGTTTCAAATGGTTCAAAAATGTAATTAAGTTCCTTTCATAATTAAAAAAAAATCTTTGTTGGCTTTATTGCAAATATTGTTTCAGGCCTTTGTGCCTCAAGTAAACTTTTCCAGGCAGTGAAGACAAATTTTAATAAATTATCTCACTTTTTAATAGTGTGACATTCCAAAGAAACCTGATTTGAAGGGTATATGTTGACTGTCAGATGGGGTATGGTGCCTAGACTGCACTCTAGTACAGTAGCAGACTTTACACACACCACTTATAGAGCACTCGATTTTACAAGTTGACTAGTTTGATTCTATTGCACAGCCCAAATTCTAAACAATGGCTTTTCAGTTAAGTGGTTTAAATGTTTTTCATGTTTATTTTTCCTTTTTAAAACTTTGAAAAGGTAAGCACCAACCTTGGCAATTGGTATAAGCACATGTGTGCGCATTTTTAAAGTATTTGTGTATTATGGCCATTTGCATACTCCGCTTCTCTTTAGAATAAAGCACTTGGTGAAAGTTATTTTCTGATATTTACTGGGGCACCCTAGAATGGGTGCTGATCCTCTCCTATTGCCTTCACTTTGGTATTGACTGTAAAATCTGCCTCCTGTTCATGAATACTGAGACAGAAACAAACCACTTATAAATCACTGGTGTGTGCCTCAGTGATAGAAGTTCGTTGAAGATGCAAACCATAATGTCAAAAAATACTTTTTTACCTCAGAGGTTAAGTGTTGCCTTTCATATTGTAAAACCTGAATGACTATTTAGATTGTTATTCAAAATGCTTGTAAAAATAAAGTGTTGCAATGGATTTAAAAAAAAACACGTTTTTAGTTTGACTTTTTATGTTATAAGTGATTACAACACCTGGCAAATTCAGAGTAGTGATTTGTGGTTTAAGAAAGCCCGCTCCTTCCTGACCCCCCCCACCGCCTCAGAGTAGACAAGGGTAATGTAGTAGGTGTAAAATACTTGGCTTTTCAAAAGGCCATAGTAGACTCCTGACTAAGGTAGAGTCAGGGGACAGATAGCAGAATGGATGGCAAGCTGGGTACAAAACAGAAAACCGAGATGGGGTTAAAGGTACTCACACTAGCAAGGTGCGATTGGTGTTCCACAGGGATCAGTGCTGGGACCACTGTTATTCATAATTCTCAAATGCTTGACACCAAATTGGGGGATATAGTTAATACTGAGGAAAACTGACAAAATACAAGATGTTAATAAACTTGCAGAATGGGCATCTAAATGGCAAATGGTTTTAAATATAGATAGGTGTGAGGTGGTGCACTTTGGTAGTAGGAATAAGGAGGCCACCGACTCCTTGCAAGATAAAACTCTAAATATGGTACAGATACAAAAATCATTAAAAGTAGCAACACAGGTTAACAAGGCTATAAAAATTGCAAACAAAGCACTAGGGTTCATTACTAGATGGATACAATTCAAAAACCGAAGTAGAGAACCTCGGTTAGACCACACTTGGAATACTGTGCACATTTCTGATCTCCATATTACAAAAAGAATATATAGGCACTGCAGAAGGTGCAAAAAAGATTTACAAGAATGATACGAACATACGAATTAGGAACAGGATTAGGCCACTCGGCCCCTCGAGTCTGCTCCGCCATTCAATAAGATCATGGCTGATCCGATTACTCCACATTCCTGACAATCCCACTAACTTTTCACCCCCTTGCTTACCAAGAATCTATCTACCTCTGCCTTAAAAATATTCAAAGTCTCTGCTTCCCCCGCTCTCTGAGGAAGAGAGTTCCAAAGACTCACGACCCTCTGAGAAAAAATTTCTCCTCATCTGTCTTAAATGGGTGACCCCTTATTTTTAAACGGTGACCCCTAGTTCTAGATTCACAGAAATCACAGAATCACAAACCCCACAGTGCAGATAGAGGCCATTTCGGCCCATCGAGCCTGCACCGACACATATCCCACCCGAACCCCGTGACCCCTACATCAACACATATCCCACCCTATCCCCATAACCCCACGTATTTAATCCCCCTAACACTAAGGGTCAATTTATCATAGTCAATCAACCTCACCCGCACATCTTTGGACTGTGGGAGGAAACTGGAGCACCCGGAGGAAACCCACGCAAACACAGGGAGAATGTGCAAACTCCACACAGACAGTCACCCGAGGCCGGATTCGAACCCGGGTCTCTGGCGCTGTGAGGCAACAGTGCTAACCACTATGCCACCGTGCTGCATTCTCCCACAAGAGGAAACATCCTCTCCACATCCACCTTGTCCAGACCCCTCAGGATCTTAAATGTTTGAATCAAGTCACCTCTTGCTCTTCTAAACTCCAGCGGATACAAGCCTAGCCTGTCCAACCTTTCCTCATAAGACAACTCGCCCATTCCAGGTATTAGTCTAGTAAATCTTCTCTGAACTGCTTCCAACACATTTACATCCTTCCTTAAATAAGGAGACCAATACTGTACACAGTACTCCAGATGTGGTCTCACCAATGCCCTGTATAACCGAGTATAACCTCCCTACTTTTGTATTCAATTCCCCTCGCAATAAATGATAATATTCTATTAGCTTTCCTAATTACTTGCTGTACCTGCATAGTAACCTTTTCTGATTCATGCACTAGGACACCTAGATCCCTCTGCATCTCAGAGCTCTGCAATCTCTCACCATTTAGATAATATGCTTTTTTATTCTTCCTGCCAAAATAGACAATTTCACATTTTCCCACATTATACTCCATTTGCCAGATCTTTGCCCACTCACTTAACCTATCTATATCCCTTTGTAGCCTCCTTATGTCCTCTTCACAATTTACTTTCCTACCTATCGTTGTGTCATCAGCAAATTTAGCAACCATACCTTCGGTCCCTTCATCCAAGTCATTTATTAAAAAGTTGAGGCCCCAGCACTGATCCCTGTGGCACACCACTTGTTATATCTTGCCAATTTATGCCTACTCTCTGTTTCCTGCTAGCCAATCTTCTATCCATGCCAATATGTTACCCCCTACACCATGAACTTTTATTTTCCGCAATAATCTTTGATGTGGCACCTTATCAAATGCCTTCTGGAAATCTAAGTACAGTATATCCACCGATTCTCCTTTATCTACAGCACATGTTACTTCCTCAAAGAACTCCAATAAATTGGTTAAACATGATTTCCCTTGCACAAAACCATGTTGACTCTGCCTGATTACTTTGAACTTTTCTAAGTGCTCTGCTATAACGTCTTTAATAATAGCTTCTAACATCTTCCCTATGACAGATGTTAAGCTAACTGGCCTGTAGTTTCCTGTTTACTGCCTCCCTCCCTTTTTGAATAAAGGAGTTACATTCATTATTTTCCAATCTAATGGAACCTTCCCCGAATCTAGGGAATTTTGAAAAATTAAAACCAACGCATCAACTATCTCACTAGCCACTTCTTTTAAGACCCTAGGATGAAGTCCATCAGGACCTGGGGACTTGTCAGCCCGCAGCTCCAACAATTTGCTTAGTACCACTTCCCTGGTGATTATAATTTTCTTGAATTCCTCCCTCCCTTCCATTTCCTGATTTACAGCTATTTCTGGGATGTTACTTGTATCCTCCTATAGTGAAGACCTTATTTTCCATTATTAATTCCCCAGACTCACTTTTTATAGGACCAACACTCACTTTGTTAACTCTTTTATTTTTTAAATATCTATAGAAACTCTCTATTTGTTTTTATATTTCTAGCTAGCTTTCTCTCGTAAATCTTTTAGTCATTCTTTGCTGTTTTTTATATTCTGTCCAATCTTCTGACCTGCCACCCATCTTTGCGCAATTATATGCTTTTTCTTTAAGTTTAATACTATCTTTAACTGTTTTAGTTAACTACGGATGGTGGTCCTCCCTTTGGAATTTTTCTTTCTTGTTGGAATGTATATATTCTGTTTATTTTGAAATATCCCCTTAAATGTCTGCCACTGCAACTCTATATTGACCTATCCCTTAACCTAATTTGCCAGTTCACTTTAGTTAGCTCTGCTTTCATGCCCTCATAATTGCCCTTATTTAAGTTTAAAATACTAGTCTCAAACTGAATGTAAAATTCAATCATATTATGATCACTGCTACCTAGGGGCGCCTTCACTATGAGGTCATTAATTAATCCTTTTGAAGAAGGGTTCGACCTGAAACGTCAACTCAAATTTCTCTCCACGGATGTTGCTTGACCTGCTGAGTTTTTCCAGCATTTTCTGTTGTTACACCAGGTCTAGTATAGCCTGCTCTCTGGTTGCACACTAGAAACGGTTGAGACAGTGACCGGCAAAGATCAGACACGTTGACCACAAAGTTTCGATGCTTTTGAACGTTCGATGAAATTAGCTCAGAAGCACCAACCACAAACTATGGACATGTGGTTTTACTAACGGTCACAAAATACAATAACAAGTGAGATCATAAAGATCATGTGATAATAACATATAGGCGAAAGATTGTGTGACGCGAGATAGGGAATTAGCCAAAAAGCAACTGTGCACGCGGGCCTTAAGCCAATTAAAACAGTGTAATGGAATATGCACGAGGTTAACACGACATTTGAACGTATAAATATGTAACGCTTACTGTATAATTTTGGAGAAGTCTGCTGGTGTGTCAGCTAAAGATTATCTCCCCACCGGTGCAATAAAGACCGTTTGACTATCGATCTAAAAACCTTGTGTCGAGTGTTGGTTTAAAATACTCCACAACAATTGGTGTCACGAACAGGATACCATACGGACGGGAGACATGAGCGAGTGAAACCAAGCCAAAAACGTGAGTACTTTTAAATTACCACGTTCAGTTAGGGCAAGGCAACACCGCTCCGTGTCCTAGGAATCAAAGAAATCTGAAGGTTTGATCGGTAGGTCAAATGGTCTCGGGGTTCGGGCGAAACGCGCGAAAGTATAGGCGTGGTATAAGTTGCAAGTAGTGCAGAAAGTTTAAGCATACCTCTGACAACAAAGAACCCAAATAAATAAGTTGCAAGTACGGTCTCTGCGGGAGTAAGTAAGAGACGTACTGCTGACAACATAGGTTGCAAGTACGGTCTCACTCTGCGGGAGTATGTAAGAGACGTACCGCTGACAACATAGGTTGCAAGTACGGTCGCACTCTGCGGGAGTAAGTAAGAGACGTACCGCTAACAACAATTAATCATGGGAAGTGAAAACCTTGATTGGGGACCGGAAGGGTCTCTAACACTCTTTTTAGCAGACAAAAGTAGCAGATTTATTGACAAAATGGTTAAAAGTGATTGGCAACCAAACGACCCACCAAAAAAAAAATAAAGGGAATGGTGGGCCAAGGAAATAAAATTGAAAGAGGAAAAAGCCCTTATTTTAGTGATTCGCGCCTATCATGAGTTGAGTAGACGTACTTGAATATGGACCAAAAATGGGTGTCCACAATGTACCCGGGCGCCAGTAATGCCAACTGTTAGATCCGTGTATCTTGATGTTGTGTCCTTCAATAATTAGACAAGAGACTGCAGAGAACAATCAACAGGTGTTTACTGGATGAGGGTTACTCTAAAACTAACTGTACAGATCCCTACTCAGGGTTATATACAGGTGTGGTCACTGCCGGTACTACAGTATACAGGAGCTGTAAAAAGTAGTTCTCCCCTTAAAGGTACATACACTACAATTCCTCCCCTTTTAGATTAACAGTACCATAACATTCATTTAACAATTAAATATCAACTAATTACAATTAACACTTTTAACATGCAACATTAACTGAAAATAGTCTATTTATAAATTCAGTCTTTGGGGAGGCTTCCTGATCCTTTCTGGATAGCACCTTTCCTGAGTGACTTGCTCTTGGTGCGGAGGCGATTCTGGCCCCCTGTCGTCGGTTGGTTCATCAGCTTCCGATGCTACTGTTTCTGGGGTAGATGCTACCTGTATGTCGGGTTCATCACCAGGTACGCAAGACATGGGGTTGACTCGTTCCTGTGACTCTAGGATCTGGTCAACATGGCGTCTCACAATGTTCTCCCCAACATCCACTGTGTACATGAGTGGCCCCTGCCGTGTGCATATTGTTCCTGGTTGCCATTTCTCTTCGGTAGTCGCGGGCCAAGACTGGTTGCCCTACATTGAAGCTCCTTGTCGGCTTCTCATTGATTTGCTGGAATTGCTTATTCTCAACATCTCTTCGTACATTTGGTCTGAGCAAATCCAGACGAGATCTCAACCTTCGGTTAAAGAACATCATGGCCAGGGTCTGGTTGGTGACTGCATGTGTCGCATTTCTGTAGGCTAACAGGAAATTGTCCACCTTATGCTGCAGTGGAATGTCGTCATCGCACATGGCCCTTACTGCTTTTTTAAAGGTTTGTACGAACCTCTCAGCCAATCCATTTGTGGCTGGATGATACGGGGCGGATGTGTAATGCCTTACCCCATTCCTTTTCATAAATCTTCGAAACTCTTCGGACACAAACTGTGGTCCGTTATCAGAGCAAATCTGCTCTGGCAAGCCATTCCTGGCAAATATGGTCCGTAGGACTGCAATAGTTTTCTCCGTGGTGGTGGAGGACATTTTGATCACCTCATGCCATTTCGAGTGCGCATCCACGGCTATTAAAAACATTGAGTCCATGAATGGACCAGCAAAATCAATATGCACCCGTTGCCATGGAGATGAGGGCCACTCCCATGGGTGTAGAGGGGCATGTGGTGGTGCATTTTGGACCTTCTGGCATCCTGAGCAGCTCTTTGTCAGGTCCTCGATTTGCTTATCGATCCCCGGCCACCACACATAAGCCCTAGCAAGGCTTTTCATTTTCACCCCTCCCAGATGGCCTTCGTGAAGCTCATTGAGCGCACTCTCCCTTAACTTGGGTGAAATTACCACTCGGGATCCACACATCAAGGTCCCCTGGCATACTGACAGCTGTTCTCTTCTGGATGAGAATGCTGGCAACAGTGAGTCGCCATGTGTTGGCCATCCCTTCACCGTCAAGTCATATACCCGAGACAGTGTCGGGTCATTTCGGGTCTCCTTCTCTATATCAGCGTTAGTTACTGGCAAGCGTTCAATTAAAGTTGAATAAAATATTTCGACAGGGTCCACTGCTGGTGCTTCCTCCGCAGTAGGCAGTGGCAGGCGTGATAGCCCATCAGCGTTTCCATGCTGTTTCGTGCCCTTATACTCAATTTCATATTGGTTCGCCCCTAGAAAAAGGGACCATCTTTGTAGCCGTTGCGCAGTCATCACCGGAACGCCCTTCTTTGGATTAAAGATGGAGACAAGTGGTTGGTGGTCAGTCAGCAAGGTGAACTTCTGCCCGTGCAGATAGTTGCTGAACTTTTTCACTCCCCACACTAGGCTGAGGGCCTCCCTGTCAATCTGGGCGTAGTTACGCTCAGCTGAGGTTAGTGACCGAGACGCAAAGGCTACTGGCCTCTCCGAGCCGTCCGGGAATTTGTGCGACAGCACCGCTCCAATGCCATAGGGTGATGCATCACACGCCAACCGAATTGGTAGTGCTGGGTTGAAATGAGCCAACACCTCTTTTGATGTGATCAATTCTTTGCACTTCTGGAAAGCTCATTTACATTCGTCATTCCACTTCCATGGTACCCCCGTTTGCAGCAGGGTGTTCAGTGGGTGTAGTACTGTAGACAAATTCGGCAAGAACTTATGGTAGTAGTTCACCAGCCCGAGGAACGACCTCAGTTGTGACACATTTTCCGGTGCTGGAGCCTTGACTACTGCCTCAATCTTTTCAGGGGACTTATGTAACCCCTCTTCATCAATAACGTGGCCACAATACGAGATCTGCTTCTGGAAAAACTCGCATTTGTGGCGATTAGCTCGGAGCCCATATTCCTTCAATCTAGTGAGCACCTGCTCCAGGTTGGCAAGGTGATCACTGTCATTTTCGCCCGTGACCAGGATGTCGTCCAAATAACACTGGGTCCCTGGAATCCCTTGCAGGACTTGATCCATTGCCCTTTGCCAAATAGCCGGAGCTGATGCTACCCCGAACACCAGCCGGTTGTATTGGTAGAGACCTTTATGAGTGTTGATCATGAGGTACTGTTTCGAGGCTTCTTCTACCTGCATTTGCAGGTACGCCTGGGCCAGATCAATCTTAGTGAAGCGTTTCCCTCCAGATAGCAAGGCGAAAATATCTACAATCCGCGGAAGCGGATATTGTACAGTGTGAAGGACTGGGTTCACTGTCACCTTAAAGTCCCCACAGATGCGGACCTTCTTTGGTTCCCCAGGCGTATTACTCAACGACCTCTTCATTACAGGAACGATGGGTGTAGCCCACTCGCTCCAGTCCACTTTGGACAGTACTCCTGAACGTTCCAAACCTTCCAGCTCTGCTTCGACGGCTGGGCAGATCGCATAAGGTACCGGTCTGGCCTTAAAAAACTTTGGGCTTGCATTTTCCTCTATTTTGATCGTCGCTGTTATGCCTTTTAGTGTTCCGAGTCCCTCCTGGAACACTTCTTGTGCGTCAGTTAGCATTTTTGACAGTCGTCCAGGTGTGACGTCGTCACCCTTTTTGGCATCTACAGTCAGTGCTTGTATGGAATGCCAATCTAGCTGTATCTTCCGGATCCATTCACGTCCTAGTAGTGGTGGTCCTCCATCTGGCAATACATATAGGTCCATTTTTGGTGTTTCCTTGCCGTTATATATAACGTTCACCCTTATTTTTCCTTTGGGGTAGACTCTTTGCCCCGTGTACGTCTTCAAGACAATCTCTGTATCTCTCAAGGGTATATGTGAGAATAGCCACTTGTAGTCCCTTCGGTTTATGACTGTTAGGGCTGATCCTGTGTCCAATTCCATTTTCACTTGGACTCCGGCTATCTTGAGCGTGACCCAGATAGTTTGGTGATCCTCCGTTTTGATCACATTATGTAGTTTCAGACAACCCAGCTCCTTGCTTCCAGAGTCTGTATCACTTTTCTGTTCGTCTGCACTATTCTCCGTCACCTTATGTACCTTCTTGTACTTCTCCTGTGGGGATTTCTTGCTGCTGGTTTTCTTTTCTGACCTGCAGACTCTTGCTATGTGTCCTACTTTTCCACACTGTCTGCACACTTGGTCCTTGAACCAGCAATCCTTATGGTCGTGTGTTGTTCTGCTGCAGCGATAGCACTTCACTGTTCCATATGACATTTCATTTGTGCCATATTCTTGCGGTCTCCGTTGTATCTCTGCCGCGCCCCGTGCTGCTGCTTCGTGTGATACTGCCATGCTGAAAGCCTTGTCCAGCGTAAGATCCTTTTCTGATAGAAGCCGTTTCTGGGTTCCTTCACTTTGAAGCCCACACACAAACTTGTCCCTTAAAGTATCTGCTAGTCCCGTTCCAAACTGGCAGTGTTTCGATAGCTTGCGCAGTTCCGTTAAAAACTCAGCATTACTTTCATCTTTATGCTGGTTCCTTTTGTGAAACTTAAATCTTTCCACTATCAGCAGCGGTGTGGGGTCTAAGTGGTCCTGTAGGATTGACACTATGTTTTCAAAATCCTTTTCCACTGGCTTCTCTGGGGTTACTAGGTTTCGCAGTAAGCCATATGTTTTTGCACCCATTGAATTCAACAATACCAGCGCTTTCCTGTCATCTGGCACTTCATTCGCCTTGCAGTACAGTTCTATGCGTTCGACATATGTCGTCCAATCTTCAACTTCATTGTCGAACGCTGTGACACTGCCACTCTTTGGCATCCCTGGGTGTGGTTAGACTGGCTCAAAATGGCGTCTCCCGCGCTCTCCCTTCTCCGCTGCGGCTCAAAATGGCGTCTCCCGCGCTCTCCCTTCTTCTCCGCTGCGGCTAAAAATGGCGTCTCCCACGCTTTCCTTTCTTCCCCGCTGACGCTGCTCGGCCCCTGAACACCGGCTGCGCTCTGCGCGTTTTCCTGCGCGCCTCTCTCTCGTTGACGCCGCTCGGTCCTGAACAGCGGCTGCGCCCTGTGCGCTCTACCCTCTCTCTTCTCCCGTCGATGCTGCTCGGCCTGTTTCTGTGCCATCGGTCGGCTCTAGCCATCGCTGTCCGGGAAGGGTCTGCGCCGTACCTGTTGCCAGCCCGTTTCGCTGGAGTCTCTGCTGGATGGTCGACGCCCATGCTTCTGGACTCGGCCTTCTTCTTTCACTTCTCCAGGAGCGAATCCCTGGGAGGTGATGCAGAGTTGCAGGTAGGTTTGAATCTTCTCGTCGCCAATGTTAGATCCGTGTATCTTGATGTTGTGTGTCCTTCAATAATTAGACAAGAGACTGCAGAGAACAATCAACAGGTGTTTACTGGATGAGGGTTACTCTAAAACTAACTGTACAGATCCCTACTCAGGGTTATATACAGGTGTGGTCACTGCCGGTACTACAGTATACAGGAGCTGTAAAAAGTAGTTCTCCCCTTAAAGGTACATACACTACAGCAACAGCTCCTGTAAAGCCTACAGAGATAAAAGGAGTTGACGCCGACATAGACTGGGACGATTTAGGCAGGAAGGCATTTGAATATAAATTGAAACTGCTGCAATTACTGCCGGATTTAAAACCCCGATAGAGTAATGCAGAATTTTGGTAGAAACTAAGAGAAATAAGAATATGTCACAACTTCCACAATCGGGATGTTGCAGGACTAGTAAGAGCAAAATTGAGCAAAGAAAACTGGGGTCAATTACCTCAACAATACAGGCACCACAGCGAGACAATCTGGCTTTCTTAAAAATGTACAAAGAGGGACTAAGTAGTGCCCACCAGGCCATCCTGAAAACAGGACTGGTCACAATGCAGACGTTTGACGGATTGGTCAATTGGGCAACTGAAGTAGACAACCAGCAAAAGGCTAAGGTTGCCACTGTAGAAGGACAAGTAGCAACAGTAAAGGAGACAATCGTCTGTTTTAACTGCAACAAGCCTGGGCACAGACGTCATGAATGCACATTACCTAGGAGACATGTAAAAAGGAGATGTGAAAACTGTAACAAGCCCGGACATGAACAGTGAGACTGTTGGGCGGCAGGGGGAGGAAAAGCAGGCAAGGGCCCAAGACAACAAGGGGCATCCCATAGCGAACACATAACTGAGGTCACAGACATGGCAAACGCGAACAACGACCAATTGATCGAGATCATCAAAAACTTGTCACAGAAAAGCTAGGTAGCATCGGCCCCCGGAAAAGGCACCGATCCCCGTCTATATCTGACAGCGCTGTTAGGGGGCCGGCAGTGTGATATATTAGTTGACACAGGGGCATCAGTGTCTATAACGAATTTGGATCTGCCGTGAACAAAAAGCTCCATATTGATACAAGGAGTGGGAGGGAAGAATACTCGCGCTTATAAGAGCGAGACACAACTGTTGGAAATAGGAGGGATATTCCTCCCGGTACAAATGTGGGTATGTGAGAAGGGACAATTTTAGGAGTAGATATATTGAGCGAACTAGGTCTGGGAATAGATGTACGGAACAAAACAGTATTACAAAAACGAATACCAGATGCAAAATTTGAAGATAGGATTCTGGCCAGTTACATGGCCAAGATTGGGAGCGTTAAGCGAATAGAATGGGACTGGTCACAAGAGGGAATATGGGGAGTCCTCTTCCAAGCAATAGAAGGGATATGGGCAACCTCCAAACAAGACTGTGGATTGGTCACAACCAACCCGATTGCGATACCAGGGCTTGAACACAGAGCCCACAGACAGTACCCAATAAAACCAGCAGCAAAAGAAGCAGTATACACAATAGTAACCGAGTTAGTTAAACAAGGAGTGTTAAAAGAAACCACTGCGACCACAAACTCACCAATTTGGCCGGTAGGGAAACTAGATGGATCGTATAGATTAACCATAGATTACACCGCCTTGAATAAGGTAACTCCGCGAGAACACCCGATAGTGGCAAGCCCTTCCACCATACTTAATGGTTTAAAACTGGACCACGAGATATTCACCGTTTTAGATATAGCAAACGGATTTTGGTCTATACCGTTGGCAGAGGAGTCACAGAGTAAATTTGCCTTTACTGTGGGGAATAAACAGTATACATGGACTAGGGTCCCGCAAGGATTCCATAATAGCCCAATTATTTTCCACCGTGTAATGAATCAAGCTTTGGAAAACCTAGACTTAACTGGGTACCGGCGCGTCCTCCTCCAATATGTAGATGACATAATGATAGCCTCGGAAGATGCGAAAGGGCATATGGGGGCACTACTGAGCACCCTACAGACACTCAAAGAAGCGGGATTTAAGATAAACCCCAAAAAGGCACAGGTCGGGATGTCCCAGGTAAAATACCTCGGACATGAAATCAGCCGGGGATACAAAGCACTCCCCCAGGAAAGGAAAATCGCTATAAAGACACGCCAAGGCCAGTGACCGTCTGGGGAGAAAGGAAAGTGTTGGGACTATTTAACTACTGCAGAAATGTTATATCAGACTTTGCAGGGAAAGCGGAGCCGATACAACGGTTAGTTAAGGGGGGGAGACCCGCCACTGATAAGATAGATGAGGAAATCAGAGGAACTATATCGGAGACACCCCTTGAGAGTCCCGAGAACACCTTTTCTGTAGACGGATCACGCCGGTACATAGATGGAGAGCCACACACTGGTTGGGCAGGAGTATCTGAGAACAGAGACACAGTTGCCAAGGGAGGATTAGAAGGAGGAGTCTCAGCACAACTAGCAGAATTAGTAGCCCTCACTGAGGCATTAAAATTAGCAGAAGGAAAACGAGTAAATATATATACGGACAGTAGATATGCATTTGGAGTGATACACGATTACATGACAGCCTGGAGCAGGAGAGGGTATATAACCTCCGGAGGGGGAAATATAAGGCATGAAGAAACAGTTAGAGAATTAGAGGAAGTAGCAAAGGGACCGAAGGAGGTAGCAGTGATTAAGATAAAAACTCACCGCAAGATAGAAAATGAGCACCAGAAAGGAAATATGCTAGCTGATGAAGCAGCTAGAGCAGCAACAGGCAGAATAGGAGAAGAGGAGGCGAACATTAAGGGAGTACAGGAAGAAACTGATATAGAGGAGAAGGAAACATTGGACAAAGAAAAACGGAGCCATTAGGGGAGTAGATGGAATATGGAGGAAAGATTTACGAGTAGTAGCTCCTCGCTGTATTTAAGAGAACTTGTTAAAAATATATCACGAGCCTGATCATGGAGGGCGGAACAGAATGATAAACAGATTAAGCAAAGATTGGTGGTGGAGTGGCATGGGACAGGATGTAGCAAGATATTGCTGACGTTGCATCATTTGTGGACAGCATAACCCTGGGAGGCCCATAAAGGTTAAAATGGCACACCAGCCTTGACCCAAGGGCCCCTGGGAAAATATCCAGATAGACTTTACCGGACCCTTACCCAGTAGTCGAGGGAAGAAAGACTGCTTGGTGATTATAGATCAGTTCACTAGGTGGGTAGAAGCATTCCCGACTCGAGATTGCAGTGCAAAGATAGTGGCCCAAATACTCGCATATGATGTAATCCCAAGATGGGGGTCCTGCTGCAGATCGACTTGGATCAGGGAACACACTTCACAGAAAAGGTCATGAAAGAAGCCTGTAGACAACTAGGAATAAGGCAGAGATTCCCCATCCCATATCATCCACAAAGTTCAGAAATGGTAGAACGCATGAACCGAACCCTAAAAACAGCATTAGCCAAAGCTATAGCCGAAACAGGACAGGGATGGGTGGACGTCCTTCCATGTATCCTAATGAGACTAAGAGCAACCCCAAACAGAGTAACTGGATTAACACCGTATGAACTCATGATCGGACGAGCAATGCACTTACCGGAGGGAGTAGCATCCGGCAGCGAGGGACTGGGACCCATGAAGGATAGAATTAGAAGTTATGTTCAAACATTAGACAACCAGTTGAAAGAACTTAGACAAGAGGTAAAGGCGCAACAGGACATTAGAGATAAGGATTACAAACCCCAAGGGGTATTAGAGCCCTTACCAGAGGTGGGCAAATGAGTGTTTGTCAAAGTCGCACCAGAAAGGTCAGGATTCTCCCCTAGATGGACCGGACCATTTGAAGTCATCATGACCAGTGACACGTGCGCATGCGTAGACATGAGAGGAAAGGGTAGATGGAAACATTGGACACAACTGAAACGATACAACAATAACCCATCTGACCTTAAATCCCACAGGAACAGTGGAATAAACACCGGAGATAAACTAACATCTGGTGACGACCAGATTTCTGCTTAAGTTACAGGTAACATGGGCCTCGTACGATGGACACTTGAGGCACCCACCCTAAGTTCTACCTACAGAATGTTGCCATACACCACGATCCTGATAGTACTAGGAGCAGAAAACCTTCTGAGAAATCGCAAACATCCAGAGGACCAGTCGGAGAGAGAGTATATCTGATGGGTATATTCCGTCGGAAGAGCACCATCTGGACCAATTTTCCCAGATCGGGCCGAACATTTTGCGGGTGTAAGGGAACCCAACCCACGATATTGGGCATTGAGTTAAAGTACAATAGGACCTTGTGTATTGAATGTGGTAGTAATAGGGTATGGGCGAACCTACAGACATATCAGAGAGGTATGTGGATTAAGTTTAGGTATCTACCAGGGATGCCACAGATACTACATGCCTGTAGAAACATGTGGTCACGCGTTAACTAATTGCGGTGCCTCGACACACAGGGTTCCGCCGTCATAAGCGAGGTTTAGTCAATGGTGTACTGACTGGCGTAAATACCGACACGTCCCTTATAAATGCCCTGGATATCCAATCCGTGAAAGCATGCTACCACCATTAACCGCTTAATTGACCGAGAATACGAGGATGCCACCAATGGGGTGAAGCGAAACACTTGTCATGCATATGGGGGATGGATGATAGGACAAGTCCGACACAACCTGGACCAGATGCAGACAGGCAGGGTCCCCGACTGGATCAATAGTACCCACCTACTGCAGTTGGCACAGCACCCAGGATCACTGGATGGCTGTATACTAAAGGGCATGACAAGGGTCTACCCTGTGACAGGTGGGTGCACTGACTCTCACACCTCGCTGGTAGGGATAGTGCTTATGATCCCGGTGATGACTGGAGATGCAAAACCATACCCGCAGTACGAGGTAGAGAACATAGGACTGATCAGGGGAAGGGACTACCTGCGGTATTACCCAATGGATCAATACGCGATCAAAAGAAATGGAACCATGAGAGGGGTCTCATTGATTGGGTGCCGCAGGGAAGGAAGCCTCATGATCTGCCCACGCCCGGTGGGGCAAGGTAGTAAGGATGGGTGCGGGTTCAATCAGATTGTCGGATATGTGCTGGGAATAAGCCCAGCGGAATCTGAACCAACCCACTCTGCCTACTGGGGAAAGGGCGAGTATTGCGTGATGACAAACCAATGGACGTACGATTATGGCGGATTGACATGCGAAATCGCTAACCCTAACTTTTGTTTCACCCCCAGCCTACCCGTGACAATCGGGCGTGCACGGATGACGTACATTCATGCACGAAGAACTATTACCCTGAATCTGACAGACGAGTTAAGGGCAGATTTGGGGCTGTATGAGGAAGACCTCGCAGCACCCATACCTCATCTCCCCGAGAATCTGAGGGAGATAAAGGACCCTCTACGGGAGAACATGAAACGGTACCATCTCCTAAAACAAGAGTTACAGGAACTAGACAAAGAGATTGAAACCGAACTCCGTAAGATACCGTGGTATGAAACAGCCTGGAACTGGGGTTAAATGTAGATATCCATCCTTGGATTCGCATCATCTCTCATGTACTGGTAGCGCTACAATTAATATTAGCATTAGGTTGGCTTACAATGACTTGTGCTGCTTGCTCGAAGCGTAGAAATAAAGGGTTAACAATGCAGCTTGCACACTAGAAATGGTTGAGACAGCGACCAGCAGAGATCAGACACGTTGACCACAAAGTTTTGATGCTTTTGAACGTTAGATGAAATTATCTCAGAAGCACCAACCACAAACTATGGACATGTGGTTTTACTAACGGTCACAAAATACAATAACAGGTGAGATCATAAAGATCATGTGATAATAACATATAGGCGAAAGATTGTGTGACGCGAGATAGGGAATTAGCCAAACAGCAACTGTGCACGCAGGCCTTAAGCCAATTAAAACAGTGTAATGGAATATGCACGAGGGTAACACGACATTTGAACGCTTACTGTATAATTTTGGAGAAGTCTGCTGGTGTGCTAGTTAAAGATTATCTCCCCACCGGTGCAATAAAGACCATTTGACTATCGATCTAAAAACCTTGTGTCGAGTGTTGGTTTAAAATACTCCACAACAGTGCCGTTGTAAGAAACTCATCTATGCTACCTTTGCCCATTTGATTTTTCCAGTCTATATGCAGATTAAAATCCCCATGATTATTGCTGTACCCTTCTGACAAGCTCCCATTATTTCTTCTACCAGAACTGAGAGGTTATAACTATCTGGAAAGACTGAACAATCTGATGCACTTTTCTCTAAAAAAAAAGAGAAGCCTGAGGAGTGACCTGATAGAGGTCTAAGATTATGAAGGAGCTTGATAGGGTAGAGGTAGAGAAGATATTTCCACTTGTGGAGGAATCCAAAACTAGGGGACATGAATATAAGAACATAAGAAATAGGAGCAGGAGTAGGCCAATCGGCCCCTCGAGCCTGCTCCGCCATTCAATAAGATCATGGCTGATCTGATCCTAACCGCCAATCCACAATCACAGAACCATCTCCTGGATCTAACAGAATTAGACACATGAAATAGGAGCAGGATCAGGCTACACGGCCCCTGGGCCCGCTCCGCTACCCACAGGGCCATGACCGATCCGAACCTAGACTCATGTCCAAATTCCTGCCCGCTCCCCGTAACCCTTAATTCCCTTTACTTCTAGGAAACTGTCTATTTCTGTTTTAAATTTATGTAATGATGTAGCTTCTACAGCTTTTTGGGGCAGCATATTCCATGGACCTACCACCCTCTGAGTGAAGTAGTTCCTCCTCATCTCAGTTTTGAAAGAGCAGCCCCTTATTCTAAGACTATGCCCCCTAGTTCTAGTTTCACCCAGCATCGGGAACATCTTCCCCGCATCCACCCGATCCAACCCCTTCACAATCTTATATGTTTCAATAAGATCGCCTCTCATTCTTCTGAACTCCAATGAGTAGAGTCCCAATCTACTCAACCTCTCCTCATATGTCCATCCCCGGGATTAACCGAGTGAACCTTCTTTGTACTGACTCGAGAGCAAGTATGTCCTTTCTTAAGTATGGACACCAAAACTGTACGCAGTATTCCAGGTGCGGTCTCACCAATACCTTGTACAACTGAAGCAATACCTCCCTATTTTTATATTCTATCCCCCTAGCAATGAAAGCCAACATTCCATTGGCCTTCTTAATCACTTGCTGCACCTGCATACTAACCTTTTGAGTTTCGTGCACCAGGACCCCCAGATCCCTTTGTACTTCAGTACTTTCCAGTTTCTTGCCATTAAGATAATAACTTGCTCTACGATTTTTCCTGCCAAAGTGCATAACCTCACACTTTCCAGTATTGTATTCCATCTGCCAAATCTCTGCCCACTTACTTAGCCTGTCTATGTCCCCTTGCAGGTTTTTTATGTCCTCCTCACTCACTACTTTCCCTCCCATCTTAGTATCATCTGCAAACTTTGATATGTTACACTCGGTCCCCTCCTCCAAATCGTTAATATAGATTGTAAAGAGTTGGGGACCCAGCACTGACCCCTGCGGAACACCACTAGTTACTGATTGCCAGTCTGAGAATGAACCATTTATCCCAACTCTCTGCCTTCTGTTAGATAGCCAATCCTCTATTCATGCCAGAATATTACCCCCAATCCCGTGATTTTTTATCTTAAGCAATAATCTTTTGTGTGGCACCTTGTCAAATGCCTTTTGGAAGTCTAAATACACTACATCCACTGGTTCCCCTTTATCCACCCTATACGTTACTTCCTCAAAGAACTCCAGCAAATTTGTCAAACATGACTTCCCCTTCATAAAACCATGCTGACTTTGTCCTATTAAATTATGATTATCCAAATGTCCTGTTACTGTCTCCTTAATAATGGACTCCAAAATTTTACCTACCACAGATGTTAGGCTAACCGGTCTATAGTTTCCAGCCTTCTGTCTACTGCCCTTTTTAAATAAGGGTGTTACATTAGCAGTTTTCCAGTCTGCCGGGACCTTTGCTGAGTCCAGGGAGTTTTGGAAAATTATTACCAATGCATCCACAATCCCTACCGCCACTTCCCTCAAGACCCTAGGATGTAAGCCATCAGGTCCAGGTGATTTATCTGCCTCGAGTCCCATTATTTTACCGAGTACCACTTCCTTAGTGATTTTGATCGTGTTTAGCTCCTCCCCCCCTATAGCCCCCTGTTTGTCCAGTGTTGGGATATTCTTAGTGTCTTCTACTGTAAAGACTGATACAAAATATTCATTCAGTGTTTTTGCCATCTCCATATTTCCCACCATTAATTTCCCGGTCTCATCCTCTAAGGGACCAACATTTACTTTAGCCACCCTTTTTCTTTTTATATAACTATAAAAACTCTTACTATCTGTTTTTATATTTTTTGCTAATTTACTTTCATAATCTATCTTCCCTTTCTTAATCAATCTTTTTGTTATTTTTTGCTGTCTTTTAAAGTTTTCCCAATCCTCTATCCTCCCACTAGATTTGGCTACCTTATATGCCCTTGTTTTTAGTTGAATACTATCCTTAATGTCTTCACTTAGCCACGGATGGCTGTCTTTTCTTTTACACCCTTTTCTTCTCAGTGGAATATATTTTTTTTGGAAGTTGTAAAATAACTCCTTAACTGTACACCACTGATCATGTATCGTCTTACCCTTTAATCTATTTTCCCAATCCACTCTACTCAATTCCGCTCTCATACCTTCATAGTCTCCTTTATTCAAGCTTAGCACGCTTGTTTGAGATCCAACCTTCTCACCCTCTAATTGAATATGGAATTCAACCATGTTATGGTCACTCATTCCAAGGGGATCCTTTACTAGGACATTTTTAATTAATCCCATCTCGTTACACAGGACCAGATCTAAGGTTGCTTGCCCCCTGGTCGGTTCAGTTACATACTGCTCAAGAAACCCATCCCTAATACACTCAATGAACTCATCCTCAAGGCAGCCCTGCCCAATTTGATTTGTCCAATTAATATGATAGTTAAAATCCCCCATAATTATAGATGTTCCCTTATTACAAGCCTCAACTATTTCCTGATTGATACTCCGTCCAACAGAGTTGCCACTGTTCGGAGGCCTATAGACTACGCCCACTAGTGTTTTTTTCCCCTTATTATTCCTTACCTCCACCCAAACTGTTTCATTATCCTGATCTTTTGACCCAATATCATTTCTCTGTATTACAGTGATTCCTTCCTTTATTAACATAGCCACCCCACCTCCCCTTCCTTCCTGCCTGTCCTTCCTGATCGTTAAATAGCCTGGTATGTTTAATTCCCAGGCATTGTCACCCTGCAGCCATGTTTCTGTAATGGCCACAAGATCATACCCATATGTAGTTATTTGTGCCATTAACTCGTCTATTTTGTTACGAATGCTACGTGCATTCAGATAGAGAACTTTCAAAGATGTTTTGTGACACTTAGTTCCTGCTTTTGCCCTTTTTATTACTTTACCTTTTACTCCATACCTTCTGCCCCTTCCTGACACGCTCTGGTTTTTAATTTCCCCACTGCTACCTAAGTCTATGACCTTCTCTGTTGTCATTTTTATTATTTGCTCTCTAGGAACCTCCCCCCCACCAGTTAGTTTAAAGCCCTCTCTACAGCCCTAGTTATATGATCCGCCAGGACTCTAGTCCCAGCACTGGCCAAGTGAAGCCCATCCCAACGGAACAGCTCCCTCCTGCCCCAGTACTGGTGCCAGTGTCCCAGGAAGCAAAACCCATTTCTCCCACACCAGTCTTTGAGCCACGCATTTAACTCTCTAATTTTATTTGTCCTAGCCAAATTCGCTCGTGGCTCAGGTAATAATTACCCTTGTGGTTCTGCTTTTTAATTTGGCCCCTAGCTGCTCAAACTCCCTCAGCAGAACCTCCTTCCTTGTCCTATCTATGTCGTTGGTACCAACATGGACCACGACAACTGGATCCTCCCCCTCCCACTCCAAGTTTCTCTCCAGTCCAGAGGAGATGTCCTTAACCCTGGCACCGGGCAGGCAACACAGCCTTCGGGACTCTCGCTCTCGGCTGCAAAGAACTCTATCTATCCCCCTAATGATACTATCCCCTACCACTACAACATTTCTTTTAACTCCCCCCACTTGAATGGCCCCCTGCTCCACGGTGCTGTGGCCAGGTTGCTCATCCTCCCTACAGTCCCTGCTCCTGTCCCCACAGGGAGTAAGAGCCTCGAACCTGTTAGACAAGTGCAAGGGCTGCGGCTCCTCCAACACTACCTCCTGGATCCCCGTACCTGCCTCACTTCTAGTCACACCATCCTGACCCTGGCCACGGACTACATCTGAATTAATTAATCTAATTGGTGTGACTACCTCGTGATACACAGAGTCCAGGTAACCCTCCCCCTCCCTGATGTGTCTCAGTGTTTGAAGTTCGGACTCCAGCTCTTCAACACGGACATGAATATGATAGTCACTAATAAATCCAGTAAGGAATTCAGGAGAAACTTCTTTACCCAGAGAGTGATGAGAATGTAGAACTCGCTACCACAAGGAGTAGTTGAGGTGAAGCTTGATAAGTACTTGAGGGAGAAAGGAATAGAATGTTATGCTGATAGGGTTGGATGAAGTAGGGTGGGAGGAAGCTCATGTGGAGCATGAACACTGGCATAGACCAGTTGGGCTGAATAGCTGGTTTCTGTGCTGTAAATACTATGTCTATGTAAAGCATTGCTGTGGTGAGATAGCCAACAGAGTGGCCCCGAGAGAGAGCATGCACTGTCTGCTTGAGGCCTTTCGCGACCGGTGGGCACTGCAGGGACTGGAGTGGTCAATACAGCAAATTATCTCATTTAATTTGATTTTTTAATGAATTGGGTGTTTATTGTTTGTGCCCCTTTCAGGAGCCCTTTGGTTAGTTAATTTTATTTGGGTTGATGACACTGGGGCAACCCAGTGTCTCCTTATTGGTCCAATTAAAAGAGACAACCAACCGATTCTACACCATGAATTCACGAGGAAAAGGCTTTACAGTCTGAGTTTGCTCATCACAAGATGGATGGATTACTATTAGCAGGAAGGTTTGGGGAATCCCGGGTTTGAGATTTGGTGCTCAAGTCTCTGGAGTGGGCCTATTTTGATGGAACAATAATCCCCTGACTCAGGGTAATTGAGCCACGGCTAACGCCCCTTTCTGTCACGATTTCACATTGGAAATTGCTCTGCCACCATTTCCTATTCATTCCGGCTGAGGTGACCGGTGCAAGCACTGGCAAGCTGCAGGCCCGGTCAGGCAGAGTGAGGCCTTGTCTGTTGCCAGGGGAACCGCCACACGGCAGCGTTCTCCACCGAGGTCCCGCCCTCCGTTTCCCCGGTAACCAGAGAGCGGGCGGAGCGAGGGGCAATGGCGGGCGACTGCAGCAGCGAGAGAGGGGCGGCGATCTACCGGACCCGCGACCCGCTGAAAAACCTCCGCATCCGGTAACGGTGCGACTCCCATGGGGGGAGTGAGATTAATGCAGGGTTGGGGGGAGGAGAGAGAGATTAATGCAGGGTTGGGGGGAGGAGAGAGAGATGAATGCAGGGTTGGGGGGAGGAGAGAGAGATTAATGCAGGGTTGGGGGGAGGAGAGAGATTAATGCAGGGTTGGGGGGAGGAGAGAGAGATGAATGCAGGGTTGTGGGGGAGGAGAGAGAGATGAATGCAGGGTTGTGGGGGAGGAGAGAGAGATGAATGCAGGGTTGTGGGGGAGGAGAGAGAGATGAATGCAGGGTTGTGGGGGAGGAGAGAGAGATGAATGCAGGGTTGTGGGGGAGGAGAGAGAGATGAATGCAGGGTTGGGGGGAGGAGAGAGAGATGAATGCAGGGTTAGGGGGAGGAGAGAGAGATGAATGCAGGGTTGGGGGGAGGAGAGAGAGATGAATGCAGGGTTGGGGGGAGGAGAGAGAGATGAATGCAGGGTTGGGGGGAGGAGAGAGAGATGAATGCAGGGTTGGGGGGAGGAGAGAGAGAGAGATGAATGCAGGGTTGGGGGGAGGAGAGAGATGAATGCAGGGTTGGGGGGAGGAGAGAGATGAATGCAGGGTTGGGGGGAGGAGAGAGATGAATGCAGGGTTGGGGGGAGGAGAGAGATGAATGCAGGGTTGGGGGGAGGAGAGAGAGATGAATGCAGGGTTGGGGGAGGAGAGAGAGATGAATGCAGGGTTGGGGGGAGGAGAGAGAGATGAATGCAGGGTTGGGGGGAGGAGAGAGAGATGAATGCAGGGTTGGGGGGAGGAGAGAGAGATGAATGCAGGGTTGGGGGGAGGAGAGAGAGATGAATGCAGGGTTGGGGGGAGGAGAGAGAGATGAATGCAGGGTTGGGGGGAGGAGAGAGAGATGAATGCAGGGTTGGGGGGAGGAGAGAGAGATGAATGCAGGGTTGGGGGGAGGGGAGAGAGATGAATGCAGGGTTGGGGGGAGGGGAGAGAGATGAATGCAGGGTTGGGGGGAGGGGAGAGAGATGAATGCAGGGTTGGGGGAGGGGAGAGAGATGAATGCAGGGTTGGGGGGAGGAGAGAGATGAATGCAGGGTTGGGGGGAGGAGAGAGATGAATGCAGGGTTGGGGGGAGGAGAGAGAGATGAATGCAGGGTTGGGGGAGGAGAGAGAGATGAATGCAGGGTTGGGGGGAGGAGAGAGAGATGAATGCAGGGTTGGGGGGAGGAGAGAGAGATGAATGCAGGGTTGGGGGGAGGAGAGAGAGATGAATGCAGGGTTGGGGGGAGGAGAGAGAGATGAATGCAGGGTTGGGGGGAGGAGAGAGAGATGAATGCAGGGTTGGGGGGAGGAGAGAGAGATGAATGCAGGGTTGGGGGGAGGAGAGAGAGATGAATGCAGGGTTGGGGGGAGGAGAGAGAGATGAATGCAGGGTTGGGGGGAGGAGAGAGAGATGAATGCAGGGTTGGGGGGAGGAGAGAGAGATGAATGCAGGGTTGGGGGGAGGAGAGAGAGATGAATGCAGGGTTGGGGGGAGGAGAGAGAGATGAATGCAGGGTTGGGGGGAGGAGAGAGAGATGAATGCAGGGTTGGGGGGAGGAGAGAGAGATGAATGCAGGGTTGGGGGGAGGAGAGAGAGATGAATGCAGGGTTGGGGGGAGGAGAGAGAGATGAATGCAGGGTTGGGGGGAGGAGAGAGAGATGAATGCAGGGTTGGGGGGAGGAGAGAGAGATGAATGCAGGGTTGGGGGGAGGAGAGAGAGATGAATGCAGGGTTGGGGGGAGGAGAGAGAGATGAATGCAGGGTTGGGGGGAGGAGAGAGAGATGAATGCAGGGTTGGGGGGAGGAGAGAGAGATGAATGCAGGGTTGGGGGGAGGAGAGAGAGATGAATGCAGGGTTGGGGGGAGGAGAGAGAGATGAATGCAGGGTTGGGGGGAGGAGAGAGAGATGAATGCAGGGTTGGGGGGAGGAGAGAGAGATGAATGCAGGGTTGGGGGGAGGAGAGAGAGATGAATGCAGGGTTGGGGGGAGGAGAGAGAGATGAATGCAGGGTTGGGGGGAGGAGAGAGAGATGAATGCAGGGTTGGGGGGAGGAGAGAGAGATGAATGCAGGGTTGGGGGGAGGAGAGAGAGATGAATGCAGGGTTGGGGGGAGGAGAGAGAGATGAATGCAGGGTTGGGGGGAGGAGAGAGAGATGAATGCAGGGTTGGGGGGAGGAGAGAGAGATGAATGCAGGGTTGGGGGGAGGAGAGAGAGATGAATGCAGGGTTGGGGGGAGGAGAGAGAGATGAATGCAGGGTTGGGGGGAGGAGAGAGAGATGAATGCAGGGTTGGGGGGAGGAGAGAGAGATGAATGCAGGGTTGGGGGGAGGAGAGAGAGATGAATGCAGGGTTGGGGGGAGGAGAGAGAGATGAATGCAGGGTTGGGGGGAGGAGAGAGAGATGAATGCAGGGTTGGGGGGAGGAGAGAGAGATGAATGCAGGGTTGGGGGGAGGAGAGAGAGATGAATGCAGGGTTGGGGGGAGGAGAGAGAGATGAATGCAGGGTTGGGGGGAGGAGAGAGAGATGAATGCAGGGTTGGGGGGAGGAGAGAGAGATGAATGCAGGGTTGGGGGGAGGAGAGAGAGATGAATGCAGGGTTGGGGGGAGGAGAGAGAGATGAATGCAGGGTTGGGGGGAGGAGAGAGAGATGAATGCAGGGTTGGGGGGAGGAGAGAGAGATGAATGCAGGGTTGGGGGGAGGAGAGAGAGATGAATGCAGGGTTGGGGGGAGGAGAGAGAGATGAATGCAGGGTTGGGGGGAGGAGAGAGAGATGAATGCAGGGTTGGGGGGAGGAGAGAGAGATGAATGCAGGGTTGGGGGGAGGAGAGAGAGATGAATGCAGGGTTGGGGGGAGGAGAGAGAGATGAATGCAGGGTTGGGGGGAGGAGAGAGAGATGAATGCAGGGTTGGGGGGAGGAGAGAGAGATGAATGCAGGGTTGGGGGGAGGAGAGAGAGATGAATGCAGGGTTGGGGGGAGGAGAGAGAGATGAATGCAGGGTTGGGGGGAGGAGAGAGAGATGAATGCAGGGTTGGGGGGAGGAGAGAGAGATGAATGCAGGGTTGGGGGGAGGAGAGAGAGATGAATGCAGGGTTGGGGGGAGGAGAGAGAGATGAATGCAGGGTTGGGGGGAGGAGAGAGAGATGAATGCAGGGTTGGGGGGAGGAGAGAGAGATGAATGCAGGGTTGGGGGGAGGAGAGAGAGATGAATGCAGGGTTGGGGGGAGGAGAGAGAGATGAATGCAGGGTTGGGGGGAGGAGAGAGAGATGAATGCAGGGTTGGGGGGAGGAGAGAGAGATGAATGCAGGGTTGGGGGGAGGAGAGAGAGATGAATGCAGGGTTGGGGGGAGGAGAGAGAGATGAATGCAGGGTTGGGGGGAGGAGAGAGAGATGAATGCAGGGTTGGGGGGAGGAGAGAGAGATGAATGCAGGGTTGGGGGGAGGAGAGAGAGATGAATGCAGGGTTGGGGGGAGGAGAGAGAGATGAATGCAGGGTTGGGGGGAGGAGAGAGAGATGAATGCAGGGTTGGGGGGAGGAGAGAGAGATGAATGCAGGGTTGGGGGGAGGAGAGAGAGATGAATGCAGGGTTGGGGGGAGGAGAGAGAGATGAATGCAGGGTTGGGGGGAGGAGAGAGAGATGAATGCAGGGTTGGGGGGAGGAGAGAGAGATGAATGCAGGGTTGGGGGGAGGAGAGAGAGATGAATGCAGGGTTGGGGGGAGGAGAGAGAGATGAATGCAGGGTTGGGGGGAGGAGAGAGAGATGAATGCAGGGTTGGGGGGAGGAGAGAGAGATGAATGCAGGGTTGGGGGGAGGAGAGAGAGATGAATGCAGGGTTGGGGGGAGGAGAGAGAGATGAATGCAGGGTTGGGGGGAGGAGAGAGAGATGAATGCAGGGTTGGGGGGAGGAGAGAGAGATGAATGCAGGGTTGGGGGGAGGAGAGAGAGATGAATGCAGGGTTGGGGGGAGGAGAGAGAGATGAATGCAGGGTTGGGGGGAGGAGAGAGAGATGAATGCAGGGTTGGGGGGAGGAGAGAGAGATGAATGCAGGGTTGGGGGGAGGAGAGAGAGATGAATGCAGGGTTGGGGGGAGGAGAGAGAGATGAATGCAGGGTTGGGGGGAGGAGAGAGAGATGAATGCAGGGTTGGGGGGAGGAGAGAGAGATGAATGCAGGGTTGGGGGGAGGAGAGAGAGATGAATGCAGGGTTGGGGGGAGGAGAGAGAGATGAATGCAGGGTTGGGGGGAGGAGAGAGAGATGAATGCAGGGTTGGGGGGAGGAGAGAGAGATGAATGCAGGGTTGGGGGGAGGAGAGAGAGATGAATGCAGGGTTGGGGGGAGGAGAGAGAGATGAATGCAGGGTTGGGGGGAGGAGAGAGAGATGAATGCAGGGTTGGGGGGAGGAGAGAGAGATGAATGCAGGGTTGGGGGGAGGAGAGAGAGATGAATGCAGGGTTGGGGGGAGGAGAGAGAGATGAATGCAGGGTTGGGGGGAGGAGAGAGAGATGAATGCAGGGTTGGGGGGAGGAGAGAGAGATGAATGCAGGGTTGGGGGGAGGAGAGAGAGATGAATGCAGGGTTGGGGGGAGGAGAGAGAGATGAATGCAGGGTTGGGGGGAGGAGAGAGAGATGAATGCAGGGTTGGGGGGAGGAGAGAGAGATGAATGCAGGGTTGGGGGGAGGAGAGAGAGATGAATGCAGGGTTGGGGGGAGGAGAGAGAGATGAATGCAGGGTTGGGGGGAGGAGAGAGAGATGAATGCAGGGTTGGGGGGAGGAGAGAGAGATGAATGCAGGGTTGGGGGGAGGAGAGAGAGATGAATGCAGGGTTGGGGGGAGGAGAGAGAGATGAATGCAGGGTTGGGGGGAGGAGAGAGAGATGAATGCAGGGTTGGGGGGAGGAGAGAGAGATGAATGCAGGGTTGGGGGGAGGAGAGAGAGATGAATGCAGGGTTGGGGGGAGGAGAGAGAGATGAATGCAGGGTTGGGGGGAGGAGAGAGAGATGAATGCAGGGTTGGGGGGAGGAGAGAGAGATGAATGCAGGGTTGGGGGGAGGAGAGAGAGATGAATGCAGGGTTGGGGGGAGGAGAGAGAGATGAATGCAGGGTTGGGGGGAGGAGAGAGAGATGAATGCAGGGTTGGGGGGAGGAGAGAGAGATGAATGCAGGGTTGGGGGGAGGAGAGAGAGATGAATGCAGGGTTGGGGGGAGGAGAGAGAGATGAATGCAGGGTTGGGGGGAGGAGAGAGAGATGAATGCAGGGTTGGGGGGAGGAGAGAGAGATGAATGCAGGGTTGGGGGGAGGAGAGAGAGATGAATGCAGGGTTGGGGGGAGGAGAGAGAGATGAATGCAGGGTTGGGGGGAGGAGAGAGAGATGAATGCAGGGTTGGGGGGAGGAGAGAGAGATGAATGCAGGGTTGGGGGGAGGAGAGAGAGATGAATGCAGGGTTGGGGGGAGGAGAGAGAGATGAATGCAGGGTTGGGGGGAGGAGAGAGAGATGAATGCAGGGTTGGGGGGAGGAGAGAGAGATGAATGCAGGGTTGGGGGGAGGAGAGAGAGATGAATGCAGGGTTGGGGGGAGGAGAGAGAGATGAATGCAGGGTTGGGGGGAGGAGAGAGAGATGAATGCAGGGTTGGGGGGAGGAGAGAGAGATGAATGCAGGGTTGGGGGGAGGAGAGAGAGATGAATGCAGGGTTGGGGGGAGGAGAGAGAGATGAATGCAGGGTTGGGGGGAGGAGAGAGAGATGAATGCAGGGTTGGGGGGAGGAGAGAGAGATGAATGCAGGGTTGGGGGAGGAGAGAGAGATGAATGCAGGGTTGGGGGGAGGAGAGAGAGATGAATGCAGGGTTGGGGGGAGGAGAGAGAGATGAATGCAGGGTTGGGGGGAGGAGAGAGAGATGAATGCAGGGTTGGGGGGAGGAGAGAGAGATGAATGCAGGGTTGGGGGGAGGAGAGAGAGATGAATGCAGGGTTGGGGGGAGGAGAGAGAGATGAATGCAGGGTTGGGGGGAGGAGAGAGAGATGAATGCAGGGTTGGGGGGAGGAGAGAGAGATGAATGCAGGGTTGGGGGGAGGAGAGAGAGATGAATGCAGGGTTGGGGGGAGGAGAGAGAGATGAATGCAGGGTTGGGGGGAGGAGAGAGAGATGAATGCAGGGTTGGGGGGAGGAGAGAGAGATGAATGCAGGGTTGGGGGGAGGAGAGAGAGATGAATGCAGGGTTGGGGGGAGGAGAGAGAGATGAATGCAGGGTTGGGGGAGGAGAGAGAGATGAATGCAGGGTTGGGGGGAGGAGAGAGAGATGAATGCAGGGTTGGGGGGAGGAGAGAGAGATGAATGCAGGGTTGGGGGGAGGAGAGAGAGATGAATGCAGGGTTGGGGGGAGGAGAGAGAGATGAATGCAGGGTTAGGAGAGAGAGATGAATGCAGGGTTGGGGGAGAGAGAGAGATGAATGCAGGGTTGGGGGGAGGAGAGAGGAGATGAATGCAGGGTTGGGGGAGGAGAGAGAGATGAATGCAGGGTTGGGGGGAGGAGAGAGAGATGAATGCAGGGTTGGGGGGAGGAGAGAGAGATGAATGCAGGGTTGGGGGGAGGAGAGAGAGATGAATGCAGGGTTGGGGGGAGGAGAGAGAGATGAATGCAGGGTTGGGGGGAGGAGAGAGAGATGAATGCAGGGTTGGGGGAGGAGAGAGATGATGCAGGGTTGGGGGAGGAGAGAGAGATGAATGCAGGGTTGGGGGGAGGAGAGAGAGATGAATGCAGGGTTGGGGGAGGAGAGAGAGATGAATGCAGGGTTGGGGGAGGAGAGAGAGATGAATGCAGGGTTGGGGGAGGAGAGAGAGATGAATGCAGGGTTGGGGGAGGAGAGAGAGATGAATGCAGGGTTGGGGGGAGGAGAGAGAGATGAATGCAGGGTTGGGGGGAGGAGAGAGAGATGAATGCAGGGTTGGGGGAGGAGAGAGAGATGAATGCAGGGTTGGGGGAGGAGAGAGAGATGAATGCAGGGTTGGGGGGAGGAGAGAGAGATGAATGCAGGGTTGGGGGGAGGAGAGAGAGATGAATGCAGGTTGGGGAGGAGAGAGAGATGATGCAGGGTGGGGGAGAGAGAGATGAATGCAGGGTTGGGGGGAGGAGAGAGAGATGAATGCAGGGTTGGGGGAGGAGAGAGAGATGAATGCAGGGTTGGGGGGGAGGAGAAGTGAGATTAATGCAGGGTTGGGGGAGGAGAAAGAGAGATTAATGCAGGGCGATGTGGGGGAGGAGAGAGAGATTAATGCAAGGCGATGTGGGGGGAGGAGAGAGTGAGATTAATGCAGGCGATGTGGGGGGAGGAGAGTGAGAGATTAATGCAGGGCGATGTGGGGGGAGGAGAGAGTGAGATTAATGCAGGGCGATGGGGGAGGAGAGAGTGAGATTAATGCAGGGCGATGTGGGGGGAGGAGAGAGTGAGATTAATGCAGGGCGATGTGGGGGGAGGAGAGAGTGAGATTAATGCAGGGCGTGTGGGGGGAGGGAGAGTGAGATTAATGCAGGGCGATGTGGGGGGAGGAGCGAGAGAGATTAATGCAGGGCGATGTGGGGGAGGAGAGTGAGAGATTAATGCAGGGCGATGTGGGGGGAGGAGAGAGTGAGATTAATGCAGGGCGATGTGGGGGGAGGAGAGAGTGAGATTAATGCAGGGCGATGTGGGGGGAGGAGAGAGTGAGATTAATGCAGGGCGATGTGGGGGGAGGAGAGAGTGAGATTAATGCAGGGCGATGTGGGGGGAGGAGAGAGTGAGATTAATGCAGGGCGATGTGGGGGGAGGAGCGAGTGAGATTAATGCAGGGCGATGTGGGGGGAGGAGAGAGTGAGATTAATGCAGGGCGATGTGGGGGAGGAGAGAGTGAGATTAATGCAGGGCGATGGGGGAGGAGAGAGTGAGATTAATGCAGGGCGATGTGGGGGGAGGAGAGAGTGAGATTAATGCAGGGCGATGTGGGGGGAGGAGAGAGAGAGATTAATGCAGGGCGATGTGGGGGGAGGAGAGAGTGAGATTAATGCAGGGCGATGTGGGGGGAGGAGAGAGTGAGATTAATGCAGGGCGATGTGGGGGGAGGAGCGAGAGAGATTAATGCAGGGCGATGTGGGGGGAGGAGAGAGTGAGATTAATGCAGGGCGATGTGGGGGGAGGAGAGAGTGAGATTAATGCAGGGCGATGTGGGGGGAGGAGAGAGTGAGATTAATGCAGGGCGATGTGGGGGGAGGAGCGAGTGAGATTAATGCAGGGCGATGTGGGGGGAGGAGAGAGAGATTAATGCAGGGCGATGTGGGGGGAGTGTGAGATTAATGCAGGGCGATGTGGGGGGAGGAGAGAGTGAGATTAATGCAGGGCGATGTGGGGGGAGGAGAGAGTGAGATTAATGCAGGGCGATGTGGGGGGAGGAGAGAGTGAGATTAATGCAGGGCGATGTGGGGGGAGGAGAGAGTGAGATTAATGCAGGGCGATGTGGGGGGAGGAGAGAGTGAGATTAATGCAGGGCGATGTGGGGGGAGGAGAGAGTGAGATTAATGCAGGGCGATGTGGGGGGAGGAGAGAGTGAGATTAATGCAGGGTGATATGGGTGAAATCAATACTGGTGATGGGGAAAATGGGATAAATGCAGGATCTGGGAGAGGAAAGAGTGAGTTTGCATTGATATAGTGCCTTTCATGACTTTAGGATGCCTGGAAGTGCTTTCCAGCTAATGAAGTACTTTTAAAATAAGTCAAGGTTGTAATTTAGGGAGCGCAGCAGCCAGTTTGATGATATCCATGAGATAAATGATCTATTTTTGTGATGTTGCTTGAGGGATAAATATTGGCTCGGACTCTGAGAATTCCCCTGCTCTTCCAATCGTGTTTGGGATCTTTTATATCCACCTGAGAGAGTAGACGGGGTCTCGGTTTAAAGTCTCATCCCAAAGACAGCACCCCTAGTAGTTCAACATTCACCGAGTACTGCACTGAAGTGTCAGCCTAACCTTTGCAGTGTGACTTCAACAGCCTGATTTGAGATGAGCGTCTTACCAATGAGCTAAAGGTGACACAGATTAATGATGGAGACTAATGCAGGGCCTGAAGGGGCAAGAGCTTATTCCCAAAACATAGGTTGTACTGTGCCCCTTGGCACAGGAGAGCTGGTTTGATAGGCTAGGGGTCTTAAAGTCTTGGAAAGGAATGCCTGAGAAGTGCTTTATACTAGGAGTGTCCCAACTGCAGAGTGTGGGCCACATGTGCCTCTAGAGTCCTGGCACTCCAGCCCTTGAAGCCTAGGCAACTCAGTCCTATTTGTGCTTATTTTTTTACTCACTGATTTGTTCTGTTCTAATTGTGAGAACCTGGGGGGTTTGGAAAGAGCTTTTCTTAGTATTGTTGTGTCGTTGGTGATTAAATCCTAAATCCGAACGCCCAAATCTGCTGGTATCAGCAGCTTGTGACGCTGAGGCTTCATGGTGTGCAATCCACAAAGGCAAAAAGCTTAGACAGTCCCACCTTGCATGATGTAAACCTGAAAAACTGCTTTGCATACATCAGTGCAAGAGGACACCGATTCAAGGCTATGAAGAAAAAACTTAGGAGAGACACAGAGGAGGACCAGCAACTGAAAAGGGTTCTCGGGAAGAGTAGTTGGCCAGGCCATTGGACATTTAAAAAACAGCTGGATGTTCTGATGGAAAGGATGAGAGCAAATGGGCTGAAGGGTTCTCCGTCTGAATCTGTCCTGTGAAATGTTATTTATGTACCAGAGTTGGCTGTTCATTAAAAGCAGATATTTATTCCACCGTCACTCTGTCCCGTCTCCGAGCAGGTTGTCGTGGTATTGATGGTACTGTATTAATGGGATTAACATCTGCCAAACGATTAGAATAATTTAAATATGACCGTCTTTATGAAGGGAGAAACTTAAGTGTATTTACTTTTTTTTTAAGTATATGGCTTCAGCGGGTAACCCCGACGGCACTTTTCACTCAACATGTATTGCAACCAGAATCTTTCCACGGACAAAGTCTCATCGAAATGTCTACGTTTAACACCTCGACTTCAGAGGGCGTCACCAGTAAGCTCCACATTTATCACTTGCATTCGTTTTGGGTTACTTGCTGCATTGGTTTTGGGTTACTTGCTGCATTGGTTTTGGGTTACTTGCTGCATTGGTTTTGGGTTACTTGCTGCATTGGTTTTGGGTTACTTGCTGCATTGGTTTTGGGTTACTTGCTGCATTGGTTTTGGGTTACTTGCTGCATTGGTTTTGGGTTACTTGCTGCATTGGTTTTGGGTTACTTGCTGCATTGGTTTTGGGTTACTTGCTGCATTGGTTTTGGGTTACTTGCTGCATTGGTTTTGGGTTACTTGCTGCATTGGTTTTGGGTTACTTGCTGCATTGGTTTTGGGTTACTTGCTGCATTGGTTTTGGGTTACTTGCTGCATTGGTTTTGGGTTACTTGCTGCATTGGTTTTGGGTTACTTGCTGCATTGGTTTTGGGTTACTTGCTGCATTGGTTTTGGGTTACTTGCTGCATTGGTTTTGGGTTACTTGCTGCATTGGTTTTGGGTTACTTGCTGCACTGGTTTTGGGTTACTTGCTGCTTTGGTTTTGGGTTACTTGCTGCTTTGGTTTTGGGTTACTTGCTGCTTTGGTTTTGGGTTACTTGCTGCATTGGTTTTGGGTTACTTGCTGCACTGGTTTTGGGTTACTTGCTGCTTGAACTGCAAGTTTTGTTCCAAAGTGAGTTTTGACTTGAGATTGCTGAGTTTTAGGCCACAGCAACTAATAAGAATTTGGTTGAGAATGTGTTTTGCTGTGGAGCTTTTATCCCATCAGTCAGGACTGGCCAACTCTTTATTTAGGATTTCTATATTTCCCTCCTTTTGGTATTGTCTCCCCAGTCTCCAGATTGGGGTGTACATTGACCAGCTCTGCTGTGTGGCTGGGTGCCCAGGAGCATTCTCTTTCTCTAAGAAGTGCCTAGTTTCCCCTTGGCACCTCCCCATAAAGTTGGCACTGCATTGAAACCTGTTTTTGCTGGACAACTGTGGGTGTACTTGGCTTACTCTACACAATACAACTGTGTGCGAAAGGTCTCACAAAGTTGTGTTGAACATAGTGAAAAGTGCTTCCAGGGCATTATAATTGGATTCAGCGACACTGAGATAGGAAGGCAGAAAATCAGCCCGAGTTTCTGCTCTTAACTGCTGTCCAATAACCACTGAAGTGTGTGTATGTAGGTGTCTCCTGAGGACAGGACTGAGCTCAGCTGTGGCATCTCTACAGTCAAAAGGCCTGCTCATGTTTGCTAACTAAGCTTATATGTGAAGAGTGGCCACTTGGGGGAGGTACCTGAAGCTGCTGACATCTGCAGATAGTACAGTTCATGGAAGTATATCCCTGCAAGAGTCAGTAGCTTCAAGTGAGATGGAGAGAAAGTGCTTCCAAAAGTTGTGATAAGTAAGTGGTGAAGGTGGAATAGAAATTAGTCCCATTGCAGGATGGCCCCCCCATCCCAATCGAGGAGCTACACCAACCTAAGGTGAGAGGAGGTGTAAACTCGACGGAGCCTCACAGGTACTTCTCCTTGTTGTATGATCATCCCCATGACCACATCTGCCTATCTGATGCAGTGTCTATGTCATGTGCTGTTTCCCTTATGGATTATTGTGCAATTTGGCAGGAAGGTCCTTGGTCTGCTGAGTTAGCTGATCTCGGCCAGCCAGTGAAAGGCAGTTATAACCAGTCCCTCACCATCACTGGATCAGGGATGGGAAATAGCGTCCTGCTCCAAATCACTGTCCATTCACTCCAGTTGGTAAGTGTAGTATAGACAACATCAGTTTGTTATGTATGCCCGCCCCCGCAAGCCTGCGTCTAGGCGTTAGATACTGTCTGACGTACAGCCAATTGGTGAGGTAATATGGGGAAGCCACTGCCATAATCCTGTATATTCTGCTGAAAAATCTGCATGTTTGGATGTTGGATGAGGGCAGGATTCGGCTCAGCTGTGATGCCCTCCACATTCGAATAGCCTGCTGACACTCGCTGTCCGTGTTCATGTGACGAGTGAGTGGGCACCAGAGGGTGGTCAGCCATCACTGAATTATGCGTCGTCATCAGGAAAGGAAGGTTGGGAGGGAAATACAGTAAATATTTACCCTTGCAGAGAACTGTGTGTGAGGTATAATGTGATTGAAGTGTTAATCTGGACCTACCAGATGCAGATGAATTTCTTCAAAAAGAATCCAAACTTTCCAAACTCCTCACACACAGAAAGGGGAAAGTAGTATGCACACCTTCTGTCACATCTTGGTGTTAAAATAAAAAACTTTAGATTTATAAATTGCCTTGGTGATACTTGTATTTCAGGTTTTTGGGTTGGTTTGTTGAATGGTGAAGGCGTCCTTTACAGCTCGCACATGAACATAGGAGCAAGAAAAGGCCAGTAGGCCCAACAAGCAGTCCCATTTTAATCTCACTCCCACCTTGTCACCATATCCTCCGATCCCAGCACTATTCAAAAACACTGGCCCAATTGCCTCTTGAACCCTTTACAGTCGGGCTGATTAATGTCCTTTTCTTAACCTGTGCTGAGGTATTTCCCCATTCCATTCCGACCTGTGCTGAGGTATTTCCCCATTCCATTCCGACCTGTGCTGAGGTATTTCCCCATTCCATCCCGACCTGTGCTGAGGAATTTCCCCATTTCCATTCCGACCTGTGCTGAGGTATTTCCCCATTCCATCCCGACCTGTGCTGAGGTATTTCCCCATTCCATTCCGACCTGTGCTGAGGTATTTCCCCATTCCATTCTGACCTGTGCTGAGGTATTTCCCCATTCCATCCCGACCTGTGCTGAGGTATTTCCCCATTCCATTCCGACCTGTGCTGAGGTATTTCCCCATTCCATTCCGACCTGTGCTGAGGTATTTCCCCATTCCATTCTGACCTGTGCTGAGGTATTTCCCCATTCCATTCCGACCTGTGCTGAGGAATTTCCCCATTCCATTCCGACCTGTGAACATAAGAAAAAGGAGCAGGAGTAGGCCATTTGGCCCCTCGAGCCTGCTCCGCCATTTAATGAGATCATGGCTGATCTGATCTTGGGCTCCGCTCCATTTCTCTGCCCGCTCCCCATAACCCATCACTCCCTTATTGTTCAAAAATCTGTCTATCTCCACCTTAAATATATTCAATGACCCAGCCTCCACAGCTCTCTGGGGCAGAGAATTCCACAGATTTACGACCCTCTGAGAGAAGAAATTCCTCCTCCTCTCAGTTTTAAATGGGCGACCGCTTATTCTGAAACTATGCCCCCTAGTTCTAGATTCCCCCGTGAGGGGAAACATCTCTGCATCTACCTTGTCGAGCCCCTCAGTATCTTGCATGTTTCAATAAGACCACCTCTCTTTTAAACTCCAATGAGTATAGGCCCAACCTTTCTTCATAAGTCAACCCCTTCATCTCAGGCATCAACCTCTTGAACCTTCTCTGAACTGCCTCCAATGCAAGTATTTCACTCCTTAAATAAGGAGACCAAAACTGTATGCAGTACTCCAGGTGAGGTCTCACCAGCGCCCTGTACAGTTGTAGCAGGACTTCCCTGCTTTTATACTCCATCCCTCTTGCAATAAAGGCCAACATTCCATTTGCCTTCCTGATTACTTGCTGTACCTGCATGCTAACATTTTGTGTTTCATGCACAAGGACCCCCAGGTCCCTCTGTACTGCAGCATTTTGTAATACCTCCATTTAAATAATAATTTGCTTTTTTATTTTTCTTATCAAAGTGGATAACCTCACACTTTGCCACATTATACTCCATCTGTCAAATGTTTGCCCACTCACTTAGCCTGTCTATATCCCTTTGCAGATTCTTTGTGTCCTGTTCACAACTTGCTTTCTCACCTATCTTTGTATCATCAGCAAATTTGGCTACATTACACTCGGTCCCTTCATCCAAGTCATTAATACAGATTGTATATAGTTGAGGCCCCAGCACTGATCCCTGTGGCACCCCACTAGTTACTGATTGCCAACTGGAAAATTACCCATTTATCCCGACTCTCTTTTCTGTTAGTTAGCCAATCCTCTATCCATGCTAATATATTACCCCTAACCCCGTGAGCTATTATCTTGTGCAGTAACCTTTTATGTGGCAACTTATCGAATGCCTTCTGGAAATCCAAATACATTACATCTACTGGTTCCCCTTTATCCACCCTGCTCGTTACATCCTCAAAGAACTCCAGCAAATTTGTCAAACATGAGGTATTTTCCCATTTCTATGCTTACCTGTGCTGAGGAATTTCCCCATTCCATTCCGACCTGTGCTGAGGTATTTCCCCATTCCATTCCGACCTGTGCTGAGGTATTTCCCCATTCCATTCCGACCTGTGCTGAGGAATTTCCCCATTCCATTCCGACCTGTGCTGAGGTATTTCCCCATTCCATTCCGACCTGTGCTGAGGTATTTCCCCATTCCATTCCGACCTGTGCTGAGGTATTTCCTCATTCCATTCCGACCTGTGCTGAGGTATTTCCTCACTCTATCCTTACCTCTGTTGGGGTATTGCCCCATTTTATTGCTACCTGTGCTGTGGTGTTTCTGCATTTATCATTGGCTATGAAGTCACTTGGGACATCTTTGGATGTGAAAGGTGCTGTATAAATGCAAGTTATTTTTCTTTATTTCCTGTTCTATTCTGTTGTCCCACATTTTATCCTTACCTGTGCTGAGGCATTTCACCATTCTATCCTTACCCCTGGTGAGGCATTCCCCATTCCTCCTTATCTGTGCTGAGTTAATCCCCCATTGTTTTCTTACCCATACTGAGGTATTCTCTTATTCTATCCTTACCTGTGCTGATGTATTTCCTAACTTCATCCTTGCCTTGGGAGACTGCACCAGTATTTGTAATTTCTTCTCTTAATCTTTCAGCTGGTTCTGGGACGGATGACCAAGAGGAGGTTGTGGTGGGCTGGCAGGAGAAGCTATTCAGCCAGGTAACTTGTTTCATTGTACTGTAAAGTCACCACAGCAGTGACTGATTTTGAAGCATGTCTATTAAGGGAGAAGGATACTCTGAGGCAGTAAATGCAAAACACTTGAGTTTATATCTCTACAATACAATTTTATTTTTAAAAACCAACAACTGTAGCTTACATATTGGAGGCAGTCCTATCCAAACCTCCAAGAGCACAAACCAGAAAATCTGAAATAAGCATTAAATGGAATTGGTTGCTAGACTTTCACAGTATGGTCAGGAACTCTCCCTGCTGGCCTAGTGGGTAATGGTACCACCTGGTTTATTGGTAAACTATACAGACCAGGATAGCAGTAGGTGTGCCTTGGTGCCCCTTGGCTAGAGAGGGGGAAATTAACTGGGGTTCCTGCAGGAATCCCCTGCTAGAAAGTGTGTATGTGTACACTTTGTGTGAGAAAAGGACCGATCGGGCTTGGCCGTCATGCCTGTGGGCCAGCATTCGCTATTTTGGCTCACAACTGAAGAGTGGGTCAATTGGATGAGTACAGCCAGCACTCGTGGAGCTGAATCTTGAGAGGTCGGGAAGTTCCGCATCTCTGGCAGGCAGTTGCGTAGAAGCACAAAGCTGGGCGATGCATTAACTTTCATATTTAGGACCTGGGTTTGAATCCAACCCAGTCTAAAGAATGTTTCCTCTCTATATACCTATGTGGAGTGAGCTTGGGCAATCCCGAACCACAAAGCTACCCCAGTCCAGCACTAAATTGTCATGCTCAGTATTCTAAGGATGCTTGGTCTAGGAAGTGGTGGTGTTAGAGCGGACTGAGTGGCCTCGATCTTTTCTATAGCTGGTCTGTAACCTTTCCCACTGATGGCATTGGGGAGCAGAAATGGAGATGGGTTTGTCCCAGCATAGATCTCCCTTATCTTGATGGACACAATTTCCGCTCCCTCTCCAGTGTACAGATGGGAGGCCAGCCACTCCGCTTTCACACATTTCAGCATCCAGTCAGAGAGCAGAATTTGGCAGAAGCACCCTCAGCTCAGGGAATGTTGACCAGTGCAGGGGTGGGTGGGGGGGGTGGTGTGACAGAAGATTGGAAAAGAACATAAAACTTCTTTCAATTTTAGTTTGAAATTGACCTGTTCAAGAATGAACATGCCTGCCAGAGTCCTCTGGACTATCAATATCACAACGAAATCCTGCATCTGGAGGAAACGGAAGAGAGGAAGAATTGCAGAATCTTCACCTATACCGACTTTGACCGATACACCAGCGTGGAGGAGGTACAGAAACTCACTAATCGCTGTTTTTTTTATATTAAAAAAGACTAAAAGCAACTCGCTTAAACACAGCCACAACAGGTTAACAAACAATTCAGCAGACCAGGGATCCAATCAAATGACTAAAATCAGTCAAAACAGATAAATGGTGACCTTTCAGTTATTGGAAGCTCTGTGCTTCTTCAGGAACCTCATGAGGCCAGGCAATATAGTGTTCACCGTACCAATCATTATAAACATCTGATGGTGTATATTCCTCTAGTACTGTGCACCGAGAAAAAGAGAGTGAAAGGGGGCGAGGAGGGGAGAATCATGAGTGCAAACCCATATCCTACTTGTGACACAGTGCATTATACTATTGTTTAACTGAAGAAGAAAGGCAACTGTGCTCCCTCAGAAGTGAGAGGCATCTCCAGAGTAAGCAAAAGTACCCACTGTGGTTGGCTACTTCACTGGTATTGGGGCACACCCACTGGTCAGAAAGAGAATTGAGTATAGATGGGGACTGTTGGGAGCAATCGAGAGGTATCATCTGGTGAGTTATATTTTGCAATGAATAATGCCTGGGGAATAGTGCTGGGAACCTCCACCATACTGCCTAGCTTGTCTGACTCCAGTGTTTTTTTAGGTCTTCCCCAGATATTTGTCCTTCTCGGCACCAAAGACCACTCTAAGCAAGGCCTTGTTCCCTATGAACAGGCGTGTGCCTTTTTGTGCACGATAAATGGTGGTCTGTTGCCTGGGTTAGAATAGAAACTACCCTTGTTATTATAGTAACCCATGGAATTAACTACAAGCTTACTCATGTTCTCCTAATATTAGGTTAGTGGAAGAATATCACCAGATATTGTGATTTGAAATGTAACACATCTCCCTATCTTTCACAAGCATTGCACATTTGCAGTATTGTCATGCTCTTCTGTTCTGGCATTGTGGAAGATAATGTTTAAAGCTTTAGAGGAAGATTTTAATAGGAGTCTTGAATGGATATGATGGACAACTGGTTTAGCCATTGACTGCCAGATCTGGCTGGACCACAAAGTATTATTGGGTCCTACTCTTGTCTGCCAAAACTGTTCACTATTCCAGGATCATTCTGGAATACAAAGATAACCCCGGCTTCTATTCTCAACTAACTGTCTTCTTAAACCCATCGCCCCTGTCTCCTCCACGCTCACCTCCAACATCAAGTGCGAGGAGCTCATGGACTTCGTTGTCTTTAAGATTGAGACTGTCCGATCAGTTGCCTCTGCCACTTCCCTTCCTTCCCTTAGCCCAGCAGGCCAAACTTCCTCTAAGATTCCCCCCTGCCCTAGCCCTGAACACTCCTCTTTCTCCAGTTTATCTCCGATCTCCCCTCTTGACCTCTCCACGAGACCCACTTCCTGCTCCTCGACCCTATTCCCATTAAACTGTTAACCACCCAACTTTCTTTTCTGCCTCCCATGTTAGCTGACATTGTTAACAATTCTCTCTCCTCAGGTACTGTCCCCCTCTCCCTCAAATGTGCTGTCATCACCCCTCAAAAAAAAAAAAAAAAAAAAAAAAACCCTAGACCCCCTCTGTCCTTGCAAACTACTGCCCCATCTCCAACCTCCCTTTCCTCTCAAGTCCAAGTCACAAATGACAAGGTAAACAATCCCTTCTTGACCTGTCTGCAGCCTTTGACACAGTTGACCACTCGATCCTCCTCCAATGCCTCTCCACCGTTGTCTAACTGGGTGGGACTGCACTCACCTGGTTCCATTCTTATCTATCTAATCGTAGCCAGAAAATCACCTGCAATGGCTTCTCTTTACCTCTGGGGGTCCCCCAAGGATCTATCCTAGGCCCCATCCTAGTTCTCATCTACATGCTGCCCCTTGGCAACATCATCCAAAAGCACGGTGTCACTTACCACATGTACGCTGACAACACCCAGCTCTACCCCGCCACAGACTCAATTGTCAGACTGCTTGTCCAACATCCCGTACTGGATGAGCAGAAATGTTCTCCAATTAAATATTGGGAAGACCGAAGTCATTGTCTTCGGTTCCTGCCACAAACTCTGTTCCCTAGCGACTGACTCCATCCCTCTCCCTGGCACCTGTCTGAGACTGAACCAGACTCTTCACAACCTTGGTGTCATATTTGACCGTGAAATGAGCTTCTGACCACATATCCGTAGCATAACTAAGACTGTCTATTTCCACCTCCGTAACATTGCCCGTCTCCACCCCGCCTCAGCTCATCTGCTGCTGAAAGTGGGAAAAGGTGGAGGGGAGGCTCTGTTAATTAATGATGGTATTAGCACAATAGAGAGGGATGACCTAAGATCAGGAAACAGGATGTAGAAGTGGTTTGGGTAGAGATGAGAAATAATAAAGGCAAGAAGTCACTTGTGGGAGTGGTGTACAGGCCCCCTAACAGTAGCCACATGGTAGGATGGAGTATAATGGAAGCCTGTCAGAAGGGTACAGCAATAATCATGGGGGATTTTAATCTGCATATAGACTGGAAAAATCAGATGGGCAAAGGTAGCATAGATGAGGAGTTCATGGAATGTTTTCGGGGTAGTTTCTTACAACGGCACGTTCTGGAGCCAACCAGAGAGCAGGTTATACTAGACCTGGTATTGTGCAACGAGATAGGTTTAATTAATGACCTCACAGTGAAGGCACCTCTAGGTAACAGCGATCATAATATGATTGAATTTTACATTCAGTTTGAGAGAGAAGTGTGGGTCCAAGACTAGTATTTTAAACTTAAATAAGGGCAATTATGAGGGCATGAAAGCAGAGCTAGCTAAAGTGAACTGGCAAATTAGGTTAAGGGATAGGTCAATAGAGTTGCAGTGGCAGACATTTAAGGGGATATTTCAAAATACACAGAATATATACATTCCAACAAGAAAGAAAAATTCCAAGAGGAGGACCCACCATCTGTGGTTAACTTAAAGAAAAGTTAAAGATAGTATTAAACTTAAAGAAAAAGCATATAATTGCGCAAAGATGGGTGGCAGGTCAGAAGATTGGACAGAATATAAAAAACAGCAAAGAATGATTAAGATTTACGAAAGAAAGCTAGCTAGAAATATAAAAACAGATAGTAAGAGTTTCTATAGATATTTAAAAAAAGAGTTAACAAAGTGAGTGTTGGTCCTACAAAAAGTGAGTCTGGGGAATTAATAATGGAAAATAAGGAGATGGCAGTTGAATTGAACAGGTATTTTGCATGGTATTCACTATAGAGGATACAAGTAACATCCCAGAAATAGCTGTAAATCAGGAAATGGAAGGGAGGGAGGAATTCAAGAAAATTATAATCACCAGGGAAGTGGTACTGAGCAAATTGTTGGAGCTGCGGGCTGACAAGTCCCCGGGTCCTGATGGACTTCATCCTAGGGTCTTAAAAGAAGTGGCTAGTGAGATAGTTGATGCGTTGGTTTTAATTTTCCAAAATTCCCTAGATTCGGGGAAGGTTCCATTAGATTGGAAAATAGCGAATGTAACTCCTTTATTCAAAAAGGGAGGGAGTTGGTAAGCAGGAAGCTACAGGCAAGTTAGCTTAACATCTGTCATAGGGAAGATGTTAGAAGCTATTATTAAAGACTTTTATAGCAGGGCACTTAGAAAAATTAAAGTAATCAGGCAGAGTCAACATGGTTTTGTGCAAGGGCAATCATGTTTAACCAATTTATTGGAGTTCTTTGAGGAAATAACATGTGCTGTGGATAAAGGAGAACTGGTGGATATACTGTACTTAGATTTCCAGAAGGCATTTGATAAGGTGCCACATCAAAGGTTATTGGGGAAAATAAAAGTTCATGGTGTAGGGAGTAACATATTGGCATGGATAGAAGATTGGCTAGCTAACAGGAAACAGAGAGTAGGCATAAATGGGTAATTTTCTGATTGGCAAGATGTAACGAGTGGTGTGCCACAGGGATCAGTGCTGGGGCCTCAACTTTTACTTTTATATAAATGACTTGGATGAAGGGACCAAAGGTATGGTTGCTAAATTTGCTGATGACACAAAGATAGGTAGGAAAGTAAATTGTGAAGAGGACATAAGGAGGCTACAAAGGGATATAGATAGGTTAAGTGAGTGGGCAAAGATCTGGCAAATGGAGTATAATGTGGGAAAATGTGAAGTCGTCCATTTTGGCAGGAAGAATAAAGAAGCATATTATCTAAATGGTGAGAGATTGCAGAGCTCTGAGACGCAGAGGGATCTGGGTGTCCTAAGTGTATGAATCACAAAAGGTTACTATGCAGGTACAGCAACTAATTAGGAAAGCTAATAGAATATTATCATTTATTGCGAGGGGAATTGAATACCAAAGTAGGGAGGTTATGCTTCAGTTATACAGGGCATTGGTGAGACCACATCTGGAGTACTGTGTACAGTATTGGTCTCCTTATTTAAGGAAGGATGTAAATGCATTGGAAGCAGTTCAGAGAAGGTTTACTAGACTAATACCTGGAATGGGCGGGTTGTCTTATGAGGCAAGGTTGGACAGGCTAGGCTTGTATCTGCTTGAGTTTAGAAGAGTAAGGTGACTTGATTGAAACATATAAGATCCTGAGGGGTCTGGACAGGGTGGATGTGGAGAGGATGTTTCCTCTTGTGGGAGAATCTAGAACTAGGGGTCACCGTTTAAAAATAAGAGGTCACCCATTTAAGAAACAGATGAGGAGAAATTTTTTCTCAGAGGGTCGTGAGTCTTTGGAACTCTCTTCCTCAGAGGGCGATGGAAGCAGAGTCTTTGAATATTTTTAAGGCAGAGGTAGATAGATTCTTGATAAGAAAGGAGGTAAAAGGTTAGTGGGATTGTCAGGAATGTGGAGTAATCGGATCAGCCATGATCTTATTGAATGGCGGAGCAGGCTCGAGGAGCCAAGTGGCCAACTCCTGCTCCTAATTCGTATGTTCGTATGAAACCCTCATCCATGCCTTTGTTACCTCTCGACTTGACTATTCCAACGCACTCCTGGCTGGTCTCCCACATTCTATGTTAACATTGAGGTCATCCAAAACTCGGCTGCCCATGTCCTAACTTGCACCAAGTCCCTTGTTTTCAAAGCCCTCCATGGCCTCGCCCCTCCCTATCTCTGTAATTTCCTTCAGTCCCACAACCCCCTGAGATATCTGCTCTCCTCAAATTCTGCCCTCTTGAGCATCCCTAATTATAATTGCTCAACCATCGGTGGCTGTGCCTTCAGCTGCCTAGGCCCTAAGCTCTGGTACCCCCTCTCTGCCGCTCTACCTCTCTTTCCTCTGCCCTAATTTCTTGTGTGGCTCGGTCTCAATTTTTTGTCTTCTAACACTCCTGTGAAGCGCTGTGGAATGTTTTACTGCATTAAAGGCGCTATATAAATACAAGTTGTTGTTCTTTGGAATTCTCTGCCTCAGAGGGCTGTGCATGCTGAGTCTTTGAGTATATTCAAGGCTGAGATAGATAGATTTTTGGACTCTTGGGGAATCGAGGGATATGGAGATCGGGCGGGAAAGTGGAGTTGAGGTCGAAGATCAGCCATGATCTTATTGAATGGCGGAGCGGGCTTGAGGGGCTGTATGACCGACTCCTGCTCCTATTTCTTATGTTCTTAAATGCTGATTAAATGCCCCTTAATATTAGACCAATATGGATGGAATTGTGCAGATCTCCAGGGTTGTACAAAGAGAAACCTCCAGTGCAGCATTATGCTGGGGCTGCAATTTAAGAGTTGAACATCAGTCTATCTCAAAGTTTTGAGAGCACCCATCACATTCCTGGCATCACAGTTTAGTATCTCAAGTTTTTAAACATCATTTCAAGTTGATTTTTTCTGACCTGGAGCCAAAAATGTACAAGCACTTTCCAATCTACAATTAAATACCGATTTACCTGGAATTATTGAGACCATTTCTCCACAGGGAGTACCTGAGCAGTGACCTTAAAAAGACAGGCCAAGTTAGTGTCTAAGCAATCACAATCATGCTCCAGATCCCAGACTATCCATGAGCAATGCCACAGGAGATCTGTTAGTTATGAAGTTGACGGTAGTCAGATAATCTCTGTTATAATACATAGAAAATATTTAATTCCGCAGCAATTATAAATTCATATTGGTCAACCTCCTGTGGTGTTTCACACGGGGAGAGAAAAACTGTAGTCCTCGGGTGAAGTGGGCTAGGAAGGGTGCAGAGGGGAGGGAAGCGAGGTGCTTATGGTAGGCAGGTGAGATGGGTGGGAAGAGGCGGGCAGAGGAAACATTTTTACTGCCAGCGAAAGTTCTAATTGAAAGAACTCAAGCAGCCAAAAAAAGGTACAGTTGGAGTGGGAGGCCCAGGTGCTTGTATGGAGGCAGAAGGTGGTGAGAGCAGAGGGGTGGCTCCAGGTCAGGTGCAAGGACAGGAGGCTGCGCGGAAGATCGGAGAAGCCCCACAGAAAAACAACGGAAATGAATTTATGGGGAAATATAACCAGTTAGGAGAAAAATAACTAAAAATTAAATTAGTTAATAAAGTTTAAACATAAAATTGAAAGTTAAAAACACAATAACCTACCTGCAACAGTAGGGATCCAAGATGGCAGCAATTTTCCTCTCACCCTTCATCTAAGCCCATCAATATATCCTTCGATTCCCTTCTCCCTCATGTGCTTATCTAGCTTCCCCTTAAATGCATCTCTGCTATTCACCTCAACCACTCCCTGTGGTAGTGAGTTCCATATTCTAACCACTCTCCGGGTAAAGAGGTTTCTCCTGAACTCCCTAGTGGATTTATTAGTGACTGTCTTATATTTATGGCTCCTAGTTTTCGTCTTGCCCACAAAGGGTAGACGTAGAGAAGATATTTCCACATCAAACCCTTTCATAATCTTAACGACCTCTATCAGGTCACCCCTCAGTCTTCTCTTTTCTTGAGTAAAGAGCCTCGGCCTATTCAATCCTTTCTGATAGGGATAACCTCTCAGTTCTGGTATCATTTCTGGTAAATCTTTTTTGCACCTTCTCCAGTGCCTCTATATATTTTTTATAATATGGAGACCAGAACTGTTCGCAGTACAAGTGTGGTCTAACTGGGGTTCTATACACGTTTAACATAACTTCTGCTTCTCTAGAAATGAACCCCAGTACTTCGTTTGCTCTTTTTATGGCCTTATTGACCTATGTCACTACCTTTAGTGATTTGTGTATCTGTACCCCCAGATCTTTGTTCCTCTACCCTCTTAGACACTTATTTGCCAAAGAATATGTGGCATCCTTATTCTTACCAAAATGTATTACCTATATTAAAGGTCATTTGCCAATTACATACCCATTCTGCAAGTTTATTAATGTCTTTCTGTATTTTGTCACAGTCCTCCTGTATTAGCTGCACCTCCCAATTTGGTGTCAACTGCAAATTTTGAAATTGTGCTTCCGATTTCCGAGTCTAATACAATCGTTTATGTAAATGGTGCACAACAGTGGTCCAGCACCGATCCTTGTGGATCACCATTTGCCAATCTGAGTAACTATCTTTAACCCCTACTTTCAGTTTTCTGTTTTGTAGCCAACTTGCTATACATTCTGCTACTTATCCCCTGGCTCCACATGTTCTGACCTTAGTCATGAGCCTACTATGCAGTACCTTATTGAAGGCATTTTGGAAATCCAAATATATTACATCTACTACACTACCCTTATCAACCCTTTCTGTTACTTCAAAGAATTCAATAAGGTTGGTCAAACATGACCTTCCTTTTTCGAATCCATGCTGGTACTTTTTTTTAAATATTTTCTTTTTCTATTAGATCTTTGATTAATGATTCTATTATTTTTCCTATTGCCAACGTTAAGCTAGTTGGTCTATAGTTCCCAGGACTTGTTCTGTCTTCTTTTTAATATACATTGTTGCAATCCATCTAGACCAGGGGTCTTATCCTCTCAAGTTTGATTAGTTTATTATCTCCTCCCTTTCTATCTTGAATGTCATTATATCCTTTTTGATCTCTTCTAATGTCATGCCCAACATGTTAGTTTCTCTGGTAAAGTAATAATTTAATATTTCTGCCATTTCGTTGTCATCACCTGTGAGTTAATTGCGTGTATCCCTTAGTGGCCCTGGCCCTCTCCTGATTTTTCTTTTGTTTGTTTCTGTAGAATACTTTTTTTTTAATATTCCTTGATAATTTTATTTTGTAGTTTCTCTTTACCTTCATTTTTTAAAACTTATTTCCTGACCTTTTTGTATTCCCTTTTGTCATCTTCTCCTTGTTGTCTATGTACTTAGTGTATGCCTTTTTCTTCAGTTTCAATTTTCCACTTATTTCTTTATTCATCCATGGTGTGTCATTGCTGGCTACAGGAAACTTTGGTTTATCCGGAGGTTGTATGTCCAGAATACTCGATCTAACGGCAAAAATCAGGAGCCGTTTTTTTTAGTTCTCGTTCTTTTTTTTTTCCCAGTCAGGCATTGCAAGGTCTGTAGCTATAGCAACAGCTTCAACTAGAGACGCTTGCAGCTGCAGCCGACTCTTTAGAAGCTGTTGCTAAGCAACAGTGTTTGTTGTCAGATACGGAGATGAAAACCTCCGTATGCTTCAACATTAACTTTGTATGTCCGGCAGTTTTGATAGATCGGCAACACGCCGGTCCCGGATATCACAAAGTTTCCTGTAGTTTGTTCTCACTTTTTAGTGGGATATATTTATCTTGGACTCTATGGATCACTGTTTTAAATGTTCCCCACTGCTGTTCTATTTCTTTGTCAGCAATTTTTTCAGTTTATTTTCCCTAGTTCCGTTCTCATCCCCTTTATCAGCTTTTTCCAAATTTATTACTTTGGACTTTGTCTTATTTATGTCCTTCTCAATCTTTATCTTAAATCTTATTATGTTATAATCGCTATTGCCTAGATGTTCCCATCACTTGTCTGTTCTGGTTCCCATTATTAGATCCTGCAATGCTCCCTCTCTTGTTGGACTTTTTACATACTGGGCAAGAAAGTCCTGCACACATTGTAAAAACTCCATTCCCTGTACCCCTTTGATGCCTCTTGCCAATTTATTTGGGGGTAGTTAAAATCCCCATGATTATTATTCTATGTCCCTTTACTCATTTCACACATTTTCTTCCTCCACCTCTTTTCCACTATTAGGTGGTCTGTAGTACACCCCTATTAACGTGTTTGATTCCTTGTCTTTTATTTCAATCCATATGGATTCTGTTTCTAATCTTCTGTTAGTTATGTCCTTTTTTTCTACTGCCATTACGTTATCTCTTAATTAGTAGAGCTACCCCCCCTCACCACCTTCCTTCCCTATCCTTTCTAATTATGTTATAACCTGCAATATTTAGTTGCCAGTCCTATTCTTTATGTAGCCATGTTTCAGTGATTCCTACTACATCTGGTTCCTCGCTATGGATTCTTGCTTCCAGTTCCCCCGTTTTATTTTGGATGCAGTTTAACTTGTCTTTAACAATTGTTTCTTTTACTTTATTTTTCAGTCCTTTTATGCTTCTGCTTTATAAACGATATATTTGTTCCCTGACCATTTGTTTTACCCTTGTTCCTTACTTTGGTCTAATCTTTACTCTCATCTCCTAGTTCTTTTATCATCGGACATGTTATTTTCCCTCCTCCCCTCTTCTCTTTCCCTGCCCCCCCCCAAAAGTATCCTAGTGTCACAGTCTGTCATGGTGATGGAATATTCCTGTTACAAATATGAAGTGGTGTGGACACAATTAACACTGAAAATCCCATTGCAACTGTTGACTTGGGACTTTTTAATGAAAAGATGATAGGCGATACCAATTTCAATATATAGATAGATAAGCGTGGTACTTCATCCCATTGTATGTACAGAAGGCATGCTACTGTAATTTTCGATATAATGATCTAAATTGCAATCTATATGTGAAACCACTTTTTAATATTTTTTCAGTTTCATAGTCTTCTGGTGCATTAACGAAGTGCCTATTCTTGTTGTGTGAGCCTGCACAGTGTCAGCAGGCTATTTGTCCAGGGCCATCACAGTCTTGCCCAACATCCACACTTGCCTTCCAGCAGGAGTTACTGGTTGATTTTTCTTCGTCATAGAGTTATACAGCACAGAAAGAGGCCCTTCGGCCCATCGTGTCTGCGCCGGCCATCAAGCCCTGTCTATTCTAATCTCATTTTCCAGCACTTGGTCCGTAGCCTTGTATGCTATGGCGTTTCAAGTGCTCATCTAAATGCTTCTTGAATGCTGTGAGGGTTCCTGCCTCTACCACCCTTTCAGGCAGTGAGTTCCAGATTCTAACCACCCGCTGGGTGAAAAAGTTTGTCCTCAAATCCCCTCTAAACCTCCTGCCCCTTACCTTGAAACTATGCCCCCTGGTTATTGACCCTGCCACTAAGGGTAAAAGTTCCTTTCTATCTACCCTATCTATGCCCCTCCATAATTTTGTACACCTCAATCAGGTCTCCCCTCAGCCTTCTCTGCTCCAAGGAAAACAACCCCAGCCTGTCCAGTCTCTCTTCATAGCTGAAGCGCTGCAGCCCAGGTAACATCCTGGTGAATCTCCTCTGCACCCTCTCCAATGCAATCGCATCCTTCCTATAGTGTGGCGACCAGAACTGCACACACTATTCCAGCTGTGGCCTAACTAGCGTTTTGTACAGCTCCATCATAACCTCCCTGCTCTTATATTCTATGCCTCAGCTAATGAAGGCAAGTAGCCCATATGCCTTCTTAACCACCTTATCTACCTGTCCTGCTGCCTTCAGGGATCTATGTACATGCACACCAAGGTCCCTCTGATCCTCTGTCCTTCCTAGGGTCCTACCATTCATTGTGTTGAAGGGATAATTACTAGTCCTAGCCCTTTTTGGGCTACCCCGGATCAGGCGTATTCCCCAGACGTTCACCTTCAACTAAAGTTAGAGATAGCCGAATCCTATAAGACGCTTAATTGGGTCTAAAGGTCCAGACTATCTCTCCATAAAGGAAAGGAACGACTTGAAGATGTTACCGTCCTCCAGATAGCACTTAATAAGTTTAACTAGACTGTAACCTTCTGGATATTTATGAGGGTTTGGCAAACTACCCCAGAATTCTGCAACTCCTCACCAAAGAGTGTACAGAGATTTGAGTTTGCGAGTTTGATACAGAAGTACTATGTGAGACAATTCTAAAAATATATAGATTTATTAAAGAACCGACACTTCGTTAACAGCTGGTGATTCAATCACAACATTAACAGTTCAAAAAAACAAATAGCTTACAATTCTTATTCTCCGAGATCCTTATTCTCAAATCTTAACTTTGTTACATTTTTACATTTCTTATTTCTAATCCAGAATATCCACCAAAATCAAATAAAAGTACCTTTTTTGATCCCCGAGACTCAGAGTTAAAAACTTAGAGCTTGCCTTTGAAGAGTGAGAATCGCTTTGCCTCTTTCAGCGATTTCTGACTTCCTATTTGAAAGTTCTATATTTTATACCCTTTTTTTCAGTGGTATATCCTTTTGAAGTTTTCTGCTGATGTAAGCTAATTATCTCTGGTCATCTTTCTGTGGACTTCTTTCTATTCTTACTGTCAATTTAGCTGTTAGCTTGCAGAATTCTGTCTGCTGTGTAGGTGTTCAAAACTTATCATAAACGGTTATAACAGATGTATCTATTTGATGCCATTTTTAAGAAGGGGATTCAATTTTTAAATCACCTTAGCTGGTTGTAAGCAGACTTTGTCTCCTATGTGTTCCAGGTTCAATACAAAAACCATGTGATTGCTTGGTGCATCTACTGATATCATAGCTACAAAGTCTTCTGTTTGTATCTTTTACATGTAATTTAAAAACACTTCAACCGAGTACATGATTGTTTTCCTAGCCATCTCAGTTGGTTGTATTACAGACTTATGTCTCCTGTCTTTCATTTGATGCCATATTTATGAAGGCATATGGTTCTTTAATGTTCTGTGTTTCTGTTTCCCGACGTGTTGGTTTATAACACCTTAACATTATACCATTGTGCTCTTTCATGTGCCTGTTTACAAAGTGTTGGTTTAAAACAATTTAACTGGGTTATAGTATTGTGTTCTTCCCAAAGCTCAGACTTTCTGGAAGCTCCAACTCTTTGCTTCAATAGGGCCATTGTTTCAGTGTCAACAACCAATTCCCATTTCAAAAGCCTGTACTCTGTTTACAGCTTTGTATCGTTGAGGCTTTTAGATTTTTAAACCCAGTTTGTCTGAATAGGTATGGATCATTCCTTTACAGTGTATTCCCTTGCCTTGTTAGTCCTCCCAAAATGCATCACCTCACACTTGTCAGGGTTAAATTCCATTTGCCACTGTTCTGCCCATCTAACCAACCCGTCTATATCGTCCTGCAACCTGAGGCTTCCCTCCTCGCTATTTACCACTCCACCAATTTTCGTGTCATCTGCGAACTTACTGATCATACTTCCTACATTCATATCTAAATCATTAATGTACACTACAAACAACAAAGGACCCAGCACCGATCCCTGCGGTACACCACTGGACACAGGCTTACAGTCACAAAAACGACCTTCGACCATCACCCTCTGCCTCCTGCCACTAAGCCAATTTTGGATCCAATGTGCCAAATTGCCCTGGATCACATGGGCTCTTACCTTCTTGACCAGTCTCCCATGTGGGACTTTGTCAAAACCCTTACTGAAGTCCATGTAGACTACATCAACTGCATTACCCTCATCCACACACCTAGTCACCCCCTTGAAAGATTCAATCAAATTGGTTAGACATGATCTCCCCCTGACAAAGCCATGCTGACTATCCTTGATTAATCCTTGCCTCTCCAAGTGGAGACTAATTCTGTCCCTCAGAATTTTTCCAGTAATTTCCCTACCACTGATGTTAGGCTCACTGGCCTGTAATTCCCTGGTTTATCCCTACAACCCTTCTTGAATAATGGTGCTACATTAGCTGTTCTCCAGTCCTCTGGCACCTCCCCTGTGGCTAGAGAGGATCTGAAAATTTGTGTCAGAGCCCCTGCAATCTCCTCCCTTGCCTCACACAGCAGCCTAGGATACATCTCGTCTGGGCCTATGGATTTATCCACTTTTAAGCCTGCTAAAACCATTAGTACCTCCTCCCTCTCAATCCTAATTTGTTCAAGTATATCACAATCCCCCTGCTTGCTTTCTATGTCTGCATTGTCCTTCTCCATAGTGAACACAAATGCAAAATATTCATTTAAATCCTCACTTACATCTTCCGGCTCTACACACATTGCCACTTTGGTCCCTAATGGGCCCTACTCTTTCCCTGGTTGTCCTCTTGCCCTTAATATACTTATAAAACACCTTGGGATTTTCCTTTATTTTGCCCGCCAGTGTTTTTTCATGCCCCCTCTTCTCTCTCCTAATTTCTTTAAGTACCCCCCTGCACTTTCTATACTCCTCTAGGGCTTCCACTGTTTTTAGTCCTTTGTATCTGCCAAAAGCCTTCCTTTTTTTCCTAATCCATTCTTGTATATCCCTTGACATCCAGGGTTCCCTGGGCTTGTTGGTCCCACCCTTGACCTTTACAGGAACATGTTGGTGTTGTACTCTCTATTTCCTTTCTGAAAGACTCCCACTGCTCTGATGTGGATTTTCCTACGAGTAGCTGATCCCAGTCCACTTTGGCCAGATCCTGCCTTATCATATTAAAATCGGCCTTCCCCCAATTTAGAACCTTTATTTCCGGTCCCTCTTTGTCCTTTTCCATGACTACCTTAAATCTCACCGAATTATGGTCACTGATACTTCTACCACTTGCCTGGCTACATTCCCTAGAATTAGGTCCAGTACCACCCCCTTTCTCGTAGGACTTTCTACATGCTGGCTCAAAAAGCTCTCCTGGATGCACTTTAAGAATTCCACACCCTCTAAGCCTTTCACACTCTGACTATCCCAGTTAATATTGGGGAAGTTGAAATCCCCTACTATTACTACCCTATTATTTTTACACTTCTGAGATTTGCCTACATATCTGTTCCTCTATCTCCCCCTGACAGTTTGGGGGCCTATAGTACACTCCCAGCAAAGTGCTTGCCCCCTTTTTGTTTTTAAGTTCTACCCATATGGCCTCATTAGAGGAACCTGCTAAGATATCATCCCTCCTTACAGCAGTAATTGACTCCTTGATTAATATTGCGACACCCCCTCCTCTTTTACACCCCACTCTGTCTCGCCTGAAGATTCTATACCCTGGAATATTGAGCTGCCAGTCCTGCCCCTCCCTCAACCATGTCTCTGTGATAGCAACAATATCGTACTCCGATGTGTTCATCAACACCTTCAATTCATCTGCCTTACTCGCAAGACTCCTTGCATTAAAATAAATGCCATCCAGCCTTGCCATACTCCCTTGTGCCGTTACATATTTGCTCTGCCTTCCAGGCTGACTTGTTTTTTCCTCTATATTTGGCTGTGCATCACCTATAGCTCCACTCCATATCCCATCCCATCCCATCCCCCTGCCAAGTTAGTTTAACCTCCCCCCCCCCCCCCCCCCCCCACCCAAACAGTACTAGCAAACCTCCCCGCAAGGATGTTGGTCCCGTTCCGGTTCAGGTGCAACCCGTCCCACCTTCCCCAGAAGCAGTCCCAGTGACCCAGGAAACTAAAGCGGTCCCTCCTGCACCAACTCTTTAGCCACGCATTCATCTGCTCGATCCTCCTATTCCTATACTCACTAGCACATGGCACCGGGAGTAATCCAGCGATGACAACCTTTTTGAGGTCCTGCTTTTTAATCTGCTCCCTAGCTCCCTAAATTCTTGTTGCAGGACCTCATCCCTCTTTCTACCCATGTCGTTGATACCAGTGTGAACCACGACCTCTGACTGACTGTTCGCCCTCCCCCTTCAGAATGCCCTGAAGCCGTTCAGTGACATCCTTGACCCTGACACCAGGGAGGCAACATACCATCCTGGAGTTACGTCTGTGGCCACAGAAACGTCTATCTGTTCCCCTTACAATAGAATCCCCTATCAATATTGCTCTCCCACTCTTTTTTCCTCCCCTCCTGTGCAGCTGAGCCACTCGTAGTGCCACGGACTTGGCTCTTGCTGCATTCCCCTGAGAAACCATCTCCCCCAGCAGTATCCAAAATTGAAAACCTGTTGGAGAGGGGGATGGACCCAGGGGACTCCTGCACTAGCTTCCTAGTTCTTTTACTCTGTCTGGCGGTCACCCATTTCCTGTCTGCCTGTGCACTCTTTACCTGCAGTGTGACCACCTCGTTAAACGTGCTATCCACGAAGATCTCGGCTTTGCGGATGCTCCACAGTGACTCCAGCCGCAGCTCCAGCTCCCGCTCTCGGACTTTTTCCTTGGTGTAAAGTAAGAACCAATTCCTACAGGGTGAAAAGTTAGGAAAAACAATTAGCTTTTCAAGTATATATGTCATTCCCTTTTGAAAGTTATTATTGAATCTGCTTCCTCCACCCTTTCAGAGACACTTCCTGCACATGTGTTTGCCCTGGACACCTAAAGTGTCGCTGACTTTCAGTACTGGAGCAAGCAGTTCATTTGCCCACAGCAATTGGTATCGGCCTTTCCCATAATGTCCCTGTACCACATAGTGCATCTGGCTAAGAACAGTGAAGATGGTGACCTGTTATAGGCTTCTTTGAATGGCTGTATGGCACTGGCTACAGGGGAGTGTGTATGCCGGACCTACTGAAGCTGTGCCAGTTGCTGGCATTAAACATCCTTCCTGTTTTACAGCACACTCAGACTGTGACCACATCGACAATGGAGACTCCATCGTACCTGACCGAGAGGATGTCACAGGTGCGGCGCAGGCGGCAGGAGCGCAGAAATACGTAAGGGGGGGTGGGGGGGAGGCAACCAGTATAATTGATAAACAAGTGGAAGTATGTTGAGCTTTTTGTCATAAAGATACAATTTAAATATCTCTCAAAATATGGAGTAGCCTGTGCCTGCTCTGTATACTGCTCAGCAGTATTTTACTTAAATTATTCTGAATTTTTATTCAGGTGTGTATGTTAGTGCTGGGCATGGAGTGGTTTCTAACTATGGGCGTTCTGCACCTGACCCTGAGATCCTGAGTACAGCTCTTTCTACCCGGCTGCAACAATCTCCCTCAGTAACTCCAAACTCAAACGCATTTCTTGCTGCACTTTTGCTTCAATCTATCTTTTGGAGCAACCAATCTGTTTCGATTTTTTAAAAATTGTCTTTTCCCTTTCTCCTGCCTTTTGCTTGTTCTGTGGTCAGTGGCTGTCCTCTGGCACTTTGCCCAAGTGACCGTCCTTCATGTGGGAGCATTGGCAGGCTATTTGACTGTGGGTGTTGTCACAGCCGAGCCCATTCATGTCCTTGCCCACGTTCTCGCCTGCAGGCATCACTTGAAAGTGATCAGTAATGGGGTGTTCGAGTTGTGGAATAGAATTGAAATGAACAGTATGATTTAGGGGATAAAAGGGATTGATCTGTCAAAAAGGGATGGGCTTGCTACACCTAACGGCCTCTTCCTCCTTGAGTTGGTTTTGATTGCAAACCAACTTAAATCTGTAGAGGGGAAAATACATGGCCACTTTTTGTTTATGTTGCTTTATTTTGCCTTCCTAAATTATTTTAACGTGCACGTCAGGGCTTTTAGAACTGGAGAGATAGGTGAGTAGATATACTTCTCATTCTTCTTCCTCTGCTAACGCTGCTGATTTGTTTTTTTGGGTGGGTGGCGGGGGGGGGTTGTTATGCTTCCATGAGTGCTTGCTGCCTCACCCATGTGCAAACCGAGACAGTGACTATTGGCAGAATATTTGATCAGGAAGGGGGAAGAGACACATCACAGCTGAGCCTGATCAGGACTTGCCTATGCCTCTTCCAGAGGGAGTCACTGGAAAGCGATCAGGCTAAAATTTCCAGTTGTAACAAGCCTACTGCTGCTTGGGTTCAAATCCACTGAGTTCGCACAGGCCAGGAGTCAAACCTGAGGCCTTCAGGTCTATCTGGCTTTGTGCTGTGCCATGTGGTGTCTAAAACTACTAGGGTCATGGAGGAATTAGATATTTTTTTGAACTAGGCCAGTAATTTAGAGTAATTATATCTATATTCCCCTTTAATTGAACTGCATGAATCCTGTCCGTTTGAATTAATTTGAAGAATTTTGTGCTTATTGTAGCGAGGGATGTTTGTGCTAGGGAACCAAAATATTTTACCCACTGTCTGAACTCTGTGTGCTTAACCCAAGGTTAGGTGCAGAGTAAAGCTCCCTCTACACTGCACCCCTTGGGTGCAAACTCGGAAAAGCAACCTCAACTCCACAAGTGTGAATTTTTTCTGTTTCCTCTGGCTTCTCTGGAAAAAGGGCGGCTGAATCTCAAGCCTGTCTGGGCCAAATTTAAGGCTCCTTTCACAGAGAGCCCTTGACGGTTGCAAGAAAAAGATCAGACTTTTTTTCTTTTAATTCTTTGTGCTCATCAAGGTGAGGGATGTTGGTGCTGGGGTCCAGGCCCCCTGAGTCAGCATGAAGCAATCCACGTTAGGTTGACATGGTTAGACGCAGAGTGAAGCTCCTTTACTCTACTGTGGCAAAACAATGTGCCTCAGCCCCAGATTGAGAAGATTACCCCATATTGCAACAGTGTGGTGTTGTTTCCATCCCATAGTTTCGAGTGAAATTGCAAATTAGTGTGACCCTATAAGCCCATGTCCACTAAGAACTGAAATGAAAGGGCCCAAACCCATTTCACAAAGGACTTTTTCAGCCAACAGATAGATGAGACCTTCATCCACACTTTCAAACCCAATCCCCAGAAGTGAAAGGCCAGTGTCTAACCCACTGCATCACCCAGTTCCCTAGAGAAGAGACTTCAATCTGCTATCTGGGTGGGTCTCAATCCCAGAGGTGAGAGTGGTGGTCTAATTAATGGTGCCACCCAAATTCCCAAAGCAACACATTACAGTACTTTGTTTCTGTTCCATGGCCTGACAGCCCACTGAGTTTCCTTATCTCAGTCGTGCGGCTATGGGCAGACATCCAGCACGGTGAGGCAAGAGAATGCGAACGGGAGTGTGCTGAGCGGGAGTGGAGCAGCAGGTGACCGCCCAGGCGCTCGGCTGCAGCAGACATGTTGGCAAAATAATCTGTAAATGTGAACTGAGATATAAGTGCCAGCACGCTATTCAACTACTGAGGCATCACACCAGGATCTGATCCTGTCCTCACCTGATGCTACCACAAGTGGATTTTCCAGCAGGGATCACTAGTTGGGAAGGTTAGCTGACTCTTCCCTGCCCCTCTGTCGGGGCCCAGGGGCACAGAATCCTATTGTAACCTTCTCCTGCTGCCAATGCCGAGATCGACGTAATTCAATGCAGGCCAGGAATTGAACCTGGGACATACTGGTAGTTATGGGAACCAGACTGTAATGCCAGTCTGTTACATTGACTTTTAGCGAAGGGAAGATTCCAAGATCACGGATCATCACCTGGGAGCCGACTGAGGAGTTTGTGAGGAACAACCATGTCCTGAACACTCCCGTGCAAACTATGTACATCATGGGAGACCTGGGGCCCTACGGAAAGTAAGTGTTTCACCTCCGAATGAGAACTGTTTCAGATTGAAGTTGGTGAGATTGGTTGCTGTTTTAATGGTTAATTCTGTTCTGTGTTCAGGCTGGGGCACCCTGAGGATGAGTACGTATTGTGCACCATTAAAGTGGACAACAATGGAGTTCTCTCCATAAAACCAGACTTCAATGGCTCCAAACCAGCCCACAGGCAAGTACTGTGCTTGGACACCCGAGTGTTAATCCGCCAGTCAACGGCATCAATGTTTCTGTATTGAAAAATATTTATGCCGCTGCATTAGAGTTTGAGTTATTTGCAGTCGTCGCAATGGTGTATTTTCAACTATTCTTTTCTGTGCATGCGATCTAGGCCCAGACCACTTCCCTTGTTCTGGATTCCCCCATCTTAGGAAATTATTGTTCTGTATCTACCCTATTGAATCCCTTTATAATTATAAAAAAACCTTGATTGGATCGCCCTTAACCGTCTAAACTCAAGGGAATACAAGCCAAGTTTATGCAACCTGTCCTCATAATTTAACCCTGTAAGCCCTGGAATTATTCTGGTGGTTCTCCACTGCACTCCTTCCTGAGGTGCGGTGCCCAGAACTGAACGCAGTGCTCCAAATGGGGCCTGACCAACTGGAGCATCACTTCCTCAGTTTTGTATTCCAGCCTCCTTGCAATAAAGGCCAACATTCCATTAACCTATTTGATTACTTTTGGTACCTGGTCACTAGCTTTCAGTGATTTGTGTGCATGGACACCTAAATCAATTTGCTTCTCCACAGCTCATAGTTGCTCACCATTAAGAAAACATTCCGATTTTCCTTCCTCAGATCCAAAGTGAATGACCTCACACTTAAATCTGAATTTAAAACGAAACACTGGAAATACGCAGGTCGCTCAGCATCTAAAAGAAGCAGGTTAACATTTGTGTGGTGACCCTTCAGGGTGGCACAGTCGGGCTGAGGAATCCTTGTACAGGACTGACTCTGGAAGGCAGGAAACAGCTAGAGGTGAAGGGCTGGATTTGGCCAATGGGGAGCTTTTGGAGGCGGGACTCCCACTTGTCGGGTTTCAGTCCCGCCTCCATCGACTTCTGGCCAACCCACGCTATTTTCCCTTGATTGACCTTGTTAAGCCTGCCCAGCGGGTTTAACAGGCCAATTAAGGGAAAGCCGGTTACAGAGAACGTCGGCGTATGACGTTTCATCTGTCAAATTTTTGACAGGTGAATTGTCATCGTTTGACAGCTCTGTGAATATGTCAAACACTGACATTCTCTGTAGTTTGATGAGGTCTTGAATTCAAGACTCATCAAACCTCTTTCTTTTGCAGAAATGAGATGGTTGTTGCATTGGAGAATGCAGCGGCCATCTGTCATCTCTGCCGTGGAGGTGCGAGACTCTCCGCATACCCACCGATTGAAGCCTGCAGGAAGAAACAAAGGTAAGTACACTTTTAATAACACTTTCCACTTACCTCAGATACTCACCTCTCCACACTTGCACTTATCACTTACCTTCACAGTGCAATTTTGCACCCCTCTGACCCCCGCAGACCCACTGCTCACCTCGGTGACCCTGGCGGGGTTCGCAGCCTTCGGGAAGCCCGCACTTGTGTGGGCAAAATGGGAATAATCCTCTTATCTGCCTGTTAACAGGCAGATAAGTGGCATTAACCCCCTTCCCGCCTCCAAGGAGACGGGACCCGGTGCGGGTCGGCTACCCGTCTCCTGGCAAGATGGCACAGAGGCGGGTTGGGCACCTGCCCCCAAATTCTGCCAATTTCCCGGCAGTTCCGCCTCCCCAGGGCTGGCAAGATCGCGCCCAAAGAGTCTAGATATGCTAATTACATTTGCAGGCATCTAAAGCGTTTAATAAACCGGTTTCGAGTATTGGAATGGGGTTAAAGTACTGTACTCTGTACAAGGGCCATCCCATCCAGTTGTTCCCCCCTCTGTTTTAGAGCCACACCTGACTACCCCTCTGTCTTTCCAGTGCTTTTGCCTACAAATTATACCCAGTCTCAGACAGTCTGTGTGTCGTGTACAACTCTTTCTATTGTATTAAAAGCCATTGCTAGGCTATTCAACAACAACACATCTTCCATTTAGATAGCACCTTTAATGCCGAAAACTCCCCACGTTGCTTATAGGGGGCAGGGGAGTGAGGGGGAAAAAAAGAAACGGCCACACCGTGCCAGGCATGTTGCTGTTGGCCCTTTCTAACAGGGGTATTGGGCCTGTGGTCCCTGAGCCCTGTTAATCCAGCTCTTGTTGTATTTGGCTATTGCACTTCTTTGATTTGTTCTGTTTGGAAAGGCTGTTCTTCCCACTCCTTAGTGCACTTGTCTCATTGATGGATAAATCCTAAATCAACCCACCGCCATCTGTTCGTATCAACAACTTACGATCTATGCAGTGGAAACGGGGATCTAAACTATATACATGTGGACACCCCTGCTATAAAGGAGACCTGACCATTGTAGTTCTGATGAGGAATTCTATCTGCAACATTAAGCTTTCTCTTTCAGACACTAATTGCCCTGCTTGTGCATTTCCAGCATGTATTTTTTAAATTTGAGTTCTTTAAGTTTTGTCAGATTTTCTCCTCTATCTCCTCCACCCTCATCCAGTCCCGAGTCTGCATGTTTATCTGACGGGCCTGTTGCAGTGTTTCCTTTTTAACCCTTCATTTCCTATTTCTGACGTTCTCCATTTTTCTGAGTAGGATTGAGACCGAGGGAGAGAAGAGAGATCTGTGGCTATACACAATTAACAACGCGTCCATCACAGTCCAGCAGGAAGAACAGGATAGGGAGAAAAATCTTTTCAAAGACGTAAGAAAACGTTGCTTTTCATGGAGTTGATCCTTGTTTCCTTCTGTCTAACCTCCACCCAGGCCACATGTGACTGTTGGATTGGATTGTTGGGTAGAGTTGCCGCTTCTCCCTGTCAGCACAAAAGTTTAAGATGTGCTGAACAGGCCAGCAGGAAAACATGTTCTCTCCTCTTTGAAGGCACCGTGGCACGCTGGGGTGTGGCACCGTGGCACGCTGGTGTATGGCGCGCTGGGGTATGGCACCGTGGCGCGCTGGGGTATGGCACCGTGGCGCGCTGGGGTATGGCACCGTGGCGCGCTGGGGTATGGCACCGTGGCGCCAGCCACCCCCCCGTGTACCTTACCCAAGTAACCCTTTTTCAATAATGAGCCTAGACAACAACTGCTCAGCAGTAAAGGACCAAGCCCAGCCCTGCCCCAGAGAGAAAAGTCAGGAGTATAATAAAAAACTGCGGATGCTGGAAATCTGAAGTAACAGAAAATGCTAGAAATACTCAGCAGGCCAGGCAGCATCCGTGGAGAGAGAAACAGAGTTAACGTTTCAGGTCTGGGACCCTTCATCAGAACAGTTCTGACGACCGGTCATTGACCTGAAACGTTAACTCTGTTTCTCTCTCCACGGATGCTGCCTGGCCTGCTGAGTATTTCCAGAAAAGTCAGCAGCATTGGCTAAATCCCCACCCACACCCTTCCCTAGCCCAAACACTGCCAATGTGTTGCACTAGTTAACTCTGTGCAGACTGGGGATTGAACTGACTATTTCTCAGTCTCACACTATGTGGCATCTTTATCCACTGAGTTATTGAGTGGGGGGGCAGTAAAAGTCTGCTGACATTAAGGAACAATGTACAGTGTAGGAATTTGGCTGTAGCTGCACTGTACCAAGAGCATTTGGCTAATAAATGGTGTAGGAGGACTTTACAAAGCTGCTATCGTCTTGTGGCAACCCCCAGCATAACTCCGATGCTCACTTAACTTTATTTGTAATTTGTTTTATATTCTTTGTTGTGTTGGCTTGGCTCAATTGGTATCACTTGTGCCGCTGAGCCAGAGGTTGTTGGTTCATGCCCCACTCCAAGACTGGCAGACAAGGAATGCTGCATTATCAGAGGGGCCATCCTTCAGGTGAGATGATAAGCTATGGTCCTGCCTGGTGCCTCTGATGGACGTGAAAGATTCCATGATACAATCTGAAGAAGAGTAGCGAGCACTCCTGGTCTCCTCGTTAGTATTTCTCAATAAATATCTAAAAAAAAAATAACTGCCTGTTCATCTCATTAGCGTTTATGGTATATTACTGTGTGCACATTGACTGCCACATGTACCTACAAAAGTGACTGCCCTTTGAACTAAAGTACGTGAAGTGCTTTGGGACATTTCTGAGATGTGTGATAAGGCACTATGTAAATTTAAGCTCTTTATATGTTGCAATGATTCATAAAAGTAATTCTTTACTTTGGAGAATTCATCCCGGGCAGAACTGTCTAACCTGGTTGATGCCAAGAACATATCGCCACAACGTTTGTTGGATTAATGGTGGTGTTGCAGTATCAAATTTCGAATGGGCTGAACTAATGCAACACTGTACAAAACCGACAGCAAGTCATGATCCCTGGACAGTGGGGAAAAAAACAACCCAGTACAAATCTAACCTGCTCCTGTGCGGTGTCCCCAGGAGGAGGCGCTGTTTATCCTGCTCCTGTGTGGTGTCTCCAGGAGGAGGCGCTGTTTATCCTGCTCCTGTGTGGTGTCTCCAGGAGGAGGCGCTGTTTATCCTGCTCCTGTGTGGTGTCTCCAGGAGGAGGCGCTGTTTATCCTGCTCCTGTGTGGTGTCTCCAGGAGGAGGCGCTGTTTATCCTGCTCCTGTGCGGTGTCTCCAGGAGGAGGCGCTGTTTATCCTGCTCCTGTGTGGTGTCTCCAGGAGGAGGCGCTGTTTATCCTGCTCCTGTGCGGTGTCTCCAGGAGGCGGCGCTGTTTATCCTGCTCCTGTGTGGTGTCCCCAGGAGGAGGCGCTGTTTATCCTGCTCCTGTGTGGTGTCCCCAGGAGGAGGCGCTGTTTATCCTGCTCCTGTGTGGTGTCCCCAGGAGGAGGCGCTGTTTATCCTGCTCCTGTGTGGTGTCCCCAGGAGGAGGCGCTGTTTATCCTGCTCCTGTGCGGTGTCTCCAGGAGGAGGCGCTGTTTATCCTGCTCCTGTGTGGTGGTGTCCCCAGGAGGAGGCGCTGTTTATCCTGCTCCTGTGTGGTGTATCCAGGCAGCGATGCTGTGCATTCTGCTCCTGGGAACACCAAGTACAGAATAACCAGTTCCTCTTCCTATCTTCCTCAGATTGCACTGAAATTATAGTGATCTCCGGCTGCAATGGTTGCCTCATTACATATTGACTTCCTTCAGGCTGTTCAGTGCATTTCATTTCTCTCACTTCTACCAAGTCACACTTTTTTTGTCCCTGCAAGTCCAAACACTACCTCCCACATCTATTGATGCTCTAGCGCTCATTCTTTCCGCGATTTTAAGCTGAGCGCCCACATCTCCTTTTCTACTGTTATTTTGTGAGGTTCTGCTTCTGTTTCGTGCCAAACATGTTTCCCCTCAATGGCTCTGTGTAAAACCCAAATTCTTGATAACTGTTTTGATATCTAGGGAGGCCGTCATGTTCCTAAATACTGTAGATTAGAAGCAAAAACCCAAGTTGCTCTCCAACCTTTCTTATCCCTCTCTCTCTTTGATTCTATTGTGGTTGCTGCTGCTCTGAACTTTCTTCTGATGTTCTTCCTCCAAACATGCCATCCTGTACAGTCTGACTCTTCCCTGAAGCTTTGAAATCTAGACTCAATTAAGAGTACCCTCCTCCAACTCATTCTTTCCAGGCCCTAATATTCATTACTCCCTCAATCCTCACTTCCTTCTGTAATAATTGAAAACCCAAGCTGAGCATCACCCAACCTGTACCTCTCAACCTACCTGTTTCCTTTTTCCAGCCTTGGTGATGTCTGACGCTAGGTGCCTTTCACCCGGGTTTTCTAGTAGCAAGTCCCATCCCCTGCCCCACCCCCAGCCAGTGCACAATAAATAGAAGGAACTTGACTGGGTGAGTGTAAGGCCTCGTTTATATACAGTAATACTAATTGCCATTGTGATGACCATACAATGGGAGGTACAGTATGTAGATTCTCATCTGTAACTGGCTATGCTATGTCTGCATTGTGTTTTATTTCAATTTGATGTAACTCCTGATAATTCAGTTCTTGCCCTTGTTGATGACAGCTGTACAACAGACACAAAGAGTACCTCAACACTTTGGTTGGAGAAGAATTTGAAACTGTAAGTATGTTTTTTTCCCCTTCCAGCTTTCATTGTCAAGAAGGAGCAATAAGATATATTTTTAAAAAATATATAAAGGCTTTAATCCAGCCCTTACGATGTGTTGAAGAAGTTGCTCTCTCTCTCTCTCTCTCTCTCTCTGTTGACTGCATGGTTCCTTTGCAAAATTGGTGTCTGCCAGATTCCTAGTGGGAGCAAGTCTTCAGCATAACATTGCGCGCGGTACAACCAGAACTGGCACGAAGCTGACTGAGTAGTGTAGTGTCACCATTTGAGGTTGAAGTTGAGACACGTTTGTGCCAGTCGTCCCTACTTGTTGGTATCAAATCGGCTTCACTGCTGCTGTCTCTCAGCAGATGACAGAGTAGTTCAAAGTCCAAAACCGACCCATGCTGACCGTCCCACGTTCCCTGCTTTATGCCATTGCAAATAAACTGCGAGCGACTGTGGAGCATCGGAAAGCTCATGAAGCAAGAAACCTCAACTTAATAAAAAAATAAAAGGCAGGTTTAGGTGGGCATTTCTTACTAATGTTTCCCCCCTCCCCTCAGTTTTCTACCCTGAAACCTCTACTGGGGTAGAGTTCCCCAAATACCAGCATTGTTTCAGTGCCCCACAAGTGGCCATTCATTGCATGTAACCCTTGGCAGGCTATTCATCTGTGGAAGGCATTACAGCTGAGCCTGAGCCTCTTCCTATCCTTGCCCGGCGATCTCACCCACGTATTTTGCAGCAGGAGTCACTGGATGGCAATCACAAGCGAGTACCTTTTCGTTGTCTCCCTAGCTGAGGCCAAGTATAGCTCCTGCCCCAGCTAAGATCAGCTAACTCCGCACTGACTGGGCATGAAACCTCCCTGCTCTGTGTGGGTCAGTCCCACACTGGACGTTGTAGTTACCCAATGAATCATCAAGGAGTACGGAGTAGCCGTTTCATGATAATTATACCAGGCTACAATCTTCAGTACTGAGTCAACTGAGGTTAGAAGCCCTCCCCTGTAAACAGACAAGAATGTAGAGTACTTGTACCCCTAGTAACAAGTCACTTGTTTTCTCATTTTAAATCAGGAGTGTCCAAGCTTTCTGTGTTCCTGGGCCACTTGGGTTTGTACAGAGAGCCCCGGGAACCAGATAGAGTTTAAATCCTTGTTCCAATTCATCTACATCTAGCTCAAGCTGCTGATGCTGCACAAAGTGAGGCCATTCGGCCCATCGTGCCTCTCCCAGCTCTTTGAAAGAGCTCTCTAATTAGTCCCACTCCCCTGCTCTTTCCCCATAGCCCTGCAAATGTTCCCTCTTGAAGTATTTATCCAATTCCCTCCTGAAAGTTATTACCCTTTCAGGCATTCCAGATCATCATAACTCGCTAGTAAAAATGATTTTTCCTTATGTCGCCTCTGGTTCTTTTGCCAATTGCCTTAAATCTGTGTTCTTTGGTTACCAACCCTTCTGCCACTGGAAACAGTTTCTTATTTACTCTCTAAGGTCTTGACATCCTTCCTAAAGTGTGGTGCCCAGAATTGGCTGCAATGCTGCAGCTTGGGCCTAACCAGTGTTTGATAAACTCCCTTGCTTTTGTACTCTATTCCTCTACTAATAAAGCCAAGGATCCCCTATGCCTTTTTAACAGCCTTCTTGACTTGTCCTGCCACCTTCAAAGACTTGTGTACACACCCCCGGGTCTCTCTGTTCCTGCACCCCCTTTAAAATTGTACCTTTTTAGTTTAGCTTATATCGCTTCTCCTCATTCTTCCTAGTTTTTTGTCATCTGCAAACTTTGAAATGATGCCCTCGATACCCAAGTCCAGGTCATTAACGTACATCAAAAGAGCAGTGGTCCTAATACCCACCCCTGGGGGACACCACTGTATACTTCCCTCCAGTGTGGAAAACAACTGTTCACCACTGCTCTCTGCCCCTTAGCCAATTGTGTCTCCACACAGCCAGTTAGTTCCCCATTAATCCCACCGGCTTCAATTTTGCTAACCCGCTTTAAAGGAACATTTGTAGACCTTGTGATAAATGTCACTAGTGCTGCGCATATCTTTTGTATTGTGGCATTTCACAGGTGCACCCCACAGCAAGGCTGCCCAGTGCTTCAAATGGGATGTGTTTCCGTTGGGGGTGGGGGGATCATTACCTTGGATACTGGTGCCCATATAAAAACTATGCGTGGCCCCATTATGATTGTGGCAGAATATACTCGCCTGCACAGCGCCTCCACACTGGATACATTTTTTGTTCACCTGTCCCTGTGATGGTGTCCCTCGAATTGATTAGAAGTAACATTCTAACTTAAAACTTGTGATGGAGGGATTTGAGCAATAGTCTGCAGTGCCACCCAGTGGCGGATGCGAGTTCCTGCACACGATCCCTCGCACCAAAGAGGTTCCACTCTCCCCTGCTGCTTCTAGCAGTGAGCAGAGGCTGGGCATTCCTCACTGGTACGGAGATGCTGCACTTGCATGCGTCCCACAGCCTGGTCTCAGAATGACGATGATGGAAGCCCAAGAGTAGGATGCTTCCTCTGTCCTCCTCAGTGCATGGAGAAGAGAAAGTCTTATCTTGGAGAAGAATGGGAGAAAATATTAGAAAAGAAAGTAGAAGAAAAAGTAGAAATTCTAAATTCACATCAGGAGTAGTAGAATACAGTTTGAAGTATTGCCCTTCTAAGTTTGCTGGTACCACATACAGTTAACTGGCCGAGTGCGAAAGACCCCTGCCATTGCAGCGTTTCATAGGAATAAGAGTAGGCCATTCAGCCCCTTGAGCCTGCTCCGCCATTCAGTTAGACCGTGGCTGATCGGTATCTTAACTCCATCTACCTGCCTTTGACCTATATCCCTTGATACCTTTACCGAACAAAAATCTATCTCTCTCGGTCTTGAAAGCTCCGATTGTCTCAGGATCCACAGCCTTTTGTGGGAAAGGGTTCCACATTTCTACTGAGAAAAAGCGCTTCCTGATATCGCTCCCGAGTGGCCCAGCTCTAATTTAAGATCATGTCCCCTCGTTCTTGATTTCCCCACCGGAGGAAATATTATCTACACTATTGAATGCTTTTAACATTTTAAACAACTCAACCAGATCACACCTCAATCTTCTATACTCAAGAGTCGACAGTGCTGACTCACTCCCTTGCCTCTTCCTCCATTCCTATGAAGAAATATCTGTATTTCCTCATCAGTCCTGTTGCGATAAGGAACCTGGAGATCACAGCCACAGACTGGCATCCGACTGCTCCATGGAGTACCACTTCGGAGCAGAGCACTCCGTCACCACACGTTGCATGGTTTTTCTGTTGGTCAAATTGACAACTGTTCTAAAGTATAAAAGGTGGATGGCGTGTGCGATGAATATATTTGTATTGTGATTGACTTCAGTTTTAAAATGCATTCTATCCTTATTCCTGCAGCCGCCTCTTGGTGTTCTTCAGCTGTTTGTGAATGGTGAAGTTGGTAAGTTTATTTTGATAGGTCTGTGTTTTTTTAGTCTCTGCTCTTACTATCAAGGGCTTAATACAGGAAGCCTTCAGCCCCCCAAGTGTGCAATGGTGACTCTGGGTAAATGCAGCACCATGCAAACCAGGAAGTTCCTAGGGGTGACCCACAGTCTGTGAACATATTATTTATGAAAGATAAAGGACAGGAAAAAAACAGCTGGTCTGTCGAGCCTGCTCCATACAGCCATGATGCCTTGAGCAGCATGCCCTGAACATCATAATTTACAACACCTGCCAGCAGCCATGTGATCTTCTGGGAAAGACAGAAAAACCGATTTAAAAAAAATCAATTTTGGGACAAACAAATCTGAGAAATTCCTAAAGCGATCAATACTGGAGAAGAACACACTGACCGCTGTTTCTATCACTTATTACTCCTCCTACCTTTTGTATGTTCTGATCTCTGCCCCGACCAGGAACGGGTCCAGCTCTCTTTTGAAGGTAAGCGAATCTGCGCTCACCTGTCAGCAGCAACTTGTTCCATGGGTATATCTGTCCTCGGAAAGGGCAAAGCTCCTGACCTCTAACCTACTTCTACTCTTGCACAACTTGAACACATGCCCACTGGTCTTCCAGACCGATCTAACTGAAATAATCAATCTATATGAACACTGTCTAGCCCCTGCATTATTTTAAACACCTAAAATTCAACTTGTGGTACCCACCTGCTAAATAGTCTGTAAAACTCATTGGGGTCATTTATGAAGAAAAGACAGTGTTAGATGGGTGCACTTGACACCGTAAAATGGAGTCCTTGGGGTTCTTACTGAGAGCTTGGGGGCAGCACGTGTGTGCGACGGGACTAATTTAAATAATTTTAATTAATATTTAAACACCTATTAGTGTCTGCACTTCTGTAAACGAAATAAACCCAGCTTTTTAAGCCTATTTCAGTAACTACGGTTGTTCGCTGGGTATTATACTTGTGGCCCCCCTCTGAGCCTTTTCCAATGCCTCTCATCCACCATGCAAGGGGACCAAAGTTGAACTCTATTCTAAATGAGGACTAACTAAAGAGTTATACAAGGACAATATGTTGTGCTTTGTTTTAGACTGAATCACCCTGGCAATGCAACCTGATATTCTATTTGCTTTGGATATAATTTCATGGCACTGGTCATGAACCTTAAGGGAATTATGTACAATAATAACAAGATCTCATACCTTCTCAACAGACTTAAGTACTTTACCCTGTAGAGTAGAAGTATATTTAGCGTTCCTGTCAACATGCATAACATTACATTTATCTAAGGTAAATGCCATTTGCCAAATAAGAGCTCAGTCCCCCATCGCATCAAGATCCACTTGGAGTAGTTTATTCCCATCTGCAGTCCTAACTCTGCCCCAACACCTACATCCAGGAGTTAGCTGGTCACGACCAGGGCATTAGTAAGGGTGTCACAGTAACATAAGTGCGTCTGGCAGTGGAGGAAAAAAGCCAATCTGGGTTCCTGCTTCTGATCAATATCAGGGTGGGCAAGTATTCAGCTTGCGCTACCCAGCTGCTAAATAGTCTGCAAAAATCATTGGGGTCAGTGTTAGATGGGTGCACTCTGACAGTAAAATGGAGTCCATGGGGTTCTTGCTGAGCGCTTAGGGGGCAGCACATGATTCTTTGTGTACAACGGGACTAATTCAAATAATTTTTATATTAAACTGACAAAAATAGGCTGAGTGGGATGGCTGTCCCTGCAGTTTATAAACACCATGAGAATAGGAGCAGGGTAACTCTCCCTCCCCCACCTTTCTCTCTCTGTAATGGTCAAGGCTGTGACCATTACTGCCCAGATATGAGGTGGAAGTTGGCCATACAATCCTTGTTGCTCCTAAGGGTTTAGCATTGTGCCCAGTAGCACGCTGCCTGAACAGTAGGTCGGTCAGTTGATAAACATTGGTTCATCAGGTAATAGTCACAAATCTATATCTTAGTCTTTCTTTTATGATGTAGGAATGGCATCATATTTAAAAAGATATTCATCCCAATGTATCCAAGTTTATGGATTAATTGGAAAATTCCTGGTTAAACTGGTTAGGTAGACCGCGATTCCTCAGCGTGAGTTTGATCTCTGCACCTTTACCTAAGAGAAGGAGGGATAATTACGAGCCAGGTCCTCCCAGCCCACCCTTTTATGTGGTCCCTATTACAATTGCATTTCTTACAAAGGAAAAGTTCTTCAACATCTGTGCACAAACTTTCTAACCAACGAACAACTAGTCTGTCTGCATCACCATGTATTAAGTGCAGCTCCAAATTTCTTTCAAAGAAATGTAGAGATCTTGCTTCACCTTGGGGTTCAGATGAGAATGCTGAAATCTCTGGCGAAGGAGTGAAATCCTCGCTACATTGTTCCTGGTACTGAGCAGCATTACCAGAGTTGGTCAGTAGAGGAATGGTGAGACCTGTGTGGGAATCCAGAACAAAGTTATAACTCATTTACTAATGAACTTTGCCATGTGAGTGTCTGGTGGATCTCGGTACACTCCATGAATGAACTGGTTTGTTTCGAGGGGTTGGCCTTATTCAGTGTTTGGTGATGCTGATTTTATTTTTGATATTTCAGTGTCTGCTCAGGGTTACGAATATGACAATCTGTATATACACTTCTTCCTTGAACTTCCAGACTGTGAGTACGCTACTGTTTATTCTTAGTGTGCACGCGCACATTCTCTCTCGTATGTGTGTCTCGCGGGCTCTTGCTGTCTGTGTTTCTTCCTTTTCCCCCACTCCCTTGCTCCCCCTTGGGACCAATTGTTGATTCTCCTGTTCTTATTCAGCAGCATGTGTGAAGTGAGATTCCCACTGGCTACCCCTCCCCTGCTGGTCCAGTACCAGGAGTGAAGGGAGATTCCCACAGACTACCCCTCCCCTGCTGGTCCAGTACCAGGAGTAAAGGGAGATTCCCACAGACTACCCCTCCCCTGCTGGTCCAGTACCAGGAGTGAAGGGAGATTCCCACAGACTACCCCTCCCCTGCTGGTCCAGTACCAGGAGTAAAGGGAGATTCCCACAGACTACCCCTCCCCTGCTGGTCCAGTACCAGGAGTGAAGGGAGATTCCCACTGGCTACCCCTCCCCTGCTGGTCCAGTACCAGGAGTGAAGGGAGATTCCCACAGATTACCCCTCCCCTGCTGGTCCAGTACCAGGAGTAAAGGGAGATTCCCACAGACTACCCCTCCCCTGCTGGTCCAGTACCAGGAGTGAAGGGAGATTCCCACAGATTACCCCTCCCCTGCTGGTCCAGTACCAGGAGTAAAGGGAGATTCCCACAGACTACCCCTCCCCTGCTGGTCCAGTACCAGGAGTGAAGGGAGATTCCCACTGGCTACCCCTCCCCCAATGGTCCACCAGCATGAAAAGAAAGACTTGCATTTATATAGCGCCTTTCACAACCTCATCCCAAAGCGCTTTACAGCCAATGAAGTACTTTAGAAGTGTAGTCACTGTTGTAATGTAGGAAATGCAGCAGCCAATTTGCGCACAGCAAGCTCCCACAAACAGCAATGTGATAATGACCAGATAATCTGTTTTTGTTATGTTGATTGGGGGATAAACATTTGCCAGGACACTGGGGATAACTCCCCTACTCTTCTTTAGAAATAGTGCCGTGGGATCTTTTACGTCCACCTGAGAGAACAGACTGGGCCTCATTTTATCGTCTCATCCGAAAGATGGCACCTCCGACAGTGCAGCACTCCCTCTGCACTGCACTGGAGTGGCAGCCTAGATTTTTGTGCTCAAGTCTCGAGTGGGACTTGAACCCACAACCTTCTGACTGAGGTGAGAATGCTGCCCACTGAGCCACAGCTGACATAATGAATGAAGAGTGGCTACCCCTCCCCTGCTGGTCCGCCCACGTGAGTGAAGGATGGTTTGTACAGGCTACCCCTCCCCTGCTGGTCCGCCCACATGAGTGAAGGATGGTTTGTACAGGCTACCCCTCCCCTGCTGGTCCGCCCACATGAGTGAAGGATGGTTTGTACAGGTTACCCCTCCCCTGCTGGTCCGCCCACATGAGTGAAGGATGGTTTGTACAAGTTACCCCTCCCCTGCTGGTCCGCCCACATGAGTGAAGGATGGTTTGTACAGGCTACCCCTCCCCTGCTGGTCCACCTACATGAGTGAAGGATGGTTTGTACAGGCTACCCCTCCCCTGCTGGTCCACCTACATGAGTGAAGGATGGTTTGTACAAGTTACCCCTCCCCTGCTGGTCCGCCCACATGAGTGAAGGATGGTTTGTACAGGTTACCCCTCCCCTGCTGGTCCGCCCACATGAGTGAAGGATGGTTTGTACAGGTTACCCCTCCCCTGCTGGTCCGCTCACATGAGTGAAGGATGGTTTGTACAAGTTACCCCTCCCCTGCTGGTCCGCCCACATGAGTGAAGGATGGTTTGTACAGGTTACCCCTCCCCTGCTGGTCCACCTACATGAGTGAAGGATGGTTTGTACAAGTTACCCCTCCCCTGCTGGTCCGCTCACATGAGTGAAGGATGGTTTGTACAGGTTACCCCTCCCCTGCTGGTCCGCCCACATGAGTGAAGGATGGTTTGTACAGGTTACCCCTCCCCTGCTGGTCCGCCCACATGAGTGAAGGATGGTTTGTACAGGCTACCCCTCCCCTGCTGGTCCGCCCACATGAGTGAAGGATGGTTTGTACAGGTTACCCCCCCCCTGCTGGTCCACCTACATGAGTGAAGGATGGTTTGTACAGGTTACCCCCCCCCCCTGCTGGTCCACTCACATGAGTGAAGGATGGTTTGTACAGGTTACCCCCCCCCCTGCTGGTCCACCTACATGAGTGAAGGATGGTTTGTACAGGTTACCCCCCCCCTGCTGGTCCACCTACATGAGTGAAGGATGGTTTGTACAGGTTACCCCCCCCCTGCTGGTCCACTCACATGAGTGAAGGATGGTTTGTACAGGTTACCCCCCCACTGCTGGTCCACCTACATGAGTGAAGGATGGTTTGTACAGGTTACCCCCCCCCTGCTGGTCCACTCACATGAGTGAAGGATGGTTTGTACAGGTTACCTCTCCCCTGCTGGTCCACCTGCATGAGTGAAGGATGGTTTGTACAGGCTACCCCTCCCCTGCTGGTCCGCCCACATGAGTGAAGGATGGTTTGTACAAGTTACCCCTCCCCTGCTGGTCCGCCTACATGAGTGAAGGATGGTTTGTACAGGCTACCCCTCCCCTGCTGGCCCGCCCACATGAGTGAAGGATGGTTTGTACAAGTTACCCCTCCCCTGCTGGTCCGCCTACATGAGTGAAGGATGGTTTGTACAGGCTACCCCTCCCCTGCTGGTCCACCCACATGAGTGAAGGATGGTTTGTACAGGTTACCCCTCCCCTGCTGGTCCGCCCACATGAGTGAAGGATGGTTTGTACAAGTTACCCCTCCCCTGCTGGTCCGCCCACATGAGTGAAGGATGGTTTGTACAGGTTACCCCTCCCCTGCTGGTCCGCCCACATGAGTGAAGGATGGTTTGTACAGGTTACCCCTCCCCTGCTGGTCCGCTCACATGAGTGAAGGATGGTTTGTACAAGTTGCCCCTCCCCTGCTGGTCCGCCCACATGAGTGAAGGATGGTTTGTACAGGTTACCCCTCCCCTGCTGGTCCGCCCACATGAGTGAAGGATGGTTTGTACAGGTTACCCCTCCCCTGCTGGTCCGCTCACATGAGTGAAGGATGGTTTGTACAGGCTACCCCTCCCCTGCTGGTCCGCTCACATGAGTGAAGGATGGTTTGTACAGGTTACCCCTCCCCTGCTGGTCCGCCCACATGAGTGAAGGATGGTTTGTACAGGTTACCCCTCCCCTGCTGGTCCACCCACATGAGTGAAGGATGGTTTGTACAGGTTACCCCTCCCCTGCTGGTCCACCTACATGAGTGAAGGATGGTTTGTGCGGGTTACCCCCCCCCTGCTGGTCCACCTACATGAGTGAAGGATGGTTTGTACGGGTTACCTCTCCCCTGCTGGTCCACCTACATGAGTGAAGGATGGTTTGTACAGGTTACCCCTCCCCTGCTGGTCCACCTACATGAGTGAAGGATGGTTTGTGCAGGTTACCCCCCCCCCTGCTGGTCCGCCCACATGAGTGAAGGATGGTTTGTACAGGTTACCCCTCCCCTGCTGGTCCGCCCACATGAGTGAAGGATGGTTTGTACAGGTTACCCCTCCCCTGCTGGTCCGCCCACATGAGTGAAGGATGGTTTGTACAGGTTACCCCTCCCCTGCTGGTCCGCCCACATGAGTGAAGGATGGTTTGTGCAGGTTACCCCCCCCCTGCTGGTCCGCCCACATGAGTGAAGGATGGTTTGTACAAGTTACCCCTCCCCTGCTGGTCCGCCCACATGAGTGAAGGATGGTTTGTACAAGTTACCCCTCCCCTGCTGGTCCACCCACATGAGTGAAGGATGGTTTGTACAAGTTACCCCCTCCCCTGCTGGTCCACCCACATGAGTGAAGGATGGTTTGTACAAGTTACCCCCTCCCCTGCTGGTCCGCCCACATGAGTGAAGGATGGTTTGTACAGGTTACTCCTCCCCTGCTGGTCCGCTCACATGAGTGAAGGATGGTTTGTACAGGTTACCCCTCCCCTGCTGGTCCGCCCACATGAGTGAAGGATGGTTTGTACAAGTTACCCCTCCCCTGCTGGTCCACCCACATGAGTGAAGGATGGTTTGTACAGGTTACCCCTCCCCTGCTGGTCCGCCCACATGAGTGAAGGATGGTTTGTGCAAGTTACCCCTCCCCTGCTGGTCCGCTCACATGAGTGAAGGATGGTTTGTACAGGTTACCCCTCCCCTGCTGGTCCACCTACATGAGTGAAGGATGGTTTGTACAGGTTACCCCTCCCCTGCTGGTCCACCTACATGAGTGAAGGATGGTTTGTACAGGTTACCCCTCCCCTGCTGGTCCACCTACATGAGTGAAGGATGGTTTGTACAGGTTACCCCTCCCCTGCTGGTCCGCCCACATGAGTGAAGGATGGTTTGTGCAAGTTACCCCTCCCCTGCTGGTCCGCTCACATGAGTGAAGGATGGTTTGTACAGGTTACCCCTCCCCTGCTGGTCCACCTACATGAGTGAAGGATGGTTTGTACAGGTTACCCCTCCCCTGCTGGTCCACCTACATGAGTGAAGGATGGTTTGTACAGGTTACCCCTCCCCTGCTGGTCCACCTACATGAGTGAAGGATGGTTTGTACAGGTTACCCCTCCCCTGCTGGTCCGCCCACATGAGTGAAGGATGGTTTGTACAAGTTACCCCTCCCCTGCTGGTCCGCCCACATGAGTGAAGGATGGTTTGTACAGGTTACCCCTCCCCTGCTGGTCCGCCCACATGAGTGAAGGATGGTTTGTACAAGTTACCCCCCCCCCTGCTGGTCCGCCCACATGAGTGAAGGATGGTTTGTACAGGTTACCCCTCCCCTGCTGGTCCACCTACATGAGTGAAGGATGGTTTGTACAAGTTACCCCTCCCCTGCTGGTCCACCTACATGAGTGAAGGATGGTTTGTACAGGTTACCTCTCCCCTGCTGGTCCACCTACATGAGTGAAGGATGGTTTGTGCAGGTTACCCCCCCCCTGCTGGTCCACTCACATGAGTGAAGGATGGTTTGTACAGGTTACCCCTCCCCTGCTGGTCCACCTACATGAGTGAAGGATGGTTTGTACAGGTTACCCCTCCCCTGCTGGTCCACTCACATGAGTGAAGGATGGTTTGTACAAGTTACCCCTCCCCTGCTGGTCCACCTACATGAGTGAAGGATGGTTTGTACAGGTTACCCCTCCCCTGCTGGTCCGCCTACATGAGTGAAGGATGGTTTGTACAAGTTACCCCCCCCCTGCTGGTCCACCCACATGAGTGAAGGATGGTTTGGACAGGTTACCCCTCCCCTGCTGGTCCACCCACATGAGTGAAGGATGGTTTGTACAAGTTACCCCTCCCCTGCTGGTCCGCCCACATGAGTGAAGGATGGTTTGTACAAGTTACCTCTCCCCTGCTGGTCCGCCCACATGAGTGAAGGATGGTTTGTGCAGGTTACCTCTCCCCTGCTGGTCCGCCCACATGAGTGAAGGATGGTTTGTACAGGTTACCCCTCCCCTGCTGGTCCGCCCACATGAGTGAAGGATGGTTTGTACAAGTTACCCCTCCCCTGCTGGTCCACCTACATGAGTGAAGGATGGTTTGTGCAAGTTACCCCTCCCCTGCTGGTCCGCTCACATGAGTGAAGGATGGTTTGTACAAGTTACCCCTCCCCTGCTGGTCCACCTACATGAGTGAAGGATGGTTTGTGCAAGTTACCCCTCCCCTGCTGGTCCACCCACATGAGTGAAGGATGGTTTGTACAAGTTACCCCTCCCCTGCTGGTCCACCTACATGAGTGAAGGATGGTTTGTGCAAGTTACCCCTCCCCTGCTGGTCCACCCACATGAGTGAAGGATGGTTTGTACAGGCTACCCCTCCCCTGCTGGTCCGCTCACATGAGTGAAGGATGGTTTGTACAGGCTACCCCTCCCCTGCTGGTCCGCCCACATGAGTGAAGGATGGTTTGTGCAAGTTACCCCTCCCCTGCTGGTCCGCCCACGAGTGAAGGATGGTTTGTACAGGTTACCCCTCCCCTGCTGGTCCGCCCACATGAGTGAAGGATGGTTTGTACAGGTTACCCCTCCCCTGCTGGTCCGCCCACATGAGTGAAGGATGGTTTGTACAGGTTACCCCCCCCCCTGCTGGTCCAGTCACAAGAGTAGAGGAGCAGTTCAGGTACGGGTTATCTCTCTGCTGCCTGGATCAGCTTCAATTCCAAAAGTTTCCTCCTCTTCCCAAAAGAAAAAGGCTTACCTTTCTTAACTTTTCTTCATAACTTGAATTTCTGACACCTTGAATTACCCTGGTAACAATTTTAGTCCATTTAACAGAATATTTGCTTTTGGCAAAGCTCCGCCTTGATGTATTTCTCTGCAGTCTCACACATCACCTGGTCTGTGTGTTTATACTGGCAGATCTCCTGTGGCATTGTTCACATAAATAGTGTTTCCTCACACATACTAAGGACAGAAGCATTTTGGTGTCCAACTCAACTGTGTGATTCTACTGCTGAGGTGGAGTTGTGAGCAAACTGGCCTGTCCCTTTAAGGTTGTGAGGTCTTATTGGTGTAAATAAGCACATCCTAGAAAAAAGAAAATAATTAACTTGCATTTATATCACCTCAGGCCATCCCAAAGTGCTTCACAGGCAATAAAGTATTTTTGAATTACAGTCGCTGCTCGTATGTAAGCAAATGGAGCAGCCGATTTCTGCACAGGAAGCTCCCACAAATAGCAATCAGATAAATGACAAGTTAATCTATTGGTGTTGGCTGAGGGATAGATATTGGCCAGGACACCAGGAGAACTCCCCTGCTCCTCTTCGAATAATGCCATGGGATCTTTTATGTCCATCTGAGAGGGCAGACGTGGGACTGAGTTTACTATCACATCTGAAAGACAGCATCTCCAACAGTACAGCACTCCTTCAGTACTGCACTCAAGTGTCAGGCTTAAGTCCTGGAGTGGGACTTGAACCCATGACTTTCTGACTGAGTGCTAGGGCAAGGCTGATCCTGTTTAGAGGCTGCTTGCTAGGAAGATTCTGTAGATTGTCAACTGCTTGTAAATGCCTGGCTTCTCTCCTAAGGTCAGAAGAAACCAAGGAAATTACCTTTTTTTAAAAATGATTGATTTATTTGAAGGGTGATAGGTACATCTCAATACTATACATCTATATTAATGAATCTCCTGTAGTGTTGCTGGCAGTAAATCTGAAGATATGCCTTTTTTTTGCTTATGTAACAAACAATATATTGTCAGGCCCACTAATTTATGGTGATTAAGTACAAGTATTTTTATTATAAACTGTTATCGAAGGGTTAGCAACATTTTTGGGATCAAATTATGTATTTATTTCCAAAAATATTAAGTTTACCTGATTATTGTATTTTTTAAGCTATGTCCTCAATTTTATGTCTTAGTTTTTTTGAAGTCCAGAATCCACTGGTAGGGGAGATGGTCGGGTTGCGGGGAGATGGTCGGGTTGCGGGGGAGGTGGTCGGGTTGCGGGGAGATGGACATGTATAAGTATTGGGGAGGTGGGGGTAATGAGGTTTGGGAGTGTGGGGAGAACTTGGAGGGATGTGGGGCTATTGGGGAGGAATGGACCGTGTATCTGGGATAATGTGAGGGAGGATAAGCCTTCATCAATTCCTTGCACCCTCCTTAGATGTTTTACAGCACTGATTCCCCAACGTGGAGTTGGGAAGCTTGTCTTAGTTATTTAAAGCTTTTAGTGTGCTTATACTGTAATTATAAACACATTTGTGTGCTTAAATAACTGAAAGAGCCTTCCTAGCTCATTACTGGGAAACAACAACAACTTGTATTTTTATAGCACCATTAACGTATTAAAACATCCCAAGGCACTTCACAGAAGCATTATCAAACAAAATTTAACACCGAGCCACATGAGATATTGGGGGACGTGAGGTTTTAAGGAGCGTCTTAAAGGAGGAAAGAGAGGTAGAGAGGCGAAGAGGTTTAGGGAGGGAATTCCAGAGCTTAGGGCCTAGGCAGCTGAAGGCATGGCTGGCAATCACAGAATCACAGAAACTCCACAGTGCAGATGGAGGCCATTTCGGCCCATCAAGCCTGCACCGACACATATCCCACCCGATCCCCGTAACCCCTACACCAACACATATCCCACCCTAGCCCTGTAACCCCACGTATTTAATCCCCCTAACACTAAGGGTCAATTTATCATAGCCAATCAACCTAACCCGCACATCTTTGGGTTGAGCAATGGTTGAGCGATTTAAAATCGTGGATGCTCAAGAGGCCAGAATTGGAGGAGCGCAGATAACTTGGAGGATAATAGGACTAGAGGATATTAGAGATAGGGAGGGGTGATGCCATGTAGGGATTTGAAAACAAGGATGCACATTTTAAAATTAGGCGTTGCTTAACTGGGAGCCAATGTAGGTCAGCGAGCACGGGTGATGGATGAACGGGACTTGGTGCGAGCTAGGACATGGGCAGCAGAATTTTGGATCACCTCAAGTTTATGGAGGGTAGAAAAAGCCCTTGGAGTTAGAGGAAGTGCATGCATTGTGCAAGACTTGTAATATACTATACATGGCTATAGATGTTGTAATGATTTGGCTTGATTTGTACAATATGGTGTACTACCACTCGGTATCAAAAAAAATCAATCGGGAACTGCAAAATGTTGAAATAAGTGAGTGGGAAAGTCTTACTTGAAGTAACTGGAGGATCTTTATACTGTTGGCTGTTTTCTACTCTCTCCTTTTGTGATTGGAGTTTTAGTGCTAGTGTAGATTCCGTGATTTGTGTACTACCGCACACTGGCACATGGTGCCTGCAGAGCCGAAATAACACTTTAATTTGTTCATGTCTAGATTGGTCCTGTCCTCCAAAGCAGCAGTTGTCTGGAGTGACCCAGACTTGTTCTACCAAAGTCCAAGACCGGGTAAGGAGACTTCAGAAACAATGTTTGAACCGTGATGATCAACAAGCTAGAAATAGAGATAAGAAAATGAGTGAATATTCTAAATCTGCAATAAAAACTGGAAATATACAGCAGGTCTGTCAGCATCTGATAGACAGATTAATGTTTAGGGTAGCTACCCCTCTGAAATCAAATACCATAACCTGTTACTCTCTTCGGATGCTGATGGACCTGCTGTGTGTTTACAACATTTTTCTGTTCTTTTGTTTAGCTGAAGGAAATATTTGAACAAAGGTTGCAGAAATGCAACCCATACATGCACGGTTATATACAAAAATATTTCTTACTGGTTCTTAACCTTAAAGTAGCAAGTCTGGGAATTATTGTTAGTGTTAGTTTGGCTAAGCAGTAATCCTCTCGCCACTCAATCACAAGGTTGTACGTTCTAATTCCACTCCAGGGAATTGAGCGCACAAGCTAGGCTGATAATTCTGTGCAGTACTGAGGGAGTGCTGCAACATTGGAGGTGCTGTATTACGCTCAGCTATGCGTAACACATCCAATGGCACTTTTCAAAGAGGAGCATGGCCCTCGCCAATGTTCTTCCCTCAACCAACACAACCAAAAACAGATCAACTGGCCAATGATCTCATTGTTGTTTGTGGCGTCTTGCTGTGTGCAAGATGTCACATGGCTGCCATGTTTGGCCACATAAGTGGCTACACTTCAAAAGTAATTAATTTGCTGTAAAGTGTTTTAGGAGAAAAAAGGCACTATATAAATGCAAGTTCACTCTTTGTTCCTTTATTAAACTACATGATTTGAATTTTCAGACTTAATTCTGTTGCCATCCTCTCCAGATCATCATGGTTTTTTAATGGCTGCAAATTAAATCTTTCTTATCTAAATAGTGCCACATAATTCAATGTTATGGCTAGTGTTTTGCTATTGTTTAGGTAGGTGGGATGTTTGTGTATGGTCATTGGAAAGAAAGACTTGCATTTATATAGCGCCTTTCACAATCTTGGGACGTCCCAATGAAGTACTCTTGAAGTGTAGTCACTGTTGTAATGTAGGAAACACGGCAGCCAATTTTAAGCACAGCAAGGTCTCTCAAACAGCAATGTGATAATGACCAGATAATCTGTTCTAGTGATGTTGGTTGAGGGATAAATATTGGCCAGGACACCGAGGAGAACTCCCCTGCTCTTCGTTGAAATAGTGCCATGGGATCTTTTACGTCCAACTGACATGGCACAGACATGGTTTAACATCTCATCCGAAAGACAGCACCTCTGACAGTTCAGCATTCCCTTGGTACTGCACTGGAGTGTCAACCTAGATTTTGTGCTCAAGTCTCTGGAGTGGGACTTGCCTCTGAATCAGAAAGTTGTGGATTCAAGAGTGCTACCACTGAGCCATGCGCTAACACCTTAGATACTTGGTCAGGAAAATTATTTAATAAAACAAATCGGTGCCAGAGCCCACAGATTTAAAAGGGAACAGCATTGCAATAAGATTCCAGTGTACTTCACTTTTAATGGTTCCCATCTGCAGTTTCTTTAAAAGAAAATGTTACGTAATGGAAGTTAAAAGTAAGCCGGTGTTTAAGGGATTAAACATCAGCGCTGAGCACCGTGTCCCGTTGTAATTACTGTTGTTATTTTAAATAGGAGAATGTGGCCTATTTTTCATATCCATTCAACTTTGAAATGAGCTTAAGAAGCGAGGAGCAACCTGAGGGTGAGTTTCCCATTTTCCTTTTGAAGCAAAAGGCTTCTCTTATACCAGATGGGATCTCAGAGCTTCCAAGCATGCCATGCTGAGATGCCCATCTCCATTTTGCTTTAGTGATTTTAAGGGTTTCCCTATATCTATAGAATTGTCGCGTGCTCACCAAGCTGTTTTTAACATTGACAGTTACAGAAACTCTCGGGTTGCTTCCTGTGAAAGTACCAGTGCATCTAGTTCTCTCCTAATCCCCAATTAATTATCCCTACACTCTGAACTGACCATGCCTGAGGTGGTGGGCAGGTGACCGCTGAACCTCCGCTGCTGCTACAGAATTGTCCTTTGAAAGGAGCTTTGGTGGGGGAGTACCTGGTTTCCACCCTTCCTCGCATGGACCTGACTGGGACCAGGATGGTGGGGAGGAAGGGCTTGTAGCCATGAACTTTTGTTGTAGCTTTTTACTGCGCCATGTAACTACAAATTTATTTATTTTGTTTTTCCTGCTCTACACACTTCACCTCAGCAGGAACTAGCATCATCAGGGGTGGCGATGGTGAGAAACGGAGCAACAGTCACCCCAGGCTGCTGTCTCTGGGCCATCCAGTTACTTGTTCTAGAGCCTTGCTGTGCTGTGCTTTATACTCTGCCAAAGAGGATGGTGAGACAAAGTGCTCCGAGAGTAACGCAGATAGCACTCTCTAACCAAATACTAATGGTAAAGGAGAGCAACCTGAGGTCACTGATGGTCAGATCTTATTTCCCCACCAATTCTCCTCCTGTCACCATACTGTTCCACAGGGACTGAAGCCCTGCTGTACCTCATCCAAATAGCCATCATTTGGATGAGATGAAACTATGTAACAATTGGAAGCAGTAACCCTGAATAACTTTGCTTTTCAATGTATTCTTTTCCCCTGTACTCCAGTTGTGGTAAACTTCCTGCTGTCCCAGCTATGTTGAGAGATTAAAGAGGGGAGGGGTAGAAAATGTTCCAGTAAAATTCGACCCCATAGCCTAAAGGGTCTAATGGTCAGCAAACTTGGCAGCCTTCTGCTGTGGGTCAGAAGATCTACAGCTCTACATACCTGCTCCCAGCTCCTATCTACCAAACAGGAACAGCTCAGTCACTGATCACTTCACAAGAGATGAGTACATATTTACTATTAATAGCTGGCAAATCTTCTTTCTCATAGTGTTGCTCACTATTTATATAAAGGGAGAGGTGAACCGTGTGGGGGCCCCGCCAAATACTGACATACAGGGTGCTTAGATAGTTTGTTCCCTGGTAACCAAAGAATTTGATGTAATGAGCTGAATGTGACATTGAACTAAAGAATACAAAATATTTCCGATTCTACCCACTTTATCTCGTGTTGTCTGCTTGGTGCCCTTGAGCAGGAACCTCTTGAACTTTGAGATGAACTCTTATCAACATCTTGAAACTTCTTTTGGGGGGTGGGGGATAGATGTTAAGGGCAAGATGTCGGTGCTGAATTGTGGATTTTTTTCTGTCTTTATCAGGCAGGTGTCTGACATGTGCAAACCCATCCCAGTGTCTTCAAACTAAGCCACTGACGATCCACATGGGTAGAGTTTTTATTGGTCAGACATGGAGTGCATACTCTCTCTCCCTGTAGGGGGACACCTCGCTTGTGTAAGCGCAGAGAGCTTAGAGACAGGCTAATGGAAATAAGGCTGTAGAGAGCAACAAGTGTATGCAGGATACTGCCGCTGCAGTTTAGTCAGCTAACTTCCTGCTGCTCGTCCGCCCTGCCTATTGGGACATTGGCTTGTAGGTTATCTGGAGCTGATTGGGAAGAATGCCAGTTTCCAGTAACATCTAACCCTCCAGTTCCTATCAATGAGCCAGACTGGGTTGGCCAATCATTAATAGTGCCCCAGAGTACTGCTGCCCTGCCTGCAGCCAGGTGTCTGATCACCAAGTCTGCCGCGGAGTGTTTTATTGGATCCAAGCTTCCATTGTGGAAGCATCACGACTCCAAAGTGAGTCTGTTTACCCCCCACCCCGAATGGTAATCCGAGTGTATGGATTGGTGGTGTACCTTTTATACCCACTGTCGGCATCTGAGGTAACCCTTTGCTGCTGATGTGACTATGATTATACAGTTCAACTTTGTTTAAAAGCTCACTTCAGTAATTAGAGCAGAGGACCAATTTAAAACACAAAGTTGTCTTATTCCAATTTCCGGCGCTGACTCCTGAAATTTCCTCCCCATCTCTCCTGAAGGCACTGACTCCTGCTCGGATACAGCACAGTGATGCCTACCACCTTCTAGTGCTGTGTCCATTCTTTGTGTATGAGCCTAGACAGTATGTGTTGGCACTCAATCAACCACGGGAGACATCAAAGTCAGATCTTTCCCCCTGGATAGCCGCACATGAATGTCTTCCAGTAGGGATCTCTAAATAGTGAATACAAGAGGGAACACCAGCCGGTTTCCCTCCCCTCCTGATCCTGAATGAAAAGCCCAGCTGTGCTGTCCCTACCACAGCCCTAACTCCATGTATACTGGTCATTGAACCTGGAATCTTGGTTTTTTAAACAGCTCAGTGAACAGGCTACCAAAATGTCAAAGGTAGGTATAAGTGAGGGGACCAATCTGCCCTACTGCCTCATCCTGCCATCAAAACAATGATTTCCTTTCATCGCCGTAATGGCCTCTTAAATGGCTCGAAAGCTTTGCCTCTGCTACCCTACCCGTACCCCATTCCAGGTATCAGTCATTCTTTGTGTGTATTGCCTCCTGACGTCAGTCCTGAACTTCCCTTTTCTCAGTTTGTTCTTGTATCCCCTTTTTCTGAGGTGGTTTTATTTAAAATAGTGCTCAGGATTAACTTCGTCCTTGTGGAACCATGTATATAACATTATGGCATATAACAGCAATAATAAACAAATACTTGGAGCAGTACCGTCCCATTGATGGTGTCAAAATAATTTCTTGATAAAGTGATGCCTCTCTTTCACCCCCCCCCCCCCCACCCAATAAGCGTGTGCCTGCCCATTCATGATATAACCAAAAGCGAGTGCATTTTTTCTGTTATATTTTTAATTTGTGCTCCCCAGTCCCTTATGTGAAGCTCGCCTGTACCTCCATGCTTCAGTCCTTTGTGTAAGTGTCTTCTGCATCTCTGCTCCTGAGCCTCTTGTGTAAGGATCACCTGTACCTCAGTGCTTCCCCAGTCCCTTGTGTACAGGCCTTTGGTGAGACCACACCTGGAGTACTGTGCACAGTTTTGGTCTCCTTATCTAAGGAAGGATATACTTGCCTTAGAGGCAGTGTAACAAAACTTCACCAGATTGATTCCTGGGATGAGCGGGTTGTCCTATGAGGAGAGATTGAGTAGATTGGGCCTAGACTCTCTGGAGTTTAGAGAATGAGGTGTGATCTCATTGAAACATATAAGATTCTGAGAGGGATCGACAGGATAGATGCTGAGAGGTTGTTTCCCCTGGCTGGAGAGTCTAGTACGAGGGGACATAGTCTCAGGATAAGGGATCGGCCTTTTAAGATACAGATGAGGAGGAGTTTATTCACTCAGAGGGCTGTGAATCTTTGGAATTCTCTGCCCCAAACGGCTGCAGATGCTTAGTTGTTGAGTATATTCAAGGCTGAGATCGATAGATTTTTGGACTCGAGGGATATGTGGATAGGGCAGCAAAGTGGAATTGAGGTTGAAGATCAGCCATGATCTTATTGAATGGCGGAGCAGGCTTGAGGGGCCATATGGCTGACTCCTGCTTCTAATTCTTTTGTAAGAATCTCCTGTATCTCGGAGCTCCTCAGTCCCTTGTGCAAAGGCCTTCTGTATCTCAGCACCTCAGCAATATATTGTTGGTAACGGTAGGGATATTTCAGTTTTAATGAGTTTGATGTTTTCTGGATTTTGCAGGTTCCCTGCTGCGGTGGCCTGTGCTTTTCTTTGGGGTGCACTCTTGTGACTTCTGGCAGAGATACCGTGTTGAGGGGTACGGTTACATCAGCATCCCTGACAGTCCTGGTAAGAAAACACTCTTAATCTGTACCATGGCTCAGTTAGTAGCACTCTTGCTTCTGAGTCAGAATGTTGTGGGTTCAAGTTCCACTCCAGAGACTTGAGTACAGAAATTTAGGCTGACACTCCAATGCAGTGCTGAGGGAGTGCTGCACTGTTGGAGGTGCCGTCTTTCGGATGAGACCTTGCACCGAGGCCCCGTCTTCCCTCTCAAGTGGACGTTTTCGAAGAAGAGCAGGAGAGTTATCCCCAGTGTCCTGGCCAATATTTATCCCGCAATCAAAATCATTAAAAAAAAACCTGATTATCAGGTGATTATCATATTGCTATTTGTGGGAGCTTGCTATGTGCAAATTGGCTGCTGTGTTTCCTACATTACAACAGTGACTACACTTCAAAAAGTACTTCAATGGCTGTAAAGCTCTTTGGGACGTCCTGAGGTCGTGAAAGGCGCTGTAGAAATGCAAGTCTTTCTTTCATAATCAGAAAATACTCCCAACACTCAGCAAGTTAATCAGCAACTGTGGAGAGAACCAACAAGGTAACTGTGTTCTGATGAAGGGTTAAACCTGAAGCATTAACTGGTCTGTTCTCTGCAGATACTGTGTTTTCCAGCATTTGCTGTTTTTTGTTTTTTATTTACTTGTGGGTTTCTCCTCAGCACCACCTCCTCCTCAGCACTGACTCCTGGTGGGTATGGTTCAGGGTGCCCATGGTACGACACTACCTCAGCACTGACTCCTGATGGGTATGGTTCAGGGTGCCCATGGTACGACTCTACCTCAGCACTGACTCCTGGTGGGTATGGTTCAGAGTGCCCATGGTACGACTCTACCTCAGCACTGACTCCTGGTGGTATGGTTCAGAGTGCCCGTAGTACGACTCTACCTCAGCACTGACTCCTGGTGGCATGGTTCAGAGTGCCCATGGTACGACTCTACCTCAGCACTGACTCCTGGTGGTATGGTTCAGAGTGCCCGTAGTACGACTCTACCATGCTTGCATGCCATTCTTAATCTGATCCTGGACACTGAGTGTTAATGGGCTATTTAAGGATTGGTGAGCATCAAAGCGAAGCTGATCCGGTCTTTGTGACCTCCATGAGCCGTATGGGGGGGGGAAAGAAAACAAGGCTCATTCTTACCCCAGTTGAGAGCGGCACAGACTGAAAATTGAATCTGTGGTCCTTCTGGTTTGTATGGCTAAGCCTACACTGGGCATGGATTTCATGTCTTTGATCTCCTTCACCTCTTGACTTTGAACTTTCCTGTTACCATCCCCACCTAAGATATTGTCTGTCTCCCAGAACTTTGGCAGTGCCATTCTGTAGCCAGCACCCAGGGCAACCTACTTTACACTTCTCTTGTTACCATCTCCACAAGAAGTCACTGGGCCTCTGCTCTGTGACTCCCTACAACAGTGCGACTGAGAACTTGAACTCAGCAGCTGAGATCCCTGCCAGTTGAACTGCAGGGCCTAAGACCAATCCAGTTGCTCCAGCTGCTAAATACGTGTAGCCCCCATCATAGTAATGACAACAAACCCAATACAACAATGTACCTTCCCTCGAGCACCATGCGATCAAAATGTACAGCAGTTCACACACAATGTTTAACTGCAGATAAACTCTTAAAACTTAATTTACAAAATCTTAATTGTGGGCAACAAGCGTGATTCAATGCAAGAAACTTTTTTTTATCCGGCACGGACGGGACCGACGTGGTGCCGGTTCATCAAAAATTCCAGATAACCGAACGCTATAGTAAAAGATACGGAGCTGAGAGCTCGTATAAAGCAACAAACCCTGTAAGCAACAGCTTCAGAACAATGGCCACAAGTTGCAAGCGTCTCTAGCTTAGCAACAGCTGCAGCCACACCCTTGCACAGCAACAAATGGAGGAAGGTAAGTAATAAAAGTTACCTGAACCTACTCCTGAATTTTGCCGGTTAACCGAGATTTCCGGTTATTTAGGTGTCGGTAAATCGAAAGTTTCCTGTACCCAGTGGCTGTGTGTGCTGTGATTCCGATGTTGCTACCCATCCCCCAGTATGGATTTTTTTCATGATGAATCAACATGAACGGCCATTTCAGTTAAGTGACAGTGTTGGGGAATGGATCATTTTTCTTTTCACTATCTAGTGTCAGCATTGAGCACTCCCAGGTCAAGTTCAGCACAGTTAGATGCTGAATAAAGCTCCCTTTACTCTGCCTCAACAACGTGCCTTGCCCTCAACCTTAGAAGGACTCTCGCGACTGCACAGTGTGTCATTTTTCGGTTTCCCACACCAGCTGTCTATGGTCTCTAAGTGAGATTAAAGAAAGAAGATTACTAACTGATGGTTTTGTGCTGTTGGTTCACGTGGACTGGGAATTGGATTGAGACTGCCCAAACTCTCTTCACCTAGCTAATCTCGCCATTTCTGAAAAGATAGGTTCATGTTTTGGATATTGACCCAAGAACGCTGGAGCCTGAGTGTTTTTCCAGTATTTTTACTTTGGATTTTCAGTCTGTTGTCTCTGTTGGACCCTTTCATCCCATCTCTCTGTGCTGCAATTGAAACCAGATGCCCGAAGTGAAAGGTTAGTGACTAACCCAGTTCCTTCCTGGCCTACAGGTCTGCTTTTTGTTTAATGTACGTCCTAAGGTGTAACATTTTTATGGACAGGTAGCTACACAATGACATGCCAGACCTGGAGACCAATCCTGCCTGGAACATCAGCAGAAATGCGGAGATTTTTTGTTGGTGGCTCCCTCGAGCTTGAAGATATGACTTATATCCGGACCCCAAGCACATTCAAGGTAGGTGTGAAAATGACTGGCGGAGATGTGGCATGGTCGAGCAGTAAATGGTGGGCCCCTCACTGGCGCAGTTTGTAAGTGCACCATGTGGTGCGGTACTGAACTGAAGAGCAGGAAGGTTCTCGTTTGGATCCCTAGCTTGTGCTGAAGCAGCAGATTTCAGCCAGGGTTTTGCTTGGGGTGCTACAGTTGGCCTCACTGTCCTGGGCTAGGAAGAAGAAAGCTAAGTTTGAATTCCTGCTCCCGATTGTTGTCCAGTGACCCTTGCTGGAGAATGTGTGTTGTAGGTCGGCTGTGGACAGGACCGGGCTTGACTCTGCGGACATTCACCATCGTGGCTCACACGTGTCGAATTGCCGTTTGAGTGCCGTACCTGAGGGCAGCTGGTGTTTGTGGAACTGAGCCCCAGCAAGGAATCTTCTGCCTTCAGTAGAGGAGGGGAGAAAATGGGCTGCAAAAAATAGGAGAAAAATCGATTAAATGTATAAGTCCAAACTGTTAGTGAGAGGCCAATCTCTGGGACCTAATTAGTTTGCAGTAAATACAGGCCATCAATTTGATTTGTCATGGGAAGGGCCATTCAGATGCCAGAACCGCACCTAGCTCCTGACACAGCTCCCAAATTTCCATCTTGGGCTGCTGGTCTGCTTCATTGTCTACTCTCCCTAAGACCACCGCGATTGCTCTCTGAGATATCCTCCCTATTTTCCCCCTCGGCCTCTGCATTGAGCAACTCCTCATCCTTGCTGCTCATATCCTATCCCGCACCAAATCCTCCGCCCCATCACTTCTATCCTCGCTGACCTACATTGGCTCTGTTCCCTAACATGCAAGTTGTTAAGAGGGGAAGGGGGAAGGATGTGGATTGTGAAGGATTGATATAATTGAGGGGAGGTGGAAGGATGTGGATTGTGAAGGATTGATATAATTGAGGGGAGGTGGAAGGATATGGAATGTGACCACAGGATGTGAGATGCAATTAAATAATTTTGCTTACATTCAGGGAGAGAGACTGAGTCGATTTGGTTTCAGAACGGAAACCACAGGATCTGTTACGATCAAGTTTCATTGCATGCAGCAATGCAGGTGAGTGAATCTGAGAAGTCTGTGGACACTAGGTAAGGTGGATGAGGTCTATGACTTGAGTCACTGGACTGGGTGAATGTTTACAGAGTAGGAGGTGGTATCGCTTGCCACCAGACCAGGTATGACCTGGGGAGTTAACTACCCAAGTGCGGAGCGTATGGACTGGGGTAACCAGTCACCAGCCCAAGTGAGTAACTTGAAGGGCAGGGAGGGTGAGGGGAAGTCTGCCCTGTCTGAATGAGTGAAGTCTGCAAAATTAAGGGCAAGCAGGGATAGAAGTTTTTTAATTTAACAAAACATTTTTTAAGGCTTCCTTGCTGTTTCACTTGGGTAAGGCACAGCTAGGTGTGAAACTGAGCCATACATATCGGGAGTTCCCAGGGACAGTACCTGCTCGGTACTGAGTCACCACATCTCACCAAAGCAGTCATTGGGTCACTATAATGGTCATGAGCAGAAGTATGGGACTGGGGTAGTAAGGAGGGAGAGAAAAGGTAGCAAAGGAATAATAACGATCTAGTGTTGTAAATGGATTTGCTAATGTTATTTGGGTAACTATCACTGCTGGTAGTCTACTGAGGCAACGGATGGTGGATGTGAGGCATGTTTGTTTAAATTGTAGTTTGTGCTATGTGTGAATCTATTGAGTTTGTGCTGTGGTGTTTTGATAGGGCTTTTCTGGATTCAAGCATGGCAAGGAAGAGATCGCAGAATGTTCTGGAACGCATGGGAGGACTTGCTCACCAGACCTCCATCTACTCTGTACTGGGTATGTAGTTATTCAGATGCAGCTATACTACAAGACTGTACACATAGGCTAGACTGGAAGTCATCGTATAATCATTTGATCAGTAGTGTTTATTGCCTTGTACATTCTTGGCATGGAGAGTTACCGTTTAAGTATCTGCTGGTTTCTTCATTATCTTTACACTGTGCAAGTGTTCTGTGCTATGATGTCACACCACTGTGTGTTACTGGTGTTTTTCCCCTGTTGGTGTAAGGCATTAAGTGTTCTGGGGCCTGGATAGGGCATTGTGTTGGGAACTGCCCTGTCCTGCCTGTGACATAGGCTCGAACCCTGGCCAGATTGGCTTGGGATGAAAGTCTCTTGTCTGCTGAATGTAAGGGTCCTAGGTGAGAAGAGTTTGGTCAAACTCAATCCAGTTTCTCATAGCCATTGGCCCCAGATTTGCACTAAGTTGTCAGTCTTGCTCCGATACCTCAGGATGGCCGGTGTGGGAAATGTGAAATGCCTGACTGGTGCAGTGGGAAGTACTCTCCTGAGGTTGGGGTTAAGGCACCTTGTGGCTTTTTCCTTCCACTGACCACACTGGCTCATTATGCTGCTCCCCGATTAGGTGGAGGGTAGCTTAGTTTGAAGAGGTAGACGAGCCTTCTTTGCAACCTTCTCCACCTCACTGTGTGCTTTGTCTTTTCTCCACTCAGCGGCGTTTGGGCAAGCTCAGCACCGTATGCATGAAGCACGAGAAAACCTTTCAAAAGACCTGCTGCATACGTCTGCGTTTCTGGATTCCGAGTCAACCGCGTAATAAATCAATCTCCGTCTCACTGGCCTGAGAGATTCTGGGCTGAGAAATTCAACTGACCCAAATCCAAAAGGTAGCAAGATTCCAGAAGCAACCTAAGGAGCTGGCATTCAATTTAATTCGAGGCTGGAACACTTCACTGCTTCTTGGCTCTTTGTGGGTCTGCATATATTTCAGGCAATGCTGTGAGTGAAGTAATGCCTCATTGAGACAGCTGTAGAATCATAAAGTCAAGAGTTTCTCAGCTGGGCTGGCACCTGTACTGTCCAGGGTTACATGTAGAAGCCATGGTAAGTAATGGCAAAAACAAGTCCAGGTTCAATTAAGCCATCCTGCAGGATCTTCATTAACCCTCGACAACACTGCTAAATACTTCCTGAAGAAAATCCTTTACCCATGGCCTTGGAGTAAAGACACTGCCCTGTGTAGCACATAGCTACACAAACCAGAAGGTATGATTCCCAGTTGGTGCTGAACTAACCAATCTTATTAGCAGCATTAAGGGCACTACAAATGGCAAAGCGACTTGGGTGAAGAAGGAAATGAAGATGGTTTCCCTCTCCTGATTGCAGTCTAAGAACCCTCTGTGGAGATGTGTACACATTTGACTGTTGGGTAAAGACAGGATTGGTCTCGGCTGTGATGCCTTTCGTGGTACAGTATAATGGCCTACCAACATTCACCATCTAGGTTCACACCTGAAGAATGGCGAGTTGGGAAAGGTGCGGGAAGGCTGCCGGCTCCCGGCAAGAGTCAGTGCCTAATGGAGTGGAGGGGGAATTATTTGCAATGGGCTCTCCAGTGCGAGGAATCTGCAGAACACACGTGTATCGTGCTGGTTCAACACCTGCAGTGTGCTCACTGGGATTGCAGAAAGTCTTAATGGCTGTGTGGAATTTTTGTACACTAGTAATATGTCCATTTGAACTGTGAAAACATACTCAGCTGTACAATTAGCAACTGAGAAATGTACAACGCCACAAAAGACTTGCAGCATCAGACCAGTCCCAAAATTCAGAATAATCCCTTACTATATTCTGTCTCTCAATCACTTAATCTGCCAAATATCTATCCAAATATCTCTTGAATTTTCTGACACTACATATAATCAAAGCCACTGATTTATGGTTTTCAGAGAAAAATGGATTGAATTGCAAAATGTGATCTGCAAAACACCAGTAAAAATCTCAATCTCTTTGACATAAATAAAACAGAATTTGATTTATTCATTGTAAATCAGTTACTCACCTATTAATTTATGTTTTATAGATTTTATGCTTCCATATTTAGGTTCGGTCTGGAGAGAGCACTTTGAGCTGTATAACACCTGGGATGAAGTAGTGGTGGGTACAGGGCTGTTACTGGTGGTAAGGTGAATTTGAATAGCCTGCAGCCACTCAATCCAGCCTCTCAAATTGAAGAATGACCACGTGCAGGGTACTGAAGGTTGTCTATGAACCGTATTCCTTCAGGAAGAGTGGATGGGAGGAAATTGACAACAAAAATAGAGATTCGGGTTTTGAGGTATTACTAAGTTTCAAAAAGGTATGTCTTGACTTGCAAACCAGTCACTCCTCCAGGTAAAGAATCCTGTGAAGCCGCTGCAGTCTTTGATTACGCCTGTTTATTTGCTCTTCATGTGAATGTGGTCCTGTGTTGGATGGGAAGGGTTTCTTCTACCCTGTGGACGACAACAAGCTTTTGAAATGCAACCTGCACAGCCAAGGGAGATGATGTGTTCATGTAAAATCAGTTGAGGACAGAGAAACTCTGTCACTAGATATATTTAGAGTTTTACTGTTAACATAAGTGTGTACAGGGTCTATATATTTCTCCTTTGAGCATAGAAAATAAGTTGTATCTCCTGTACTGAAACTTAATACAAAACTGGAACTGAAAGAGGGTCCCTAACTATTACCTTATGTGGGGGTTGCTGCTAGCCTTCCAATGAGCCCCTGCCTCTAACTCAAGGATGGCTGAATTAGAGCCGGCCTCTATGATGTACTTTTTAATCCTTTGAAGTGTAACTAGTTAACAAAGGAGATCAAATGTGTTTGTTTCTTGATTCTATCAGGCCAAATATTCCTAGGATGTCAGATAATGACTGAACTTTCCAGAAATTGGTGAAAACTCGTGACGTTGAACAAACTCAGTAGTCTGCATAGAAACAGCTTATTTGAAATGTACTTAATGTAAGAGCCAGGAGAGACCAGCACCAACTTAAAAGCTGCTCGAACAATCTAGTTGTTAACGTAGCTGCAGCAGCCGCCCTTTGGATTCATATGTGATGCCTGCTACAGACAGGTATCCGGGCCTCTGCTGGACAGAACAATAATACCAGAACCACCTTTCATTACATTGCAGCAACTTGTTCCTCTGTTCCTGTACCGCTGTGGATTAGTCAAATTGTCATTTATTTAAATGAAGCTGTTTTCTATCCTACATGTACCATAACAATAAAGAAAAGAGCCAGTAATGTCATAGATGTCATGAGCCAGTAATGTCGTGGATGCATTGGTTGTAATCTACCAAAATTCCCTGGATTCTGAAGAGGTCCCAGCGGATTGGAAAACCGCAAATGTAACACCACTATTCAAGAAAGGAGGGAGACAAAGTAGGAAACTATAGGCCAGTTAGCCTAACATCAGTCATTGGGAAAATGCTGGAATCCATTATTAAGGAGGTAATAGCAGGACATTTAGAAAATCATAAGACAATCAAGCAGAGTCAACATGGTTTTATGAAAGGGAAATGGTGTTTGAAAAATTTGCTAGAGTTTTTTGCGGATGTAACAAACTGGGTGGATAAAGGGGAACCAGTAGATGTAGTGTATTTGGATTTCCAGAAGGCATTCAATAAGGTACCACATAAAAGGTTACTGCACAAGATAAGAGCTCACAGGGTTGGGGGTAATATATTGGCATGGATAGGGAATTGGCTAACTAACAGAAAACAGAGAGTTGTGATAAATGGGTCATTTTCCAGTTGGCAATCAGTAACTAGTGGGGTGCCGCAGGGATCAGTGCTGGGGCCTCAACTATATACAAATTATATTAATGACTTGGATGAAGGGACCGAGTGTACTGTAGCCAAATTTGTTGATGATACAAAGATAGGTGGGTTAGCAAGTTGTGAGGAGGACACGGAGTCTGCAAAGTGATATAGATAGGTTAAGCGAGTGGGCAAAAATTTGGCAGATAGAGTAAATGTGGGAAAATGTGAGGTTATCCACTTTGGAAGGAAGAATGAAAAAGCAAATTATTATTTAAATGGAGAGACTACAAAATGCTGCAGTACAAAGGGTACATGAAACACAAAAAGTTAGCATGCAGGAACAGCAAGTAATTGGGAAGGCTAATGGAATGTTGGCCTTTATTGCAAGGGGTATGGAGTATAAAAGTAGGAAATTTTGATGCAACTTTACAGAGCGCTGGTGAGACCGCACCTGGAGTACTGCGTACAGTTTTGGTCTCCATAATTAAGGAAGGATATACTTGCATTGGAGGCAGTGCAGAGAAGGTTCACGAGGTTGATTCCTGGGATGAAGGGGTTGACGTATGATGAGAGGTTGAGCAGGTTGGGCCTATACTCATTGGAGTTTAGAAGAATGAGAGGTGATCTTATTGAAACATATAAGATTCTGAGGGGGATTGACAGGGTGGATGCTGAGAGGATGTTTCCCCTGGTGGGAGAATCTAGAACTAGGGGGCATAGTTTCAGAATAAGGGGTCGCCCATTTAAGACAGAGATGAGGAGGAATTTCTTCTGAGGGTCGTGAATCTTTGGAATTCTCTACCCCAGAGAGCTGTGGAGGCGGAGTCAGTGAATATATTCAAGGTGGAGATTGACAGATATTTGAACTACAGGGGAATCGAGGGGTATGGGGAGAGAGCGGGAAAGTGGTGTTGAGGCCAAGATTGGATCAGCCATGATCTTATTGAATGGTGGGGCAGGCTCGAGGGGCTGATTGGCCGACGACTCCTGTTTCTTATGTAGACCAAAATGCTTCAATCTAGCCATATCCTACCCAACTCTTCCTTTCCCTCCTTTCTCTCCTCCACCCCCCCCCCCCCCCAATCTTTTTGAATAAGATTTCTCTTCACTTGAACCAGATGTCTCTCTTGTTTGACGGGGTTCTCTGCTCCGCTCTATCTTTTGCCGTCTTCAGTAGAATGTGATATGGGCTGGGGCCTGATGTGGAGATAGCAGTTAGGTTGTGGAGCAGAGAGACTGGGGCCAAACATTTGACATATAATCTATGAAACATACATTGATGGAAGTCCATAATGGATTAATCATCCTTTTTTAAAAACTTCAGAGGAAGTTTCAAAGACGGAGTCCAATATGCATTCAGTAGGCTTCATCTTATTCCCCAACTTCCAGTAGCAGAAGAACTGTTCTGAAACGGCGTAACGGGCAAGTTGCACCAAAATTTACACAGATCGTTCTGTCTGCAAATTATGCCAAAATTTTGTGGGGACCTCCTTAAAATACAATGGGTAGTTTTATTAAAAAAAAAAAAGCATAAAACAAGTGGAAATCAGCGTAAGCAATTGGGGCCTGTGTTAAATGCCAAACTTATGCCATATTCCTTCAAGTACCTTTATGCATGAAAAGTAAAGTTTGAAGCCATCAAAGCATTATTTATGCAATTGGAGAAGTTTTTCAATCATTCTGATGCCATGAAAGATGCATTTAATGATGCAGAAAATACATTTTGGGTCCCAGTGAGTAGAAATAATAGAAAAGCTGAAAAAAACACCAGAAAAAATCAAAAGGTGTCAATTAAGGAAATTTGCTTGGGTTATACTTGTGTGGGGGTGGATCTATGTTAATGAGCAGCAACCAATTGCGGCAGCGGTTTCACCGAATCACTAGGTGATCGAAGAAATTTCGGCATTGCATAAGCCAAATCCTAATTTTTCAACTTTTCGCACTGTAAAGCGACACCACACTGTCTTTTGGTGCAACTTTACAGAAAATTCCTGGCCATTGTGTCAACTTCTTAACCATGCTGTTGATAGTGAGCCTTCTGTCTAACTAATCAAACAATGGGCTGCCTTTAAAGAGGAGATGGTTTGGGTAAAGTCGAGGTACATTCCCACAAGGGGGAAAGGTAGGGCAACCAAAGTCAGAGCTCCTTGGATGATGAAAGAGATAGAGTAAGGTGAAGCAGAAAAAGGAGGCGTATGACAGATTGAGAATACAGGTGAGAACCAGGCTGAATATAGAAAGTTCAGAGGGAAAGTGAAAAAGGAAATAAGAGGGGCAAAGAGAGAGTATGAAAATAGACTGGCAGCTAACATAAAAGGGAATGTAAAAGTCTTCTATAGGCATATAAATAATAAACGGGTAGTAAGAGGAGGGGTGGCGCCGCTTAGGGACCAAAATGGAGACCTACACATGGAGGCTGAGGTACTAAATGAGTACTTTGCATCTGTCTTTACCAAGGAAGAAGATGCTGTCATAGTGAAAGAGGAGGTAGTTGAGATACTGGATGGGATAAAAATTGATAGAGGAGGTACTGCAAAGGCTGGCTGTACTTAAAGTAGATAAGTCACCAGGACCGGATGGGATGCATCCTAAAATGCTGAAGGAAGTAAAAATAGAAATTGTGGAGGTACTGGCCATTATCTTCCAATCCTCCTTAGATACGGGGGTGGTGCCAGAGGACTGGAGAATTGCAAATGTTACACACTTATTCAAAAATGGGTGTACGGATAAACCCAGCACTACAGGCCAGCCAATTTAACCTCAGTCGTGGGGAAGCTTTTAGAAACGATAATCCGGGACAAAATTAACAGTCACTTGGACAAGTGTGGATTAATTCAGGAAAGCCAGCACAGATTTGTTGAGGGCAAATCGTGTTTAACTAACTTGATTGAGTTTTTTGATGAGGGCATTGCGGTTGATGTGGTGTACATAGACTTCCAAAAGGCGTTTGATAAAGTGCCACATAATAGGCTTGCCAGCAAAGTTGAAGCTCATGGAATAAGGGACAGTGACAGCATGGATATGAAATTGGCTCCGTGACAGGAAACAGTAGTGGTGAACTGTTGTTTATCAGACTGGAGGAAGGTATACAGTGGTGTTACCCAGGGTTCGGTACTAGGACCACTGCTTTCCTTGATATATATTAATGATGACTTGGGTGTACAGGGCACAATTTCAAAATTTGCAGATGACACAAAAACTTGTAAGTATAGTGATGGACTTCAAGAGGTGGAATGGGCGGACATGTGGTAGATCAACTTTAATGCAGAAAAGTGTGAAGTGATACATTTTGGTAGGAAGAATGAGGAAGAGGCAATAATAAACTAAAGGGTACAATTCTAAAGGGAGTGCATGAACAGCGAGACATGGGGGTATATGTGCACAAATCGTTGAAGGTGGCAGGACAGGTTGAGAAAGCAGTTAAGAAAGCATATGGGATCCTGGGCTTTATAAATAGACCCATAGAGTACAAAAGCAAGGAAGTTATGAACCTTTATAAAACACTGATTTGGCCTCAACTGGACTATTGTGTCCAATTCTGGGCACCGCACTTTAGGAAGGATGTGATAGCCTTAGAGAGGGTACAGAAAAGATTTGAGTGGTTCCAGGGATGAGGGACTTCAGTTACATGGATAGACTGGAGAAGCTGGGGTTGTTTTCCTTTAGAGCAGAGAAGGTTGAGAGGAGATTTGATAGAGGTGTTCAAAATCATGAGGGGTCCAGACAGAGTAGATAGAAACTGTTCCCATTGGCGGAAGGGTCAAGAACCAGAGGACACAGATTTAAGGTGATTGGCAGAAGAACCAAAGGTGACGTGAGGAAAAACTTTTTTACGCAGCAAGTGGTTAGGATCTGAAATGCACTGCCTGAGAGGGTGGTGGAGGCAGATTCAATCGTGGCTTTCAAAGGAAAAAAATTTGCAGGGCTACAGGGAAAGGGCGGGTGAGTGGGACTAGCTGAAGTGCTCTTGTGGAGAGCCGGGATGGGCTAAATTCTATGATTCTTTGGATTGGCAGAAGACTGGAGGATTGAAGCACTGCTTTTAACCTCTTAAATTCATTTGCAAACTTGAATTATAAAGAATTACTATTACATTCATAAAAGCAATTGATAATACTATTTACACAAATATCTAAATCTGCAGCTCATCAGGACTCGCACCAGTTCAGAAGTAATATTGACTTGTTTGCAAAGATCACTTCAATTCATGAATTTCTAGAAAAATGGGTTAGTAGCATATGATGGCATTTGATATATTCCGGTAGCCATTGTACATTATGGGTTCTCTGTTACAATCTATCATTATCTGCAAAAATGTAACCAGGCATTCACAATTGGCACATTGATTTAAATTGCAAATGGCAACATTAACTTCAATAGCCTGGGAATCTGTAATCTGAGCTAAATGAATCAAACTGATCAGGGATCAAAAGCCCTCCTTGTATACTAATGTTATGAATGAATTTCTTTTGATTCCTTGATTCAAAGTCATCATTTGCACTTGGATTAGAGTAAAATGAGCAAATACACACAATTGTAACAATTGGGAAACCCAAAAATTGCCACTATATTTTGTTCCTATGTGATTAGCAATTGCTATTATTGTCAGCCTTGGCTCATTGGTAGCACTTTCACCTCAGGTCATGGGTTCAAGCCCCACAATGCAGAAGTGAGGGAGTGCGGCGGCAATAGAATCAATGCTGGAGCACTCAAAGACCCTGCTAAGAAAGCCCTATTCAGCCTGTGCCTCACAACCAACCTGCCGACTCCCAGTGATTCAGAGACAGTGTCCACAGCGACTGGTCTGCACTCAAGGCCTCCATAATCAGCACCTGTGAAGAGACGCACGGTCACTCGACCAGGAAACACCAAGACTGGTTCGATGAGAACGACCAGGAGATCCAGGCGCTAATCAGCCACATGCGCAAGGCATTCCTGATCTGGAAACAGCAGCAGAATTCGAGAGCAAGAAAGCAGCTCTACAGACGCCTGAAGGCCAAGGTTCAACAAAAAACTCGTGACCCAAGGAACAGATGGTGGGTGGAGAAAGCGCAGGAAATCCAGCAGCTAGCCGACAACCACGACGTGCGTTGTTTCTTTAGCGCAGTCGACCACCTACGGCCCAAGCACCCAAGGTCCTACCCCACTGCGGGGCAAGAACGGAGAGGTACTCATCAGACAGAGGCAGTCAGTGCCCGCTGGAAGGAGCACTTCGAAGATCTCCTTAACCGAGACTCTGTCTTCGACATGAGTGTCCTCAACTCCATCCCGTGGCATGCTACCCACCACCACCTCGGCACACTCCCAGCCCGGCATGAGGTAAAAAAGGCCATCCGACAACTGAAGAACAACCAGGCCTCAGGAGCAGATGGAATCCCCGCCGAGACGCTAAAACATGGTGGAGAAGCACTATTGGCGCGAATACATGAACTCATTTCTCTTGTTTGGAAGGAGGAGAGCATGCCAGGGGATCTCGGAGATGCAGTAATCATAACCATCTTCAAGAAAGGTGACAAGTCCGATTGTGGTAATTACAGAGGAGTCTCCCTACTGTTTGCCACAGGGAAAGTCATTGCAAGAATCCTCAATCACCACCTCCCAGTGGCTGAAGAGCTCCTCCCAGAGTCTCGATGTGGATTCCACCCACTAAGGGGCACAATGGACATGATCTCACTTACAAGAGAAATGCAGGGAACAGCACCAACCGCTGTACATGGCCTTCTTTGATCTCACAAAGGCCTTCGACACTGTCAACTGCGAGGGATTATGGAGTGTCCTCCTCAAATTCGGCTGCCCTCAAAAGTTTGTCACCATCCTCTGCCTGCTTCACGATGACATGCAAGCTGTGATCCTGACCAACGGATCCACCACAGACCCAATTCACGAAGGGACCAGGGTCAAGCAAGGCTGTGTCATCACACCAACACTCTTCTCGATCTTCCTTGCTGCAATACTTCATCTCACCCTCCGTAAGCTCCCCACTGGAGTGGAGCTAATCTACAAAACAAACTGGAAATTGTTCAACCTCCGTTGCCTCCAGTCCAGATCTAAGGTCGTCCCATCCTCTGCCATCGAATTATAGTATGCAGACAACGCTTGCGTCTGCGCACACTCAGAGGTCGAACTCCAAACCATCGTCAACACCTTCACTGAAGCGTACGAGAGCATAGGCCTTGCACTAAATATCCGTAAGACAAAGGTCCTCTACCAACCTGCTCCCGCCACACACTACTGCTCCCCGATTATCAAAATGCATGACAAGGCCTTGGACAACGTGGGCCACTTTGCATACCTCTGGAGCCTACTGTCAACAAGGGCAGACATCGACGACGAAGTCCAACACCGCCTTCAGTGTGTCAGTGCAGCCTTTGGTCGTCTGAGGAAGAGAGTGTTTGAAGACCAGGACCTCAAACCCAGCACCAAGCTCATGGTTGAGAGAGCAGTAGTGATACCCGCCCTACTGTATGCTTCAGAGACATGGACCATGAACAGCAGGCACCTCAAAGCACTGGAGAGGTACCACCAATGCTGCCTCCGCAAGATCCTGCAAATCCATTGGCAGGATAGGCGCACCAACGTCCGTGTTCTCGCTCATGCCAACATCCCCAGCATCGAAGCTTCGACCAGCTCTGATGGTTGGGCCACATTGTCCGCATGCCCGATACGAGACTCCCAAAGCAAGCGCTCTACTCGGAGCTCTGACGCGGCAAGAGAGGCCCAGGTGGGCAGCTTCAAGGACACCCTCAAAGCCTCCTTGGAAAAAGTGCAACATCCCCACCGATACTTGGGAATCCCTGGCCCAAGACCGCACAAAGTGGAGGAGAAGCATCCGGGAAGGTGCCGAACAATCAAGTACCCCACCCACCCGCCTCTTCAACCACCATCTGCCCCACCTGTGACAGCGACTATAAGTCCCGCATTGGACTCCTCAATCACCTGAGAACTCCTTTTTTAGTGTGGAAGCAAGTCATCTTTGGTTCCGAGGGACTGCCTAAGATGATAAATTATAGCATAGCTGACAGTTCATAACAGAGAACCCTCACTCTGTATACCAGCTACTGGAATGTATCATCTGATGCCATCTGATGTCCTTTTATATACGGCAGACTGGATAAATACAACCAAGTCAAGACCCAAGCTTTGGCCCTGTAAGTCTGTTTACTGCCTGTTCATATATCTTATGTAAGCAAACAGTTTAACAATGAGATATATTTCCCCCTACCCTCCTTGATGTATAAAACAAAGATGCAGCTTGTGTGCTCTCTAACCATACATTTACTTACTATAACCTCAACCAACCTGACTTTGCTCATCAAGTTGGCATGAAACTTTAACCTCTCCGCTTTACAGTTGGTGATTACAAGTTGAAAAATTCTGACTACCTGAGAACTACGAATATAAATTTGCACGGTGAAGTTCCTAGCCACTTGGTCAGCTAGAGAGGGCTCTCGCCAGTTGAGATCCCTGCCCTCTCAAAAACAGCTGCCCGGGTCACCGTTCCACATTGCAGCCTACCATTTAAATTATAACCTGGAGGTCTGAACCCTCTGATTCTGGAAATAAAGGCAGCAAGACAATGCACCTCAAATTATTTAATTAAATGAAATAGCCTTTCATCAATATTGAATGAAGGCAATCTATTAGTGGTGAAGATGCTTATCAATGAATGCAACAATTGCAGTTAAATTTGACTCCTGGAGCTTTCTATCATTCTCAGTTTAATCATTTCCATTTATACATCTAAGCCAGTATGTCTGGAATTGAGCCAAGAGGAGATGTTTGATCAGCGGATCCTCGAATTGGGGGAAATGAATAAGGAAACAAAATCTGTGGTTAGAGGATAAGAGTGTTGAGGTTGCAACAAAATAAAAAGTAAGGTATGTCTTTGCAATGGAATATTGCACTACAGGATGAGATGTACAGATCTGACAGGCTCCCAAGGATGAATTGTAACCAGACATGTTTAGCAGATTCACATGGTTGAACAGCAAGAATGTGCTGTGTGTGAAGGTAACTGGTACTGATACAAATGGCAAGAACACCAGAGTGTTAATTCAGCAGAAGGGCACCATTTGGTCAGACGCAACACCATTCATGTAATAAAGTTTGTGAAGCCTGGGGAACAAAGGCAGGTGGCTGCTGGAGAAAGATACTGACAGTCACATAATAGTGATAGGGAGGGAGGTGCACTGAACCGAGAGAGACAGATGTATGCTGGCTGTTTCTAGGATAAGTCTACTACAATATCTTGTAAGTTAAAGTTGCCTCATCGTAGCATGCTCTTATACTGTTATAGTCAGTGCTGCAGGTGTGCTGACTTGAAGCTTCTGTTAAATAAAGTTTAAATAAATAAATAAATATATTAATGTGTGTGTGTGTGTGTGTGTACCTCCCAATGTTGCCCCTCATTTTTTTGGGTGCACGGTTCCTTTAAAGGGCTGCACTGCCCACTCAACGTTTCGCGCATGCACGAGATTTCACATTGGGAAAGCTGGTTCTGGGCTGCACAGGACTGGCAAACAGCTGCGCAGCTTAGAGGGAATGTTGGTGCCTCCATAAACTTCAGCTCATCCAAAACTCTTCTGCCCATATCGTGGCTTGCACCAGGTCCCATTAGCCCATCACCCCTCTGCTCGCTGACCGACATTGGCTCCTGGTCCAGCAACGCCTCAAATTTAAAATTCTCATCCTTGTGTTCAAAACCCTCCATGGCCTTGCTCCGCCCTATCTCTGAAACCTGCCCCAGCCCTACAATCCTCTTGAGAACTCTGCTCCTCCAATTCTGGCCTTCTGTGTATCTCCTGATTTCCTTTGCCCCTCCATTGGTGGCCATGTCTTCAGCTGTCTAGGCCCTAAGCTCTCAAATTCCTGCCCTAAACCTCTCCGCTTCTGCCTCCTTCTTTAAGGCACTCCTTAAAACCTACCTCTTTGGCCTGTCCTAATATCTCCTTAAGTGGCTTAGTGCCAAATTTTGTTTGATAATTTGTTTAAGGCACCGTGGGACATTTTACTACGTTAAAGGTGCTATATAAATGCAAGTTGTTGTTGTAAGGGTATGAATTATATGGCGGGAGCTGAAGACAATGACATCAATCTGATTAAAGTTTAGCTGGAGAAAACGGCATTTCATTCAACACTAGACGTTGAACAAGTAGTCTGACAATACAGAGCCAGTGGAAGGATCAAGAGAGGTGGTGGAGAGGTAGATCTGGGAGTCATCAGCATTCATGTAGAAGCTGACCCCATGTCTACTGATGATGTCGCCAAGGGACAGCATATAAATGAGGAACTGGAGGAGGCTTAGGATAGATCCTTGGAGGACTCCAGACGTAATGGTGAGAGTGCTGGAAGAGAAGTCATTACCGAAATGTTCTGGCTGCAACAGGATAGGACAAGAAAGGATAATTCAGCACCATTACAGTCACAGAGAGTGTCATTTGTGACTTTGGTTAGAGCCATTTTGATGCTGTAGGTGGGTGGAAACCTGATTGGAGCGATTCAAACAGGGAGTTGCATGGGAGACTGGCACAGATACTGGATTAAAGTTTAAGATATCTATGAACATATGTTTCTTTATCCTGTGGATATATAATGTCCTCATATTATTGGCCAGTCATTAATTAGGCAAGATAGAGGCCATTGCTCTAACTTTAACAGGCCATCAAGTGCACTCAGAATCCATTCTCTGGGCCCTACAATTCCTATGTGTGGGTCCAGTTTCTCAAATTATGCTCAGTAACGGAATACTCACAGTCGCATATACACACTGGTGTTGCCAATTGGATTTCCGTGAAGTTAATGGTGTGCAGATGACATTCTGTAAACACGCACCGCAGTAAAATTATGGGAGTGTTTCTAGTTCCTTTTTGGTGTTGGTGTCTATTTTATAGCAACTTTGCAATTTTGATAAATTTTACATTTTGTTTTGTTTCCTTTCATAAAACTTTCAAAGTTGGTTAATTCAGGCTTCAAAAAGTATTAGGCACAGGCAAAATTTGAATATTTTTATGGTAAAACAGTAAAAGACAGTTGCAGTTTCAGTAGAGAAATCAGTAAAACAAAACTGTAGAACTATCTGTATGGATGTTAGGTAAAGGCATTGTTGATAAATTAAATGTAATAAGTCATTTGAAATGTTTTGTTGAACATTCTAGCTCTTTCCTTCCAAGCAGTACAGATTTTCATCTAAAAAAAAAAAGGACCTTTTAACATTGATTTGAACTGGAAAGACTAAAATTCAGGCCACTGCTTATGTTTTCCCTGCAGAAGTGATTAAATTGAAGGTCTGCGTTTGCAGAAATGGGTTCAGCGAGGCAAACTGTGTAGATGTCATCACAGGCATTGAAACTGTGAAATATAAACTTGTTGGAGTCTTTAAAACCTGAGCATAATTCATCCTTTCTATATGGATTAATGACTTTATCTGACGAGCAGAGTGCTAATTTATGCATTTGTGACATGGATGTTTATGGTTAGTCATGCATGATGCGGACCCTAAAGCTTGTCGAATGGTAAGCACAACAACAGTGCACAGGTCGCACTGAAGATCCAATGAAATGTTCCCCAAGCTTACCAAAATAGAATTCTGGCATCAACCCACACTGCAAACCTGGTGGTGGATGTCAGTCTGCTCAGATTCCATTCTTTTCATTGCAGTATTTCCACAATGGTAAGATTTTGAGTCGGAAATTGCAGTACACAAAAAAATGTTCCTCTTTACTGCTGCTATGGCTACGTAGACCGTCACAATTCTCTCCAAATGCTTTTTCACTGAGCAATAATTCTGAGAGGCACCACACTGTCAGAAACTGCTTCAAGTTTTGTAACAGTTAGGACAACTCTTGGATTCATTCCCATTTAACCGCAAACTGCAAAGTATTTTAATTTCAGTTCGTGTGCAAATTTAAAAAAGGCACCTGAACGAACATAAAAAATCGACATCATTTGTTATCATTCTGGTGGCCTTCACTGCTGAGGTAAAAGCACCAAGTTAATGATGTGGGTTAGGGATCATGGAACCCCGAGGTTCAGTACTAGGACCACTACTGTTTTTGATATACATTAATGATTTGGACTTGGGGGCGGGGGGTACAGGGCACAATTTTGAAATTTGCAGATAACACGAAACTCAGAAGTGTAGTAAACAGTGAGAAAGATAGTAATAGACTTCAAGAGGACTTAAACAAGCTGGTGGAATGGGCGGACACGTGACGGATGTAATTCAACGCAGAAAAGTGCGAGGTTGTGGCGACACGCCACCACTGGACATAATCCGCTCACAGCGGCACAGACAGTCTAAGCAGAAGCCCCCAGCCGGGGGCCCTTTCCTCCAGCAACTTGTTTCCCGCAGGGACAGGCTGCCGGGAGCACTTCCTGTCTGGGAAGTATTTAAGTGGATGTGCGGGCTTTTCTAGTTCCTGTTTGCCATGTGGTCAGAATAAAGCAGTTGTGTTTTCAATAGCTCTGTCTCGACTCCCACGTTTGCCGCGGTATCTCAACACTGGTGACCCCGACGCTCAGGACGAATCCTAAGCTAGCATAGCGGATACAAACGTAGTCACGGTTAAATTACCTGACTTTTGGGAGAACCTCGCCGAAGCCTGGTTCGTTCAAGCTGAGTCCAGATTCCGGCTGAAAGGCATTACAGTCGACGCCACGAAGTACGACTACCTCCGTCGCCTCGCTCACCTACGCTACAGTCCCCAAGGTTTGGGCAGCGCTGCAGAATCCACCAACGGAGGGCAAGTACGAGCATCTGAAGGCTGTGCTACTTAAAAAATTTCAAACGTCCTCTTACCAGCGCCACTGCCAACTCCTGGACCTCCCCGGCCTTGGTGACGCTTCACCATCAGACCTGCTTTCCCACATGCTGTCCCTCCGATGACAAAAATCCCGGCGCCCTTTTTCGCACGCTTTTCATTCGGCAGCTCCCCGCCAGCATCCGCCCGCTCCTTGTGGAGTCTGACTCCACGGACCTGAATGAGATAGCCGAAAAGGCCGACCGGCTGCTCTCTGCACAGGCCGCTCGCGACGTCGCGCCCGACCTCACGGCAACGACCACGCGGTCTTCCCGGGCCGCTAGGCCCGACCGCCCTACCACTCCGGGTCACTGCTACTACCACACCCGTTTTGGCGCTAGGGCTCAACACTGCACGCCACCGTGTTCCTTCCAAACCCCCCCCCCCCCCCCCCGCGATGGCCGCGGGGCAGAAGGAGCCCCTACTGTACGTCACTGACGACAGAACCAACCGCCGATTTCTGTGCGACACGGGCCCAGCACCGCATCACCCCCGCCTCCGCCCTCGAGATCCAACGCGGCACACGGGGTATCACACTGGCTGCAGCCAACGGCTCTGAAATCCGCACATATGGCACCCGCATGGTCACGCTCGACCTCGCGGGCCGCCGCTACCGCTGGGAGTTCCTGACAGCCAAGGTCCTCTGCTCACTCATTGGCGCCGACTTCCTACGCGCCCACGGCCTCCTTGTCGACATTCCGAGGCACCGCCTCGTCGACATCAACACTATGGCCTCCATCCCCGGCGCCTTTACCCCGGCCCGTTCGGCCGGCCCAACGACCTACTGCCTCGCCAGAGCCACGGACGACTACTCGGCACTCCTAGCTGAGTTTCCCGCCCTCACTAACCCGACCTTTTCGGCCAAAGCCGCCAAGCACGGTGTGGAACACTATATCCCCACCACCGGCCCCCCAGTTTCTGCCCACGCCCGCAGACTCAACCCGGCCAAGCTGGAAATCGCGCGGGCCGAGTTTACCAACATGGAACAACTCGGCATCATCCGCCGCTCCAGCAGCCCTTGGGCCTCGCCCCTCCACATCGCCCCCAAGCCCGGCGGAGGCTGGCGCCCTTGCGGGGACTACCGCCGCCTCAACGACGCCACCACCCCCGATCGGTACCCGGTGCCACACATCCAGGACTTCTCGGCCCAACTGGCCGGACGAACCGTCTTTTCCAAAGTCGACCTGGTGCGCGGTTACCACCAAGTCCCCGTACACCCCGCGGACATCCCCAAAACGGCCGTCATCACCCCATTCGGCCTGTTCGAGTTCCTGAGGATGCCCTTCGGCCTCAAGAATGCAGCACAGGCTTTCCAGCGCCTTATGGACTCAGTCCTCCGGGACCTGAACTTCCTATTCATCTATCTAGACGACATTCTCGTGGCCAGCTCCTCCAAACAGGAACACCTCGAACACCTTCGCATCCTGTTCGGGCGCCTAGCCCAACACGGGCTCCTCCTCAGCCCGGCGAAGTGCCAATTCGGCCTAACCGAGATCGATTTTCTCGGTCACCACATCACCCCTGCTGGGGCCGTCCCCCTGCCCAACAAGGTGCAGGCCGTCCAGCAATTCCCCCGCCCCACAACCATCAAGGGCCTCCAGGAGTTCCTCGGGATGGTGAACTTCTACAACAGGTTCATCCCCAGAGCCGCAGCCCTTATGAAGCCCCTATACGACTCCCTCCGAGGAAAATCCGGCAAGATGGACGTAGCCTGGACCACTGACACGGCAGCCGCCTTCGACGCCACCAAAAACGCGCTCGCCGACGCCACTCTGCTCGCGCACCCGAGGGCCGATGCCCGGGTCGCGCTCACCACCGACGCCTCCGACCACGCGGTCGGGGCCGTGTTCGAGCAGTGGGTCAATGGCGCGTGGCAGCCACTTGCCTTCTACAGCCGCCAACTGCGCCCCCCGGAGGTCAAATACTCCACTTTCGACCGCGAGCTTCTCGCACTCCACCTGTCGGTCCGCCATTTCAGGTTCCTCCTGGAAGGCCGCCCCTTCACCGCGTATGTGGACCACAAGCCACTCACATACGCGATGGCCAAGCACACCGAACCCTGGTCCGCTAGGCAGCAACGCCAGCTCGCGGCCGTCTCCGAGTTTACTACGGACATTCAGCACGTCTCCGGTAGAGACAACGTGGTCGCCGACTGCCTTTCCCGTCCCGCCGTCTGTGCGAATCACCTCGCGGTCGACTACACACAACTAGCAGCGGCCCAGCTCACGGACCCAGACCTCCTCTCGGCGGCTACCAGCCTGCCAGGGCTACACCTAGCCAAGGTCGCGCACGGGCCCGAAGCCACGGCAGTCACGTGCGACGTCTCACTCGGCCAACCCAGGCCGGTCGTCCCTGAGACCTGGCGCCGCCGCGTCTTCGACGCGCTCCACGGGCTCTCTCACCCGGGTTCCCGCGCATCCGTCAAACTCCTCTCCAAGCGCTTCGTCTGGCGCGGCCTTAGCAGAGATGTTCGGACTTGGGCCACCTCCTGCCTCGCCTGCCAACGGGCTAAGGTACAGCTGCACACCAAAGCACCCCTGGGAGACTTCGAGGTACCCAGCCGCCGCTTCGACCACGTACACGTCGACATCGTCGGTCCCCTGCCGCCATCGCAAGGCCAAACTTATCTCCTCACGATGGTCGACCGCTACACACGCTGGCCTGAGGCAGTGCCGCTGACCTCCACCACCACAGCCAACATCGCCAGGGCGTTCGTTAACACCTGGGTTGCGAGGTTCGGCGTACCGGCCGACATAACCTCCGACAGAGGCGCCCAGTTCACCTCCGAACTCTGGACGGCCACAGCACGCAACCTCGGGGTGACGCTCCACCGCACCACGGCGTACCACCCGCAGGCCAACGGACTTTGTGAACGCTTCCACAGGTCACTCGAGGCCTCACTCCACGCCGGCCTGCAGGACAGTACCTGGACTGACCGCCTACCGTGGGTGCTACTCGGCCTACGCACCGCGGTCAAGGAAGACCTCCAGTCCTCGGCAGCGGAGTTAGTCTACGGACAACTGCTGCGCGTCCCAGGCGAATTCCTTCCGGAGCCTACCAAGTCTTGGTCGGCCGAACAGCAGCGGCTCGACTCTTTTTCTTCCGCTCAGCAGTTCGCCCCACTTCCGGTCAACCGACACGGCGAACTCGCACCTCACGTCCCGCCAAATTTACAGCAGGCGCGCTTCGTCTTCGTGCGACACGACGCGCACCGCGGGCCCCTGCGACCCCCGTACGACGGTCCGTACGAGGTACTACAAACCGGGGACAAGGTATTCAAGCTGCGACTCGGCGACAGGGTCGAGACAGTCTCCATCGACCGGCTCAAACCAGCACACACAGAACCAGGGGAACAGGTCCCCGTGGCCCAGCCTCCAGCCAGAGGCCGTCCCCCCGGCAAGCCAGCACAGCTGACGGCGAACCGCCCGACCCAACCAACCAGACCGGCGACCACTCAGAGCCGCTGCGGCAGAACCATTAGACCACCGTCACGACTCGTCCACTCCTCCTAAGCGGATTCTGGGGGGAGCTCTGTGGCGACACGCCACCACTGGACATAATCCGCTCACGGCGGCACAGACAGTCTAAGCAGAAGCCCCCAGCCGGGGGCCCTTTCCTCCAGCAACTTGTTTCCCGCAGGGACAGGCTGCCGGGAGCACTTCCTGTCTGGGAAGTATTTAAGTGGATGTGTGGGCTTTTCTAGTTCCTGTTTGCCATGTGGTCAGAATAAAGCAGTTGTGTTTTCAATAGCTCTGTCTCGACTCCCACGTTTGCCGCGGTATCTCAACAAGGTAATACATTTTGGCAGGAAAAATTAGGTGAGACAATACATGCGAAATGGTACAATTTTAAAGGGGGTGCAAGAACAGGTGGTGTTTGTGCACAAATCTTTGAAGGTGGCAGGAAAGTTACTAAAGCCTATGGAATCCTGGACTTTATAAGTAGTGGCATAGAGTACAAAAGCCAGGAGGTTATGCTAAACCTGTGTAAAACACTAGTTTGGCCCCAGCTGGAGCATTGTGTCCAATTCTGGGCACCACACTTTAGGAAGGACGTAAAGGCTTTGGAGGGGGTGCAGAAGGGATTTACTAGAATGTTCCAGGGTTGAGGGATTATGTGGGTAGACTGAAGAAGCTGGGGTTCTCCTTAGAGCAGAGAAGGCTAAGAGGAGATTTGATTGAGGTGTTCAAAATCATTAAGGGTTTCGATAGAATAAATAAAGAGAAACTGTTTCCAATGGTTGAAGGGTCGAGGGCACAGATTTAAGGTGATTGGCAAAAGAACCAGAGGTGACATGAGGAAAACCTTATTTACGCAACGAGTGGTTAGGATTTGGAATACACAACCTGATAGGATGTGGATACAGATTCAATATAGCCTTCAAAAGGAAATTGGATAAATATTTGAAAGAGAAAAAATTTCAGGGATATGGGGAAAGAGCGGGGGGAGTGGGACAAAGTAGATCGCTTTTTGAAACAGCTGCCGCAGCCTCCTTCCGTGCTGTAATATTCTAGGGAAGCTTTAAACTGCAGCTTGACCCTTTGTAAGCTGTCAAACCATTTCTCCATACACAATTGCAGATACTCTTCCAGTAGCAAGCATCTTCCCACTGTTTTGAAATTATTCTGCAGTATCGAGATCAGAGTCACAGAACAAATTCCAGGTCAGCAATGATGGCCCATCTGACCCTTTCCTTACTTTTATCTGAGAATATGAAGAGTACAGCAATTGCTGGCTCTCCATGTATCTCGGGGTTTTGACAATTGTCACAGAAAGACGGATCTCAAAATCAAGTCGCAAATAATTCAGCCTTAAATTTGTCTTAAATTTAGGCCAACGTTGGAAAGTCTTTGCAGCTGGAGACCTAATCCAGAAAAAAATAGCCGATGGGACTTTAAGTCTGGTTTTGGGCTAATTGCAGACTGTACCATGAAATATGCAAATTAATTATTTTAGTGACAGCCAGTTGGCTGGGACCACTCCTACCTTTATCTCGTGGTTGCTTCTTAATGTTTTTCAAATTCAAGTTCACTTATATCATCAATGATAACAGCAAGTTTCAACCTGGATAAATATCTGGAGTTTTGGATCTCCACAGTATTGCTGGAGAGGGCCTTTGTACTTCACAGAGATAAGTAGTCTGGCATTATGGAGTACTGAGTGAAAGCAATAGACATTTTAATTTACACAGAAAAGGAAACATGAGTAAGGATGAAGTTACAAGATTTCTAGCACAATTGTGAAAGTACGAATGAGCCTGTGAGACATATTTTGTATAATTTTCAGAGCTTATTGACATAAATGAGAAAAACATTTCCACTTAGTTTCCACTTCGTATCCCTTACCTCCCCACCCCCCTCCTGAAAAAGATAGAAGTTCTAATTCCGGATCTTGAACTGTGTCTGGAGGGAGTATTTTGAGCCTTATAGTATTGGTGGCTAGATGGTAGTAGCACTCTCACATCTAAGCCAGGTGTTCATGGGTTTGAGTCCCAATCCAGTAGTTGGAATATGTAAGATAGGCTGATGCTCACTCCAGTGCTGTACTGTGGGATTGCTGCATTATCAGATACCAGAATTAAGATCAGACATTCCAGTGGTTCAAGTGAACATTAAAGGTCCCTTGGCACAGAAAAAGCTGGGAGACCCAGCCAACATTCCACCAAAAAAGTAATTTAATGATAATCTGCCATACTAGCCATTCACATTTTTGTAGGATCTTGCTGTAGAATCATATAATCTTACAGCACACAGGCCCGTGGAATAAGAGGGACAGTGACAGCATAGATACGAAATTGTCTAAGTGACAGGAAACGGAGAGTAGCGGTGAACGGTTGTTTTTTGGACTGGAGGAAGGTACACAGTGGTGTTCCCCAGGGGTCGGTACTAGGACCACTGCTTTTCTTGATATATATGAATGATTTGGACTTGTGTGTACTGGGCACAATTTCAAAATTTGTGGATGACACAAAACTTGGAAGTATAGTGAACAGTGAGGAGGATAGGGATAGACTTTAAGAGGACATAGGCTGGTAGAATGGGCGGACACGTGGCAGAATGCAGAAAAGTGTGAAGTGATACATTTTGGTAGGAAGAATGAGGAGAGGCAATATAAATTAAAGGGTACAATTCTAAAGGGAGTGAATGAAGAGCAAGAGCTGGGGTATATGTGCACAAATCATTGAATGGCAATAAAAACAGAAAATGCTGGAGAAACTCTAGTCAGGCAGCATCTGTGAAGAGAGAAACAGAGTTAACATTTCCGGTTGATGACCTTTCGTCAGAACTGGAAAAAAGCAGGAAATGGAACTGGGCTGGGAAATGGGGGAGGGGATGAAAGAACAAAAGAGAAGGCCTGTGATAGGATAGAAAGCAAGAGAGATTAAGAGACATTGCGAGACATTAAGAGATATTCAAAGCAAAAGGAGATGGTAATGGGACAGGTTAAGAAACAAAGGATGGCTCGAGATGAAGTGTAAATTGTGCTGGCAGAATGAAAGACAGCTGCCATGTTGGGGAGAAGAACAAAAGACAGTGTGGATAAAAAATATATATATGATGGGGTCCGAGGTTATGATCTGAAATTGTTGAACTCTATGTTGAGTCCAGAAGGCTGTAAAGTGCCTAATCGGAAGATGAGGTGCTGTTCCTCGAGCTTACGCTGAGCTTCCATGGAACAATGCAAGAGGCCGAGGACGGTGAGGTCTGAGTGGGAGTGGAGCGGTGAATTAAAGTGACAGGCGACCGGAAGCTCGAGGTCCCCCTTACGGACTGAACGGAGGTGTTCCGCAAAGCGGTCTCCCAATCTGCGTTTGGTCTCCCCAATGTAGAGGAGACATCGTGAGCAGCGAATACAGTGTACTAAATTGCAAGAAGTACAAGTAAAAGCCCACTGACTCCCACAGCTACCTGGACTACACTTCCTCCCACCCCGCCTCCTGTAAGGACTCTATTCCATTCTCCCAGTTTCTCCGTCTCCACTGCATCTGCTCTGACGATGCCACCTTCCATACCAGTGCTTCTGACATGTCTTCCTTTTTCCTCAACCGAGGATTCCCCTCTACAGTGGTTGACACGGCCGTTGACCGTGTCCGTTCTATCTCCCGCACTTCTGCCCTCACCCCTGCCCCTACCTCCCAGAACCACGACAGAGTTCCCCTTGTCCTTACCTTTCACCCCACCAGCCTCCACATTCAACGGATCTTCCTCCACCTCCAGCGCGATCCCACCACCAAATGCATCTTCCCCTCCCCTTTTAGCATTCCTTAGGGACTGCTCCCTCCACGACACCCTAGACCACTCCTCTAACACCCCTTCCCCTTCGCCCGGCACCTTCCCGTGCAAGCGCAGGAGATGCAACACTGTCTAGGGCCCCAAACACCCTTTCCAGGTGAAACAGCGATTTACTTGTACTTCTTGCAATCTAGTATACTGTATTCGCTGCTCACGATGTGGTCTCCTCTACATTGGGGAGACCAAATGCAGATTGGGTGACCGCTTTGCGGAACACCTCCGTTCAGTCCGTAAGGGGGACCTCGAGCTTCCGGTCGCCTGTCACTTTAATTCACCGCTCCACTCCCACTCAGACCTCACTGTCCTCGGCCTCTTGCATTGTTTCACGGAAGCTCAGCGTAAGCTCGAGGAACAGCACCTCATCTTTTGATTAGGCACTTTACAGCCTTCTGGACTCAACATAGAGTTCAACAATTTCAGATCATAACCTCGGCCCCCATTATATATATATATTTTTTATCCACACTTTTTGTTTGTGCCTTCTGTTCTTCTCTCCCACATGGCAGCTGTCTTTCTTTCTGCCAGCGCAATTTATACTTCATCTAGCGCCATCCTTTGTTTCTTAACCTGTCCCATTACCATCTCCTTTTGCCTTGAATATCTCTCAATGTCTCTTAACCTCTTCCGCCTTCTATCCTATCACAGACCTTCCCTTTTGTTCTTTCATCCCCTCCCCCCTTTCTCAGCTTCTACACTTGCTTAAAAATCTGTTCTATTTCCTGCTTTATTCCAGTTCTGACGAAAGGTCATCGACCTGAAACAGTTTCTCTCTTCACAGATGCTGCCCGACTTGCTGAGTTTCTCCAGCATTTTCTGTTTTTATTTCAGATTTCCAGCATCTGCAGTATTGAAGGTGGCAAGACGGGTTGAGCAAGTGGTTAAAAAAACATACGGGATCATGGGCTTTATAAATAGAGGCATAGAATACAAAAGCAAGAAAGTTATGATGAACCTTTATAAAACACCTGATTTGGCCTCAATTGGAGTAGTGTCCAATTCTGGGCACCGCACTTTAGGAAGGATGTGAAGGCCTTAGAGAGGGGTGCAGAAAAGATTTACGAGAATGGTTCCAGGGATGAGGGACTTGTTATGTGGATAGACTGGAGAAGCTGGGGTAGTTCTCCTTTAGAACAGAGAAGGTTGAGAGGAGATTTGATAGAGTTGTTCAAAATCATGAGGGGTCTAGACAGAGTAGAGAGAAACTGTTCCCATTGGCGGAAGGATCGCAAACCAGAGGCCACAGATTTAAGGTGATTGGCAGAAGATCCAAAGGTGACATGAGGAAAAACTTTTTTACGTAGCGAGTAGTTATGATCTGGAATGCACTGCCTGAAAGGGTGGTGGAGGCAGACTCAATTGTGGCTTTCAAAAGGGAATTCGATGAGTACCTAAAGGAGAAAAAATTGCAGGGCTACGGGGAAAGGGTGGGGGATTGGGACTAGCTGCAATGCTCTTGCAGAGAGCCGCTCGGGCTCAATGGACCGAATGGCCTCCTACTATGCTGTAACCATTCTATGATTCTAAGGCTATTTAGCCAGTTGTGCCTGTGGCAGCTCTTTGAAAGAGCTGTCCAATTTAGTCCCACACCCCAGCTTTTTCCCCATAATCTTGCAAATTCAGTTCATGTTATCACCTCTCCAAGTGCATGTCCAATTGCCTTTTGAAAGTTACTATGGAATCTAATTCCACCCTCTCAGGTAGTGTATTTTAGATCTTAACAACCTACTGGGTGAAGAAATTTCTCCTAATTTCCCCTCTACTTCTTTGGGCAATTATTTTACATGTCCTCAGGGGGAGGTTAACTAGTACTATGTGCAAAATTGATGATGCATTTCCCTCCACAACACTTTGGGATATTTCTGATACATGTCATGCCTTTGGATGACAGTCCTTGTCTACCTGTACCAGATAGTTCAGATGAACAATGAAGATCCCATTCCAGTATTCAAAACGGGGAGCAGTGCCAGCCAACATTCCTCCCTCAACTAACACCATCAAATGGATTAGCCAGTCATCCATCTCATTGTTTGTAGAATCTTGCTGTGCACAAGTGGCTGCCACATTTGCTCATAGGACAGCATTCTGAGGTAATTCATCGAGAAGAATGGGATGTCTTATAAGGTACTACTATGTGAACACAGGTTTTTAATGATGGGAGTAATTTGCGGTGATGAATGCAGACTATCACATTAAAACATGTTGAGTTACATGCAATTTTCCTAAATAAGCCTGGTTATAACATGAACTTTTTTTTTCATTATATCCAGTGTTTTCCCCGAGAGTGAGCAGGCGCCAATGACATTTCATTATGCAACGTTTTGCAGGAAAGTAAGCTCCCAAAGATTGTTCTTACAACCAATCCTCCCCTCGTTAAGTGCGTTGCCCTCCAGCCCAACAGTTCGGGGCCGCAGGTTGAGCCAAGGGCCTCTTGCTTTAATCATAGCTAACCTGCCCCAACCAACACACGCAGCCAACTAAGCCCGCTCACCGTTACCCGTTTTACCTGCAGCCTCAACCACACTTGCTGGCCGGCTGGGCCTTGATTGATGGTTCGGGGAACCAATCCCTTTCCAGAATTCAGGCTTCAGTCGCATGCCCGGCCGCAATGGTCCAATCGCTCGCCCATCAAGTTCGATTTCGCGGCGGCGTCACTTGGTGCGTATTTTTTTTAAAAACAATTTTTAAAAAAATACAAAAATTGACACACACCGCGCCGTTCATGCCTTAGATACAAATTTTATATATGGACGGCCCCAAATTTAAAATATACTTTTTTCCGTCACCGTTTAATCGACGGTCGTAACCTTTCACCTGAAAAATCACAAACCCGCGCTTGAACCGAAGCGGAAGGTGTGATTGACAGCGGCTGGCAGCCAATGAGCGGGCAGAGCGAGTTCAAACTGGATGGCGCGCTGGGCCCACCGGCCAAGGAGCGCGCGGGCTGGGCGGGAGCTTCCGCTGGCAGGTCGGGCTGCGCGGTGGCGGGAGCTGCGGAGCGGCCGGTGAGGAGCGGGAGCCGGGCTGCCGCGCAATCCCGCCATTTTTGAACTCTCCAGCTGAAGCCGGGAGTGTGCGAGGCCCCGCGCCTCTTCCTCACTTTGGGTCTACTCGCAGTTGGAGCCGCTGAGATTGGGCTGGGCCTTGAGCGGCCGCCTCTCCATCATCATCCTCATCCCCTGAGCCGGAGCCGGCCGGCCGGCGCCCACACAGGACCATGGCGCCGCTGCTGGGCAGGAAGCCATTCCCGCTGGTGAAGCCGCTGACCGACCTGGCGTCAGAGGAGACTATCTACGTGATCGAGCACAGCGGCGAGGGTTTCAGGAACAACGAGTATCCTTGGAGCCGGCCCGGGGGTTGCGGGATCTCGGGGGTGGAGGGAGAGAGAGACGGCATCTCCCTAGGGACAGGGCCTAGGTTTGGGGCAGGAGCCGGTGTTTTTCCCCTGCTGCCGGGGAGGCGATGTGGGGTGTGTGAGAGCGCTCTGGTGTGTCACTGTCTGTCAGCACTCGTTCCAGGGCCCTGGATCCGCCGGAAGGTCCCGTTGAGCGAATCCAGACAATTGTTTCCAACTCCACAAGTTGGTCATTGTCAGCAGGCCCGGTGGTGCCAGGCTGGGCCTACTCACTGCCGGTTTTATAGCAAAGAGACTGAATAAAGAGGCAGCCCGGCTCCATCCACCTCACACAATCACTGTGTGGGCGGCGTGAGGTTCAACACTTAACTCCTTTCACTGCTGGACTGACTGCAGCTGTCAAAAGACTGGTTCAGCGTTTTCCTGCGCATTTCTAATGCTGTCCCAGCATCAGCTTTTTTTTTTAGAAGCCAGCGATTTAAGTAATATTTGCAACTTTTCTTGCTGCTATATTGCTGTCTGAATTGATTTTAAAATCAACCTGGATTTGTGTCGGTATACTTAAATCTTCGTGCAGAAACGAAAGTTGCAAATGCTGTAAATCTGAAAAAGAAACAGAAAATACTGGAAGTATCCAGGTCAGTCAGCATCTGGAAACCAGGGGTGTGTGATGAGGGATCCCCATCTGAACTGTTAACCTATCTATTCCCTTATAAGATGCTAATGGACCTGCTGTGCACTTTTATTATTTTGTATCTTAGCCAGAGCTAAATGTTCTATGATATATTTCTAATATGGACACTACAGTCTGTTGTGGAGCTTTTTATGAGTAATATTTACAATATTTTCATGTATTTAAAGTGGTTTGAAAATGGATTGGCGCAGGAATGCTGCGAAGCAGTTATAAGGATGTTGTAGGGGTTTCTTAGTTTGCAGACTTTTTTTCTTTGGTTTGAGCAGTGTCCTGTATTCTGAACTTGGGTGTTCTGATGTGTGTTTGGTATACCCATGAATGTTTTGTTTTTACTTCTGACATGTCTTAAAATGCAAGAATGCTATCTTTTCATTAATGTGTCCTTTTGTACTTGGCTTGCTGAAGGCTCAGTTTAAGCATTTGATTCTAAAGCAGTTTAAAAAGATGCTGCTGGATTTTGCACATAGAGGAGTGTAAGTGGAAAGGAAATGGAATCCCTCTGAAAGTAGTGTTTTTTCAGTTGTAGCAAAAAGCCTTCATAAATCTATTTTCTTTTTTCCTTTCTTAGCTAGTTGCTATGGATGTGTCCACCCAGTTTAACCCTTCTAGTGGCTCAGGCCTATATATAGGTTTGAACAACATGCCCTGTGGAAGGCATGAAGATTACATTTAAGTTTGGCTATTTATGTAACCTATTGAAACAAAGTACCTTTTGTATCACTGGCACGGGTGTTGGTAAAGATTTTTGAGGAAGAAGAAAACTTTATTTAAAATAAAATTTAAACTTTTAGGGTTATTACAGGAGTTTGTATAACATTTCCAGTTTTAGTTTATTATCTTGATTTGGAATGTATGGACTTTAGAACACACTCTGCTTTGATCGATAGTGTACTGTAAGGACAGTGCTGCAGATATCCTAATATGCCCTTCCAATTCAGCCTTTTAACTTGGAAAAGGTTTAGAACTATGACCTATATTGACTTCCTGTTCATTCAGATGTTTTGGGTGCAGCATTTCATGTTGGAGATTCTTCATGATGAGCACATTCATTAATGTGTAGACTGGCACTAATCTGATATTTCAGGGTTTCTCTTCCTGAGTGCCACCCCACCCCTTAAAAAAAGACTGGTTGTATTGAAAGCATGGTTTAAAACTGTGCTATAGTAAGGTTCTTTTACTTGGTCAGTGCTTGTTTAGAAATGGTACCAGTATGTCGGTGTATTTTAATGACTACTCATCTGCAACCCCTAGTGTGAAGCAGAGTACAGATATTGGCTTAGTCACTGTCTGCTCTCGTGGAAGAGCAGCATTTTATTTGTGCTTTAAAACAACAACTAAAGAGTTTATGCAACACCTAGAGGAAGAGCTCTGTTTGAACAGTCCTCCTTGTCTGTTTGAGGATCTTTACCTGTAGCACAGTGAGTGGTGCTGTGGGACTCGAACAAGAAGTGAGAGAACTTGATTTGTATTTTTAATAAAGGGAGTGGACTCACTAATTATGGTCACTGAATGCTCCTTTGCACCCCCCACCCCCAGCTAGTCCAAATTTTGACACCACTAAAAACTAAGTTATTGTGTTTCAGTTTGCTTCTGGTGCTCTGCAGACTAGTGGGACTTATTTTACTAGTTTCAAAAATTAATAAATTGTAACTTTCTTGGAATTTTCCAAGCCTCAAGAATTAGTCCAACCGTTGAGCACCTCCTGAGGCCTTGTCGATAAAGGCACTGGTGGTGTGGCACCAGATGGCTCTAGGTAGCATTCCCAATTTGTGGTGAATTACTGACTTCAGCCTGGATAGCAGCTGGGGTACTGCTACAGTCAGCCTTACTGACCCTGGGCTAGGAGAGGAAGAATCAGATGATTTTTCCAAACCTGATCACTAACAAGTGATCTCCACTGGACAAGTATGGGCGGGAACAAGACTGTGATGCTGTCCACTGTTGAATAGGCAGCAGATGCCACTGCTGATTCACGTTATTACTGACATCTTTAGAATGAACGCTGTTTTTCAGGACCATGCTGAGAAGGGGTGACGGTTACTTTGGTCTAGTCTGTTTAATGATGACAAAGCCCCAATGCAGGTTGCACTTGTGTTTAGAGGTTGTTCAGTAAGCAGTTTTTGAATTGACATTTCCTGTGCAATGTTCAATCTAGCCATGTGTAAGCTCCCAGTTGGGCACAGCAAGAAGGGATTCAATAGATTTGATAGTTTACTTTAAAGGTTGATGCAGCACTGGTGGTTTGTTACTGTTCACCACCAAGAAGTTGTGCTGCACTTTTCCTCTCTTGACTTGAATCCAGTGTCATACTTTTGAAAACTGGAAATTGGTGTCTGCTTGGACATCTAGTTTAGGACTTCTGTTTGTGTATATAAAAAATCCCAGGTTTATGTGTAAAAACCCTCTCTAATGATGTCCTTGAGGACAGTCTCCAATCTCCCAGTCTGGGTAACGTGTGTCGTATTGTTGTCCCTACATCTATTTAGTGTATTGGTACCAGTAAACCAATACCCTTTAACGTGAGATACATCTTGCGTGATCATTTTTTTCTTCTCTCTCCCCTCCTCCTAAAGATAGCAACTCCTTTATTGTGGTATGGTTTGATGGGCACCATTTGCTCTCTGGTACCTCACTGAAATGGCCATGGGGGGGAAGTGGAAGAGCATCATAACTGAGGCCTAACCTGTTCATTGGGATTGTTCGATAGTGATCAGCAACAGAAAACTGGCAATGCTATAGAGAACATTGTACTTGAAACAATACATTGCAATGCTGTGTGATGCTCTTAGTTAATCAGCTCTGGTTGCTCCTGCCATTATCACCACCAGTGATGGACTGTAACTACCAGTACTTCACCCTACAGCTCAAATGTTCTTTCCAGGCAACCCAAGTCTGGAATCTGGAATTGTACTGCTGGGTATTTTTCATAATACTAAATTTCATCTGTTCAAAACCCTAGTCTTTAGTGATGAAATCTTGTGGTCCTCTTTAAATGATGGGAGCATTGTTAAATTCTGTATGTATTAATTGTAACTTTAAATACTCCTGTACTCAGTCAAGGTGGTGTCATGTAATCCAGTGCGTGACTGTGTGTTAATTACAGAAGGTGCTACAAGTTGGGTGAAAGTCACATCATTGTTGTCACTCATATTTAGTACATTGGTACCGATAAGCTTTATTGAAAACTGTACCTAAATCATAGGTTTTAATCTTGTATAATAGATTGTATAATAGATTGCTGTGGCCAGTACATCAATGACCTGTATTTCACCCATGTATTCTGAAGCTCCTAAAACTCTGAAGTTTGGAAGGTCAGAATCTACAATTGACCTGGGTGTTTTTCATGTGGACACAGTATGACAATTTTATGTTTACTATTGCATTTTATTAACACTCTAGTGATAACCCTGCAGATTGTCATAATAGTTGTGATGGTGGATGTCTTTTGAAGTATTAAGTTTCTAGATTTTCTCTCTGCCTTTCTATTCCTGTTTGGTAGTGTGTTACTCTGGCTGGGAATGGCATGTATCTGCTCATGTGGCTTGGAGAAGTATAAAAGTAGCCATGTTGACTTGCTGACTTTTTATGTCGCTGGGCTTGTCTGTGATGCCATCCTCGAGTTGAATACGTCTCTGGTGCTGTTCACGTGTAGAGTGGCTATGTTTGTGAGGTGCTGGAGCTACAACCGTCTCAAGAATTTTAATTCAAATATCCACTTTTAGACATGTGGTTTCAACTCCTCTTGAGTTTGTCACTGTTCCAATGAAGCTCAACAGAAGCTTGAGGACCAGCACCTCCGCTTTTGATTAGGCACTTTACAACCTTCCGGACTCTACATTAGGTTCAACAATTTCAGATCGTAATCGCTGCTTCCATTTTTGTGGACAGCAGGCGCTGGTAATGGTTCTGCTGTTGCCATTTACACCTCCTCCAGACCCATCTTTTATTTCTTTGCTTGTCCCATCATCCCTTTCGTCATGTAATCTCTCCTGCCCTCCACCCTATCACAGACCTTCTCTTCTCTTCTTTCCTCCCCTCCCTTTCCCTGCCTCTGTACTCGCTTTAAAACCTGTTACATTTTCCAGTTCTGACGAAAGGTCATCGACCTGAAACATTAACTGTTTCTCCACAGATGCTGCCTGACCTGAGTATTTCCAGCATTTTCTCATGAATAGAATGTTCTTATCCAAGACCTGGCAAAATGTAATAAAGGAGGGATACTTAGCTATACTAGCCCAATGCTTGCAATTCCATTTGTGTCCTCTGTAATAGCAATGATGATCGGGGATGTCAAAACTACAGCCTACGGCCAATATGGCACCCGAGTCCTTGCAATTTGGCCTACAAAGCCAAGGCAACTACACCCTATTTGTAGTGCTTCAATTTTATGTGCCCGGAGGTTTGTAAAGGACTTTGCACTATTGCCTCATAAATCCTAAATCAGTACGCCAAGATCTGCTAATAACAGCCGATTGAGATAATCGCAGGTTAACGTGAACATGGATTTAAACATTAGAAATGATCCCTAAAGCTCCATGATGCAAAGCTTGGTAACTCATTAGGGAAAAAAAGCTTGAACACTCCTGGCTAAGGTAGTGTAGAGAAGCTGGTGTGCTAGGGTTCTGAAACATTGGGTTTATACACAATCTCAGTAGGCACCTCGCTTCCTCATTCGTTCAACTTAACGTACAAATGCAATATGCAGTATGCTATTCTATTGGGATAGTGTGCAGTATATTGTCAGGGCTGCCACTGACCGCAGCCCTGACATCAGTGCACGGGTCCGCAGCACATTTTAGAACAGTTCATGTAGAAGTAGTTCTGCAACATAATAAGTATGGCAAAGCCCTCAAGTCTTTTGTTATTGTTGAAGATGCTAACGGGAATTGAAACCATTGGGCTACAAGTAGTCTAGCAAAGTACAGCCTACTTTTCTTAATGGGAATTTGCAGCCAGATCATTGTTAGCTGAAATGTCATGGTGTCCAGTAGTGGTGCGAAGCCTCAGGACCCACAGCTACTGGCCTCAGACCAGTATTTTCAGTGCCTGCCATACAGTTGACTGTGAGTTGCACTGACATCAGTGACAATGGAGATATGTGTGTCTGTGCATGCTTTCACAAGCAGCCCAGTCAGGCAGGGAAAAGGCATTCAGATGACAAAATGAGGTAAAATCTGCTCTTAAACTTCTTTCCAGCCTTTTTACAAATAAAATCTGTAGACTACCAAGCCCATTTGCTGGTTCTTTGTGATAGTAGTTAGTATACTCAATTTGACTTTACTTGTTCCCCTGTCCTTCTGTGCAGGGGGGGCTCACTTATCTTCCATTTCTGATGCAGAGGTTACACCCAAAATATTAACCTGTTTTTGCTTTCAAATTCTCTTGGACACTTTGTTCAAGATTTTTTTCTGCTCTTTTCTCTTTCCCCCCTGTGGTAAACCACTGTTTGTATTCCTGTTTGTCCTGTTTGTATTCCACTGTGTACATGCCTGGACATGCCTCGGCTGACTCCTCCCACAGGTCCTAGTATAAAGGTGACTGCTCCCCAGCCCTTGGTATCCTGGACCGGTCGACCACTCGAGGCAGACCTCCATTCTGTTGTTAATAAAAGCCTTTAGTTACTCTTCTAACTCTCAGTCTTTTATGAGTAATTGATAGCGCATCACCCCCCCACCCCCCCCCCCCCCCCCCAAACCAAGATTTCCAGCACTTGCAGTGTTTCTTTTTATTACTGCCACTGGAACGTGTGGATGGCAGGTAAAAACAGGATATAGCTCCGCTCTGTACCTCCACAGTTGAATGGTCTACAGATGCTCACTTTCTAGTCTCATGAATGGCTGCTTGGATGAGAAGCCAGAAGATGCCTGGGGCACTGTACCCTAGCAGGACGGTGCTTTCAGAAGAGCAGAGAAAATTGGGGAAGATTGAAGAAAAATATGAAACAATTGAATAAAAAAGCATCCCGTCAGTGTTAAGTGAGTTAGAATGGGGCAAATGGATTCAGTGGTTTGGGTATAGGTAACCGAAGGTCAAGAGTGTGAAACAGTACAAATGTGGCATCATGGTGATTGGCGTTTCAAAGGTTTTTGTGTAAAACCTAAATTTCCTCCTTTATTTTCCTGAGCTGATATTCAGAGAATATGAAACCCGACTGTCTAGATACGCAGAGCGGATCTGGACGTGTAAAAGCACAGGCAGCAATCAGCTCACTCACAAGGAGGCCTGGGAGGAGGAGCAGGAAGTAACCGAGCTGTGAGTATATAGCCAATTCTGAAATAAAAGGTACAATTAATATATGTTGGTAGCAATTTAACTCAACCTGTTACTGGGGTTAATTCTGTAAAACTCTTCCAGCTTTAAAGAGGAGGGGGTTTCTAAACTGATGTATGTGCACCTGTTTAATCTTTATACTATATATTCAGGGAGGCTCAATCCTATTGGTTGAAATGATGGCAGGATTAGGTTTTCTGATTACACTGACGCAGGGTTGTATGATGCATATTTTTACCCTGCTTCCATTGTAAGGCAGGTTGGAGAGGGTCAAATACAATAGTTACAGAAGCTGCTGGCAAAATCTGCAGAGTCCAATGTCTGTCAATTGGGGAACTGCTGGGGGATGGGTGAAGGGAAGCTGATTCTGAATTACAGTATTACTGAGCCTACCTGGAAATACAATAGGTTAGAAATGGTGCTAATTTGTGACTTATTAACCCTGTGAGATGATGCGTGAAAGTAACTGTGTTGGGGCTTCAGTAATTATGTCAAACTGTTACTTCCTACCTGACCAAGGAGGGGGAGAAACAAAGAACATGAGCACATGTACATCCATGTGGCTAGAGATATGTTCCTGGCACCTGGTTGAGGTCACCTTCATTTCACTGTTACTGAAAGTCTGTGTATCTTGGGGCAACTTTAAGTGCAGTTCATGCTATATTGAAAGGGAAGAACCTTGCACTGTCTCCTGCTCTATCTCGTTTGTTCTTAGTACCCCAGATTTTGGAATTCTTTAGTCTCAGTTTTTCCTTTCTCCGACAATCCTCGTGATTTTAAAACCCAGTCTTGGCAGCACCTAATCGCGAATTTGTAATTCACCTCCTCTCCTCTTACTCTTTTCAAGCTTGGTAGTGTCCTGCATTATGGGCCTTCAACCTTCACCTTGGTTTCTCACATTTAAAGAAAATGGCACAATATCCCCAATGGAAATGCTGTCCTGTTAATTGGTTGGGTGCTAGATTTCAACTGACATAAATCTTATACCGAACCTCTTAAAATAGCCCTGAGCTGCCCTCCTGGGAACTTGTTTACATTGCCAGATCTACTGATTTACTGACATACCCTTAGTACAGAGACCTTTTAAACAAGCACCCCAGAGTTTGGAAAAAGAGCTGTGGGGAAATTGCTCAACAGCAGCAGACTAATCTCCGTAAAAGCTCCAATACCCGACAATACTTCATTTTCTGTTCGAGCAGCGGAAAGCTGGCCCAGTTTTCTCTGGGATAACACTGGCTGGCAGGATGAGCCCAGGTTTTCCAATTTTCCCATCCCAGTTTTTATTTCAAGTGCAGTGACTTCAGTTGCAGGTAAGTTTGGCAAAACAGAAGAGCTAGACAACCAAAATAGTCATTGGTAACCTCAAAACTGCACCTGTGCAAACTGGAGATATTGCTTCAAGAGGAATAAATTGAGAGTTGGGTTCAAGGATTGCTTGATGGCTCAATGGTTGAAGGTACTGCCTTTATTAACACTGAGCTATGCAGAACACAAAGTGCCAGCTTTGATTTCTAGTTTAGCTGAATGATCCAATCTCAGACAGGATAGTAGTTAGGACTCAATAAGTGGCCTCAATGTCCCTGAAATGTGTGGGGATGGGGACGGGGTGGAAATCAGCCAGGATCCTGACTATCACCCTGAGACTGTTTATGGTAAGTATGTATTTGAACAGATTAACTTCTGTCATACCCCCCCCCCCCCCCCCCCCCCAAAATGGGGGAATAGTTTGTTGGCACTCTGTAGGCTATCACACTGGGGTGGGGGGGCACTTGGGCAAGGTGCCAGAGGGCTGCTGGTAGCCATTAAAAACTTACATCAGCACAAATCAATTTGGCTGATTTTAACTTTTGACAGTGATTGAAAACAGACGGTAGTGGATCAGTTGTACATCCCGACCAATTTTCTTTTGCATTGGAATTAACGGAAAGGAAAATCTGGGGTTTCTCTGGCAGCCAATCCGCTGCCACCCATTTTCCACCCCTTCTATCTTCAGGAGAGGGAGAAGTTGATGGTTAATACTTTAAATGGCTTTATATTGAGAGGTGGGGAGGGAGAATGTGCTTAAAAACAGCAGTGATTATGGCGATACATAGTTCGCATACTTTTTAAATTATGAAATACAGGAAACTTTTGTTTATCCGGAGGTTAAATGTCCGGAAAGCTCTATACCGGCAAAATTCAGGAGTCTGTTCAGATAATTTTTTTTCTTTTCGTTGCTGCTTTTCTCCAGTCCTGGCTCTGCAAGCGTCTCTGTAGCTAAGCAACAGCTTCAGCTAGACGCTTGCAAGCTGCGCTGACTGTTTTGAAGCTGTTGCTAAGCAACAGGGTTTGTTGCTTCACACGGAGCTCTGAGCTCCGTATGTTTTAACATTAGCGCTGGTTTCTACGGCAGTTTTGCTCTAACGGCACCAGCTCGGTCCCGTCGGTGCCGGATACCAGAAAGTTTCCTGTATGTCTTAAGAAAAAAAATATCTATCTACTATTACCTCATTAAAAATGGCATTCATTAGTCAATGTTTGTTTAAGAACAGATTTTATAGTATGGGGGGGTGTTTGGCAGTAACACTTGTTTTGTCAGTAGGTTTATTTAGCATGCAGGTTCAATACTCAACCAGTGCACCTCAATGTATCAATTCAAGACTTGTGGAATGTTTCTTCATACATCATCTCATTGCTTTTGCCGCTGACATGCAAGTAGCAACCAGTACTTCATCCTGTGGTGTAGCTCAAAATACTCTCCTCCGGCACAAAATACGTTTGGAAGGCTGATCTCCAATCCAGTTGTTTCACATTTTGCACTTTTACACTTAAATCTTAATTACAACACTGAGCAATACTGTCAAAATGGTCCTCTCTGGTGGTGGTTCGTTTGGACCGGGGGAAAGTTTTTGGTGCTGTCAAGTCTTGATTGTGCTGGTGTGAAAGTGACTTGCAATTTGCACCCCTGGACAGTTTAAAACAACAGGGTCAGGTTGCATTACAATGTGGCTTGTACAGTGATTTCATGGCAGTTGGAGGCTTTGTTACTGCTAATGAATTACTGTGGAATTCAGATGAAATACACAATAATGCTGTAACAATTTGGCACCAGTGCCCTTGAACTAGGAGGGAAATCAGCCAGGGTTCCTGCTTCTGATTGTTGTTCAGTGACCACTGTTGGAAAATGTGATTGTGTGGATGTATGGGAATGTTGGGTAAAGATAGGATCAGACTTCGCTCGGATGCCTTCCACGCTCCGACTTTTGACTGGAATCGCCCATGAAGAATGGTTAGCTGACCTCGTGAGATCCCAGAGGTTTGTTGGTGGATTGTCAACAGGACTTTGTACTTTCAGGAAAGGAGGAGGAGTTCAGACAAAGGGTTGGTTACATTTTTAATAAGGATGTGAAAGCAGTGTTCCAACAGGAGACGGTAGTGGTGTGAATCAGATTAGTAACTTTTACTGGTATTGCCACTGGATACTTTCACAGTTAGGCCCCATCTACTGGTTGAGTGCAGCATGAGCTCTTGCTGTCATGGAGACTTCTTGCATGAAATAAGCAAGCGTTAATCTAGAAAGGGGGAGCAATTGAGCATGTTCTTGTAAGTTTAGGAAAGTGGGGCGTTCTTGTTCTGGAAGTGTGTTTTGGGGGGAGGGTTGTACCTTTTCCTATAGAAGCAAAATTAGATGGGACTCGATGTTTGGGAATCTTTTGTTGTGCCCAGGGCATGCCTAATCACCAATGTTCCCTTTAGCACTTGGAGGTCCCGCGCAGCCGGTTCACCAGCTTTTAAATTGAAAAACCATGCATGCGCTGAATTTTGAATGGGCCACGCAGCCTGTTAAAGGTGTCACGTGGCCCCCCAAAAAATTAGAGGGAACACTGCTAATAACTAGTTCCTTTGAACCCAGTCTAAATTGCTGTTGTGTTAATTTATGATTATATTTATGTAGCATTTTTACCTTGTTCTGCTTTGTTGCTCTTTGCAGGCTAAAGGAGGAGTATCCAGTGTGGTTTGAACAGCCTGTGTTGGAACTGGTCCATCACAATACAGTGTCCCTAGACAAACTAGTTGACAAAACATGGATGGAGATCATGACCAAGTTTGCTATTGGAGAGCACTGCGAATTCCAGGTCAGTCTTGGAAGATATTTTGTACAAGCTTGAAAAATGTTTCCATAATGGCTTCGTGGGTAACTACATTTCCTGATCTGAACCATAAGCTTCAGGTTTAATCCCTAAGCTGTGGTGCTTTTGCTGATCTCTGGATGGTCCCTGGGCTGATGTAGAAAAAAATCAAGCTGGATCTAAAGTCCTGATTGCTGACCAGTGCCCCATTGAAAAGGGCACTTTTATGGACACCAGATGTAGGCAAGATACTGCTTGGCTGTGATGGGCCTTCCATAGATGGAAGGCATGCCAGCATTCACTGTACAAGCCTCCGTGAAGAACAGCCACTTCGACATAGTGAAGCTGCACCTTTCCCTGAGCCACTGCCTCCTACGGCGTGTGAAGAGAAATACTAGAATTCAGCAAATCAGATCATGAAATAATCAAAAGATCTTTGGAATAGAGGATAAAATTATATATATCAATATGTTGGAAAAAGAGATGAGGATTGACTAGGTGGTGGAGGTGATTATTGCTCTTTCATCTCTGGAACCTGGGTTTAATTGCCATTGGAGAGTCCTTTTGTAAAACAAATTAGTTATATTTGCAATAACAACAGAAAATGCTGGAAACACTCCGCAGGCCAGGCAGCATCCGTGGAGCGAGAAACAGTTAACGTTTCAGGTCTGGGACCCTTCATCAGACCTGAAACGTTAACTCTGTTTCTCTCTCCACAGATGCTGCCTGGCCTGCTGAGTATTTCCAGCATTTTCTGTTGTTTCAGATTTCCAGCATCTGCAGTATTTTGCTATTGTATTAGTTATATTTGCATTTGGTTGTCAAATACTAATGTTAGTAATTCTGCTGCCAGCAGCAATGTTTTTATTTATAACATGGATGTGTGTAAATATTGTAAAATTAAAAGTTAACCCAAATAAATGACTTTCTTCTTGCCTATTAGGTTGGGGAAAACAAAATCCTTCCAGTGGTGGTGGTAAAAGTCCATCCTCTGGAACTGAAGGAAGAATTATCTTCCGAGAAGAAAACTGATGGATCCTGCGACTCGCCTTCCAGTGACAAGGAGAACTCCAGTCAGGTGGCGCAAGAGAGCCTTGGTATGGAAGTCTGCAACAAAGTTGAGGAGAACAAGAGAGAGAGCAACACCAGTACGTGTTCAGTCACATTATGTGTATAGTAGAGTGGACAAGCATAGAGAAGTGGTAGGGGGAGAATTGGCAGCATTTTTTTCTATTAACTTGGGAGTCCTTAGGACTCTGTCCCCTCTTTTCACTGTTTCTTTGTATTAATGAATTCCTACATTACAACAGTGACTACACTTCAAAATTACTTCATTGGCTGTAAAGCGCTTTGGGACGTCCGGTGGTCGTGAAAGGCTCTATATAAATGCAAGTCTTTCTTTCTTTCATGACCTTGGCACTCCATAAACCCTATTCCATTTTACTAATGATTCCATTCTACATTCATGAATTTCCTTCAAGTTGCAAAGTCTGTTCACAAACTCAAGCCTTCTCTCAGTACAATGGCTAAATCTTGAACATTTTGCCCCATGGTAATGAAAATCTTGTTTTTCAATTTTTCAAAGACACAATTTCTCTATGTCCTTTGCAAGTCTAATCAGTTGCCACCTCTTAACATTAGGCTGCAGCCTCTGTTCTTCAACCATCAACAACATCCTTGGCCTCACTATTTCTTCTGATCTCAAATCGAACTCTCACCTCTTCAAAGCAGCCACTGAGAAGCTCTTTCATGCCAAGCCATTCATTTCCCTCAAACTCTAAAAGGAGTGCAGCATTGAGATTTGGGGATTCAGAGAGCTTTAAAAGTGGGAAGATGAGGTGAATAAGTTGATTTATAAAAAGAGATCCCATCTATATATATATAAAGCGGCTCTTCTGTCTGTCTGTCTGTCCGCCTGGTCTCTATACGTTTGGAAGTTACAGAGCGTACCGACGCGCGCGTCGCCTCAAAAGAAAGCTTGCGATTCCGGACCGGTCATAGGCGTATTTACGTTTCGGCCGGACAAAAATCCCGCCCGCGGTATCCCAAAAACGTTCAGCGTTCCGCTCATTAGCATCTCATTAGCGACCGTGTGACGTTGAGGTCTTCCTACAGTTGAGTGTCGAGTGACTCGACGATTGACCAATCCTACGCTTCGGTGACCTGACCGGTCGACCAATCGGTGCGTGTGTGGGCGGGCCTTATCCTTCTGAACCGAGGTGAGTGGCCGCCATCTTGATTTTCCACGATTTTTTCCCCCACACTTTCTGTGTGTTAGGGAACTAAGGTAAATATTTCAATTATGTGTTAGGCAATTAATTAACAATTTATTTGAGTTTTATATTGTGTTTAGCAACCCCCCCCCCCCCCCCCTCCTCCTCACCCTCGCGCAGGGGGGACTCGGGGCCTGAAGCTGAAAAAATTTCTCTCTCTCTCTCTCTCTCTTTCTTCCCTCTCTCTCTCTCCTTCTCCTCTTCCCTCTCTCTCCTTCTCCTCTTCCCTCTCTCCTCTTCCCTCTCTCTCCTTCTCCTCTTCCCTCTCTGTCTCTCTCTACTTCCCCCTCTCAGGTGTCGCGGACGGAGCGCGGGCGCGCCGCCCGAAGTTTCCCGCTCGCTAACGGCCTTGCCGGCTCCCGCGGGCCGCTCGCACTGACCGCGCATGCGCCGCCCGCACTCACCGCGCATGCGCCGCCCGCCCGCACGCAGCGGCCGTCCATCAGCCGCGCGATACGCGGGGGACCTCAGCAACGGCACCGGACCTCAGGCGCTAGGCAGGGGGAGGGGCCGGAGAGAGGGACAGAGGGGAGGAGGGGGCGGAGGGAGAGAGGGGAGGGAGAGAGGGGAGGGAGGGATAGGACAGGGAGAGGACATGACAGGGAGAGGGGGGACACACGGGCAGGGAGACCAAACGCCCCAAAATTGCCCTCGCAACGCGGGGCTCGCTAGGCAGGGGGAGGGGCCGGAGAGAGGGACAGAGGGGAGTGGGGGAGCGGGGGAGGGGTGGGGGGAGGGGGAGGGGAGGGAGAGAGGGGAGGGGAGGGAGAGAGGGGAGGGAGGGATAGGACAGGGAGAGGACATGACAGGGAGACCAAACGCCCCAAAATTGCCCTCGCGCCCCAAAATTGCCCTCTCAACGCGGGGTTCCCCAGCTAGTGTTTTATAAATAGGAGTATAAAAGCAGAGGTAGTGTTTAACTGATACAAATGGTTAGTTAGTCCCTAGTTAGAATATTGTGTCCAGTATTGGTTACTTTTAGGAAGGATGTTATGAAGAGGGTGCAGAAGAGATTTACTACAATTATACCAGAGATGATGTGCCTTGTTATGAGGGGAGAGTAGAGTAACTGGAACTTTTTAATTTGAGCAAAGAATTTAATAGAGGTGCTCAAAATTGAGGGGCTTTGATAAAGTAAAACTATACTATCTCTTCTGATTTCAAATCAAACTCTCAGATCTCCTCTTCTATTTTCAAAGCAGCCACTGAGAAGCTCTTTCATGCCAAGCCATTCATTTGCCTCGACAACTCTAAAAGGGGGCAACTTTTTTCCAAGGATTCTGTAACAAAGAGGGCATAAATTTAAGATCTAAAGGGAGGGCGAGGTTGGGAGAATATTTGGGAACTTGGAATGCCCTAGCAGGATACATGGTGGAAAAAATAATCCATAGTAGCTTTTAAAAAGGAATGGATAAATATTTGTAGAAGAAAAACATATAAGGGTATGGGGAAAGGGCAGGGAAATGGGACTATGTGGATAGATCTTTCTGAGATCCAGCAGAGGCAGGATTTGTGTCTCACTGCAAAATGTAAGAAAGGGTAGAGAGCATGAGGAGAGGGGGAGTGGGGCAACAGGGCAAACGCTGAAGTATTCAATTATTTTTGTTGGATTTAGGTGTTTTAGTTTAGTAATCCCTGAAGTTGAGAACCTTTGCTATTAGTGTTTTTCAAAGTTATGGGTTCATGAGCTGAAAATACCAGGGAGACAGGAGATTTTCTAAATCTGCCAAAGTCTGTGCTAAATTTAAGCTTGTAATCCAGTCAAGGACTGCAAATTGGTGTTTCAGAACGAGGGCTAAAATTGGAACCTTTTGAGTTTTAAACTTGGTGCTTTGGGTTTCGCCTCTGGGCGAATGGTGCTGATTTATGCTTCTGCTTGATGACGCATTTGGCTTACAAATCAGTGGAGCTGTTCTCTTACAGGTGTAGGCAGCAGGCTGTTGAGTGCAGATAAAAGTTGTGATTATTCTCATTCCATTCCAAACAGCATGGTAGAACCCTACAAATAGGACTGTGTAAGGCTTTAAAACTAGTGGGCTTTCTTGCCTTTTTGTTTAGTTTGATTTGGCTTTTTGCATGCATGCAGCAATGCAAGTGCCTGTGTTCTCACCAGTATCTCGTCTGCATTGAGGCAACTGAGCAGTCGGCACTAAAATAACTAACAATGGCTATATTGTGCTCACCAGGTGACCGAGCTCGGCGCTCACCGCGGAAGCTGCCTACAAGCCTCAAGAAGGAAGAGAAGAAATGGGTTCATCCGAAATTTCTACCCTACAAATACGATGTGAAACTGAAGGATGAGGACAAAGTGAGAAATAAAACGGACTTTTCAATTGAATTTCTTTGATCATCGACTGTTGATCAATCTGTAGAATTTTTTCCATGTGTAGATAGGTTGGTTTATACCCAACAATGATTAAAGGCAGTCCCAGGAGATGAAATGGCACCTAGTGATAGGGAGTCTCTTGACCTGATGCATAAGGCATCACAACTGTATGGGATAGGCTAGATGGACTCGCCGATCTTTCCTGTCTGGATGTTTTCGTATGTTGTTGAAGTCATTTTGTAGTCAACATGTGGTGACATTCACTTTAAAGGATGCTGATGTCAGTACTGTAAGTGTTGTGAGTAAATTACCAGAAGTTCTATAAAGTCTGTACTAGTTTTAACTTCACTTTTTTAGGAGGGGCGGGGTGAGGAAATGAGGGAATTTTATGCTCATCAAGGTCTGGGGTGTTCATACCAGTGACTGGAATAATCCCCATTTCAGACCCCTTGTAGCAGCATTGAACATTCCAAATCCATTCTAGCAGTTAGATACAGAGTAAAGCTCCCACTACTCTTTCCCTAAAATGGATTTTAATCCTAGCCTCAAAAGAGCATCTCTTACTGCAGCAGTGCACGCTTTGTCAGTCTTCCAAACCAGCCAGCATGTCCTCTGACTGAGATTTCCCAGTTCGGGGCAGTTTTGTGCTGTAGGTCTAGATCTGCTAAGAACTCAATTGAGACTGCCTAAACTCATTTTCAACCTCTCATTTCTAGTTTAAAAAAAAAATCTTAAGACTTTCAGATGTCAAAATAAAACTGAGACTGTACATAATGCAACAGTGAAGGAGGGTGAAGAAACATGACAGTTTCCAAAACCTAGATGGGATGTGATATTGGCAACACTGACATGAGATGGAATCTGAACACAAAATTATTCTGAAACTAGGCTCCTGCATTAACGGCACATTGGCGGGGTGGGTGCCGTGTAGTTCATAACAACAACAACTTGTATTTATATAGTGCCTTTAATGTAGTAAAACATCCCAAGGTGCTGCACGGGAGTATTATAAGACAAAAAATTTGACACTGAGCCAAATAAGGAGAAATTAGGGCAGGTGACCAAAAGCTTGGTCAAAGAGGTAGGTTTTAAGGAGCGTCTTAAAGGAGGAAAGAGAGGTAGTGAGGCAGATCTGCATGTTAATACGCCCAGCTACTTCTGGGCCCAGAATGTAATTTGGATCAGAACCAGCCTTGGAGTGTCATTACTTAATAATTTTAATCTTTTAATCTTAACCTTTCAAACTTTTATCATTCCTTCTTGGCTCGATGATGTCTGCTTCATAGCCTCCACGAATTAGAAGTATCATGCCTTCCATGCTGGGTGTGACTCCTGTGATCTGTTGTTGCCATTTTTTGTCACTTATTTGCCCAGCATTTAGTAGTTGCCAGCTCTTGCCACCTTGTTCACTGATATCCTGACACTGGATGATGGTCGGGCACTACATTTGCATCACTGGCTATATTCTAGGAGAATGCTCACCAGCAATTTTCATAGACTTGAACAAATCTTGCTTCTGTGGCTGTAATAACAAACAGGCTAAATGTGAGGTTCGCAATAACCATTTACGTGCTCACTGGATTGCTTGCTGTTTTAAAGCAAAATGGGCATTCGCAGTCTCTCCTGGGAAACGCTCAGTCTCTGGGTACTGTTACACAAGGGCCAGGAGCCCTCCTGTACCTTTCCCAAGTGGCCACTCTTTGTGAGCGCTAGATATTGAATGTGAAAGGTATCGTGCCAACCATGATCTTGACACCCAGACAGACTAGGTTTTTTATTTAAGCAGGAGTCAGTGGGCTGCTTTCAGGAGTTGGACTGTAGCTAACTGCCACACCACCCTAACCTAGCTCTGGCACCGAGGGGTGTTGTCGCATCCCAAGTGCTGTATTGGTTGAGATCAAGTTCGTCCCAGGTCCAAGCTGAATTCCTCATCTGTATAGTCTAGACTTGACTATCCCAATTCTCTCTTGGCCAGCCTACCATCTTCCACCCTCCATAACTTGAATTCGCCCAAAACTCTGCTGCCCATATCCTAAGACGTACAAAGTCCCGTTCACCCATCACCCCAGGCTCCCAGTCCGGAAACTACTAGATTAAAAAATTCTCATCCTTGTTTTCAATCTTTCCATGGCCTCGCCCTTCCTATCTCTGTAATCTCCTCCAGCCCCACAACCCTCTGAGATCTCCATTTCTGGCCTCTTACGCATCCCCAATTTTAATCGCTCCACCATTGGCGGCCGTGCCTTTCGCTGCCTGGGCCCTAAGCTCTGGAATTCCCTCCCCAAACCTCTCCGCCTCGCTACCCCTTTAAAACTTTCCATGTCTTAATATCTCCTTATGTGGCTTGGTGTCAAATTTTGTTTAACGTACCTATGAAGTGCATTGGGATGTTTTACTACATTAAAGGCACTATATAAATGCTAGTTGTAGTATAGTTCAGTATGACACCATGTTTGGTTCAACAGGCTGATTTGACCAAGTAGCTTAATTTGTTTAGTTAGTTCAGTTTGCTTAATCCAGCATTGTCCTGATGCATATCCTCTACAAAAACCCACGCTGAGTGTAAACTTTTTAAAGTTTCATTTGAATAAAGTCAGTGCTTTTCTTGTTGCTCTAGATAATTAGTAACGTACCAGCTGAAAGTCTCATCCGTTCGGAGCGGCCGCCAAACAAGGAAATCCTGCGCTATTTCATCAGGCACAATTCGATGCGGATGGGGATGGGAGAAAATGCACCCTGGGTGGTGGAAGACACACTTGTACAGAAATATTCGCTGCCCAGTAAATTCAGTGACTTCTTGCTCTCTCCGTACAAGGTAACAAGCTTGCATTTCTCAAACAAATATTTGGGTGAATTTTGTGCTTGGGGTGAAAGTGTCTGTTATGAGAAATGTTACATTTTGTACACTCCTAGTTCAGGCATAGCACAGCTAGGTACAGAGTAAAGCGCTTTCTACTCTTTTTTTCCCAGCAAAGTGCCTTGGCTTCAACTTCACTGGAGCACGCTGCAACAGTGTGACATGTTTCTACTTCAGCACCATTCACCCTTTGTGGCCTTGACTGAGATTTAGTGCCCAGCTTAGTGGCTGTTCTGTGCCGTTTTATCCACTAGGAGACTCGCTTCAGGTAGAAGTCTGCAGAGAAAGGAGGTTTTCATCTCCTTGGTCTGAACAGGACTTGAATCTGGGTATCTACCCATTGCAACAGAAGTTGTTGGTTCAGTAAATTTGTCCAGTGAGTAGCTGAGCCAGACAGATGTGAAAGATCTGTGGCTCGGTTCCCCAGTTTGTGCTGATTTTAGCTGGAGTGCCATGGTTTGTCTTACTCTGGGGTTAGGGATGGGAAATGGTCCAAGTGTTCCCTCTCCTGATTGCGATCCAGTGATGTTGTTCCAGAAAGGCAGACCTTGGCATCAAGTGAGAACATGTTTGCCCCCAGCTTGTGATGTGGAGCAGTGGGACCATGGTTTGTAAGCAGATTCTCTCATTAGATACGTTCCAATATGAATTCCACTCCACAAAGTGATTGGATTTTCCTTGGAGCAAGAGTGGGAGAAGTTTCATTGCCTGCATGCACCTGCATAAAGTGGTATTGTCAGTGTAGCTTGTAAGCCTGAAATTCCTTGATGCAAACTGCAAGGTCAAAGTTTTTAGTGATGCTTTGTCAGCTGCCTTGCCAGGTTAAAAGCAGCAGAAGGCAGCAAGGTTAAGTTCAATAGTGCCACATAGGGCTGGAATATAATATGGCTTTCATGCACATAGTGGGGTTAGAGGTAGGTTGCAGAGCCATGTAATTGTTCTTTCGTAGCCAAATGCATGAAAATGTCCCATAATGTGTTTGGTCTACGCTAGTACTCCTGTTTAATGCTCCAATATGTCCTCTATTGAAGTGCTGGGGTAGAGTTCCACAGGCCTTGGGTATCTGCCAGTACCGTTCCCAAGTGTGTAGACAGTGAATATTGACAGGTTATTTGATGGAAGAACATTCGAGTTGAACCTTATCCTGGCTTTGATGTATTTGCATGTGAACTTTTCATCATTGGCTAGCAATCGGGATCAGGAACCCCTGGTCCTTGTTACTTAACCTGGGCACTGAGGCCAGGTGTAATGCCCTAACTTCTGCCCCGGCTAAGAGCAACTTGCCATAGACTAGGAATCAAAGCGGAAAGCCTCTGGTCTATGATATCAGTTAGAAGCTGGTTATGCTAGTTGAGCCATTTGTATGTTTTTAATCATCGGGTTGCGGCAGGGGTGGGGGAGAGGTTTTTACTTTGCTTGGACTGAGGTGTTGTAATTTAACAAACGCCAATCTCCCAGACTGATCCCAGCACAGCAGTGGTTTGAGATGTTAATATGAATTTCTTGATAATTAATGCAGCCTCCTAAATGGACTGAAGACGATGAGGTAAGCTGCTACGTCAGTCCGATCTGCATGAGTCATGGTGCTATTAGTGCTGGCTGTGTGTCTGTTCAGAGTATGGCTGCTTCCTTGCTGTTTACCTGTATTATCTGCTACCGTCCTCTCAAGGATTCTTATCCGTGCCCCAACCCTTCAAGAGTTCGATGTCGTGTGCCTTGGATCATTTTTGGAGCCAATGCTACTCTTTAAATCTGTTGGGAAAATGATGAGGCATTCTTAACAAGCTAGCCCACTGATGCCCTCTTTCCCCCACCCCCAAGAAAATCCACACGTGAGCTTGATGGGTTTGTGCATTTCATTGTTTTCTGTTTTTTTCATTGTGATGTGTTTTTTTCCAATTAACAGAAATGTTTCTGAATGGTGGCAAATGATTTTGTTGTATTAAGCACTCTAAATTGTTAGTTCAGATAGTTGAGGGATGGGTTTGTAAAGTACCAGATGTGAAGTGTTGTCTAGCCTTCAGTAATGAGCAATACTAATAACGTTCTTTTAAAAAGGCTAATTAGTGACTAACTGCTCCACTGTTGTATTTGATGCAGTCACATGTAATACACCAGATGGTCCTGTCAAAATGCTTTGGTCTGGCCACATATACAAACTGTATCCTTTTGGTTCTTTGTCCTCGTTCCCCTCCCAGTCACACACCATCCAGACTTGGGCATAAACGGTCGTTCCTTTGTCATCGTTGGTTCAATATGCTGGAATTCCCTACCCAACATCATTACGGGAGCGCCATCAGCATGAGGACTACAGTGGTTCAAGGAAAAGGCCCATCACCTCCTCAAGGACTAGGGATGGGCTGTAAATGCAGCCTTGCCAGCTGCCCCCACGTCCAGAGAACGTGTTAATAAAGTTTGCACCCCGTATCATTCAATCCAATCACATGCACACACACTGTCCCCTTTCCCCTTTGGTCTGTTGCGTTCACATTCTCATTCCTCTGATTCAGTTGTGTGCACTGTACTCTTCCAATTACAACTGCTTTGGGAAGAAGTAGGGGCACAATTTATTTGCCAATGTAACTACTTCTACAATGCTCTACCATTGCGTTAAGACCAGGGAATGACACTTGGCAAAGTGCTTTTTGTTGTTTCCAGTCTCACTAACGGATGATTGCTGAGTAGCATTTCCTCGTGGTGTAATGTTTACTAAGTGCCAGTAACAGCTCGTTTTAATCAGTATTTTTCCCTACCCAGTGTAATGGCAAGAAAAAATGAAATGTGGCATTTATTCGCTTTGATGCTTCCAAGATGTAAACTCTAAGTGGTACAGGTGGTTTAAAACCACTGGTTGGAAAATGTTCTGCTGTTGGAGGGCAACATCCTTTTTGCTCTGTTCCTCACTCCTCCATTTTTCGCTAGGTCCCTGATGTACACTTTCAAATACAATCCTGAAATATCAAATACAATCCTGAAATATAAAAGTAACAGTAGTTTAGGCTGTAGTTTCAGAATATCTTGATCATCCTCAGTCAGGCTGATTCAGAACTCTGCCTGACTTGTATATAGGTGATTCCTAGTATCAGAAATGTAAGTTATGAGCAAAGATTAAGGAATGCAAGTTCATATGTTTAGAAGAGGAGAATTAATTGAAGTGACAAAATTCTGAAGCAAGTGACAAAACTGATGCAGGTCAAATCATTCACTGGTGAATAGTTCAAATACCAGAGCGCACAGTTTAAACATTGGGAAGTTGGGAGAGGGAATGTCGGGTGGAACTTTCTCTCCACAGGGCAATGCAATTGTGGAATAAGTACCGGTAGACTATCCTTTATCCGAACTTCCGAAAACCTCTAAAAACCGAAAGTTTTTTCGTTCAGCGTAAGTCGTGCGCACGACATGACCAGAGTGGCGCACGACTTGCGCTGAGCAGGGCAGAGGGTCACAGAGTTCCCTCCTGGGTAGGAGATTGCAGGCCGAGCCGGGCAGTGTGAAGGAGGTACCGGGAGAGTGAACCCAACAATACAGCGGCCCGTCCGATATTCTCCCCCCCCCCCCCAAACCCCGGGACCTGACCTGAACCGCAGCCCGTCCGATATTCTTTTCTCCCCCCCCCCCCCCCCCCGACCTGAACTGCGGCCCGTCCGAAATTCTTCCCCCCCCCCCCCCCCAAACCTGAACTGCGGCCCGTCCGATATTCTTTTCACCCCCCCCCCCCCCCGGCGACCTGATTTGCGGACCAGCTTAGTAGGAGTCAGCCGATATCCGGCTTTCCAGAGAAGCAGGAAGGGGAATGAGACACGCAACAGTCGCAAGAGGTAGCCTGAACTTTTAAAATTTATATTAAATACAAATTTCCCAGTCTTATACTAATACCTTCTGAATTCCGAAAACCGAAACTCAGCTGGTCCCAAGGCTTTCGGATAAGGGATAGTGTACCTGTAATTAGTAGGACACGTGATTTATCCTTTAGATATGCTCAAAAGTCTGCATTTTCACAAACTTCTGGAACTTTTATGCAAGTTTTATTGTGGAATATCTCCACAAAAGGCCATTGAAACGTAGCATAGAGAGACAATTGGATTCATTTCCAGAGGAAATGTCGCACTGAGAAGGTGGATATAGGGGGGATTTATCTGTGAAAAGGAGCAGGCTAATTGTGTGTAATTGCCTTTGTCCCTAAAATGTTCTAATGTCTGTTTGGTCACCACGCCCATCGTGCTACCTACTGAAATCTGGGGTTGGGGTGGGTTAAAAGTAAAATTGTCTCTGGGGAACTACATGGAGAAAATACATAAACGCACGTAGGGAAATAAAAGTTGAAAAAGGATGGATAGCTATAGTTTGTTAAAATTTATTATAGAAACTAGTTGATCTGTTGTGTTCTTGCAGAGGAAAAATAAACATTTTCTGTTTTCTGTAAATCTTTCAGTTTCTCTCCCATTTTCTAATTCTTTGTCTGCCACTCTTGTTTCTACCACTCTCTTTTCTCTACTCATCTCTCTCTCTCTCTCTCATACTTTTTATATGTATGTGTATTGTCTCTCATCCTTTCTATACGTCTTGCTCTCCTTTTTCCTCGCTCCTTCCAAGGCGATTTAGAGCCAAATTCAAGGCTCTGCTGATGGCCACAATATGTATCCTATCTCTCCCTGGGTATGAAGCAATTCTGTCCTCTGGCGTTAGTGTAATCCTAAAGCTCCATTCAGAATAAACTGACCAACGCAGGTGCATTTGGTGAATCTAGAGCAGGAAGCCGGATCCCATGACCTTTCCATGGTGGCATTTCCTGGTCCATTCTCACACCAGTTGCCTGGTGTGTTTTGTTGGAAACTTGGGAGGTGACTTTGCCTGGTTGGGGGGGGGTGGTGGGGGGGAGAGCTACTGCCGATCAAAATCCAAGCCTTACTTCCAGTCTTGAAGATTCCTTCACTAAAATCTCCAAGGAAACTTGTAGTGCTAAACAGGATAAAAGCTAGCATGACTTGGCATCTCTCATTTACTTACCGTAATGTGCGGATGAGAAAGAAACTGTCGAATTGACCCAGAACGGAATGGGAGGAGAAGCTGCGGCTCTGGGAGTGAATGGACCTGGGCCTCGGTAACATTTAGAGTTGATGAGCCCGAGAGTGAGTTGCTGGGTCATGGGGCAAGATAGCCAACAGGTACTGAATCTCTCTCTTCACTGGTCTCTCAAGCACATGCTCATCAATAGCCAAACTTAATTGAGTTCCTGGAACTCACACGTGGTAAGTTACCAATCATTCAGAGTCGTCATGCTTTTTAAAAAAAAAAACACTTATCTAGATAAGCTGCTGGGCCTTTTAGTAATACTGATGTTGAATTTGAAGGAAGATTCACGTGTTCTAGTTGATTTCCTATATTAAAGCACACGGTATAGGCCAAGAAAACAAAGATGTAATGAATGCCTCGAAGTTTTATTTTGTTTAGAAGCTCTTCCCTTTCCCTCCTTCCCTTTTTTTTGTATGAACAGTGTCAGGTAGGATAACCACTGCTGATAGAATAAGGTGATAGTGGCCTAATAAAGGCGTTTCATTGCCACCAGTATATAGATGTGCAAAATCACTTAACTGGTGGCCTGGCAGTACACCCAGCTGGATGGTCTCAGCTGGGATGATGGCATGACTGCTACCTTTGGCTAATGGGCTAGGGAGGGGTGAGGTAATTAACCAAGCTTCCTGCTCCTGATCGCTGCCCAGCAACCACTGTGGAAAAAGGCCGATGAGAAGCAAAACCACCCTATTCGATGAAACAGCAATTGATGATTTTTGCTGTAGGTACATGTAACTTTACTGCACTTGTACTGTTTTGTTTTGTGGAAGGAGGGAGACGGATATATGAACAGGCCCAGGTTATATGTCACAAATAACAGCTTTGCCACGTTGAATGCTTGCATGATGGAGGGCAAATGATTGAATTTTTCTGTGCAAAAATGTGGTTCTGGAAGGGGGAGGGATTCAAATTCCTGGGATATTGGAACCGGTTCTGGGGGAGGTGGGACCAGTACAAACTGGACGGTTTGCACCTGGGCAGGACAGGGACAGATGTCCTAGGGGGAGTGTTTGCTAGTGCTGTTGGGGAGGGTTTAAACTAAAATGGCAGGGGGTTGGGAACCTGTGCAGGGAGACAGAGGAAAGGGAAGCAAGGATAGAAGCAAAAGACAGGAAGGAGAAAAGCAAAAGTGGCAGTCAGAGAAATCAAGGGTTTAAATCAAACACAGCCACAGTAAATAATAATTCTTAAAAAGTCTGAGTGTTTTTATAAAAAATTTAAAAAAAAGCCTGAAGGCTTTGTGTCTTAATGCAAGGAGCATTCGTAATAAGGTGGATGAATTAGCTGCGCAAATAGATGTAAACGGATATGATATAATTGGGATTACGGAGACATGGCTCCAGGGTGACCAGGGCTGGGAATTCAACATCCAGGGGTATTCAATATTCAGGAAAGAAGGGCAAAAAGGAAAAGGAGATGGGGTAGCATTGCTAGTTAAAGAGGAGATTAACACAATAGTAAGGAAGGATATTGGCTCTGATGATGTGGAATCTGTATGGGTAGGGCAGATAACGTTAGTGGGAGTTGTATACAGACCCCCAAACAGTAATGCTGAGGTTGGGGATGGCATTAAATGGGAAATTAGAGACGCGTGCAATAAGGGCACAGCAGTTATCATGGGTGACTTTAATCTACATATAGTTTGGGCTAACCAAATTAGTAACAATACTGTGGAGGAGGAATTCCTGGAATGTATACGGGATAGTTTCCTGGACCAATATGTCGAGGAACTAACTAGAGATCAGGCCATCTTAGACTGGGTATTATGTAATGAGAGGATTAATTAGCAATCTTGTTGTGCAAGGCCCCTTGGGGCGAAGCGATCATAATATGATAGAATTTTTCATTAAGATGAAGAGTGAAATATTTGACTCCGAGACTAGGGTCCTGAATTTAAATAAAGGAAACTACGATGGTATGAGGTGCGAGTTGACTAGGATGGATTGGGGAACGTTACTTAAAGGGTTGACGGTCGATAGGCAATGGCAAACATTTAAAGATCGCATGGATGAACTACAGGATTTGTTCATCCCTGTTTGGCATAAAAATAATAAAACAAAGGTGGTGACTCAACTGTGGCTAACAAGGGAAATTAGGGATAGCATAAGATCCAAGGAGAGGACATATAAATTGGCCAGAAAAAGCAGCAAAGCTGAGAATTGGGAGCAGTTTAGGATTCAGCAAAGAAGGACAAAGGGATTAATTAAGAGGGGGAAAATAGAGTATGAGAGTAAGCTTTCAGGGAACATAAAAACTGACTGTAAAAGCTTCTATAGATATGTGAAGAGAAAAAGATTGAAGTCAAGCATAGGTCCCTTGCAGTCAGAATCAGGGGAATTTATAACGGGGAACAAAGAAATGGCAGACCAATTAAATACATACAGGAAACTTTGTTATATCCGGCACCGACGGGACCGAGCTGTTGCCGATCTATCAAAACTGCCGGACATACAAAGTTAATGTTGAAGCATACGGAGGTTTTCATCTCCGTATCTGACAACAAACACTGTTGCTTAGCAACAGCTTGTAAACAGTCGGCCCGTACCTTGGCAGCGTCTCTGTAGCTTAGCAACAGCTTCAGAGACTTTCCAGAGCCTGACTGTTGAAAACAAAGCCACGAGAAGAAAAAAAACCTAACAAAACGGCTCCTGATTTCTGCCGGTAGATCGAGGTTTCCGGACATACAACCTCCGGATAAACCAAAGTTTCCTGTACTTTGGTTCTGACATCGGTAGTGGGGAAAATGCGAGAGTCCATTATAAAAGATGTAATAGCAGAGCACTTGGGAAAACAGTGACAGGATTGGACAAAGTCAACATGGATTTACAAAAGGTAAATCGTGCTTGACTAATTACTGGAATTTTTTGAGAATGTAACTGGTAGAATAGCTAAGGGAGAACCAGTGAATGTGGTGTATTTGGACTTTTAGAAGGCTTTCGATAAGGTCCCGCATAAGAGATTAGCGTGTAAAGTTAAAGCACATGGGATTGGGGGTAAGGTACTGACTTGGATAGAGAACTGGTTGGCAGACGGGAAGCAAAGAGTTGGAATAAACGGGTCTTTTTCCGTGTGGCAGGCAGTGACTAGTGGGGTACTGCAGGGATCGGTGCTAGGACCCCAGCTATTCACAATATAAATGATCTAGACAAGGGAACTAGATGTAATATCTCCAAGTTTGCAGACGACACAAAGCTGGGTGGGCGTGTGTGCTGTGAGGAGGATGCCAAGAAACTCCAGTATGATTTGGACAGGTTGGGTGATTGGGCAGATGCAGTATAATGTGGATAAATGCGAGGTTATCCACTTTGGTGGCAAAAACAGGAAGGCAGATTATTATCTGAACGGCAATAGATTGGGAGAAGGGGAAGTGCAACGAGACCTGGGTGTCCTTGTGCACCAGTCGCTGAAGGTAAGCATGCAGGTGCAGCAGGCGGTTAAGAAGGCAAATGGTATGTTGGCCTTCATAGCGAGAGGTTTCGAGTACAGGAGCAAGGATGTCTTGCTGCAGTTGTACAGGGCCTTGGTGAGACCACACCTTGAGTATTGTGTGCAGTTTTGGTCACCTTATCTGAGGATGTTCTTGCCATGGAGGGAGTGCAGCGAAGATTCACCAGACTGATACCTGGGATGGCAGGAATGACATATGAGGAGAGATTGGGTCGATTAGGCTTATATTCGCTGGAGTTTAGAAGAATGAGGGGATCTCATTCAAACTTATAAAATTCTAACAGGACTAGACAGACTAGATGCAGGAAGGATGTTCCTGATGGCGGGGGAGTCCAGAACCAGGGGTCACAGTCTAAGGATAAGGGGTAAGCCATTTAGGACAGAGATGAGGAATTTCTTCACCCAGAGAGTGGTGAACTTGTGGAATTCTCTACCACAGAAGACAGTTGAGGCCAATTCATTAAATATATTCAAGAAGGAGTTAGATATATTTCTTAAGGCTAAAGGGATATGGGGAGAAAGCAGGGACAGGGTACTGAATTTGGATGATCAGCCATGATCTCATTAAATGGCGGAGCAGGCTCGAGGGGCCGAATGGCCTACTCCTGCTTCTATGTTTCTATAACTGGCCTCCAATGCTTGGCTAGTTAAGCTAAATCATACTATTAGCTGACCTCAGTTTGGCTGGCTGTAGGGGTGTCACTATTGGCCTCTTTGACTGCTGGTTAGGGAACACACCGTTTCCATGCAACAACTCCTGCTGGAAGTGCATGTGCATGAACATCAGCGGAGGGGTTCAGGCTCCGCTGTGATGTCCTGGAAGCTCACTTCGGTGAGGTACTGGAGCTTGACTCCAGGAAGGAGGTGATACCTTCAAGAGTGAGGGAGAAGTGAGAATTGGCAAGAAAATAAAATTATATGACGAGAAATCAAATAGAAGAGATGGGGGGAAACTAGTGCATTTATAAAATAAAAGCTTAAATTTTACAGATTAAATGGGTTCTGCTACTCCGACATGCCTTAAACCGTTCTGTATAAAAGCAGTGACGTTATCAATATATGTGATGACGTCATCATCATCTGCTTGCGGCCTGAGCTCAGTAACTCACTCCCACACGCTCGTACTGCAGCTGCTGGCCTGACAGCAAAATGTGTTTTTAATGCCACATTCATGGAGCCTCCCAGTTTTTCTCCTGTAAGCCAGTTCCTGAATGTCATAAAGAGAGTGGAGGTAAGGATTTTAAACTGGAGATTCTAGTGGAAGGTGGCCAAAATTGTAGGCGACTGGAGTGTATGTGCTGAGCCGAGAGCAGTCAGGAGTTAATTAAGGCTTGTGATGCTGCTGCTGAAGAGGATGTTTGAGAGTGCGTGTTTCTGTACTTAAGTAAGGAGAATATTTTGGCCTTGGCTTTGTAGTAGCAATAAAATGTGGCGTCTTCGGTCTGTGGGAGAGCTGTGCTTTGTAGTGACGTATGTTCCCGGCTGCTTGTTTCTGTTAAATACATCCCAATGCTGGAATTTAGATCACTGTTGACATTATTTTACCTTCTAAAAATGGGCCTAATGAGCAGGGAAAAATATTGTGGTTCTGGTTTTCTGTGCAGGTCAAATGTTCTGCAAGGGGAGGGCTGTGTTTATTTCCTCTTTAGTCCCCTTCACCCCACCCACGCTGTTTCTTTTCCTCGTGGATTGTCTTCCGTACAAGAGAAAATTTGGGATTTTCTGTCTGTAATTCCACCTTCTATTCAGAAGTTTTTTTTAAATGATCTTTTGGCCATTGTCCCTCTCCAGTACCTCATCCCAGATCAGTATTTGTGTGTGAGCATAGGCAGTGAATTCTGGCTGGTTACTTCAGCGTGAAGGGCATCATAGCCAAGCTTCAGCTCGATCTTTTATATAAGATCTTGCATGGCATTACTCATGGTCGAAAGATACAATAACTTGAATTTACAAAGTACCTTTTAATGCAGAAATAGCCCCAAGTTCCTTTTACAGAGGCTTGGGAATAGAAAATCGAAGGAATCAGTGCTGAGTCATTTGGGGGGAAAATTAGGAATGATGACCAAAACATTGCCAAAGAGATGGGTTTTAAGATGGCTTTTGAAGGTGGTGAGGGAGATGAAGAGGTGGAGGGGTTTCGAGAGGAATGGTGTTTCAAAGAGTAGGAGCGAGGCCACTGACGTGCATGCCACCAAATTCTGTACCAAAGGCCAGAGTCAGTAGGGGATACAAGGCTGAGGTGGTTGCAGAGATTTGGTACGGTGAGGCTGTGGAGGAATTTGATGACAGATAAGAATTTTAAATTTAATATTTTGGGAGCAGGGAGCCACTGTAGGGGCAAGTGGGACAGGATACAGGTAGCTGAGTTTTTGGCAAGTTGGAGTTTGTGGAGGATGAAAGGCCAGCAAGAATGATATTTGAGAATTATGGACTTGACAAAAGCTTGGATAAGAGTTTCAGTGGCATAGGGACTGAGATGGGCAGTGTTGCAGAGGTAGAACAAAATTGGTGCTAAATAGGATGTGGAGTTTGAAGCTCAGCTCTGGTCCAAAAAGGATGCAAGATTTTGCATGATCTAGTCTAACCTGCGAGAGTGGTTCAGGTGAGGGATGGCTTTGGTATTCCTGATAGTCATTTGGAGGGTGTTTTGTCTCGTCTGTGATTTGTTGTTGGACAGGCTGTCAGACCATAATCTGACCCTAACTGTGGATGAAATCTGTGAGGTGCAGCATGTAGTTGAGAAAGAGGGTGACTCGAGGTTTGGGCACAGATAGTGGAATCATACACACTGTCCCATGGAGCTGGACAAATAGAGGAGATGCACCGGAGGAGGATGGTTTCTTGAACGGCATCAAATGCTGCAGAGAGCTTTTCAAAAAAGGAATTAGGGTGGAAAACACACTGGTACAGCCATAGAGGATGTCATTCATGTTTTTGGCCAGAGCATTGTCAGTGCTGTGAGAAAGGCGGAAGTCAAACTGAAGTGATTTGAACAGGGAGTTTTGGAAGAGGTAGGCACAGTGCTGGGAATTGGTGACATCTTTGAGAACCTTTGAGGGGGAAAAAAGGGAGGTTAGAGGAGGGTGGTAGTTGTCAAAAATAGATGGAGCCAGGGAAGATGAAGGGGTGGATTGTTGAGTGAGAATACAGCTCAAGTGTTACTTTATTGAGAACACCCTTATAATGTATGACCAGGAAAAGTGTTACAGGAAGCAAATGTGACACTTGCAGGACGTGCACAGTATGCATAAGATGTTGATTTATGTACTAGTTGATCTCCCGTGACATTGCACAAGTCAGGGAATCGCCTTGTATCAGGGAATATGCTCTTGCTCTTACCTGTTTGTCTTCATATCTTTCTTTCTTTCTCCTATTCTGCTTCTGTATTTCTCTCTTTCTCTTTTGCTTTGCTCTCTCTCTCTTGTACTTCTATTTTGTTTTCTTTCCTTTCAAGTGGGAGGTGGTATGGCATAAGTGATATTGGGAAATGAAGGCTCCAGTGTCTGTGGTGGGGATTGAGAGAAGAAAGGTAGCCCTCGGCTCTTCCCATCTTCTCCAATCACTTGTGCTTCCCTCGCCCTTCCTGCTACCTCCCTGTCCCTGCCCCTTCCCTCCCTTTGCTCTGCTGTCATGCTTCAATGAAGACTTCAAAAGATACAAAAGGCCAATACAGTGTATAAATCTAATCATGTTATGTGAATTGTCAAGGAAACATTACACATTCCTCTGTTTTACGCCTCCAGTGAGGACACGCACTCTGTTTTCTGCTTCTTATTTCATGTTCATTGATTACCCAACCTTCCCTGCTCAATTTCCAGACATTGCACAGAACATTGCTTAGAAACCCTGAGTGAAGAAAATGTTGGATCATTTCATGTTACTGCTCTGCTGTTGGATAGTTCTCTTTAAATGTGAGACTTGAATTAACATTTGATCCATTGGCATGGTATACGCCACTTTGGAACTGGTGTGGGTTTGAAATGAGAGGAAATTCAGCTCACGCTGTGCAGAGCAACCACTAAGAATTGTTGCTGGAAAAAGTGATCCCTGCTTTCTTCTACTTCTGGAACTTGTTGCAGTTTATCTGAAAACCCCAAAATGCATGTAGTATGACGATGCCACGTCCACATACAACTGCATACTTCTTCTATTAGATGTACGCATTACTTTATAAAGGCTTATTTTTGAACTATTTAACCTCCTGACTCCTGACCAGAAGTTTATTCATCCAGATGTGGTTGGACAGTGGGGACGAATGACCAGTTTACACATCAGCAGCAAGTACACGCCATGGTTAATTTTGCTGATGAGACTTTGCTAATCTCTGAATCTAAGCATTTCGTTGGCTAGAAAATTGGCTTTTAAAAGTGGTGGTATAAACCAGTGTTACAGAAGGGAATGCTTCTAGTTCCAAATTCAGAGAGAGTTGAGGGGGTTCAGAAATGCAAGTACAAAATATTTACAGCATTACAAAAGTAAGAAAATGTGGTTTTAAAAATAGGAATTAAACAGTTAAAAAGTTAAATAGAATGAAAGCAAACTAGACAGGGACAGCATGTGAATTTTAATATTTTTAGGGGAAAAAATCATGCTCAAATACAACATTTTTCATAGATTAACTTTACCTACCTGTCTTTTCATCACGTCCTTCAACTCTTCTCTCTCCAGGGTTATGCTTAATATTTTAGTAAAGCTAATCTTGATGTCGGCGTACCATTTTTATTCAAATAATTTGCGTCTGCACATCTGAGCTGAAAACCCCCAGGAGCTGAATTTCCTGAGCTTCCTGGCAGTCTAATAATTAAATTATCTGTTCCTATCTCTAGGCAGTTCAGTCTCCTAGTGACTGTTTAGTTGATGCCAACATTCTTGTTTACTGAGCCATGGTCTTAAATTGCTTTAATAGATTTATTAACAAATAAATAAATAATTAAGAGCTTTAAGCTCTTTAAATTACACAAGTAAATTGAGTCAGTGATTTGCTTTAGAAGACCAGCAATTGTCCTATAAATCTACAAAAACAATAACCCATAATCACCCAATAAGTATGCAATCCCCATTGTTTCTGATTGTTAGATAGCAGTAACAACAACTTGCATTCATGTAGTGCCTTTAATGCAGAAAGAAACGCTCAAAGTGCTTCACAGAGGTGCAAGGAGAAAAAAATGGGACTGAGCAAAATAAGGAGATATTAAGAAGGCTGACCAAAAGCTTGTTTGAAGAAGTGGATTTAAAGGAGTGTCTTAACTCTCCACCTTCCTCTCCTCTTTTAACGGGAGGGAAGATGCATCCGCCATTGGTGGGGCGAAGGTCGGGGGGAAGCATACACAAGCTACAGTTGGGAATGGAGAATTCGGGAGGGGAATGGAAGAGGTTACCTTTTGATGAGAATTTTAAATTTGGGACATTGGGGGACTAGGAGACAACGTATGTCAGTGAGGGACGTGTAGTGGGTGAGCTGGACTTGATGCACAAGAGTTTTGGATGAGGTTGAAGTTTACGGAAACTTCACTCGTGGTCGAATAGGACGCTGATGTTGTGAAGAGTCTAGTTCAGCTTGAGACGATCGCTGAAGAGTAGGGTGGGATCGGTGGCAAGGGTATGGAGTTTGTGGTCAAAGATGATGACTGGTTTTCCCAATGTTTAACTGAAGGCAATTATGACTCATCCAGGGCTGGATGTTGGAGAAATAGTCTGACCACATAGGCAGTGGAGGGGTTGTTGTCAGCATATATGTGGAAGCTGACCCCTTGTCTCTAGGTGATGCTGCCAAATCATAGAAATTTACAGCACAGAACGAGGCCATTCGGCCCATCTTGTCCGTGCCGGCCGACAAAGAGCTAGCCACCCTAATCCCACTTTCCAGCACTTGGCCAGTAGCCTTGTAGGTTATGGCACTTCAAGTGCATATCTGGGTGAAAGAAATTCTCCTCAAATCCCCTCTAAACCTCTGACCAATAACTTTAAATCTATGCCCCCTGGTTATTGACCCTTCTGCTAAGGGAAGTAGGTCCTTACTGTCGACTCTATCTAGGCCCCTCATAATTTAATACACCTCAATTAGGTCTCCCCTCAGCCTCCTCTGTTGCAAAGAAAACAACCTCAGCCTATCCAATCTTTCCTCATAGCTAAATTCTCCAGCCCAGGCAACATCCTCGTAAATCACCTCTGCACCCCCTCTAGTGCAATCCTATCCTTCCTGTAATGTGGTGACCAGAAGTGCACGCAGTACTCTAGCTACGGCCTAATTAGTGTTTTATACAGTTCAAGCATAACCTCCCTCCTTATATTCTATACCTCGGCTAATAAAGGCAAGTATCCTGTATGCCGCCTTATCTACCTGTCTTGCTACCTTCAGGGATCTGTGGATATGCACTCCAAGGTCCCTCTGATCTTCTGCACTTCAGTGTCCTACCATTTAAAGTGTATTCCCTTGCCTTGTTAGCCCTCCCCAAATGCATTACCTCACACTTCTCCCAGATTGAATTCCATTTGCCACTGTTCTGCCCACCTGACCAGTTCATTGATATCTTCCTGCAGTCTGCAGCTTGCTTTCTTCATTATCAACCGCACGGCCAATTTTTGTATCATTTGCCAACTTCTTAATCATACTTTCTACATTCAAGTCAGAATCATTGATATATACAGGAAACTTTGTGCTATCCGGAGGTTGAATGTCCGGCAGCTTCGCTCTAACGGCAGAAATCAACAGCTGTTTTGGTTAGGTTTTTTTTCTTCTAGCATTCTTTTCACAGGCAGGCTCTGGAAAGCGTCTTTGTAGCTTAGCAACAGCTTCAGAGACGCTTCCAAACTACTGGGCCGAGTGTTTACAAGCTGTTGCTGAGCAACAGTGTTTGTGGTCAGATACAGCAGGCTCTGGAAGGTGTCTCTGTATCTTAGCAACAGCTTCAGAGACGCTTCCAAGCCACAGGCCGAGTGTTGACAAGCTGTTGCTAAGCAACAGTCTTTGTTGTCAGATACGGAGAGGAAAAGCTCCTATCTGATAACATTGACGCTGGTCTATCCGGAAGTTTTGAGGCAACGGCAGCAGCTCGGTCCCGTGGGTGCCGGATAGCACAGAGTTTCCTGTACCACAAAAAGCAAAGGACCCAGTACTGAGCCCTGCAGAACCCCACTGGAAACAGCCTTCCAGTCATAAAAACACCCTTCCACCATTACCCTTTGTTTCCTGCCTCAGCCAATTTTGGATCCAACTTGCCACTTTGCCTTGGATCCCATGGGCTTTTACTTTCGTGACCAGTCTGCTATGCGGGACCTTAGCAAAGGCCTTGCTAAAATCCATACAGACTACATCAAATGCACTACTCTCATCGACCCTCCTTATTACCTCCTCAAAAAATTCAATCAAGCTAGTCAGACACGACCTTCCCTTAACAAATCCATGCTGACTGTCCCTGATTAATCCGTGTCTTTCTAAATGAAGATTTATTCTGTCCCTCAGAATGTTTTCCAATAATTTTCCCACCACCGAGGTTAGGCTGACTGGCCTGTAATTACTCGGTCTATCCCTTTCTCCCTTTTTAAACAACGGTACCACGTTAGCAGTCCTCCAGTCCTCTGGCACTACACCTGTAGCCGGAGAGGATTGGAAAATGTGGTCAGAGCCTCTGCTATTTCCTATCTTACTTCTCTTAACATTCTGGGATACATTTCATCCGGGCCTGGGGATTTATCCACTTCCAAAGATGCTAAACCCCTTAATACTTCCTCTTTCACTGTTTATTTCATCGAATATTTCACACTCCTCCTCCCTGATTGCAATGTCTGCATCGTCCCTCTCTTTTGTGAAAACAGAGGCAATGTATTCATTAAGAACCATACCCATGTCTTCTGCTTCCACACAGGTTACCTTTATGGTCCCTAATAGGCCCTACTCTTACTTTAGTTATCCTCTTGCTCTTAATGTATTTATAAAACATCTGGGTTTTCCTTGATTTTACTTGCCATATTTTTTCATGCCCTCTCTTTGCTTTCCTATTTTCCTTTTTTAATTTCACTCCTGCACTTTCTATACTCCTCTCGGCTTTCTACAGTATTGAGTCCCTGCATTATCTGTCATAAGCTTCCCTTTTTTTCTTTATCCTACCCTGTATGCCCCTTGACATCCAGGGAGCTCTGGATTTATTAGTCTCACCCTTTTTCTTTAAGCGAACATACTTGCTCTGAACCATGACTATCTGCTCCTTGAATGCCTCCCACTGCTCTGACACTGATTTACCTTCAAGTTTCTGTCTCCGGTCCACTTTGGCTAAATCATCTCTCAGCTTAGTAAAATTAGCTTTTTCCCAATTGAGAACTTTTATTCATGGTTTATCCATGTCCTTTTCCATAACTACCCTAAATCTAACTGAATTATGATCACTACCACCAATATGCTCTCCCACTGATGCCCTTTCCACCTGCCCAGCTTCATTCCCTAAAACTAGATCCAGAATCACGCCCTATCTTGGGCTTGCTACGTACTGGCTAAAAAAGTTCTGAATGCATTTTAAGAATTCTGCTCCCTCTGTGCCTTTCACACTAATTCTATCCCAGTTAATATTAGGGAAGTTGAAATCCCCTACTATTACTGCCCTATTTTTGCACATCTCAGAAATTTGCCTACATACAGGAAACTTTGTGATATCCGGCACCGACGGGACCGAGCTGTTGCTGTCCCATCAAAACTGCCGGACAAACCAGCGCTAATGTTGAAACATACGGAGATTTTGAGCTCCGTATCTGGCAACAAACCCTGTTGCTTGCTTCTAAACAGTCGGCCGTACCTTGCAAGCGTCTCTGTAGCTTAGCAACAGCTTCAGCGAGACCTTGCAGAGCCTGACTGGTGGGGGGAAAAAAAGCAACGAAAAGGAAAAAAACCTAACGAAACGGCTCTTGATTTTTGCCGGTGGCTCGAGCATTCCGGACAGTTAACCTCTGGATAAACCAAAGTTTCCTGTATTTGCTCTTCTATCCCCCTCTGACTGTTCGGAGGTCTATAGTACACTCCCAGCAGTGTGATTGCCCCTTTTTTGTTTTTCAGTTCAACCCATGTGGCCTCATTTGATGATCCTTCTAAGATATCCTCCCTCCTCACAGCTGTAATTGATTCTTTAATCAATATTCCATCCCCCTCTCTCGTCTGAAAACCCTGTAACCAGGAATGTTGAGCTGCCATTCCTGCCCTCCTTTCAGCCATGTCTCAGTAATAGCTATAATATCATACTCCCACGTGTCTATCTGTGCCCTCAGCTCATCTGCTTTATTCCCTAGACTCCTTGCGTTGAAGTATATACCATTTAGCACTGCCAGACTCCCTTGCTGTCTATTTTCTAGCCTTTGTTCCCTCTGCCTACCAAACTCGCTTACTAATTTTCTGCCTTCCATTTCCAGCTTTGCTTCTCTCCCTTCTGAATCCACTCTCTGGTTCCCATCCCCCTGCCAAGCTAGTTTAAACCCGCGCCAACAGCACTAGCAAACCCCGCCGCGAGGATATTGGTTCCGGTCCTATTGAGGTGCAACCCGTTCGGCTTGTATAGGTCCCACCTCCCCCAGAAATGGTCCCAATGCCTCAGGAATCTAAAGCCCTCCCTCCTGCACTATCTCTCCAGCCACGCATTCATCTGCTCTATCCTCCTGTTTCTGTACTCACTAGCACGTGGCACCAGGAGTAATCTGGAGACGACTACCTTTTTGAGGTCCTACTTTTTAATCTCTTTCCTAGCTCCCTAAAATCTGCCTGCAGGACCTCAACCCTCTTTTTACCTATGTCGTTGGTACTGATGTGGACCACGACCTCTGGTTGTTCACCCTCGCCCCTCAGAATGTCCTGCAGCCGTTCAGTGACCCTGGCACCAGGGAGGCAACATAGCATCCTGGAGTCATGTCTGCAGCCGCAGAAACGCCTGTCTATTCCCCAAACTATCAAATCCCCTACCACTATTGCTCTTCCACTCTTCTTCCTTGCCCCCTGTGCAGCTGAGCCACCCATGGTGCTGTGGACTTGGTTCTGGCTGCATGCCCCAGAGAAACCATCGCCTTCCCCAGTATCCAGAACTGAATACTGGTTAGTGAGCGAGATGCACTCAGGGGACTCTTGCACTACCTGCCTGGTCCTCCTTTTCTGTCTGGCAGTCACCCATTCGCTCTCCGCCTGCGCACTCTTAAGTTGTGGGGTGACCACCTGTAGAAACGTGCTATCCAAGTAACTCTCAGCCTAACGGATGCACCGCAGTGACGCCGCTCAAGCTCGAGCTGCTGTAGCTGGCGACACTTCCTGCACACGTGGTCATCCAGGCTGCGAGAAGCGTCCAGGGTTTCCCACATGACACAGGATGTGCAATTTACGGGACTGAGCTGCCCTGCATTGCCTCTATATAAGATACTATGAACTACCTTGACACAAATAAACTTAAAACCTTAACAAAAACCAATCACCAGCTACTCACCAATCAGCTCCCTTTGTGCCGACGTCACTTTTGAATTCTGACGTCACTCCTGTGTTGAGTTCCTCTCGCCGACTCTGTGCCTCTCAAGTCCGCCACTCAGCTCCGGTCCCAGGCCTCCTCCTCCGTGCTCCTTTTATCCTCCTCTTGCCGACTCTGTGCCTCTTGCAGGTCCGTCACTCAGCTCCGCGAAGGCAGCATATAGATGAGGAAGTGGGAGGTGGGGAGAGAAGTTATTGCTAGAAGTGCTATGACGTAAGATTTGCGAGGCAAGATTGCAACCAAGTGATAGCAGTCCCACTGAGTTGGTCAACGGAGGAGAGTCGTTGGACGATGATAGTGTGGTCAGCTGTGTCAAAGGCGACATATAGGTCGTGAAGGGACAGTGCACCGTGGTCACAGTCACCAGGGGATGTTAATTGTGACTTTGGTTGGGGCTGTTTTTGGTGTTGCAGGGACGGAAATCTGTTTGGAGGGATTCAAACAGGGAGTTGTGGGACAGATGGGCATGAATTTGCAAGGCGACAACAGGAAGATTCTAGATTGGGTGGTAGTTTGCAAAGACGGAGGGAGGTTGAATGTTTTTTTTTGAGCAGAGGGGTGATGATGGTGGTTTTGAAAGGGAGGTTGACAGTACTAGAGGAGAGGTAACCATTTCCAATGTCAACTAGCATGGGGACCAGGAAAAGAAGTTGGGTGGTCAGCAGTTCAGTGGGAATGGAGTCAAAGGATCAAGGTTGGTCTTGTGGAGAAGAATGCATGGAGGGAGCATATGGGGAGATGGGAGAGAAACGAAGGCGGGGTGGGGGGAGGTGGGAGCGTGGCGAAGTTTGGCTAGATGGGAAAGCAGGGAGCAACAGATGCAACTGAGTGGATGGTCTCTGTCTTCGTAACAAAAGTCAATGAGCTTCTCTCACTTATTTTTGGAGGCAAAAGTGGGAAGGGGCAGGAGAGTGGGTTTGAAGAAGACAGTGGTAGTGGAGAAAAGAAAAAATGATGATTCTAGAGTAGTGGGTAGCCTTGCAGAGGAGAATGAGACCCCATAACACTTGATGTGCTCCAGCCAGATCTGTTGATGAATGGCTAAACCATTTGAGTGCCAGTTGCACTCCAGTCTGCACACCTTTGACTTGAGCGAGCAAAGATGAGAGTCATACCAAGGGCAATAACACTTTCCCTTTGGAACTATTCCAGAACAAGGAGGACATTGAAGTGATTATTGCACATTTGTAATGTACATTAATTTCAAGCACTTTTAATTGTAACTGGCTGAATTCACGTTGGTGACTTGATGGGCTAGATTTTCGTGGAGCCGTCAGGCGGGGTTTCAGGCGGGAGGGGGGGACATCCTGAATTTGGGGGTCCCGACACCATCCCGCCCAAAACCCCGCCCCACGTAAGTTTCAGGGGCGGCGGGTACCTGCCCCGCACTGGGACCCGCCGAAATCAGGTGGGAAGGGATTAGTGCCAATTAACTGCCTGTTAACAGGTAGTTAACAGGCAGTTTTTAGCCTAATCCCTATTTTGAGGGGTTTTGTGTGGGTTTCCCGACGGCTCCAAACCACGCCAGGTTAGAGCAGGCGGACTGTCGGGTTGAAGGAGTTGGAGGGGTCACGATGTCGGTGCTCAGGTGAGTGATGGGTGCGTGAGTGTAAAGGTAAGTGTGTCTAAAGTGTGTAAAGAACTTTTACTTACCTGTACTTACCTTAACCGCCTTTCTTCCTGTAGCTGTCGGGAGCGCAGCACTCAGCCGGAACTGAAAGCTGAACGGCTGCGATCTGTCAAAAGTGACAGCCTTCAGCTTTGAGTGCCGGTGTGAGTTCTAACTGAGTCTGTGCAGAAGGACTCATGGTAGAACTCGGACTGTCAGTGTTTCACAGCTTCAAACAGCTGTGAAACACTGATATTTCATCTGTCAAGAACTCTTGACAGATGAAATTGCAGTCTGTGACGTCACCTGTTGCCGGGTGGCCCTTAATTGGCCTGGCAATCACGGGAAAATCGCGCGGATTTGCCAGACGTCGAAGTAGGCGGGTCAAAAATCCGAAAGGGGAAGTCCCGCTGCCTTCCCGACAGGTTCGGGAAAATCTACCCCGATGTATCTGCAGTGTATTGTGTAAGATTGGTACCAGTTTTGGGCCCTTGCTAAATACCATTACACTTTTGCATTTGTTTCAGTACATGATTCATAATCCTGTTGTGAATTTGGGGAAAAGAAAAAGAACTGGCTCCCCAGAGGGGAAACTCTCAAAGAAAGCAAAAGGAGATGGAGACCCAAGCAAAGAGAAAAATAAAAAGCGGAAGTATGGAAACAAAGAAAAGATTCCTCTCAGCCCACCTTTGAGTCCGACATTATGGGGTCATGTACACGTGAAAAAGGCCATGAATGGGACGGGAATGGCATACAGACCCAAAAGGTCTCCAGAACAAGAACTGGAAGAAGTAATGAAGATTGTAACACCAACCAAACTGAACACCAACTTCCACATTCCCAAAAAGGGCTCAAATGCTGCTCGGAACTTGAAAAAACTGCAAACTAAGGATAAACTGAACAAAAAGGAGAAATCTAAGAACAAGACTAAGTTGCTTAATGGGCAGAAGTCTCCAGGGAACAGCAAATCTCCAAAAAAGGGCCTGAAAACTCCAAAGATGAAGATGAAACAGATGACACTTTTTGAAATGGCAAAATCGAGCACGTCCAAGACAGGAAAGACGCAGAAGGGTGTTGGAGGGACATCAAGATCTGTGACTAAACCTCAGAAATACTTGCCACCTTTGGCTTTACAATTCCTTCGCTATTACAAAGAAAACAAAGGAAAGGAGGAGAAAAAGGGTGCAGTGTCTTCATTCATCACTAGGGTGGCCAAAGTGCTTTCTGCTGAAGATCGTGCTCGCCTACCGGAGGAAGTTGGTGATCTTGTGCAGAAACGTTACGAGATACTGGAGCACAAGAGGAAGTGGGCATTGATGACCCTGGAAGAACGAGCAGATTATCACAAGAAAAAGCGTGAAGAGCTAAAGGAAAAACTGAAGGAAAAGGCCAAAGAGCGGCGAGAGAAGGAGATGCAATTAAAACTGGAAAAGCAGAAGAGATTCGAAGATCAGGCTCTTGTAGGAAAAAGCTTGCCTGCGCTAAAACTGGTCGACACGCCTGAAGGGCTCCCCAACACACTTTTTGGTGATGTTGCTATGGTGGTTGAGTTTCTCAGCTGTTATGCTGGTCTGCTAATGCCAGATGACCAGTATCCAATCACAGCAGTCTCCTTGATGGAAGCACTGACTTCAGAAAAAGGAGGTTTCCTGTATTTGAACAGAGTGTTATTGATCCTCCTTCAGACTTTGCTCCAAGATGAAATCGCAGAAGACTACAGAGAACTGGGGATGAAGCTTTCTGAAATTCCTCTCACCTTGCACTCTGCTTCAGAGCTGGTTCGGCTCTGCATGCGCAAATCCGATGTACAGAACGAAAGCGAGACGTCCGAAACGAATGATGACAGCAAAGATTGTGTGGGGTTTGAAGACAACGAAGTTGCAGATGAATTCCTCGATAAGCTGGAAACTGCTGAGTTCTTTGAACTGACGCCGGAAGAGAAAGTGAAGATTCTGTCGGCGCTCTGCCATCGTATTCTGATGACCTATTCAGTTCAGGATCACATGGAGGAGTCGCAGCATACGTCTGCAGAGCTGTGGAAGGAGAGGCTGGCCATGCAAAAAGAGGAGAATGACCGGAAAAAGGCAGAAAAACTGAAGAAAAAAGAAATGGAGGCAAAAAAGAAAGAGCCAGAAAGCATCAAAATGGGTGACAAGAAAAAGTCAGAGAAGAAGAAGGAATTTGATAAACTTGAAGTGGACAAAGGTGGAGATGAACTGTTAACGGATGTCAATGGCAGTGAAGATCTCATCAGTGCCATTAAAAGCAGACGGCTGATGGCAATGCAGGCAAAAAAGGAGAAAGAAGAGCGGGAAAAACAGGAAAAAGAAAGGATGGAGAAAGAGGTGGAGGAGGAGAAGATTCGCAAGCACAAAGCAGCAGCCGAGAAGGCTTTCCAGGAGGGAATTGCAAAATCCAAACTCGTCCTACACCGATCACCATTGGGCACAGACCGCAACCACAACAGGTATGTGTGGTTACCCCTTTCAAAAGACGTGTTTTGTCCCTTTCATTTGGCTTCTCACAGGACAATGCAACATCTTTTGGTGAGGAGCAGTTGACCTTTTTGGGTCTCTGCAAATAATAAGTTAATTGCAAGGAGGGACCCAAGAGAAGCCCTTTCTGTTCAGCCTGTCTCTGGTTGCGAACTTTTCACTGGGGTGGAGAGCAATCATTGGCACAAATCCTTATACTGTTGTCTAATGGAAAAAGAAAAGCTAGTGGGCTACTGAACATGTAAGGTTTCTCGACTCGGCAAAATGTTAACTCGGGGCATGGATTAGACAGGCGCTATGTGGACGACCAACCATCTGACCCACTGCGCGAGGGCGAATTTAATTCTTGGGCCTCATGCATGCTTGCAGCGAGTCTCTTGCTCGAACCTGGCAGGATCCTCTACCTGACTGGCAGGTGGGAGCACGAATTTGGGTTACAGGAGGCCGCCACTGAGGACCGGAAGGAGTGGCCCTCGATGGGAGGGGCGGGATTAGTGGCCGGTGAGGGAGGAAGCCTGGCGCAGAGAAGGCCCAAGGTTTCCTTGTGAGGCATAGAGAAGCACTCCTGGAAACACACGCACAAATTGTAAATGTATTTTTTTGTGTTCTGGTCCTGGATCCACTGCTGCCAGGTTAGCCTGGCGGGGAAGCCTTGACTCTTGCCCTGCTCACGCCAGCAGTTAAAATTACAGTCAGGCCCTGATGGTCTGTTCAGAGCCTTCAGCTCTAATGAAAATGTATTGTACAGGAGGAGGGCTTGTAGCAGTTATATTGCACTTTGGGAACTGGAGTAGCTTCAAAATCGAGTACCCACTCTGGAAGTTGAGGTAAAGGAATGTTCTGGTTTAATTCCTGGATTATACACCCAAATTATGTTGTGCAGTGGCTTGTGCGATGCTTAATGCTCTGTATTCAACTGCAGTGAAAGGTTATTAAAAGGTTTAGCTATAACCTTTGAAGAAACCTTTCAGGCTAAAGTATTGCTATAGTGGAAATGTGTTGGAACAAAATCCTGGATGTGGAGTCCTGTAGTGGCTTGCCTCCATCTGAACAGGCTTGTGATTTTTCTCTTCAGGTTCTGGCTGTTTTCTGATCTGGTACCTGGTCTGTATGTAGAGAAGGGTTGGGTCCATGACAGCATTGATTACAGCTTTATCCTTCCTGAGGAGTACACAAACCATGAAGAATATCAAGACTCCAAAAGTAAGACTACAATCTTTATTTGTTTAACCTTCATGTAAAAATTCAGCCAGCAGCTGCAGAAATTGAGGAACACTGCTAAAGGAAAGTGCCCTGTACTGTACTCGTAAGGCCAGTAGTCAAGAAGCCATTGCCTTAAGCTGACTAAGAATGTTAGTTGTCCTGATGGTCTAAGGATTAAAGGTCCTGGATAGTTTTATACTGAGCAATTCAGACCTGTAGCTCCTATGTTGGGTGCTAAAACTACTCTCGGCACCCATGGGAGAGAGGGGAAATGGGCTGCTCCTGATTACTGTCCTGTGATCCATGCTGGAAAGTGTAGGTGTGGGCATCAGATGAGAACATGATAATCCTTGGCTGTGATGGCCATCCGGGTTTCATAGCTTGCTAACACTCAGTAAAGATTCACACAAAGAATGTCACTAGTGCAGGGTACTGAGGGGACTACCAGTGCAAGTGAAATCATATCCTAACATGGATTGATGGCTTCATGGGCAGAGGAGGAAAGATTATGGGAGTGCTAAAGAGAGAGATTTGAAATGTTTGTGTAAGCTGCAAAGGCAGTTTGAACACATGCAGTTGTTTTGGGAAAGATTCTATAACTTGTGTGTCAGTAACTTTTCCTAGTAACTGGGGCAGTGGTATGGACGAGCAGTAGTGAAACTGTATAGGAAGTAGAGAAGGCTTCAGCCTCTCAACCTGCCAGTCATATTTTTGTGCTGACTTTGGTGTCTGCTTGACCTCTGTTTATTTACATCAAATCCTTGTGGAGAAAGCAGGCTGGTATGGGATAGAGCTGTAACGGGAGGATTTTGCAGGTGGAGTTTACAGGGCAAGCGACCCGAGATGTTGGCCTTTACAATTCTATGCACGCTCCTTCATTTAGGAGACATTATCACTGGCTTGGTACAGCTACAGCATTTATTTCTTTTTGAGGCTGCCTCTAATTCCACATGGCTGCGCCAACATTAGTAAGAAAATGGCTAAATTCTGGTCTCCCTCCTCTACCTCGTGTGATCATTTGTTTTCTTGGCTTGAATGATTTCTAAAAGTTTTTTTCAAACTCTTAATTCAAAAGGTTGATAGATTAAAATTACATTAAAAAAATGTAATCACTCATTCCTAGTCCTACACCGTGATCAGGGGTCTGTAATCAAATCTCCGTCTGATCCACCTGTGCAGTGACCTCAGGAAAATGGTGCAGTTAGCACCTGTGGGATAAAAGAAAGACTTGCATTTATATAGCGCCTTTCATGGCCATCAGACATCCCAAAGTGCTTTACAGCCAATTAACTACTTTTGAAGTGTTGTCACTTGTAATGCAGGAAAGCACTTTACATGGGAAAATTCACAGAATCATAGAATGGTTACAGCACAGAAGGAGACTATTCGGCCTGTCGAGCCCGTGCTGGCTCTCTGCAAGAGCACTTCAGCTAGTCCCACTCCCCCGCTCTTTCCCCTTAGCCCTGCAATTTCTTTTCCTTCAGGTACTTATCCAATTCCCTTTTGAAAGCTATGATTGAGTCTGCCTCCACCACCCTTTCAGGCAGTGCATTCCAGATCACAACCACTCGCTGCGTAAAAAAGTTTTTCCTCATGTCGCCTTTGGTTCTTCTGCCAATCACCTTAAATCTGTGTTCTCTGGTTCTCGACCCTTCCGCCAATGGGAACAGTTTCCCTCTATATACTCTGTCTAGACCCCTCATGATTTTTGAACATCTTTATCAAATCTCCCCTCAATCTTCTCTGCTCTAAGGAGAACAACCCCAGCTTCACCAGTCTATCCACGTAACTGAAGTCTCTCATCCCTGGAACCATTCTCGTAAAGCTTTTCTGCACCCTCTCTAAGGCCTTCACATCCTTCCTAAAGTGCAGTGCCCAGAATTGGACACAATGCCGCAGTTGACACAATGCTGCAGTTGAGGTCGAACCAGAGTTTGATAAAGGTTCACCATAACTTCCTTGCTTTTGTATTCTGTGCCTCTGTTTATGAAGCCCAGGATCCCGTAAGCTTTTTTAACCACTTTCTAAACCTGTCCTGCCACCTTCAACGATTTGTGCACATACACCCCCAGGTCTCTCTGTTCATTCACCCCTTGTACCCTTTAGTTTATATTGCCTCTCCTTGTTCTTCCTACCAAAATGTATCACTTTGCACTTTTCTGCATTAAATTACCTTTCCTTCAAATCTGTGAACACTTTACCCCTCCAAGAGAAATGCACAGCATATTTCCTTGTCAATGAGGACAATAACACTGCATGGCTAGGAGCCACTTTGGCTGCCTCTGTATACTATCTCCCCTCCATCACTGCTGAGCTGATTGAGCTCTCATGGTGAAACCTTAAAGGTCTGCTTTGCGATACTGCCACGTTCTAGTTTCAGGCTCTGTCAGCTCCTCAGCAACAAAGATCATTTGTGAAACAGACTTTTAAGGCACTGACTCCAATTTTAATGATTAAACCTATCTATGTGTAGAAAGTGGCCTGCATGCTGCATTGTCCTCTTTAAAGCCAAGGATTTCCTGGTTTTTGCAGGGACGAAACAGGCCATTGAAGTAATTAAGGAACTCTATTCTAAATGACTAGATTGTTGCTTCTACAGATTCAGTTGGAAGAGCTTCAGTTCACTCGGCGTTCTCGCGCCACTACTGATTGTCAGACCAACCAATGCCAGTATCCACAGCTAGGAGGGCTGAGTTCAGAAATATTTGAGAGCCATTGCATTGAGCATTTGAACACCGTTTTAGCACGATGGAGTGGGTGGCATACAGACTCTATTGGCTTACCACTGTTTCGAATTTCAGCAGCACAACTGAAGAATGGTGCAGGCTAAGGAGCTTATTGCTTGGGGTGGGGGCTAAAAATATTTCCTGGGGCATTTGCACACTTCGTGGCGCCATGTTGAATGCAGAAGATTCCTGCCCTTGGGAGATCAAGGAGGAGAGGAAATTGGACAAGCTGGTGCGTGTGTCCCTGTAGATTGATAATATGCCAGGAGACTGACTGATGCAATGGGATAGACACTCTGGGAGTTGTGTTCAAATCCAGCCCAGACTATTGGAATCAAAAATCCTCCTCTCTCATTTGGGTAGTGTCAATCCAATTCCTAGTTTGGCACTACAGGAAACTTCGCGATATCCGGCACCGACGGGACCGGCGTGATGCCGATCTATGAAAACTTCCTGACAGACCAGCGCTAATGTTGAAGCATACGGAGGTTTTCATCGCCGCATCTGACAACAAACGCTGTTGCTTAGCAACAGCTTGTAAACAGTCGGCCCGTACCTTGGAAGCGTCTCTGTAGCTTAGCAACCGCTTCAGAGAGGCTTTCCAGAGACTGACTGTTTTTATAAAAAAATAAAAAAATAAAAATGCTAGGAGAAGAAAAAAAAAAGAAATAAAAACCTAACAAAACGGCTGCTGATTTCTGCCATTAGATCGAGGTTTCTGGCCGTACAACCTCCGGATAAACCAAAGTTTCCTGTAATTGGCAATCTCACTCTGGAGGACCAAGGGATGGCTGATGTGAGAAATGGAAAACATCACACTTTTCTCTGCATCTAACCATGTTGTAGCTGAAATGGGAAACGGTTCTGTTCTCCAATACTGATGTTCCTCATGCTAAAGAGCACAAACAAAAAGACTACGTTATTTTTTTTTATTTTTTTAAGTACAGGTAGACTATCCTTTATCCGAACTTCTGAAAACCTCTAAAAACCGAAAGTTTTTTTGTTCAGCGTAAGTCGTGCGCACGACATGACCAGAGTGGCGCACGACTTACGCTGAGCAGGGCAGAGGGTCACAGAGTTCCCTCCTGGGTAGGAGATTGCAGGCCGAGCCAGGCAGTGTGAAGGAGGTACCGGGAGAGTGAGCCCAACAATACAGCGGCCTGTCCGATAGCTGCAGCGGCCCGTCCGATATTCTTTTCACCACCCCCCCCCCCAACCTGAACCGCGGCCCGTCCGATATTCTTTTCTCCCCCCCCCCCCCCCGACCTGATTTGTGGGCCAGCTTAGTAGGAGTCAGCCGATATCCAGCTTTCCAGAGAAGCAGGAAGGGGAATGAGACACGGAACAGTCGCAAGAGGTAGCCTGAACTTTTACAATTTATATTAAATACAAATTTCCCAGTCTTATAATAATACCTTCTGAAATCCGAAAAATTCCAAAAACCGGAACTCAGCTGGTCCCAAGGCTTTCGGATAAGGGATAGTGTACCTGTAATAGACTTTCATTAACAACATTTCTTTGTGGGAAGGAAGCTGAGACAGAATCAGTTTATGATGGGCAGTAGATTTATGATTTTCTTTGATTGTGTAATTATGTTTAGGTTATTAGGTTAAAAATGCTGATATTTTCAGATGATGTATCTTAGCTAACGGCTGATTATTAATATTCTGAAATTAAGGTAGGTAAATGTCCGTTACTTGTAACTTACTGAATATGTTTATCTTTTAGGTAATGATGACAACAGCATTGCTGAGAGCAGCTTAAATGACAGTGGCCACCAGGGGTCCTCCCATACCGCAGAAGTTTGCATTGAAACCACTGTACCTAAACAAGGACAGAACCTATGGTACCTTCTGGTTTTACACCTCACTGTATTTACTCCTAGCGGTTTCGATGCTCAACGATGTCGGGATTTGTAGCTAAGTGAACAGTTTCAGAAACTTGCTCAAAATCTGGTAGTTTTAAATCTAAATATTGTCCTTTTTTTTTTTAAAAGACTAGTGTGGTTATTACTACACCATAAATACACCTTGTGACAAGTGGGAGGTGAGTGTGTTGGGATTCTGAACACTGGGGCAACACTTGGCTTCAGTTTACCTAGATACTGGGTGAGAACTGGATCCGGCTCGAATGTGGCGCTCTTCCACGGTCAAATAACGTACTACACTCACTGTCTAGGCTCCTACATGAATGGAGGAATGGAACCCTAAATCACCACCTTCAGAGCGGAGGACATTGCTGCCAAAAAAACTCAACATAAATTTGTTGTCTCAGGAACTTTGTTGTTCCACTAAATTTGAGCCACGTTTCATACATCCTTCTGGAGTTTATGAAACTTGGAGTCATGTTGTAGCATCCCATTTAGAGAAAAGATCCAACACCGGTTTGTGATGGAGCAGAGCTAAAAGGATATTGTTAGACCTTCTGTACCAGAAGTGGGTTGTTTTTCTGTAAAGGGTGAAGGGATGCTCATTAAACCACTTTAAATAAATTTTGTTCCTAGACTCCCTCATCTGAGTTTAGAATTTCTCCATTGCTGTTTTATCATTTTACTTACTAGTAACAGCCTGTGCATTGTTTCCCAATTGAGATGTGTTAGCAGGCAATCTGCAACAGTATTTTGGGATACAACTGACCCTTTATTTTCCCTGCCTCCTTCCCAATCCTTAGAAGACCTGATCTTCACTTTTCATGGGCCAGTACTGCAAATGACCATGTCATCAGACTGCTTGAAGTACTTTTCTAAATCAAACCCTTTACAGGAAACTTTCTGATATCCGGCACTGACGGGACCGAGCTGGTGCCGTAACATCAAAAGTGCCAGACATACCAGAGTTAATGTTTAAACATACGGAACTGAGAAGCTCCGTGTGAATCAACAAACCCGCGTCAAAACAGTCAGCTGCAGCTGCAAGTGTCTGTAGCTGAAGCTGTTGCTATAGCTACAGACCTTGCAGTGCTTGACTGGTGGGGGGGGGGGGGGAAAAGCAACGAGAACTAAAAAAACATATAGAAAACGGCTCCTGATTTTTGCCGTTAGATCAAGTATTCCAGACATATAACCTCCGGATAAACCAAAGTTTCCTGTATTTTGTTGCAGTATTTTGATTGCTTTTTGTATGGTTATTATAGTCTTGTCAACTTTCTCCTAGGGGTTTTGAGTATTCTGCTATTTTCTGTTCAGGTATTGGCTCACCATTTCTGATGTGTATATGCTTGCTTTTTTCCTCCTCTGGAACTATTGATCAGTAGTGTTACCGATTTATCCACAGGTTTGTGTGTGACACCCAGAAGGAGCTGGACGAGCTCATGAACTGTCTTCATCTTCAAGGTGCCAGAGAGAGTGCGCTCAGAGAGCGTCTTCAGAAAAAGTAAGTCCTCTTCAAAGTTCCATAAATCGGGTTTGATTAGCTAGGTATATAAAAAGATGGACACAATTCCCCCTTAAGGGCAGAATCAAGCCACTGTACTTGGCATTTATGCACTTGATTTCTTTCTTTAAACTGAACTGGGATTGCTAACTGGTCTGGCTGAGACTTTAAATGCTACTGGCAATTGGTATCTTCTTTAATGTTGTGTGCAGAGGAAAGGTAAAGCCCAAACTGGGATATAATAAAATCCTTTTAATGGATACTCTCCTATCGAACATCACTGTTCTCCTTACTCGGGAACTCCAGAGCTGCTGTATGTGAAGTACCTGTTGTGTCCATGACTGTAGCTTTTTAAAGCTTTTCCCTCCCTATCTTCTGCTGAAGACACATGCCTCATGCTGGGTTATGTTCCACGGATATCAAGCACTTCCAGTGCACCACCACGTAGCTGCTATTCGCTTGGCGGCAGCAGCAGTCTACGTAACCGAGAAAAGGCGTCCGTACCAGCTGAGCCCATTACCCTCTCGCTCATGTGGGACTGAGTGATTGGGAAGGGGAATTTTAGCTTATTTCCCCACCCAGATCAGCTAAAGCCAATGTTGGCACCCCAACAGCTGCTCTGGCTAACATCAGCTAACTGGACACAGACTCTGAATCAAATCTAGGGCCTTCCTGTTCTGCGTGGTTTAGTGTTATGCTCTCTTTGCCAGCGGAGTATGGGGAAGTTGGCTACGTACCATTAACCAGCAAGTTTAAGCTTTAAACTACCATGGTATTGCATTACTGTAACTACTGAATAAAGGTCTGTGATTAAATACATGCCTTGGATTTGCAGGTTTTTATATATGTGAGGTATGTGCTACTATTTGGTCTCAAGAGATCTTGTTTCTATAATTGGCCATCCCAGGCCTTTGTTGAAATGCTGTAGATCAGTATGTGAAGCAGAGGTTGAACTTTATGTAATGTTATTGAAAAATATTCCCTGACCGGGCAAAGTAATTCCATACTTCAGGTGTATAATCTTTGTAACCAGAATCTTTAAAGCTGCACTGTTGAATATAGAGCACGGTTAAACAAACAATGAGATTTCCCCTATTATCATTCAGTTGCAGGGACCAATTATGTTTTCTTATTCTTTCTGTCTAATAGGCTGGGCTGTACCTATCAACTATCATACTCTATTTTTGATGTGCTAACCCCTGGTTCAAGCTTTTGAGTTCAGTAGGATTCAGTTTGTGGGGGGATGAATTGTATTTTCAGTTTTCCACACAGTAATGATTTAACTCATTTGGAAAGAGAAGCTGCTGCTAGGCGATAACTACTTTCTCAGGTTGTTGCAGATTGTAATATCCTTCCCTGAAGCTCCGGCCCTCCCATTTGGCCCTGATTTGTTGTGCAATGATTTGCAAAGGCAATAGTGGGAGAAGACATTAAATTGCTGACAATCTTGCCATGTTTAAGAACATGGCACCCACTTTGCATCAGTCTGTGCAGGCTTTAAAAATGAGATCACTGACTGATGGCTGGGTTAAGTGTACTGTCCAGAGGACTGAACCATATGGACCCAAATTGTAGGGCTTAATCATTGCTGAGTCAGCGGATCTCATTTGGGGAATTAACATTGACCTTGAATCCCTGGGGTATGGAGTGGAAAAATGAGTTGCTTCCTGCACCTGATTGCTAACCATTGATCCTTGAAGGAAGCTTGTACATGTATATGGACATCAGATGAAGACAGGAATAGGATCAGCTCGGATCCCTAGCCCATGGTCAGATGCGAGTTTTTAGTGTGATGTGTGATTGCCTGGGTTTAAATTGATAAATCCAGTCATATCACTCTTCGGGCGGGGGGGGGGGCGGGTAGTGCTTAAGTATTCGCTTGCCGAAGACACTGACTTCTGCTGGGGATGTGGTTTCACAAGGCCAGGTGCTTTCAATTACTTTGGACAAATGGCCACTCGTGTGAGGCTACTTGTTGAGTATTAGTAGGTATTTGATTTTTTTTGCGGGAGGAGAAAGGGCCATCAGAGCTGAGCCCAATCCTGTCCTCGTCTACATGCACGCACTTTCCAGAATAGGTCACTGTTGCAATCCGGGGAGGAACACCAGCTGATTTAATTTCTTCATATTCCTAGTAAAAGGGGTTCTGAGGATAACTGTAATCCCCTCATAATATGCTGCCCTGACTGCAATTCGTTATTGCAGAAAATAAACTAGTGTTTCATATTTGAACTATAAATGTTCTGTACATTTAAACATCACCTGTATGTGCTGATTTTATAATGATTTGACAATGTGAAACTGTTCATCAACAAAACAATCCTTTGTGTTGATTTAGGAGGTATTATGGTTCATTGGCTGGAAAATATAGTCTATGTTGCATAATTGGCTTAATAAATGTTACAATTTTTAAAAAGCAACTTCTATTTGTAGGTATAATGATATCCTTCACTCACTCCACTTTGCACGGAAACCAAACCTTGGCCTCAAGACCTGTGATGGCCATCAGGAGCTGCTCAACTACCTGCGAACAGACCTGATTGAGGTGGCAACCCGGCTGCAAAAGGGAGGGCTGGGCTACATGGACAAATGTGATGAGTTTGAGGAGAGGGTGAGTAACCACACAGGCATACTAGTATCCGCAGCAAAGAGGTACTTGTATGGCTGCCAGCTGTAGTGCAAACAGGATGTTAGCACAGTGTTTCTTTGTTAATAAACAGTCATTCAAGATCTATGAATTGATTCCTAGCAAAGCAGAGCTAATAAAATCACTGCTTCCTCTTAGTTTAATGTCAAAATGAGGGTTTGGCTTAACGCCATTTGTTTTCTTTGTTCCACTAAAAGGGGACAGACTAAAAATCATGGGTCCCAGCCCAGCGAAGCGCAGTTGTTCCAAACCAATGTTGTGCAGATATTTTGGATTTGCACTCCACATTAAGAACATATCATTAGGCTTTAAAAGAGCAACTTGTATTTATCCTTTAAAAATGCCTTTCTCAACTGCGATTATAAACTCTTGTTCAACCTCCCCACACAAATAGGATTGTTTCCATCATCCCTCCAAGGATGATGTCAGGAGCAAGATTCAGTTAACCAGGAAGATTATGGAAAGTACAGGAGGGTATTAGAAAATTAACACAGGAGGCAAAGAGCGGTTACAAGAAAAGATTAGCCGGCAACATTAAAGTGAATCCTAAAATATTTTAGAAACATAGTGAAAGTGGTTAGCTAGGGAAAAAGTTGGGCCTATTAAGGACCCAAAGGGAAATCCTCATGTAGAGGCAGAGGACATGGTTAATGTACTAAATGAGTGCTTTGCATCTGCCTTCACAAAGGAAGTGGATGATGTGAAGGTTACACTAAAAGAGGAGAGGGAAGTTATGGACAGGACAGTAATAGGTAGGGAAGATGTACTAAAAAGATTATCATTACTGAAGGTTGGAAAGTCACCCACTCCAGATGGAATACATCCTAGGTTGCTGAAAGAAGCAATGGTAGAAATAACCAAGGCATTGATCACAATCTTTCAATCCTTATTGGATACAGGAGTAGTGCTGGAGGACTGGAGAGTCACTAATGTTATGCCACTATTCAAGGAAGAGGAGAGGGATAAACCAGGAAACTACAGGCCAGTCAGCCTAACATCAATGGTAGAGAAATTATTGGAAACTATTATAGGGGACAAAATAAACTTACATTTGGAAAGGCACGGGTTAATCAAGGAGAGCCAGCATCGATTTGTTAAAGGCAAGTCGTGACTGACTAACTTGATTAAATTCTTTGATGTAACAGAGATGGTTGATCAAAGTTAGAGCAGTAGATGTATATATGGACTTTTGGGTGCTTATTAAGAAGTTAGAAGCCCATGGAATTAAGGGGAATCTGGCGGTATGGATACAAAATTGGCTCAGTGATGGGAAGCAAAGGGTGGTGGTGGATGGATGTTTCTCAGATTGGGAGATGGTTTGTAATGGTGTTCCCCAGGGGTCAGTTTTGGGCCTGTTACTCTTGCCAATTTTTATAAATGACCTACACTGAGGTGTAGGGAGCAGCAATATAAAGTTTGTAGATGATGTGAAACTTGGCAAAGTAGTAGATCATGATGATAGTTATAGACTTCAGGATAACATGGGCAGGATGGTGAAATGGGCAGAAGCATGGCAGGTGGAGTTCATTGCAGAGAAGTGTGAAGTGATGCACTTTGGGAGGACTAATATGGAAAAACAGTACACTATAAATGACTTGATTTTGAAAAGTGTAGATGAGCAGAGAGAGACCTTGGTGTCCATACAGACACAAATCCTTAAAGGTGGCAGGGCAAGTTGATAAGGTGGTTAAAAGCATATGGGTTACCTGGGTTTATGAATAGAATATAAAAGCAAAGATATCATGCTATCCCAGGTGTCCTGGCCAATATTTATCCCTCAACATAACAAAAACAGTTTACCTGGTCATTATCACATTGCTGTTTGTGGGAGCTTGCTGTGAGTAAATTGGCTGCCGCGTTTCCCACATTACAACAGTGACCACACTCCAAAAGTACATCATTGGCTGTAAAACGCTTTGAGACGTCTGGTGGTTGTGAAAGGCGCCATATAAATTTAAGTCTTATTTATTTTTATGATAGAACTTTATAAATCACTGGTTAGGCCTCAGTTGTAAGATTGTGGACCGTTCTGGGCACCACACTTCAGGAAAGATGTAAAGACCTTAGAAAGGGTGCAGAGGAGGTTTACTAGGATGTTACCAGGGCTGAGGAGAGGTTGGAAAAGTTAGGACTGTTCTCCTTGGAACAGAGAAGGTTAAGAGGTAACCTCGTCGAGGTTTTCAAGATGATGAGAGGTTTTGATAGCGTAGATAGGGAAAAACTCTTCCCTCTGGCGTGTGGATCAATAACCAGAGGTCATAAATTCAAAATATTGGCAAAAGTTATAGAGGGGAGACGAGGAGACATTTTTTCTCTAAGTTGCTGGGATCTGGAACGCTCTACCTGAGAGTGGTGGAAGTTGATTCCATAAATAATTTTAAAAGGGAGTTGGACAGGTACTTGAGGAACTTGCAGGGTTACGGACACAGCGAGGATGTGGGACTACGCACGACTGCTCTTTCAAAGAATGGCCTCCTTCTGTGCTGTAACTTTCTATGATTCTTGATAAATGCCCAAGGATGCTGCCTCCAAAAAGTCTGTGTCCTGTGTGGATAGGCGATCTTAGTTCTCTTCCTGTTGGCAGTAGATCACTTTGTTTCACACAAGAACAGTTTCTACTTGTAGCGTTCACTCAGCTGCTGATCTGCTATCATCAGTGGTGACTCTGCCCCTATAACTGGTTTCCAAGTTTGTGACTGAGGTGTGAGCAATTTTATTAGCTCCGTCATTTCAACCGTTGTGCCATTTGAAGTGGCCATTTTGGCTCCAATTTTGGTATTAACCATGGCAGGTTCAGAGCCTTGGCAAGAAGCAGCTCCAGCTCACCCACCAACTTCAGCAGGATGGTGGCTGAGATGCCATTGTGCTGTTCCCTCAGCCACTGAAGGCTTGTCCCAATATATGGTTGTTTTTGTTTTCGGGCCACTGAATGGTGCAGTGGGTTAGATACTGGCCTTTTATCTTTTGGGACCTGGGTTCAAACTTGGCCTGGTCAGATTGAATGTAAAATCCTTTGTTTGTTGCCTATAAATGTTTAGGCAGATCCAGCCAAGTTCTTGTGGACGTGGCTCATAACCCCAAACTGACCCTAATTTGGGGCTTGATTAGAAATCTCATTCCCGATGCCGGGTATGGGAAATGGCAAAATATCGTACGGGTGCGCTTCTGAGGCTGGGACTGAGGCATCTGACCTAGAATGTTGACACCGTGTACCTGAAATGGAAAGTATTTAATTTCTTTGCACCATCATTCCTTACTTTGAGCCCAAAATTAACATCAAAAAGTTATGTGCTGGGGTTAGCACATCAAGTACAGACAGTGTGGTTAGTCGTCTGACCAGAGGAAAACTAAAGTGCCTTCAGAAAGTCAGCTGGGTAAACGGGGTAAAAGCTTATCCTGGCAAGCCACTTGCCAAAGGTCAGGGGAGGAGAGGAAGGACTATCCAAATTGGGTGGGGGGTGGGTGGGGCCTTACTCTTGTTTGGCACTCCAAATGTGGGAGAGCTTATTCTTTGGCACTTTCCAAATGTCACAGTAGAGAGAGCTTCTGCAGCATCCCTCCCTTTCCCTCGCCCACCAAGCTATGGTTTTCCCCCTGCCCTAATTCTGAACTCTCGTCTTTCTCTAGTATTTCTCCCATCTCCCCTCGAGCTCTCTCCAAGCTCATCTTGACAATGAGACCAACCTCCTACTCTCTTAACTCTCTTCCCACTAAATTGCTGACCACACAAGTTCCCTTTCTGGCCCCCATGCTAGTTGATATTGTAAACGGTTCCCTATCCTTTAGTACTGTCCAGCTCGCTTTCAAATCTGCTGTCATCATCCACCCTCCTTTTTATTAAAAAAAAACTCATCCTTGACCACTTTGTCCTTCCAAACTACCACCTCATCTCCAACCGCCCTTCTACTCTTGTCCTTGAACATGCTGTCACCTCCTCAATCCATGGCCATATTTTCACAACTCTGTATTTGAACCCCTCCTATCAGTTTTCTGCCCCTGCCTCTGTACTGAAATGGCCCTTATCAAAGTCACACATTACATCCTATGTGACTATGACCATGCTGCACTATCCCTCCTTGCCTTTATTGACCTATCTGCAGCCTTTGATATGGTTGACCACACCATCCTACTCCAACACCTCTCTGCCCTCGCCTGGTTCCATTCTTATCTATCCAGTCGTAGCCAGAGAATCATCTGCAATGGCTTCTCTTCCCACATGCACACGGTTACCTCTGGTGTCTGCCAAGGATCCATCCTCGGCCCTCTGCAACATCATCCAAAAACAGATCACATTGCATATGTACACTGATGACACCCAGCTCTGCCTCCCCACCACCTCTCTTGAACCCTCCACTGCCTATGATTTGTCGTGCTGCTTGCCCACCATCCAGTATTGGATGAGCAGAAATTTCCTCCAGTTAAATACAGGAAACTTTCGATTAACCGGAACGCTCTATCCACCAACAAAATTCAGGAGTCGGTTCAGGTAACTTTTTTTTAAACTTTTTTTTACTCCATTTGTTGCTGTGCAAGGATGTAGCTGAAGCTGTTGCTAAGCTACAGAGACGCTTGCAACTTGTGCCGATTGTTTTAAAGCACAGGGTTTGTTGCTTTATACGGAGCTCTGAGCTCCGTCTCTTTTACTATAGCGTTCGGTTATCCGGAATTGTTGATGAACCGGCACCACGTCGGTCCCATCCGTGCCGGATACCAGAAAGTTTCCTGTATTGGGAAGACCAAAGCCATTGTCTTCAGCCTCTGCCGCAAACTCTGTTGTCTAGCCACCAATTCCATCCATCTCCCTGGCCACTGCCTGAGGCTGAATTGAACTAGACTGGTCTCAACCCCTACGTCCTATTTAACCTGGAGCTGAGCTTCCAACCCTATATCCTATCCATTATCAAGATAGCCCCACTTCCAACTCTGTAATATGTCTCCGCCTTTGCTTCAGCCCATCTACTGCTGAAACCCTCATCCTTTGCTACCTCCAGACTTGACTATTCCAATGCACGCCTGGCTGGCCGTATAATTGCCACGCTGCGTAAACTTGAGCTCATCCGAAACTATGCTGCCGTATCCTAACTTGCACCAAGTCTCATTCTCCCATCACCCCTGTGCTCGCTGATCTGCATTAGCTCCCAGTCCAGCAATGCCTCATATTTAACATTTTCTTCCTTGTTTAAATCCCTCCATGGCCTTGCCCTTCCCTATCTCCATAACCTCCTACAACCCTCTGAGAACTCTGCATTCCTCCAATTCTGGCCTCTTGTACGTCCCTGGTTTTCTTTGTCCCACCATTGGCAGCTGTGTACTCAGCTGTCTAGGCCCCAAGCACTGAAATTCCCTCCCTAAACCTTTCTACACCTCTCTTCCTTTTAAGACACTCCTTAAAACTTATCTCTTTGACCAAGCTTTTGGTCACCTGTCCTAATCTCTCCTTATGTGGCTCAGCGTCAAATTTGTTTAATAATGCTCTCACGCCGCGCCTTGAGACATTTTACTACGTTAAAGATGCTATATAAATGCGAGTTGTTATTGTACAGGAATTGCAATCTCTAAATGGTGATGGGGAGATATTTTATACTTGTAGGGCACTCTCCAAGTTGGGGGGGGGGCGGAAGGGGGGGGTGGTTGTTGAGTGCTGGAGAGCTTATCACGACACTGGTAGTAAACTCTCCTGATGTGGCAGAACAGCTTTTCCTGGCTGGGGACTCTCCAGACAGAGGGAGGGAGGAGCTTCTACTGGTGCTGGCAGGGGGGCAGGACGAGGCGAGGAAAGCTTGTTTATAAGTACGCTGGCAGTGAACCCTCCAGATGGGTGAAGAACTTAAACTGGCAAAGGGGCTCTCCACATACCTTTCCCTTGTAGCACGTATGTCAAGTATGATTTAGTTACCACAAAGATTCTCGCTATAGCAGGGAATCACGTGGGCTAGCATATATAACATTAGTCAGCTGTCTATTCTTCTGTATAAGTCGCCCATAGTCATATTTGATACGGGGCCAGGTTGGCTTCTTAAATAATTGTTCTCAGTTTTGTGTAGCTGAGCTCTTATCTTTCCACTTGATGTGTCAGCTGTGGCTCAGTTGATAGCACACTCGCCTCTAAGTCAGAAGGTTGTGGGTTCAAGTCCCTCTCCAGGGACTTTGAGCACATAAAGCTAGGCAGGCTGACAGTCCAGTGCAGTGCTGAGGGAGTGCTGCACTGTCTGAGGTGTCGTCTTTCAGATGAGATGTTAAACCGAGGCCCCGTCTGCTTCCTCGGATGGATGTAAAAGATCCCATGGCATTATTTCGAAGAAGAGATGGGGAGTTATCCCCAGTGTCCTGGCCAATATTTCTCCCTCAATCAACATGACAAGAACAGATTTATCTGGACATTTTCACATTGCTGTTTGTGGGAGCTTGCTGTGCGCAAATTGACTATCGCATTTCCCACATTACAACAGTGGCTCCACTTCAAAAAGTACTTCATTGGCTGTAAAGTGCTTTGAGATGTCCTGAAAGGCGCTATATAAATGCAAGTCGTTTTCTTTCTGATATACAGAAAAGATGATTAAAGCTTCAATTTTTTAGTAAGGGAGGAGGGAGAAGATGCACAAGAGGTTGGAGCCAGATACAGAAAATTCAGGGAGGAATTGTAGATCTGGGAGAGATTGCAGGGCTAGGAAGTAGTGAGGGATTTAAACACTGGGTAAGAATATTAAATTTGAGGCATTGGGCAACCGGGAGCCAATGTAGGTCAGTAAGGGTAGGGATGATGGGCAGGTGTGACTTGATGTGACATAGGATAGAGCAGCATCGTTTTGGATGACTGAAGTTTACAGAGGGTTGACGATAGAGCAGTTAAGAGCATTGGAATAATTGAGTTTTGAGGTGGCCAAAGTATGGATAAGGGTTTCCGCAGCAGAGGGGCTGAGGTAGGCGTTGCTATGGAGTTGAAACATGTGCCCTTTTTGATGGAGAGTATGTGGGGTCAGAAAATCTGCGTGGGATCGAACAAGACGCCAAAGTTGCGAACAATGGTTTCAGTCTGATACAGTGGCTGGGGATTGGTGGGGAAGTTGAAGTCAATAGGGAGGGTATGGAATTTGTGGTAAGGATCGAGACTTTAGTCTTGATATTTAGCTGGTATGTCTGAAGGCAGGATCAGGGGCATGCTGCTTCACGAGCATTAAGATTGGATGAGCTACTGGAGGCAACTGGAGCTATATACCTGACCGAACTCGGCAGCTTTTAAAAGTCAAGTGGTCAAAATTGGCACAAAAAACAACTGTAGTCCCATCATTCTGGGCTTGACTCGAACCAAAGGTGAAAGGAAGCCAGAGTTGGCCCCCAGTCGTCACAACAATCTGGTTTCTGTGAATCTAATCTAATATGGACTTTATCCAATATGCACACGGTGGATTTAGAATCCAGTGGGATTTGGGAGAAGTTAGGGTGTGTACTATATAACCCGGGTATGAATAAATCGACATCAATGAATGCTGAGATAAGCTGTGAGAGATATTTACTGCACGGTGCAGAGCTGGTGGGAGCTGTAGTATTAGCTGTAATACAGTAACTCTATGTAATGCTGAAGCATTTACTGAGTTTGCTGGCTGCCCCGATGGCTCGGTTGGTAAAGTTAGTGTATAACTGAGCTATGGCAATCAGAAGGCCCCGGTTCAACTCCTAGTCTGTGCTGAGTTAGCTGACCTCTACTAGGGTGGCAGTAGGGGCATCAGAATCCCTTGGCTCGGGAGCAGGAAACCCGGCCAGTGGTGCTGCCCCTGGTCAGCCTTCATTGACACCTGCTGGAGATTTGTCTGTACAGCTTGGATCAAATGTCCCCATGCTGGTATAGTCTGCAACGCTCCGTGCAGAGGTTCACATGAAGATGGACACATGGCCGTGGTCTCCGGCAATATGTTAGTGCACGTGGAATCTTCAGTGCTGCCATTGAATGATGCCTTTAGGGGGAGGAGAGAAAAAATCATCTCGTCAGTTCTGCGAATTTATCCATTAAGAAAGAACTTGCATTGATGTTTACGTTCATGACCTCGGAATGTCCCAAAGCACATTGCCACCAATTATTCACTTCTGAGACTTGGTCACTGTTGTTTTCCAGAGAATTGTGGCAGCCAATGACTAGTTAGTTACACAATGACGAGTTCATCTTTCTAGTGGTGTTGGTTGAGTTAGCCAGATCACTTCTTGCTCCTTTTTCCACTGGTGCCATAGGATCTTTTAGCTGAGCCATATAGAGGGCAGGCTCGGACTTGTCTATGTTGGCCCTTGTCCCCTCTCTCTTCTCGCCCCCAACTGGTGGTCACATGCCTGCTAACATTTGCTATCAAGGCTCGTGTGGGAATGGCAGCGGGGCAACGTACTGGAGTGAACCTAGTGGGGCCACACTCCAATTAAGAGCTGAGTCTAAGAGGAGAGGGAAATAATTTAATCGTTAGAAAAATCAATGCTTGCTAATCTTCTGCTTGTACCCTCTACCAGGTACGCTCATTGGAGAGTCTGAAGGATTTGGGAGAGTGTGTGATCACACTGCAGGAGTGCATAATAAAGAAATTCCTGCAAGGTTTTATGGCCCCCAAGCAGAAGAAGAAGAAGGCAGGGGAGGAAGCAAAAGTAGAGGAAGTGGATGAGGAGAAGAAAATGGCTGAAGAAGCTAAGGTAACTTATGGAATTTGACGCTGGCGGCTGAGAAAAGCTTCGATTGAGGTATAGTTAGTCGGTTACTTCACTCACCTGAGCATTCTACTTACTTGAAGTCTAAAAGAGTGGAACTGTGCTTTGTCCCAGATTATCGCCTGCGGCCCCGGGCTGTGCATCCCCCGCTTCCTTCGTCCCACCTTATCTTCAGCTGTCTATACTCTGGACTGCTCTCCCTAAACCTCTCTGCCTCGCCACCTCTTTCTCTTCCTTTAAGACGCTCCTTAAAACCTACCTTTTTGGTCACCTGTCCTAATGCCGCCTCCTTTGGCTCGATGTCCGTTTTTGTCTGATTACACTTCTGTGTAGCACCATGGGACATATTACTGCTTTAAAGGCACTATAACAATGTACAGGAAACTTCGCCATATCCAGCACCGGCGTGATGCCGATCTATGAAAACTTCCGGACAGACCAGCGCTAATGTTGAAGGATACGGAGGTTTTCATCTCCGTATCTGACAATAAACGCTGTTGCTTAGCAACCGCTTGTAAACAGTCGGCCTGTACCTTGGAAGCGTCTCTGTAGCTTAGCAACAGCTTCAGAGAGGCTTTCCAGTGACTGACTGTTTTAAAAAAATAAAAAAAAAATGCTAGGAGAAGAAAAAAAAAGGGGAAAAAACCTAACAAAACGGCTGCTGATTTCTGCCGTTAGATCGAGGTTTCCGGACATACAACCTCCGGATAAACCAAAGTTTCCTGTAAGTTTGTTTCTCAGATTGGCCAAGTGAAAGAAGCACCTCATTGGCGTGTTGTCACCAGTCTTTACCTTAACCGTACTGATAGGTTAAAGGGACTCACATTTACACCAATATACTTTAATATTGTATGAGATGCTGCTTGTGGATATCTAATTCATCACCACACATTGGTCCCACTGCCACTACTTCACCCGAGTTTCAAAATTCTGTCTCCAGTTTTGGAAAGAAATGTATTGTGCAGTTCAAGTGAACATAATATGGAAATTTCACACTCCATTAAACTTTGATGAAATCTTAGAGATTGCTATATTGTGCCCTATTAAGTTCTTCTACATGGGACAGAATGATGGGTGCAAACCGTCTGTTATTCAGCATGCTGTCAGTGTTGTTGTGTGGCTGAATACAGCTGTAGTTGCATTGTGTAGAAGTGACCAGCAGGTGGCAATGTGAGTTAGTGTTACAACAGGATAGCCATTCACTGTAATTCTGGAGAGGGGCCAGCATCGACAACAGGCAGTAATCGATTACTCACTTATGAAGCGGGGTATTATGCTACTAGTTTTGCTTCTGTCGTGAGGCTGGTTCTACTTTAGGGTGTTGGTGTTATTCCATAGTAATCAGTTATTGCTGAATAAACACACGAATTTAATCCAGCAGTGTGTGAAGAGTACTGATCATTAATCTCCACTTGTCTACCCAGTCAGAGTAGATTGTAAACTGAATCAAACTAGCGGGATAAACTCCGGTGAATTTGGAGAGTAGCAGATGGCAGGGAGTGATTTCAATGTTATTTTCACTGCTGGGTCCAAAAGAAATTGCCATTTTTTCCCTTCTCCCCCTAACCTGTTGCTGGGATAATGGGCGAAACTTCTGGAGTGTAAAACTGGTGGCATTGGATCGGCTGCCTGTAATGCACCTTGACCAATTTTCATTTCTATTGACTGTGCTGAAGTTATAAGTTCCACCCGTGGGTTCCACAGGTAACGGCAGCCTCATTAAAGTGACTGACTATTCTGCATCGGTGAGCCTGGATACTGAAAGCTGTTTTGTCACAAAGGCGTCACCACTAGGCCTGATCCTATTCACCTGACCATCCATCACCTTCCTCGAGCCACTAGAATAAAGAGCAGAACCTCTTTTTCATCTTTCTGTCTTCCCCATACCCAGGGGTGCTGCAGGCATTTGTAACACTCTAACTGCTATCCCTACTGAACAGCGGACTCCGCATAGAGCTGAGATCATCCCTGGGAACTCCCAGCCTGGTGTCGGTCATCTGAATCCTTTGATGTTACTACCTTGCAATCCAGCCCCGGAATGTTTTATTCAATGCATTGCCTGATGATTACTTTATTTATTGATAAAACTAGAAGTGATTCATCCACTTGTCAGGTCGTTGCACTTCAAAAACTAAATAAAACCTGAGCATAGAATTGACACTGTAGGCATTACAAGGCTGTAATCTGATTCTGGGATTGTGAAATCAGTCAAATTTCAATACAACCTAAACCCTTCAATTACTTCACAACCTTGTAATTACTTCCATGTCTGCATTTTTCCTATACAGTCCAAGTGAAATGTATTGGCTTTGCACCTTGTTGAGGTAGCTCGAGTGGGTGCACTGCTGTTGAATGACAGAACAGCTGTTGAATGGCAGTTCTGTGTGACCGCTTACTGTGGGGGCAGGGGGGAGAATCATGGGTTGTGCTAAAACATAAATAGTCTTTTCCCTTTCTTGAAAATTGGCAGTAAATAGTTTAATTGTACAGGGAATTTCAGTGTACAAGAAAGTGAGGATATCTCTCGGTATTGAAGTTAAGCTAGATTGCCACTCAAATTCTCAGTCCCATCAGAAGTTGTGCTTTCTATGGTGCATTGTCAGTGAATCTAGGAAATATTTGGTTCCCCACTGTCATGTATACACTCTCCCTGTATCCTCTCTGTTGAAATCAAGACTCATTGCACCTACTCGAATTAATTAATGTTTTTATAGGATTTCAAAACTTTGGAACTGCTATCTTGTCTTGCTTTCTTCCTACAACCTTTTTAGGTTTTTAAAACCCAAGTTTACATCACCTAATTACAACTGGTTTACTTCACCGCCCCTTTTACTCTATTCAACCTTGATGGAGTCCTGCACTCTGTCTTACCATGCACCTTAGTTTTTCAATTTAAAAAAAACCCCATCAAACCCCCCCTAAGTTTATGTATAATTAGTAATAAACTGTTCTAATGACTTGCATGTTTTAACCAGGTGCTTTGGTTCCCTGGTAAACGAGTGTGTAACTGAGCCTTGCAGACCAGACTGTGTGCGGTTCCGTTGCCAGTCCATGCTCTGTTAGCTGCCTTCAGTTAGCATGGCAGGATGGCTACTACGATTGGCCTTGGTGTGCCTGGGCTTGGGAGAGGGCAATCATCTTGGGTTCACACGTGCTATCTCTTAGCCTCTGCTAGGATGTGCTTATCTAGTGAGGTTATGATTGGAATCGGACCCTCCCAAGATAGACGAGCCACCCAACACTCGCTGTCTCGGCTCACAGTTGAAGATTGGCCACTTGGGCTTGGTAGAACTGGTTGTAGGATTGAGAGAACCTGCTTTGGGGGAGTCGTGTGATGGCTGTCTCCAACTATTTTTATTTGCATCAGGTTAAAGGTGAAAACATGCCTAGAAGGGAAAATTTCAGTATAAAGTACTTCATCTGTACAATTCTTCAATGCATCAAATTTTTGAGGTGTTCACATTTCTCCTAGCTATACGATGTAAACCAGGAGTGTAACCACCATTGTGATCATAAATGATGGTCCATGTTTTTCGCACGGGTTTCATTCTCTTTGAAGGTAGACAAAGAAAACATTTGATAAGACGAGGCCAGATATGAATAATTAAGCTGCTTTATTTCACAGCGAGTAAATGTAGACTAGCAGTCATTATTGAACTTGCTTATTTTGAAGAGAGCAGGCTGTCTTTGTGTAATAATACAAAATTTTGCTATGCTTCTCCACATCAATGGGTTGCCTTCACTTAAACAAAATACCTTGTACCTACTCTTCTGTATGCTTCTTTTGAGCCTGGCCAAAGCTTGCCATTGCAGCTTTCTGTTTGAAGATTTAACTGGTTTTGCAGCCTTTGCTAGACCCCCCTGACTGCCTGTGTCTGTTTATTTATCACCTGTGCTTCGATCCAGAAAGGACCAGTGACTTTTCCTGGTTCTAAAGTTTCTTGTTGTGTAATTGCCTCTTCACCAACTTGCCCCACAGGTTGCTTCTGCCCTGGAGCTATGGAAAAGTGCTATCCAAGAGGCTCAGACCTTCTCTCGTATGCATGTGTTGCTGGGAATGCTGGATGCCTGTATCAAATGGGACATGTCAACTGAAAATGCCCGCTGTAAAGTGTGCCGTAAGAAGGGTAAGCACTGCAGTTACTGGACTCTCCTCCGTGAATTGATTTTTAAATTATAAGTGTCAGGAAATCAGTAGAAAGGTGTGTTTCAATGAACCTCTTCGCAAGTATAAATTAAAAAGAAATACAAAGCTGATCCATTTGTATCTGATGGAGAAAACCTAGCTTAATGATGTGGTTTAAGGCTACCAACAACTTCTACGGAAGATTTTCATACAGGAATATTATCTGTCCTTTCTGTTGTCAGATGCTGGCAGACCTGCTTTGTGTTTTTGGCATTTTTGAGATTTATTTCAGATTTTGCCCAAATACTATGTTCTGAGCATTATCTCATTCACAGAACACCAACTCCACCTCATTAACAAAGTACTGCTCATTTTTCTTGGCTCCTGTGTTCATATCAAATAAAAATGAACTTGAAAGGGGTTAGAAAGTCTAGTGGAAATGCTTTTTGTCTAAAGTGACCCTCCTGTTCACAAAAGCAGTACTTTTAGCTTAAATTTGCCTTCCTTTTTGCACACCATCAATTTTATTGGTGCCATGCTGACCTTGTAAAGGTTTCCCCGCTCGCTTACTGCTGTGTCCTGGAGTAACTCTGCAAACGGCAGGGGGGAGATCACCATTTCAAACGAAGCTGAGAGCTACTTAGGGGCCCACCCACACCATGCAAATAGATGTGGAAGAAATTTAAGGTATTTCATTCTACAATGGAAAGGGTAATACTTTTGAATAAAAGCTACTCCCTGTAGACTTTCCTTCTGCTTTATTTTTTAAATTGGTCTAATTACCGTTTAACAAAATCAAGACTGCAGCTTTTGAGGTTAGGACTGAAATATTGGGTTTCTGTCAGGGTGCAACAAACATAAGTTTTTACTTTTAAAACCTTGATTTATGAAGTTGCTAAGAAAGCTGAATCATTCTGGTGATTACTTCCAGTTAAACCTCCCTCAAACCGGGCATCCCGACTGCATATGGGGGCATTCCTACATCCCCCTCAAACTCTCCATTCCTCTTTTCCCATCCTTTTACCGCACCATTCACAATCCATCTGGGATCCACTCTCTAAATTCCCTTCCTGAACCTCTCTGCCTCTTCACCGTCTCTTTCTTAAATCCCACCCTTTTGATCAAGGTTTTGAACGCCCCTTTTATAAAGTGCCTTGGGATACTTTTCGACATTAAAAGCTGCTTTCTGAATGTGAGTTATTGTTTTGTTAGGTTAGTAGTGTGCAGTAGGGTGGGGCATCAACACCGGTAGTGTGAAGTGTTTGATTTGTCAGTGGTCAGTTCAAAACACTTGATCTACTTTGCAATTTCTGAGACAACTGTAAGTGGGATTTCATTGATAAGATGGAATGAGTTCAGCAATGTGCATCGGAAAGCAATTTGTAACCCCCGTAACTCAAATGCATCATTGCTTTTTTACTTATTATTATTTAGATGTCTTGGGAAGATCGATGAAGTGGTAGCATTGCTCTCTGGTTCACCTGTGTATTCATAAACTCTCCAGTAAATCAAGGGCTTGTCCAAAATGTGACTAGAGTGTTTCATCAGACTGCTTTTTCCTGTAAACAATAGCTGGGTAGCCTTGTTAATGTGAAGGTTTGAAATTGACTTGGAACTGAGAAAAAGAGAATTTTGTTCAGTTTAAATTTTTGTGTGTGTGTGGGATGTTCTGGTTTAGGTTTCACAGGGCCATGGTCGACAATCTGTACCCCATTTTCCCGTTGTGGTGTGCCTACAACTGATAGTAACATTATTTAGAAACCTATTCTAGTTCTCTGGGATCCCAAGAAGAATTTATTTGATTCTTTTAACATTTTACTATATATTATGAAAGCATAATTGTACTTGGTCTTTATTTTAAAAGACTGACTTAACTCTCTAAGATATGTATACATTTTCCATGGTCTGTAAACCCAGATGTGTTTGGGTGACGTTTTGTTTTGTTGCTCCCCAGGTGAGGATGACAAGCTGATCCTGTGTGATGAATGTAATAAGGCTTTCCACTTGTTCTGTTTGAGACCAGCCCTCTATGTAATACCAGATGGAGAGTGGCTCTGCCCAGCTTGTCAACCAGCCACAGCCAGGCGTGGCACACGTGACAGGTAACCATACAGCTAGCTTACCGCTGCAGTCTCTGTTGTCTTCTGATCTTCTATCATCTTTTACACAAATGATGCTGCTGCTGAAGTGGATTCCAACTGATGCAACTGTCTGTAAAAGTTGTTAAAAACCCTTGCCTTTGCTTTTTATTTGCATACAGGGTCATATTAGACCAGCCCACTGGGTTGTTTTGGGTTGAGTTCTTGTATAATCAACGCAGGGCAGTTCCTCTGACCGGTGATTTACTTGAGTTACGTACAGCTTAACGCAGCTCGGTGTTTTTAAAAAGACCGTTTATCTTGTGTCCACTGTCTCATTCTGTACCTAGCTGCCCTTTTTCTCTCTGAAGTCCACATCTGGCCGTAGTGCAGAGCTGGAAAGCTGTGAATTGAGGCCCAGGGATCCATAATCGCCGAGGAGTTGGGGATTGGGCCATTTTGGGAGCACAGCTGCCCTTGGCTAGTCTAGCCAGAGATTCTGCTGTTCAGTCAATATGGAAACTAGTGACAACACACTGAGCATGACTGTGTCCAATCATTGAGTGTGTGATTGGTGTGAGCACTGTGCTTTCTCTGCACTGGTGCTTTAAAATGAGGTTTTATTTTTAACATGAAGCTTTGAAATTGTCTTAAAAGTGACTTATTTGAGTTTTTTGGAATTCAGGTGACCAAATGTTTTACTTGGGAGCAGGGAGTTTACATTGATTTTTGTTGCAGAAATTGAGTTGTTGCTCCATTCTTCCTCAATGGGTAGGAACAGAAGGGAAGGACGGATGTTTTTCTAAGTATTGCCAGAACAAAACTCACACTGATTCAGTGCATAAATCTATTTTTCTGTTTAAAAACTGCTGTTTGCCAATTGAAATGTCTAATCTAGTTAGTAATGTTTGAGTGTGAGCCTAAAACCATATATTTTAAGTAAAAATGTCTCCCTGCTGTCACTTTTTCTATTAGAAATTATGCCGAGGAGGAAGATGAAGACAATGAGGAGGAGGAAGAGGAGGACGACGACGACTATGAGGAGGAGGAAGAGGAGGATGACGACGACTATGAGGAGCGAGGAGGGCCCAGACTTAGATGTAAGTTGTGAACTTAGCCACCTGCTTCTAGGGGATAATTTTGAACATTTAGCGGATTGGGTTTTGAATTTGGAGTGACCAGTTTGTGTTTGACTGGAATCGAGGGTCCCGTCTCTGCTGCCTCCCCTAAATTACTTTATTGTGTAAGCCACTACATGCTATGATTCAGATCTGGACAATTCAAGGGAATTAAACTGTTAGTCTTGAGGTTTTTTTTTTACAAATTAATCAAACCGGCATTTGACTATTTCTTTTCTTACATTTATCTGCAATAACACCTGCTTCAAATTCAAAGTTATTGCGTCTCCTACAACACTGTCATTCCCAAAATACATTTTTTCCCCCATCGTGCAGAAATCTGAAAAGTACAGGTACCTTTGTACTTGTTGCCTGTTTTGCTCTAGATTGTCTGCTTGTAGCTGTACAGAATAGCTGGGGCGACTCCCTCTAGTGCGGTTCCTTGGAAATTTATGTGGGGAGATTTGAGTGTCTCATCATTTGATGGGTACTGTGCGTTGGAGCTGCAAAGCCCTGCCCTTGACCTGTGCTGAGTTTAATTTAAAGATATTAATTACAGTTTCCTCACATGGACAACAACATTGCCGTAATGAATGGAATTGAATAAGCAGCATGGGATTAACCAGGAAAGGCTTAAAAGTAAAATTAACCCGGTGTGGTATTGAGCTATACAGCCCAGGAATGTCCCAGGTTCATTTCGCACTTTGCGCTGCTTAGCTCAGCTGGAATGGCGGCAGGGGGTGCTACAAATGGCCTTGGTGATTCTTGCGCTAAGGAAAGATCAACCAGACTTCCATGTCCTAATAATCATCCAGTGACTGCGTGGATTTTGGGTTAGAACAGTGTCTGGTTCAGCCGTGTATTTGTTCATGGACAAGGCACTGGAGGAGCCTCGGGAACTGTACTAACATAAGGCGAGCAAGAGAGGAGGACATTGTGGGGAGTTTCCTTTAAAACGAAAGTTACCATTTTAATAATCCTGCTATTTATTTTAATTCGGACATGGGGGCGAGTATGATGGGGTGAGAGAGTTGGTCGTATGCAGCTTCAAATCAAACAAAAGCTTTGCTGGAATGCCACTTGAGTGGCGAGCATGAAAGGATCTGTGTGCCAGCATAGTGATCGCCTATGAATCTTGCTCTTTACAGCGAGACCCAGGAAAGCTGCCAAAGGAAAACCAGCCCCTCAGGCCCGTCCTCAGAGGCAGGCCAAACAGCCGGGGAAGAAACAGTCCCCACACGGTCACGGCAGAAACACCCGACACAAGACATCACCTGTCAACGGCGTGGACATTGATGAGCTGGTGAGTGCCAAGCTGCCAAGTGCCAGAATTTCAGGGCTGGCAACAAGAGAGTTATAAAATGAACAGGTGTTTGTCTGCAAGGGCTTTAATCTTGTATTGTGTACTGCAACCCAGACTCAAGATAACAGATATTCAACTCCATGGAGACAGACCAAACTAGTTTGTAGCTTCTTGAGCAATGCCTCAAGAAAAACATGAGGTCGTTTTTGTTTTAAACAAAAATGTGTGTGCATTCTCTCCTTTTACTTTCTAACCACCAATTCATTTTTCATTTCATGTTTACTTTAGATTTTATTAAATCTAAAGTAATACTTACATAAATGTCAGATGTAATGCAGGATACATGTTAGCTGTGTTATCGGTTGGGGAGCAGGGAAGTGAGCATAGGATTGTCCATCCTGAAGACTGACAAATGGTACAGGCCCTCAACCTGATTCCATAAATCAGCAGCTTCAGCGGGAGGAGGAGTGATTACATATTAATGTTCCTGATATAGGGGAGAGAAATTTTAAAAACTAAATCCGTAGCGAGATCGAACCATACAAAGTAAAATGCAGCATTTCATATTTAAAAGCATTTTGCACAAACCCCACCCCCCTCCCCGGTTACTGAGCTGTACAAGCCAGAAAAGTCTCCAGCTGTGCTGATCTTACTGGGCACTGGTCGAGTTGGCCTCGGCCAGCCTGGATTTGGGAGGAGAATTGCCTGCGGTTCCACATCCTAGTTCTTCAGTCCCCCCGGGGAAGTGTGTGAACATAACGTGAGGACTGGAGGTCCTGCAGTTGAATAGACAACAGCACTCATCAAGGCTTGCATGTGAAAATGGCCACATGGGTGAACTTCTGGCAGGCAACCTGCACCCACAGAACTCTACCTTGGCAAAGAATCAACACTTTCAAGACAGGTAAAATGATCAAGGGAGAAAGCTGAATTTGAGTTTCTTCAGAAAAAAAATTGTTTACTACAGAAAAAGCATGGATTTACTTGACTAATTTTATAGTCGGAATTGCCCCAATTAAAATTATGAAGTTTAGCCGAGATATGTATAGACTGAGCTGCCTAATAACAAGGACATCCACAGCAAATCAGATTCTGTTTGCATTGTGATTGGGAGCTTTCGCAGAAACTGCCTTTCAATGGGTTTTGGATCCTTTGGAGACAGCATTGCAAGGCTGTTATCACAGGACCGATGCGCCGTAGATTGGCTATCGGCAAAATCCACATCCTTCAAGACAGCAAACTGGATGAAGGACAGATGAGGCAATTGTGGCGCAGGTCCAAATCAGACCATGTCCAGTTTAATACAGGATGCATGTTGGCCTCAGAGGCATGCTTTCAATCGGAGTGAGGATGTGGGCACAGGATTGTCCATCCTGATGACAGATAAACGATACAGGCCCCAAAACCTGATTCCAGACACCTGTGGAATTCTCATGGTCACCTACAGCGCAGAGTTGCCTGGCAGCTGCAAATGAAAGATTCTTTATATTTTAATTTTAAAAAACTTAGCGACATGCTGGCTATTCAGAGGCATTGCCGGGACTTGGGTGTGGGGACAAGGCATTCATTTCCCAAACATCGGCTTTCATTACTCACTTGAGGTCCTTGAAAGTAGTGAACAGCAGGGAGGCTCCTTAAGATTGGAGATGCAGTCATGTTCCACATGATCTGATGTGATGAAGGCAGGTATTTGAACAGGGAATCTAATGTACTTGCCTCTTGTGTTTGCAATCTATTTGTTCTCTAACTCTGAATGCAAGATCTGATTTAGAGTGAATTCATCAAGCAGCAAATTATTGTGTGTCATCACCTCCTCCCCCTGAAAGCAGTAATCAAGCTCCGTTATTAACCGTGAGGTATTTTTTTTTTTTTTAGTCACCTTGCCTGCCAGCTGTTGACACATTATTTCTCATTGGCTACAGTATGTTCACTCCCTATAACTTTGCTTTATTTAAAAATACATTTCCAAGGATTAATTGTTGATGGATATTACACTCCTTGGCAAGTGTAGAAATATTTTTCCTGCTGCAGCTTGTTGATATCTTCCAAACTAATTTTGAAAAATGGACTGTAAAACTGTGACAAACCGAATTCTCTGCCTCCCCAGGCCATGAGTATTTTTAAATGACAATGTTTACAGCATAAACAGGCTGGTATCCAGCCCTGCGCGTATAGCATGAGCCTCAAGTGTACGTGTATCCAGAAACATTTGAACTATATCCCTGCAACCCTCCTTCCAAATAACCCATTAAACAGGAACAGGGGAAAATGTACAGAAAATGCTGGCAATGAGTGGTGGGTCTGTTAGTTATTTGAAATGCTTAACCTGAGCAGATCTATTGAAGGGTCTGTGCCTGGCTCTGAAGATTCTGATGGGCCTGCTGTACTTCTCATGTTCCTGCTGTTTCAGATAAGCTAAATGGCCTTTTTATGTACCTGACTTTGTGTCTGTTTCTTTCCTACTGTCCTCTCTGAGCTGGTCAGTTTTGCTTTTCCCCTGCTCTTTCCGTATCTTTCCCACTCTTGTCTCCCGCTTTCTGTCTGTAACTCTCCTTATTTTTCCATGGAGACCAGAAACAAGACTCTAGGCCACATGGCTCTTCTCTCAGGCATCAGAAGAATCCTGAAACTCCTTTCGGAAGAGTGCATCACAGAAATGCGAATCAAATTATAGGCTGGAACCCTGCTCCCATCACCCAAGAGTCTTTTAAGTTATTTTCTTGTAAAATTGGGAGCTGGGTGGGGGTGCAGGGGGGAATTCAGCTGATGTCCATCCTGCCTCTGCTCTTGGTCCCAGACCGGCTGCTGCAGCCACTGAGCTGCTTCAAAGAAGCTTACCAGGCTAAAAAGTTCAAATACGAACCACAGTTGGTGTCTCCCACTCACTGTAGGATGCACAGGTAAGAGAAAAACATGAGGGAACCTGGTCTTGGAGAAAAGGTTTGGGACCTGGAAACGGGCAGGCTTGGGAAAGGAAGTCTGGGAACAGAACACCAGGCCACGGAAGGTAGCAAATAATGGATACCAAATCTTGCACCTGGTCCCTGCCAAGCATATCCTTAACAGCAACCAATTAGAAGAAGGTACCTGTGACCAGCTCAAATTGATAGATAAGTGTTGCCCACAGATCATTCAGATCCCAGAAAATGGATATTCAGTGACAATTTAGCAGCCTTGAGGATTACCATTCTCTATCTCTCTTTCTACCCCACCACCCTCCCCCAAAGTGTTTCTTCTGACCCAGGGTCATGAAATTCTTCCTTTTGAGAAATTATTGTTGGCATCCCAGCTATGCTGTTGGGTCTTCTCCTCCGACTTGGAGTAGGTCAAGTAGGAGACGCCGGGAAATTATTCTGGTCTCGACAAAGGGAACAAGAAATCAGCGGAAGATTTCTGACAAATATCTCGGCAGAGATGCTCTTGAACCCTTACACTTTGTGGATTATTGAGAGATGATTCATAGGTTGTTAAGAGGGTTTAAAATAGGACTAAATGTATCTGTAGGCTGGGGGGTCCAATTAGTATCAGAATCCCAACAATGCAGCCGCAGGCTCGAACTGTTTGTACTGCTGACAGTTGTTGCTGGCCTGCTGGGGTTAGTGAGTCGCAGCACTCTGACAGCTGTCCTGTTGTACTTCAGCCAAACAGAAGTGGGGTCGTCTTTCATGGGCGGCAATTATCAGGAGACCAAATAAACAGTATGTACAGACCCGACCTGATAATCCAACCTCATTTGTCACGGACAGATTTTGCAGGCTAAACCAGTCCAGAGTGCATTGGGGTGTGTGTATGTGTCTACACTCGTGCACACATGTGGTAAGGGAGTAGTATAAGAAAAAAACATGATATTCCTGTTAATAGGAATTTAGTGAGATGCAATGGGCTTGTCAAATGTTCATACTTTGTTGGTTTGAACTGTGAAAGAACATCCAGTGTCATTGTAGATGTTTCTCTCCAAGCATTTGGCGCTGTGCTGCTGGTTACAGCTCTTCTCACTGGTGATAGTCGTGGTAAAATACTGAAGCTAGAACATCTCACAAGTATGTTTACACAACATTAAAGCATAATGCCTGAGGAGTGATAATGTATTGAAACCAATATGCTCAAACCTTCTGATTGAGGATTGCTTTGACACACTCTTATTTCAATATTTATCAATTTGGCTTCAAATTGTAGAAGTGTGTTGCTGTTTGCATTATTGAACTGTATGATTTAAAAATATTCGGGGCCTTTTTTGTCGGCTAGATTACGGACGCATGCTGTGACCTACCACCATGCACGAGTTTCCTAACCAAACTACTAAGAAATTCACACAGGTAGCGTTTCTATTGGCCTGTCATGGAGTCCACGTTCTCTGACCCTAGGGACACATCCCACACATCCAAGTGCAGAAATGTTGTGTGCAGCTTGGCACGAATCCAGGCTTGAGGATCCCCAAGTATGTGCAGGGGTACTGCTGGTGTTCAATCAGCTAAAACCATGCAGCCTATCAACACCAAGTACTGGTTAGCTTCCTGCTTCTGTCCAGCCAGGATCACCACTACCATTAGGGCATTATTTTGCAGGGTTATTAGGAACCAAGTGACTGGTCTACCCATCTGGCTCCTATTAATGAGACGGAATGGATGGTCCATCAACAGTATGTTGGAGCATTGCATCTTCCGTTGCCAATTGTGCTCTGTTGGAGAAAACTCAGCCCCAAAGAAGTCCTGCTTACCATGCCTCAACCTCCCCCATTAGTTACTGACTAGCATGGGTTTGAGCCCTCAGTGAGTGTAAAGCAGGTACCAGGAACTCTTCATAAGCACACTGGCAAGCAACACAATTCACAATGTGTGAGTGCATTGCCAGCATTATCCTGACCACAGCGCAGACACACTGGAAGTTAAAGCTGTGAAGTTTCAAATACTACATTTCACTTGAGAGTTAGTGTTATGCTTAATTAATTCCTTTCACTGAAATGCAGTTGTTTAAATTTGGGTCTGCTGTCGATACCTTTTTGGGTTCAGTGGCATCAGTTGCTCCCAGTCTGAGTGTCTTCTATAGGAGTTGACTTGCACTGCCCCGTAACTACTAGTACAATACCATAACCACAGAATGTAATTGCAGATCTCCTTGTGATCTGAACCAGATATGCGTGTACATTGCACGGCTATTTCTTCAATCTCTCTAAAAGCGGACCAAGTGAACATTTGGTAAGAAGAGACTTGATCTGAATCATTAAGCTGTTTTATTTCTATCAAGTGAATATATGGAACAACAATATAATTTGTCTTTTATGCTACATCATTCTAGAGGTTTATTTTAAGCTAGGTATTCCTAGAATATTTCTTGTATTCCATCTTTCTCAGGCCTTTGCTGCCTGACTGCCTCTACTTATGCAGCTCTCTGTTCAAAAGCCTGACGCATGTCCGCTTTTAATTAAACTTGGTAACCCCCACCCCAACCTAACTTGGCAATGACTCCTGCTGAGTTCAAATAAATCGAGTTGATGCAGCAGTAGTGAGTGTGAACGATGACTGGAATGTCAAACTATCATTGTCTACAGCACACTGTTTCAGACGCCCCATTTGAAAACTAATTGATGCCTTGCTACTTGTGAATTTAACCTCTTGAGAGCAGGTTTAGCCCAATAGTAGCATTCATTGTCTGAAATCCTGCAATGTGACAACAGTAATGCAAGTTTGGATTTTGGTGGTCATCCGAACATGAAACACGGAACAAGAAAAGTCAGTTCCTTCTGAAGACTGAGTACAATCTCCCCTTTCATGATCTCTGACCAATCCATAATCTCTGGAAGGAACGATCTGGATAAGTAATCCCTGTTTCCCAAAGTTAATTGAGATCTCTAGAATATTCAACTGTTTCCACATCTCTGCCATTCTACCCTGATCTGATACATTTCACAGGTAATATTGAGACATTCCCTGGCCTCCAGCGACACAGGAGCCATTGTGGGTAGTCGCAATTACCACAACTTGTGTCTACCTTTGTAGTCGTTAATTTACATGTAGCTTTTAGACTAATTTACAATGGCCCCAAATTAGGTCCCCTTTGACCCTTGCCATCAGAGGGCAATCGTTTGAGAAACAGCTTTATAGCTGTATTGCATGATTGTACCAAATACTGTCACATAAATTTCCACCATACCAGGATTAAAATACATAAATTTACAAAGTATCCTGTGTAAAACCAAGGATTATAGTTGAGCGCGGTGGTATTCTCTGAAATGTTAACGATTGTGGCTTCTATCTATAGGGATAGTATCGGGGACAATCTGTCCCCCCCAATCGCGCAGTGCTTTTAACTAATGAGTAGGCAAACACTAGATAATGATGGTGCTGGGTTTAACCCCGTTTTGTGCTGAGTTGACTAATCTCAGTAGAGACAGTGGAAATAGTTCTGTAGTTGCCCTGAATAATCTTTGAATAATGAGAAAATGAGCAATGGTTCCTCCACTGATCACTAGCCAGCGACCCCTTCTGGAAAAGTGCAGTGTGAACATTGGGTGAGGACAGGATCTGACTCAACTGGTGCTTGCTGTAGAGATTCACGCATGAATAATAGGCATTTGGGTGAGGTACCAGAAAGACACATACAAAGTAAAATCTGCTATATAGACTACTTATAATTCTTTTGGTGGGGAAGAAAAATATTGAAACACAGTTGCGTTGCTAATCACTGATTTCTTGTGCCTGTAGGTGCGACAAGGAACAAAATATAGGTCACGGAGACTAAACCTGGAGCTGGCAAAGTGTGAAGAAACCCTGAATAAATTAATCAGATCCAGATATAGCTGGCCCTTCAGGTAAGGGGAATAAAATTTGCCACAATGGTACCCAAAGTCCTTGTGAGACTTTAATTTTCATATAGACTAGGCAAACCAAATTGGCAAAAGTAGTTTAGAGGACGAGTTCATGGAATGCATTAGAGACAGTTTTCTAGAACATTGTCAAGGAACCAACTAGGGACCAGGCTATTTTAGATCTAGTATTGTGTAATGAGACGGGGTTAATTAGTAATCTTGTAGTAAAGGGTCTTCTGGGGAAGAGTGATCATAATATGATAGAATTTCATACTGAGTTTGAGTGTGATGTGGTTAAGTCCGAAACTAGGGTCTTAAATTTAAACAAAGCCAATTACATAGGCATGAGGGGCGAGTTGGCTAAGGTAGATTGGGAAATTAGATTAAAAGATATGATGGTAGATAAGCAATGTCGAACATTTAAAGAAATAATTCATAATTCTCAATGAACATGCATTCCCTTGAAGTATTAAAAGCCTTATGAGAAGTGGTCCAACCATGGCTAACTAGAGAAGTTAAGGATGGGCTTAAAACTAAATAGTTGGGGGGGGGGGGTTCAGGTGAGGGGAAATTTAGAAAGTTAAAGTGAAAGGACAAGGCAATAGTGGTAGCAATGGGGGTAACGATAACCAGAGTGTGACAGGAATGGATAGAGCGTACAAACATAAGAATTCACCAGAAAATAAGGTTAGAGTAGGGGAAAATGTTTAAAAAAAATAAAATTAAAGGCTCTTAATCCTCGCAGCATTCGTAACAAGATAGATGAATTGATGGCACAAATAGAAATAAATGGGTATGATCTGATAGCCATTACAGAGATGTAGTTGCAAGGAGACCAAGGCTGGGAACTGAATATTCAGGGGTATTTGACATTTCGGAAGGATAGGCAGAAACGAAAAGGAGGTGGGGTAGCTATGTTAATAAAGGATAAGATCAGTACAGTAGTGAGAAATTATCTTGGCTCGGAAGATCAAGATGTAGAATCAATTTGGGTGGAGATGAGAAATAGTAAGGGAAAGAAGTCACTGGTGGGAGAAGTCTATAGGCCCCCTAACAGTAGTTACACTGTATGACAGCGTATAAATCAAGAAATAATGGGGGCTTGTAAGAAAGGTACTGCAATAATTGTGGGCGATTTTAATCTTCATATACAGGAAACTCTCGATTTACCGGCACCCAAACAACCGGAAATCTCGGTTAACCGGCAAAATTCAGGAGTAGGTTCAGTTAAGTTTTTCTTCATATTAGTGGCCGTTTCTTGATTCTTGGCTGTGTAATCGGGGGTTTCTGCACTTGTTGCTAAGCAACAGGGGCGCTTCGTCTGTGGCCGGGGTTCTTGCAGCTGTACAGGGGAGCTTGGATTTGTTGCTGTGTATGGAGCTCTCGTACCTTTTAACTATAACTCTCTGTAATCCGGACTTTTTGATAAACCGGCACCATGCCGGTCCTGTCGGTGCCGGATAAAAAAGAGTTTCCTGTAGATTGGACAAGTCAAATTGGCACATGTAGTCTTGAGGATGAGTTCATAGAGTATATTCGGGACGGTTTCTTAGAAGCATAGGTTGTGGAACCAACCAGGAAACAGGCTATCTTAGATCTGGTAAGGTGTAATGAGACAGAATTAATTAATGATCTCATAGTAAAGGATCCTCTAGGGAAGAGTGATCATAACATGATAGAATTTCACATTCAGTTTGAGGGCGAGAAACTTGGGTCTGAAACTTGTGTCTTACCCTTGTAATTGCCTTTATTTAAGTTTATGAAGACAGTTGGCTAAAGTGGACTGGGAAAATAGATTGAAAGGTAAGATGGTAGATAAGCAGCGGCAGACATTTAAGGAGATATTTCATAACTCTCAGATATATTCCAGTGAGAAAGAAAGACTCTACGAGAAGGATGAACCATCGTGGCTAACTGAGGAAGTTAAGGATGGTATCAAATTGAAAGAAAAGGCTTCCAGTGTTGCGAAAATTAGTGGTAAGCCAGAAGATTGGGAAATATTTAAAACCAACAAAGGATGACAAAAAATAATAGAGGGAAAAAATAGATTGAGAGTAAACTAGCAAATATAAAAACAGACAGTAAGAGCTTCTCCAAGTATATAAAAAGGAAGAGAGTAGCTAAAGTAAACGTTGGTCCCTTAGAGGATGAGACTGGGGAATTAATAATGGGAAACCAGGAAAATGGCAGAGACTTTGAACAAATATAAATAGGGAGGAACTTAAAACTATCACTAGAGGAAAAAGTACTAGGCAAACGAATGGGATTAAAGGCCGACAAGTCCTGGGGTCTTAAAAGAAGTGGCTGCAGAGATGGTGGATGCATTGGTTGTAATCTTTCAAAATTCTCTAGATTCTGGAAAGGTCCCAATGGATTGGAAAACCACACATGTAACGCCCCTATTCAAGAAAGGAGGGAGATAGGAAACTATGGGCCTGTTAGCCTAACACCTGTCATTGGGGAAAATGCTGGAATCCATTATTAAGGGAGTAGTAGCAGGACAGTTAGAAAATCATAATACAATCAAGCAAAGTCAACATGGTTTTGGTAAAGGGGAACCGTGTTTGACAAATTTATTTGAGTTCTTTGAGGATGTAACGAGCAGGGTGGATCAAGGGGAACCAGTAGATGTAGTGTATTTGGATTTCCAAAAGGCATTCGATAAGTGGCACATAAAAGGTTACTGCACAAGATAAGAGCTCACGGTGTTGGGGGTAATATATTAGCATGATAGAGGATTGGCTAACTAATAGAAAGAAGAGAGTCAGGATAAATGGGTCATGTTCAGGTTGGCAAACTGCAACTAGTGGTGTGCCACAGGGATCGGTGCTGGGGCCTCAGCTATTTACAATCTATATTAATGACTTGAATGAAGGGACTGAGTGTAATGTAGCCAAATTTGCTGACGATACAAAGATAGGTGGGAAAGCAAGTTGTGAGGAGGACACAGAGTCTGCAAAGGGATATAGATAGGTTAAGTGAGTGGGCAACAATTTGGCAGATGGAGTATAATGTGGGAAAATGTGAGGCTATCCACTTTGGTAGGAAGAATAGAAAAACAATATTACTTAAATGGAGAGAGACTACAGAATGCTGTGGTACAGAATGATCTGGGTGTCCTCATACATGAAACACAAAAAGTTAGCATGCAGGTAATTGGGAAGACAAATGGAATGTTGGCCTTTATTGCAAGGGGGATGGAGCATAAAAGTAGGGAAGTATTGCTACAACTGTGTAGGGCATTGGTGAGACCACACCTGGAGTACTGCGTACAGTTTTGGTCTCCTTATTTTAGGAGGGATATACTTGCATTGGAGGCCGTTCAGAGAAGGTTCACGAGGTTGATTCCTGGGATGAAAGTGTTGTCTTATGAGGAATGGTTGAGCAGGTTGGGCCTATACTCATTGAAGTTTAGAAGAATGAGAGGTGATCTTATTGAAACATATAAGATTCTGAGGGGGCTTGACCGGGTAGATGCTGAGAGGATGTTTCCCCTCGTGGGGGAATCTAGAACTGGGGCCATAGTTTTAGGATAAGGGGTCACCCATTTAAGACGGAGATGAGGAGGAATTTCTTCTCTGAGGGTCGTGAATCTCTGGAATTCTCTACCCCAGAGAGCTGTGGAGGCGGAGTCAGTGAATATATTCAAGGCGGAGCTAGACAGATATTTGAACTACAGGGGAGTCAAGGGTTACGGGGAACAGGCAGAAAAGTGGAATTGAGGCCAAGATTGGATCAGCCATGATCTTATTGAATGGCTGAGCAGGCTCGAGGGGCCAGATGGCCTATTCCTCCTATTTCTTATGTTCTTATAGGATAGTATTAGATTAAAAAAGGCTTCTAGTGTTACCAAGTAAGCCTGAGAATTGGGAGTGTTTTAGAAACAAGCAAAGGACGACCAAGAAATTGATGGAGGGAGAAAATAGAAATTGAGAGTAAACTAGCAAGAAATATAAAAACAGATTATAAGAGCTTTTATTAGTATGTAAAAAAAAAAAAAAAAATTAGTGGAAGTAAACATGGGTCCCTTGGAGGAAGAGACAGGAGAAATTATAATGGGGAATAAGGAAACGGCAGAAGTTAAACAAATACTTTATCTGTCTTCATAGTAGAAGACACAAAAAACATAGTGAGGAACCAAGGGTTGAATGAGCGTGATGAACTTAAAGTAATTAATATTGGTAAAGAAAAAGTACTGGAGCAATTAATGGGACTAAAAGCCAACAAATCCCCTCGACCCGATGGCCTACATCCTAGGGTTTAAAAAGAGGTGGCTGCAGGGATAGTGGATGCATTGGTTTTGATCTTCCAGAATTCCCTAAATTCTGCACCGGTCCCTGTGGATTGTAACCCCACTATTCAAGAAAGGAGGAAGGAAGAAAACTGGGAACCATAGGCCAGTTAGCCTAATGTCAGTTGTAGGAAAAATGCTAGAATCTATTGTTCATGATGTGTTAACAGGGCACTTAAATCATATATGATTAGGCAGAGTTAGCATGGGTTTATGCACGGGAAATAGTGTTTGACAAATCGGAGTTCTACCCTGCTAGTTACTTTAAAAAAAAGGGGGAACCAGTGGATGTAGTATCTTTGGATTTTCAAAAGGGATTCGATAAGGTGCCACACTGGGATGTTACACAAGATATGGGCTCATGGTATTGGGGTAGTATATTAGCTTGATTGAGGATTGGTTAACGGACAGAAAACAGAGAGTTGTAATAAACTGGTCATTTTCGGGTTGGCTGATTGTAACTAGTGGGATACCTCAAGGATCAGTGCTTGGACCTCAGCTATTTACAATCTATATTAATGACTTGGATAAAGGGACCGAGTGTAATGCATCCAAGTTTGCTGACTCGGCAAAGCTAGGTGGGAAAGTAAGCTGTGGGAAGGACACAAAGAGCCTGAAAGGGATATATAGACAAGTTAATTGAGTGGACAAGAAGGTGGCAGAGTATAATGTGAGGAAATGTGAAATTATTCAATTTGGTAGGAAGAATAGAAAAGCAGGATTTTTTTAAAAGGTGAGAGACGAGTAATGTTGGCATGCAGAGGGATTTGGGTGTCTTTGAACATGAATCACAAAGTTAACATGCAGGTACAGCAAGCAATTAAGAAGGCAAATGATATGTTAGCCTTTATTGCAAGGGGGTTGGAGTATAAGAGTAAGGAAGTCTTGCTGCAATTGTATCGGGCTTTGGCGAGACCACAGCTGGAGTACTGTGCACAGTTTTTGGTCTCCTTACCTAAGGAAGGACATACTTGCCTTAGAAAGGGGTGTAACAAAGGTTCACTAGATTGATTCCTGGGATGAGAGGATTGTCCTATGAGGAGAGATTGAGTAGATTGGGATTTAGAAGAATGAGAGGTGATCTCATTGAAACTTATAAAATTCTTAGCGGGCTTGACAGGGTAGACACTGAGCGGCTCTTTCCCCTGGCTGGGGACTCTAGAGCTAGGGGTCAGTCTTCGGATGAGGTTGGCTATTTAGGACTGAGATGAGGAGAAATTTCTTCAGAGGATTGTGAATCTTTGGAATTCTCTACCCAAGACTGCGATCGATAGATTTTTGGGCTCAAGTGATACAGGGATAGGGCGGGAAAGTGGAGTTGAGATAGAAGATCAGCCATGATCTTATTGAATGGCGGAGCAGGCTCTCAGGGCCGTATGGTCTACTCCTGCTCCCATTTCTTATAGCTAAGAATACTCTTTGTAAGATTTGTTAGCTGATCTGTCGAAGCAATAGTTGGGTGCTGCAATTGGCCACTGCACCCCTGTGCAAGGAGATGAAAAGCTCCCTGCTTTTGATTATTCAGTGACCCATGCTGGAGAGTGATGGTACATAGATATTTACAGAAGCCATGATTAAGCTGGGCTGTGATGCCCTGTGTAGTTAAACAAGGTCACTTGGATGGAGCACTAGAGGGCCGCTGACACCTGTGGCATCGTATTCCAGTGAGAGTCAGTGCGTTTAGGACATAACTCAAGCCACATTTACACAGAGCTGTGCTTGCGACACTTCCAAGTTTCACACAATAAGCAAACCTTGCTTTCCGGCACACACTTGTCACTAGGCTCAATCTGCCAGAAAAGACTAAACTCATGGTGGTAACAGAGGTGACCAGGCTGCATTGTGTCGGCTCCAGCAGTTAAAATGATGAAAATATGGTCAGAGCCTAACGTGAGAGGAAACAAAACAGGGCAACACTTCCAGAGGAATGTAACCTGTTGTACGATCAGTACGGTGCACAATTTACACTGAGTGAATTTGATACAGCTATTGGTTGTCCTTTTTCTGTGTAGAGTTAAAGTTTACAAATTGCTTTTCGCCTTTTCTAGAGAGCCTGTGACCACTGACGAAGCAGAAGATTATTTTGAAATAATCACTAAACCTATGGACTTGCAGACCATGCAGAGCAAGTGTTCATGCAGCACCTATAAATCTGTCGAGGAATTTCTCGAGGACATAAAGCTGGTGTTTAACAACGCAGAACTGTATAATCAGGAGGGTAGCCAGGTCCTCACCTGCGTGGAAAAAACAGAACGTTGCTTCATTGACATGTTGCGGAAACATCTTCCCAACTACAGCTACAAACGAGGCAAACCGCGAAAGAGCATCCAGAAACGGACAAGACTGGTGCAGGTAGAGCTTGAGGTGGAGGAGGAGGTGGAAGCGGAAGAGGAGGAGGTGGAGGAGGAGGAGGAGGAAGAAGACGACGAGTATGACGACAGTGATGCAGAATCAAGCGAACATTCCATCCCACCGCGCAAGCGTCGGAAGTGAATTGAAAATAGCCGAGCTTTCTGAATAATGATGGATGTAGTAATTATTTTGGCAACTGCAGACATGTTTGTACTTTAAATGTTTACGTTGACTGATTTAAAATACTGGATCAAATACAAAACTTCAACCTGACCTGGACATTTTCATAGGAATATAAAAAGGTTGAAATCAAAAGCTCTTATAGATTTTTTATCTCTCGTGGGGTTGGGAGAATTTGTGGGGCTGAGGGCTGGAAAGTTTCTTGTTTTATTAACAATGGTTGTGAAATTAAGATCACAGACTAGGAGCTCTGTAGTTCTGATTTTATGACTAAATGCAGAACTTTCACATCATAAACATTTCTGTCCCTTGGTATCCGCTTTCAGCATAGAATATTTCATATTTGTTCATCTTTGCCATAGAGATGGTCAGCACTGGGAATTAGACCGACCTCTAGGTGGTCAGTTCTTGGGCCATTCTAACAATACTGTAACGCTGGAGAAAGTCTGTACAATCAATGGAAACTCCAGCTGATTGCAGGCCAAGGCATTTTACAGGTGGCACCAAATAATCTATATATTGCATCACCAGCATCTGTTTTATCCAGCTGTGTTTTAGGTTTAACCGTATGATTGAATATGTGCAAAATGATCCCACATTGATCCCAGAACAGTATTGTAAATGTACGGCTGCTCTCTGTTATAATGAGGAGATCCTTCGAGTCACTTTGAGTAGAATCCCTGCCCCCAAATGTTCTGCCATCTGAAGCCAGTGAGTTGAGCTTTTCATACGAACCACCAGCCATCCTGTAATTTAAGTCACCTGATTGACTGACTGTGGTCTAGAAACAGCTAGTTGACTGATGGACGTGTCTGAACTGGTGAGAGGTGTTTAGTTCTGAGCCGCCTCTGTTTCAAAACTGGTGGCTGATCAGTTCTGACCACCAGAGATATCTGTTGTCTAAGAGCAATGGTGGCTGGTTTGTACTCTGTCTACCCTGGATTATCTGATGGTCCAACCAAATGGATGTTTTATCCTTGGTATGTTGGGTGTCTCTAGTTACTAATGCTTAGAGATTCTGCTTTGCTGTACACTCTTTAGTTGGTGCAGGGTAACAGCGCCCAGGGTCGGTGAATGATATTCTACCACGCCTCATGCTCTTTGTCTGCCAACAAGTCTACGTTTGACATGGTAAGGTCCTCATCTGGTCTGCCCATTCTTGCTGACCAAATAGTTCTCATGAAATGCAATTGGATTTTTAAACTGAAGAATTGTAAAATCCTCCTTTTTGTGCAGAGGTTTGTACAGTGCATACAGATGTGTAGATCGAACCAGATTAAGATCCTTGGACTTCAAGTTGTCAGAAAAAAAATTGTGTGGCACAACTTGGCTTTGTTTCCATCTGCCTCTTTGTTATTGTAGTTTGTATAAATAACTCTTTTTATTATTTGAGTATGTGTGCGCACCGGATCCTTCAGTCCTTTTCACACCTGCAGTTTTTTCTTGGGAGGGAGGGGGGAGGAAAGCACTGATCTAAAATTTTCTTTCTTTTTATGTGGGTTTCCCCCTCTCTCCATTTGGCGTTTATCACCCTTCCCAGTCACTCACAGTTGTGTAGGTAAGTGATGTAGAATAAAACTGTGGAATTTTGACATTGTATATTTTTCCCAAGTGTCTGTGGTAGTTGTTTGGGGAGGGCTATACTTGTATTAAAAACATTTTTGGAATTTTAAATAAAAGCAATTATGTTTAAAAAAGAAAAAAAAAAATAATAAGAAAATTGGGTCGTCTGTTCCCTGTAACTTTGCCAAGAGTACTCATTTTGGTTCTTGGACAATGTTTTTAATGAGTCATTGGTCCAAGACTGGAACTGTTTTCACTGGTTGGTAGGTTTGAATATTGTCCGACTTTTCTAGATTGATTTCACCCCTCTTGTGTTACGCTGTATCTCTCTCTGACTGCTTCTCTGTCTTTGAATGTATCTCGGGTGTGATTGGGAGCAGTTTAGGATTCAGCAAAGGAGGACAAAGGGATTAATTAAGAGGGGGAAAATAGAATATGAGAGTAAGCTTTCAGGGAACATAAAAACTGACTGTAAAAGCTTCTATAGATATGTGAAGAGAAAAAGATTGGTGAAGTCAAGCATAGGTCCCTTGCAATCAGAATCAGGGGAACAAAGAAATGGTAGACCAATTAAATACACACTTTGGTTCTGTCTTCACAAAGGAGGACACAAATAACCTTCCAGAGATGTCAGGGAACATAGGGTCTAATGAGAGGGAGGGATTGAATGAAATCAGTATTTGTAGGGAAATGGTGTTAGGGAAATTGACAGCATTGAAGGCCGATAAATCCCCAGGGCCTGATAATCTACATCCTAGGGTACTTAAGGAAGTGGCCCTAGAAATAGTAGATGCATTGCTGGTCATCTTCCAAAATTCTATAGACTCTGGAATAGTTCCCATGGATTGGAGGGTAGCTAATGTAACCCCACTATTTAAAAAAGGTGGTAGAGAGAAAACGGGGAATTATAGACCGGTAAGCCTGACATCGGTAGTGGGGAAAATGCTAGAGTCCATTATAAAAGATGTAATAGCAGAGCACTTGGAAAACAGTGACCGGATTGGACAAAGTCGACGTCGATTTACAAAAGGTAAATCATGCTTGACTAATCTACTGGAATTTTTTGAGGATGTAACTGGTAGAATAGAAAAGGGAGAACTAGTGGATGTGGTGTATTTGGACTTTCAGAAGGCTTTCGATAAGGTCCCGCATAAGAGATTGGCGTGTAAAGTTAAAGCACATGGGATTGGGGGTAAGGTATTGACTTGGATAGAGAACTGGTTGGCAGACAGGAAGCAGAGTTGGAATAAACGGGTCTTTTTCCGAGTGGCAGGCAGTGACTAGTGGGGTACCGCAGGGATCGGTGCTAGGACCCCAGCTATTCACCATATATATTAATGATCTAGACGAGGGAACTAGATGTACCATCTCCAAGTTTGCAGACGACACAAAGCTGGGTGGGCGTGTGTGATGTGAGGAGGATGCAGAGAAACTCCAGTATGATTTGGACAGGTTGGGTGATTGGGCAGATGCATGGCAGATGCTGTATAATGTGGATAAATGCGAGGTTATCCACTTTGGTGGCAAAAACAGGAAGATAGATTATTATCTGAACGGCAATAGATTGGGGAAAAGGGGAAGTGCAACGAGACCTGGGTGTCCTTGTGCACCAGTCGCTGAAGGTAAGCATGCAGGTGCAGCAGGCGGTTAAGAAGGCAAATGGTATGTTGGCCTTCATAGCGAGAGGATTCGAGTACAGGAGCAAGGATGTCTTGCTGTAGTTGTACAGGGCCTTGGTGAGACCATACCTTGAGTATTGTGTGCAGTTTGGTCGCCTTATCTGAGGAAGGATGTTCTTGTCATGGAGGGAGTGCAGTGAAGATTCACCAGACTGATACCTGGGATGGCAGGAATGACGTATGAAGAGAGATTGGGTCAATTAGGCTTATATTTGCTAGAGTTCAGAAGAATGAGAGGGGATCTCATTGAAACTTATAAAATTCTAACAGGACTAGACAGACTAGATGCAGGAAGGATGTTCCCGATGGCGGGAGAGTCCAGAACCAGGGGTCACAGTCTAAGGATAAGGGGTAAGCCATTTAGGACTGAGATGAGGAATTTCTTCACCCAGAGAGTGGTGAACCTGTGGAATTCTCTACCACAGAAGGCAGTTGAGGCCAACTTATTAAATATATTCAAGAAGGAGTGAGATATATTTCTTAAGGCTAAATGGATATGGGGAGAAAGCAGGGACAGGGTATTGAATTTGGATGATCAGCCATGATCTCATTAAATGGCGGAACAGGCTCGAGGGGCCGAATGGCCTACTCCTGCTATCTTCTATGTGACTTTTCCACGTTCACTCGCTGTCTTGGCACGTTTGGTCTGACGAGCTTGCTCGCTCGATCTGTCGTGCTCACTCTCCGTTTCGCTCTGTGTCTCACACTTTGCCTGGTGTGCGTGCGCTCTTGTGATTTTCTTGATGCCTATACTTCTCTGTCATGGTGTATGTCTGTCTATTTGTGTCTCAATTGAGAATGTGTATGAGTTCCTTTCTGTTGGGGGACAATACATTTTGCTATCCAGTTGTCTGTGTGTACCTATGCATCCCTGTGTGTTTGTTGCATTGTTTGTCCCCCATACACATACTGTCTGTAATGTGAGATTGCTCCAAACCTGCACACTCCTCTTTCTCCTCATCCCTTCTCACCCCCCCCCCCCCCACCCCAAACCCTGTTGAATGTCACTAGTGGTTAGACTTGTGTAATTGAGTTCCTGTACATTACAACAGTGACTACACTTCAAAAGTACTTCATTGGTTGTGAAAGGTGCTATAGAAATGCAATTTATTTTTCTTTAAAGTAGAATACAGATTCATGCTTAATTCTTTACAGGGAACTGAAGCCATGCTCAGCAATATGGAGGTACTCGGAAGAGGGTAGATACTTTGCAGAAGAAAATCTGAATGCACTACCTCATGGGCGATTGCAGAGTGTCAACGATTTTGGAGCAGGCTATTTGCAAGCTCTCCTCTGCCAGGATTTTGTTTGTGTTCCATAACCAGGCCTCTTGTATAGGGTGAAAATGGTGAGCTATAGCTGAAGCATTTTTGCATACTTGGCCTACACATGGAGGCCTGCGAAGTGTTAGCAACTCCAATTTTTTTTCCTTGTGCACTGCAAAGGTGCATACAATGGAGCCTCAACCACATGGAGAGTAACATGGTGGACATGACATTAGAGGAAGAGATCAAAAAAGATATAGGGGGAGAAATTGGGTGAGTAGCGCCACCTGTTAGCGCCTAAAGAGGCAGTCAGTGGCTGTAGCGCCACTGGCTGCGTCTGCGGCGATATTCAGTAGGGGCGCTAATTGTGGCGTTAGGCATTTGTGCTGCGCCGCCACCGATGACGTCATCGGTTTTGCGCAGTGCCCCGTTCGTGATATTTGGTCGCGAACAGCCGCAGTTGCGCCGCTCGCTACCCCGCGTCCGGTTCACGGGGCCTTACTGTGCCGGCAGCGGCGCAAGTTAAAGTGGAGGTGCGGGGTGGCCGCTTTTTTCGGCGGCCGCCTGCCAGCACCTCCGTCCCCGGCCTCCTAATCCCCCCCCCCCGCGACATTGCCGGCTGTTTCCCGAGAGCCCGCCACTTCTCCTTGGTGCCGGGCTCATTTGCCGGCTCTCGCGATCGGGGCTTGCGCTGTTGCAGGCACCTCCCCCTTAACAGTGGGAGGAAGGCCTGCAGTACCGCAGCGTGCCGTGCCTATCCAAACCCGTCATAATCTTGTACACCTGTCAAATCACCTCTCAACCTCCTTTGCTCTAATGAAAACAAATCCAGCTTCTCCAACCTGTCCTTGTAGCTAAGATCCCCCACCCCTGGAACCATTCTGGTAAATCTCTGCACCCTCTCAAGGGCCTTCACATCCTTCCTAAAGCGTGGTGACCAGAACTGGATGCAGTACTCCAGTTTTGGCCTAACCAGCGATTTTTAAAGGTTCAGCATAACTTCTCTACTTTTGTACTCAATACTGTACCTCTATGAATCCCATATGCTTTGCTAACCACTCTCTCAATATGTCCTGCCACCTTCAGGGACCTATGCACATTAACTCCCAGGTCCCTCTGTCCTTGCACACTCTTTAAAACTGTGCCATTAAATGTATATTGCCTCTCCCTGTTCCTTCTGCCAAAATGCATCACCTTACACTTCTCTAATAAATTCCATCTGCCACATGTCTGCCCATTCCGCTAGACTTTCTATGTTCTGTTGCAGCCGATTGGTATCATCTTCACTGTTTGCCACACCCCCAAGTTTGGTGTCATTGGCAAATTTAGAAATTCTCTGTATTCCAATATATAAATAAATAAAAAGCAGTGGCCCCAGCACTGACACTTGGGGAACAGCACTGTCTACCATCCTCCAGTCTGAAAAACAGCCATTTACCACAACTTGCTGTTTTCTGTCCTTAAGCCAATTCCTTATCCAAGCTGCCACTGACCCACCTATTCCATGAGTCTCAATTTTGTTAACCAGCCTTCTATGTGGTACTTTGTCAAACGCCTTCCTAAAATCCATGTAGACAACATCCATTGCATTCCCTTCATCAATCCTTCCTATTCATCAAAAAATTCAATTAGATTAGTCAAACACGATCTGCCTTTTACAAATTCATGTTGGCTCTCCTTAATTAGCTTAACCCTCTCCAAGTGTCTGTTAATTTTTTTCCTTGATTATTGTTTTGAAAACTTTACCCACCACTGATGTTAAACTGACCAGCCTGTAGTTACTAGGATTGCCCTTACACCCTTGAACAACGGTGTCACATTTGCCACTTGCCAATCCTCCGGCATCTCCCCTGCATCTAGGGAAGATTGGAACATTATGGCAAGCCCTTCCGCTATCTCCTCCCCCAATTCCCTTAGCAACCTGGGATGTAAACCATCTGGACCAGGCGACTTATCCACTCTAAGCATACCCAGCCTTTCTAGTACATCCTTGATGCGCTATCAATTACTCAAAAGACTGAGGTTAAGCGAGTAACTAACAGGCTTTTATTAACAAGAGAATGAAGGTGTGCCTCGAGTGGTCGACCAGTCCAGAATACAGAGGGACTGTGGAGCAGTCACCTTTATACCTGGACTCATGGGAGGAGTCAGCCGAGGCATGTACAGACATGTACACAGTGGAATACAAACACTCATACAGACAGGTATAACAGTGGTTTACCACATTCACCCCTTGTTTAAAAATGAGTCCGGCGGGGTGAAGTGTACTAAAAGTTTGTGTATTGGAGTCTCTCCGGAGGTCTTGTCTGCCGCTGTGATCGACGTGGCGACAGCAGGGGTAGTGAAGCTTCCGGCGTCGAGTCCCGCGTAGGCTGGGGCACTGGTGTGTAGTCCTCGTGGGTGTTGAGTGGGTCGCGGGGCCCAGGCGTGCCGTCTGCTGGGGTTGGATATTGGATCGTGGGGGGTGGTGGTAGTGGGTTACTGGGGCCCCCGAGGGTGCAAGGTCTCGTATGGAGACTGTGTCCTCCCGCCCGTCCGGGTACGCAATGTAAGCGTACCTGGGGGTTGGCGTGGAGGAGGTCGACCCTCTCGACCAGGGGGTCCGTTTTATGGGTCCTCACGTGTCTTCTCAGTAGGACCGGCCCTGGGGACGTCAGCCATGGCGGTAGCGATGTCCCCGATGTGGACTTCCTTGGGAAGACAAACATTTTCTCATGAGGGGTGGCAGTGCAGAGCAGTGACCGAATAGAGTGGAGCGCATCGGGGAGCACATCCTGCCAGCGGGAGGTCGGAAGGCCCCTAGACTTTAAGGCTAGCAGGGCGGCCTTCCAAACTGTCGCATTCTCTCTTTCCACCTGCCTGTCCCCCCGGGGGTTGTAACTGGCGGTCCTGCTTGTGGCAATACCCCTAGCAAGCAGGTACTGGCGGAGTTCGTCGCTCATAAACGATGAGCCCCGGTCGCTATGGATACAGCTGGGGAAACCGAACAGGGTGAAGAGGTCGTTTAGACATTTAATGACCGTGACACTGGTCATGTCCGGGCAGGGGATGGCGAACGGGAAACGGGAGTACTCCTCAATAATGTTGAGGAAGTACACATTACGGTCAGAGGAGGGGAGAGGCCCTTTAAAATCAACGCTCAGGCGCTCGAAGGGGCGAGTGGCTTTTATCAGGTGAGCCCTGTCTGGTCTATAAAAGTGCGGTTTGCACTCAGCGCAGACTTGGCAGTTCCTGGTCATGGTCCTGACCTCCTCAATGGAGTAAGGCAGGTTGCGGACCTTGATGAAGTGGAAGAACCTGGTGACCCCCGGGTGGCAGAGGTCATTGTGGAGGGCCCGCAGTCTATCAATCTGCACGCTGGCGCAGGTGCCACGCGATAGAGCATCCGGGGGTTCATTGAGCTTCCCGGGCCGGTACAAGATCTCGTAATTGTAGGTGGAAAGTTCGATTCTCCACCTCAAGATCTTGTCGTTTTTGATTTTGCCCCTCTGCTTGTTGTTAAACATAAAAGCAACTGAACGCTGGTCAGTGAGCAGGGTAAATCGTTTTCTGGCCAGGTAGTGCCTCCAGTGACGCACAGCCTCCACAATAGCCTGGGCCTCCTTCTCAACAGCGGAGTGTCTGGTCTCCGGGCCCTGGAGGGTTCGTGAAAAGAAGGCCACGGGTCTCCCCGCCTGATTGAGGGTAGCGGCCAGGGCAAAGTCGGACGCGTCGCTTTCCACCTGGAAGGGGATGGATTCGTCCACTGCGCGCATGGTGGCTTTGGCAATGTCTTCCTTGATACGGCGGAAGGCTAAGCGGGCCTCTGCCGTCAAGGGAAAAGAGGTGGACTTGATCAGCGGATGGGCCTTGTCCGCATAGTAGGGGACCCACTGGGCGTAATAGGAGAAAAACCCTAGGCACCTCTTCAGGGCCTTGAGGCAGTGGGAGTTCCATAAGGGGACGCATCCGGGCGGGGTCGGGACCGATGACTCCGTGTTCCACAACACAGCCAAGGATGGCGAGGCGGGTTGTGCGGAATATGCACTACTCCTTGTTATACGTCAGGTTCAGGAGTTGGGCGGTGCAGAGGAATTTTTCGAGGTTTGCGTCATGGTCCTGCAAGTCATGGCCGCAGATGGTCACATTGTCCAGATATGGGAAAGTGGCCTGCAACGCATTCTGATCGACCACCCGGTCCATCTCCCTTTGGAAGACGGAGACCCCGTTGGTGACGCCAAAGGGAACCCTAAGGAAGTGATAGAGGCGGCCGTTTGCCTCAAAGGCAGTATACTGGCGGTCCTCAGGGCGGATAGGGAGCTGGTGGTACGCTGATTTCAGGTCAATGGTCGAGAAGACGCGGTACTGCGCGATCAGGTTGACCATATCAGCTATGCGGGGGAGTGGGTAAGCGTCCAGCAGGGTGTAGCGATTTATTGTCTGGCTGTAGTCGATGACCAGGCGCTGCTTCTCGCCGGTCTTAATGACCACAACCTGGGCTCGCCAGGGGCTGGTGCTGCCCTCAATAATCCCCTCCTTCAGGAGCCACTCCACTTCGGTTTTAATGAAAACCCTGTCCCCGGCACTGTATCACCTGCTCTTTGTGGCGATGGGCTTAAAGTCGGGGGTGAGGTTAGCAAACAGTGGGGGGGGGGTGACTCTGAGTGTGGAGAGGTTGCACCTAGTGCGCGGCGGGCAATTTGGAAGCTGCTGGCTGCGGACTGTGAGTGGGGGGAGGGGTCCACCGTACGCCATCGTAACACTTTTAAGGTGGCACTGAAAATCTAACCCCAGTAGAACGGCAGCGCAGAGGTGGGGCAGGACCAGAAGTTTAAAATTATCGTACACAGTCCTGTCTACTAAGAGTGTCACCACGCAGTAGCCGCCAATGTCCGCCGACTGGGACTCGGAGGCCATAGAAATCCGCTGGTGCGCAGGCAGGACTGGGAGAGAGCAACGCCGCACTGTGTCGGGGTGGATGAAGCTCTCCGTGTTCCCAGAGTCAAAAAGGCAGATTGTTTCGTGACCATTTACCTTAATGTCCATTGTGGACCGGGCCAGTTGGTGCGGTCTTGCTTGGTCCAGCGTAACGGAGGCCAGCGTAGGGGTCGGTGTGTCGTTGCGGGTATCAGATGAGGCGGTGTTGGGGGCCAAGATGGCGGCTGGCGTCCAAGATGGCGGCGTCCATGATCCCCATGTGGCTGGAGGCGTCCAAAATGGCTGCTGTTCTGGTGGTTCGCACATGGCTGGGGAGGCCCAAGATGGCGGCCCACACGCGGCGCTGCTGGGGTTCGGGGTGGCTTTGGCCCTGCAGATGCTGGCGTAGTGTCCCTTCTTCCCGCAACCCGAGCAGATCGCATTTTTCGCCGGGCAGCGCGCTTTGGGGTGTTTGGCCTGGCCACAGAAGTAGCATTTCTGGCCTTGGGACCCTGCTGTGGTAGTTGGGCCGTTGCTGGGATGTGGCTGGGGTGGCACGGCGCTATGAGACGGTCCTACCGTGTCCCAGGCTGTCGTTCCCCGCGGCGTCCACGGTGCAGAGGAGTAGGCATCATGCCCCGGTAGGCTGCGTCCAATGATAGTGCGAGTTCAGAGGCCTTGTCGAGGTCACTCTGCTCCAACAGTCGCTGTCGGGTGTAATTGGACCTGTGGCCCGCTACAAAAGCGTCCCGGATAAGTTCCTCTGTGTACACGGCGGCCTTTACATCCTTACAACCACAGGCCCGGCCAAGCACAGACAGTGCCTGAAGGTATTCCTCGGTCGATTCCCCAGGTGGTTGTTTACGACTCCCCAGGAGGTGCCTGGCGTACACCTCGTTCACTGGGCGCGTGTACTGGTCCTTGAGGAGCTTGAGAGCAGCCGTGTACAAGGTCGCGTCCTGGATGACCGAGTACGCTCGGTGGTTCACTTTGGAGATCAGGACATCCAGTTTGTCCTATCCGATTTGACCGTTGCAGCGGAGGCGATCAGGAATTTTTCAAAGCACTTAAGCCAGTGAGCAAACTTGGTGGATGCATCCGCCTCCCAATGGTCTAAGTCCAGGCATGCTGGTGTGAGGATCTTCTGCATTATAAAAAAATCTTGTTAATAAAATTGATGCGCTATCAATTACTCAAAAGACTGAGGTTAAGCGAGTAACTAACAGGCTTTTATTAACAAGAGAATGAAGGTATGCCTCGAGTGGTCGACCAGTCCAGAATACAGAGGGACTGTGGAGCAGTCACCTTTATACCTGGACTCATGGGAGGAGTCAGCCGAGGCATGTACAGACATGTACACAGTGGAATACAAACACTCATACAGGCAGGTATAACAGTGGTTTACCACAATCCTGACTCTCAATTTTCACCCCTTCCATTGCTTCTACCTTTTCTGCTTCTACCTTTTCTACTTCTACCGATATTTTGTCAGCATCCACCTCGTTAATAAACACCGTTACAAAGTACTCTTGAGTATTCTAGCCTTGTCCTGCACCTCTAACCATATATCACCGCCTTTGTCCCTAATGGGCCCCACCCCGCCTCTTACTACCTGCTTACTGTTTACATGCCGGTCGAAGATTTTTGGGTTCCCTTTTATGTTAACTGCCATTCTACTCTCATTCTCTCTTTGTCAATCTTATTTTCATCTTCACTTCCCCTCTCAACTTATTGTATTTGGTCTGATTCTCCCTTGAAGAATTCACCTGACATTCATCATACATCCTCTTTTTTTTGTTTCATCATCTTCTCTATCTCCCTCGTCATCCAAGGAGCCCTGGCTTTGGATCCCTTACCCTTCCCTCTTGTTGGAATGTACCTAGCCTGTACTTGGAACATCTCCTTCTTAAAGATCACCCATTGTTCCGTTACAGTTTTTCCTGTCAGTTTTTGGTTCCATTTTACTCTGGCTAGATCCTTTCGCATCCCATTGAAGTTAACCCTATTCCAGTTTAGAAGTTCCACTTTAGATTGTTCCTTGCTCCTCTCCATTGCTAATCAAAATCTTATGATACGATGATCACTCGTACCCAAGTGTTCCTAGAGAGCAAATAATAAAAATGACAACAGAGAAGGTCATAGACTTAGGTAGCAGTGGGGAAATTAAAAACCAGAGCATGTCAGGAAGGGGCAGAAGGTATGGAGTAAAAAGTAAAGTAATAAAAAGGGCAAAGGCAGGAACTAAGTGTCACAAAACATATTTGAAAGTTCTCTATCTGAATGCACGTAGCATTTGTAACAAAATAGACAAGTTAATGGCACAAATAGCTACATATGGGTATGATCTTGTGGCCATTACAGAAACATGGCTGCAGGGTGACAATGCCTGGGAATTAAACATACCAGGCTATTTAACGATCAGGAAGGACAGGCAGGAAGGAAGGGGCGGAGGGGTGGCTATGTTAATGAAGGAATCAAAGTAATACAGAGAAATGATATTGGGTCAAAAGATCAGGATAATGAAACAGTTTGGGTGGAGGTAAGGAATAATAAGGGGAAAAAAACACTAGTGGGCGTAGTCTATAGGCCTCCGAACAGTTGCAACTCTGTTGGACGGAGTATCAATCAGGAAATAGTTGAGGCTTGTAATAAGGGAACATCTATAATTATGGGGGATTTTAACTATCATATTAATTGGACAAATCAAATTCGGCAGGGCTGCCTTGAGGATGAGTTCATTGAGTGTATTAGGGATGGGTTTCTTGAGCAGTATGTAACTGAACCGACCAGGGGGCAAGCAACCTTAGATCTGGTCCTGTGTAACGAGACAGGATTAATTAAAAATGTCCTAGTAAAGGATCCCCTTGGAATGAGTGACCATAACATGGTTGAATTCCATATTCAATTAGAGGGTGAGAAGGTTGCATCTCAAACAAGCGTGCAAAGCTTGAATAAAGGAGACTATGAAGGTATGAGAGCGGAATTGAGTAGAGTGGATTGGTAAAATAGATTAAAGGGTAAGACGATACATGATCAGTGGTGCATATTTAAGGAGTTATTTTACAACTTCCAAAAAAAAAATATTCCACTGAGAAGAAAAGGGTGTAAAAGAAAAGACAGCCATCCGTGGCTAAGTAAAGAAATTAAGGATAGTATTCGACTAAAAACAAGGGCATATAAGGTAGCCAAATCTAGTGGGAGGATAGAGGATTGGGAAAACTTTAAAAGACAGCAAAAAATAACAAAAAGATTGATTAAGAAAGGGAAGATAGATTATGAAAGTAAATTAGCAAAAAATATATAAACAGATAGTAAGAGTTTTTATAGTTATATAAAAAGAAAAAGGGTGGCTAAAGTAAATTTTGGTCCCTTAGAGGATGAGACCGGGAAATTAATGGTGGGAAATACGGAGATGGCAAAAACACTGAATATTTTGTATCAGTCTTTACAGTAGAGGACACTAAGAATATCCCAACACTGGACAAACGGGGGGCTATGGGGGGGGAGGAGCTAAACATGATCAAAATCACTAAGGAAGTGGTACTCGGTAAAATAATGGGACTCAAGGCGGATAAATCACCTGGACCTGATGGCTTACATCCTAGGGTCTTGAGGGAAGTGGCGGTAGGGATTGTGGATGCATTGGTAATTTTCCAAAACTCCCTGGACTCAGCAAAGGTCCCAGCAGACTGGAAAACTGCTAATGTAACACCCTTATTTAAAAAGGGCAGTAGACAGAAGGCTGGAAACTATAGACCGGTTAGCCTAACATCTGTGGTAGGTAAAATTTTGGAGTCCATTATTAAGGAGACAGTAACAGGACATTTGGATAATCATAATTTAATAGGACAAAGTCAGCATGGTTTTATGAAGGGGAAGTCATGTTTGACAAATTTGCTGGAGTTCTTTGAGGAAGTAACATATAGGGTGGATAAAGGTGAACCAGTGGACGTAGTGTATTTAGACTTCCAAAAGGCATTTGACAAGGTGCCACACAAGATTATTGCTTAAGATAAAAAATCACGGGATTGGGGGTAATATTCTGGCATGGATAGAGGATTGGCTATCTAACAGAAGGCAGAGAGTTGGGATAAATGGTTCCTTCTCAGACTGGCAATCAGTAACTAGTGGTGTTCCGCAGGGGTCAGTGCTGGGTCCCCAACTCTTTACAATCTATATTAACGATTTGGAGGAGGGGACCGAGTGTAACATATCAAAGTTTGCAGATGATACTAAGATGGGAGGGAAAGTAGTGAGTGAGGAGGACATAAAAAACCTGCAAGGGGACATAGACAGGCTAAGTAAGTGGGCAGAGATTTGGCAGATGGAATACAATACTGGAAAGTGTGAGGTTATGCACTTTGGCAGGAAAAATCGTAGAGCAAGTTATTATCTTAAAGGCAAGAAACTGGAAAGTACTGAAGTACAAAGGGATCTGGGGGTCCTGGTGCACGAAACTCAAAAGGTTAGTATGCAGGTGCAGCAAGTGATTAAGAAGGCCAATGGAATAGAGTCATAGAGTTTTACAGCACAGAAAGAGGCCCTTCGGCCCATCGTGTCTGCGCCGCCCATCCATCCCTGTCCAGTCTAATCCCATTTTCCAGCATTTGGTCCATAGCCTTGTATGCAATGGCATTTCAAGTGCTCATCCAAATGCTTCTTGAATGTTGTGAGGGTTCCTGCCTCTACCACCCTTTCAGGCAGTGAGTTCCAGATTCCAGCCACCCTCTGGGTGAAAAAGTTCCTCCTCAAATCCCCTCTAAATCTCCTGCCCCTTACCCTGAATCTATGCCCCCTTGTTCTTGACCCCCCTACTAAGGGGAAAAGTTCCTCTTTATCTACCCTATCTATGCCCCTCATCATTTTGTACACCTCAATCAGGTCCCCCCTCAGCCTTCTCTGCTCCAAGGAAAACAACCCCAGCCTGTTTAGTCTTTCTTCATAGCTGAGGCGCTCCATCCCAGGTAACATCCTGGTGAATCTTCTCTGCACCCTCTCCAAAGCAATCACATCCTTCCTATAGTGAGGCGACCAGAACTGCACACAGTACTCCAGCTGTGGCCTCACCAGCGTTTTGTACAGCTCCATCATAACCTCCCTGCTCTTGCCTTCATTAGCCGAGGCATAGAATATAAGTATCCCATATGCCTTTTTAACCACCTTATCTACCTGTTCCGCTGCCTTCAGGGATCTATGTACATGTACACCAAGGTCCCTCTGACCCTCTGTACTTCCTAGGGTCCTACCACTCATTGTGTATTCCCTTGCCTTATTTGTCCGTCCAAAATGCATCACCTCGCACTTTTCAGGGTTAAATTCCATTTGCCACTTTTCCGCCCATCTGACCAACCCGTTTATATCGTCCTGTAGCCTGAGGCTTTCCTTCTCGCAATTTACCACCCCACCAATTTTCGTGTCATCTGCGAACTTACTGATCATACCTTTTACATTCTCATCCAAATCATTTATGTAGATCACAAACAACAAGGGACCCAGCACCGATCCCTGAGGTACCCCACTGGACACAGGCTTCCAGTCACAAAAGCAACCTTCGACCATCACCCTCTGCCTCCTGCCACTCAGCCAGTTTAGGATCCAACGCGCCAAGGCACCCTGGATCCCGTGGGCTCTTACCTTCTTGACCAGTCTCCTATGCGGGACTTTGTCAAAAGCTTTACTGAAGTCCATGTAAACCACATCCACAGCATTTCCCTCATCCACCCCCCTAGTCACCCCCTCGAAAAATTCAATCAGATTTGTCAGACATGATTTACCCTTGACAAAGCCATGCTGACTATCCCTGCTGACTATGTTGGCTTTCATTGCTAGGGGGATAGAATATAAAAATAGGGAGGCAGTGCTTCAGTTGTACAAGGTATTGGTGAGACCGCACCTGGAATACTGCATACAGTTTTGGTGTCCATACTTAAGAAAAGACATACTTGCTCTCGAGTCAGCACAAAGAAGGTTCACTCGGTTAATCCCGGGGATGAGGGGGTGGACATATGAGGAGAGGTTGAGTAGATTGGGACTCTACTCATTGGAGTTCAGAAGAATGAGAGGCGATCTTATTGAAACATATAAGATTGTGAAGGGGTTGGATCGGGTGGATGCGGGGAGGATGTTCCCGATGATGGGTGAAACTAGAACTAGGGGGCATAGTCTTAGAATAAGGGGCTGCTCTTTCAAAACTGAGATGAGGAGGAACTACTTCACTCAGAGGGTGGTAGGTCCATGGAATATGCTGCCCCAAAAAGCTGTAGAAGCTACATCATTACATAAATTTAAAACAGAAATAGACAGTTTCCTAGAAGTAAAGGGAATTAAGGGTTATGGGGAGCGGGCAGGAATTTGGACATGAGTCTAGATTCGGATCGGACATGGCCCTGTGGGTAGCGGAGCGAGCCCAGGGGCCATGTAGCCTGATCCTGCTCCTATTTCGTGTGTCTAATTCTGTTAGATTCAGGAGATGGTTCTGTGATCGTAGATTGGCGGTTAGGATCAGATCAGCCATGTTGCGAGGCCCGACCACTCGGAGCAGCAGGGAGCAGCGAGGAGGAGCCCGGCTTAAAAACCGGCGGCAGTTGCGAGGCACACCAAATCAACAGCAGAGGAGAAAGCTGGTGCAGTCGGGAGAGCAGGAGGCCAGTAACTGCTGGTGCAGTCGGGAGAGCAGGAGGCCAGTAACTGGTGCGTTTAAAAGCTCACCTTTCGCGGGCTTTTTCTTTCACAGCTGGTGCAGTCGGGAGAGCAGGAGGCCAGTAACTCTTATATAGGTGGAGCTGTTGCTAAACCCGAAACACTACAGTGTAGTGTCTCCCACCCTTCCACCTCCTCTAACCTTTTAGGGGTTAGGGGAAGTTGAAAAGGTAGGTTCAATTTATTTTATTTCAGGAGCCTAACCTAGGTGGAAAAGGTTCCAGGACAGGAGGCGGCAGTGAAAATACAACACCAGAAAACAGGTAGGTGACTGGTTGGTGAGTACTTTCACAAACTTATTCTAAGTAGAATTCAATAATTAAGCTAAATCGTAGTAAATAAAAGGGTCCCTGACAACTATGTGTGCAGGAAGTGTGTCCAGCTGCAGCTCCTAGCGGACCGCATGGCGGCGCTGGAGCTGCGAATGGACTCACTCTGGAGCATACGCGATGCTGAGGATGTTGTGGATAGCACATTCAGTGAGTTGGTCACACCGCAGGTAAAGGCTAGCTCAGACAGTAAATGGGTGACCAAAAGGCAGGGTAAAGGCAGGAAGGTAGTGCAGGAGTCACCTGCGGTCATCTCCCTCCAAAACAGGTTTACCGTTTTGGGTACTGTTGGGGGAGATGACTTATCAGGGGAAGGCACCAGCAGCCAGGTTCAGGGCACCATGACTGGCTCTGCTGCACAGAAGGGCGGGAAAAAGAGGGATAGGGCTATAGTGATAGGGGATTCAATTGTAAGGGGGATAGATAGGAGTTTCTGTGGCCGAGACCGAGACTCCAAGATGGTATGTTGCCTCCCTGGTGCAAGGGTCAAGGATGTCTCGGAGCGGGTGCAGAGCATTCTGAAGGGGGAGGGGGATCAGCCAGTTGTCGTGGTACATGTAGGTACCAACGATGTAGGTAAAAAGAGGGAGGAGGTCCTACAAGCTGAATTTAGGGAGTTAGGAGCTAAATTGAAAAGTAGGACTTCAAAGGTAGTAATCTCTGGATTGCTACCAGTGCCACGAGCTAATAAGATTAGAGAGAGTAAGATAGATAAGCTAAATACGTGGCTTGAGCAGTGGTGCAAGGGAGAGGGATTTAAATTCTTGAGGCATTGGAACCAGTTCTTGGGGAGGAGTGACCTGTACCAAGGGGACGGTCTACACCTGAACTGTGAGGGAGCCGATGTCCTCGGGGTAATATTTTCTAGGACGGTTCGGGAGGATTTAAACTAATTTGGCAGGGGGATGGGAACCTAGGTAGTGGAAAAGAGGGAAGTCATATGAAGTCAGAAATAGATGGTAGAAAGGTGAGAAGCAATAAGCAAAGGAGAGAAACACAAAGGGCCAAACTAATTCATAATGAGAGTGTGAAAAAAGCAAGCCTGAAGGCTTTGTATCTTAATGCTAGAAGCATTAGGAACAAGGTGGATGAATTAGTTGTGGAAATAGAGGTAAACAAGTATGATTTGATTGGGATTACAGAAACGTGGCTGCAGGGTGGGCAAGGCTGGGAACTTAACATCCAGGGATATACAATATTTAGGAAGGATCGGCAAAAAGGTAGGGGAGGTGGGGTAGCATTGCTGGTAAAGGAGGGGATTAATGCAATGGAAAGGAAGGATATTAACTCGGATGAAACGGAATCTGTATGGGTAGAAATGAGAAATAGCAAGGGGAGAAAAACGTTAGTGGGTGTGATATATAGGCCTCCAAATAGTAATATGGAGGTGAGGGAAGGCATAAAAAGGGAAATTAGAGAAGCGTGCGATAAGAGCACAGCTGTCATCATGGGTGACTTTAATTTACATATTGATTGGACTACCCAAATTAGTAAAAATTCTGAGGAGGAGGAATTCCTGGAATGTTTTCGGGACGGTTATCTGGACCAATATGTCGAGGAGCCGACTCGAGATCAGGCCATTTTAGACTGGGTATTGTGCAATGAGAAGGGACTTATCAGCAATCTTCTTGTACGAGGCCCCTTGGGTCAGAGCGATCATAATATGATCGAGCTCTCAGTCGAGATGGAGAGTGAGGAAATTGAATCAGAGACTAAGGTCCAGAACTTAAATAAAGGGAATTACGAGGGTATGAGACGGGAATTGGGTAAGATTGATTGGGTGGTGTTTCTGGGGGGATTGACAGTGGATAGACAATGGCAAGCATTCAAAGATAGAATGGAAGAATTCCAGAACATGTTTATACCGGTTTGGCATAAAAATAAACCTAAAAAGGTGACTCAACCGTGGATAACGAGGGAAATTAGGGACAGCATAAAATCAAAAAAAAGGGCATATCAACTGGCAAAAAAAAGCACCAGACCGGAAGATTGGGGGCAGTACAGGATACAGCAAAAGAGGACAAAGGGATTATCACACAGAATCACACAGAAACCCCACAGTGCAGATAGAGGCCATTTCGGCCCATCGAGCCTGCACCGACACATATCCCACCCGATCCCCGTAACCACTTCACCAACACATATCCCACCCTATCTCCGTAACCCCACACATTTTAATCCCCCTAACACTAAGGGTCAATTTATCATAGCCAATCAACCTAACCCGCACATCTTTGGACTGTGGGAGGAAACCGGAGCACCCGGAGGAAACCCACGCAAACACAGGGAGAATGTGCAAACTCCACACAGACAGTCGCACGAGGCCGGATTCGAACCCGGGTCCCTGGCGCTGTGAGGCAACAGTGCTAACAGGAAGGGGAAAATAGAATACGAAAGTAAACTTGCAGCAAACATAAAGACAGACTGCAAAAGCTTTTATCGGTATATCAGGAGGAAAAGACTGGTAAAATCCCAAGTCGGTCCCTTGCAGTCCGATTCGGGAGAATATATAATGGAGAATAAGGAAATGGCAGACCAATTAAACTCATACTTTGGTTCTGTATTCACAAAGGAGGACACAAATAACCTCCCAGGAATATCGGCAAACATAGGGACTAATGAGAGGGAGGAGCTGACAGAAATTAGTATCTCTAGGGATATGGTGTTGGGTAAGTTGAGGGGACTGAAGGCCGACAAATCCCCGGGGCCTGATAAACTACATCCTAGGGTACTTAAGGAGGTGGCCCTGGAGATAGCAGATGCTCTAAGGATCATCTTCCGGAACTCCATTGACTCGGGAACAGTACCCGTGGATTGGAGGGTAGCTAATGTTACCCCAATATTTAAAAAGGGGGGTAGAGAGAAAGCAGGGAATTATAGACCAGTAAGCCTTACATCGGTTGTGGGCAAAATGCTAGAGTCCATTATTAAGGATAAAATAGCGGAGCACTTGACAAATGGGGAAAGGATCGGACAGAGTCAACATGGATTTACAAAGGGTAAATCGTGTTTGACTAATCTGCTGGAATTTTTTGAGGAAGTAACTGGTAAAATAGATGGGGGAGAGCCAGTGGATGTGGTGTACCTTGACTTCCAGAAAGCCTTCGATAAGGTTCCACACAAAAGATTATCATGCAAAATTAAGGCTCATGGGATTGGGGGCAAAGTATTAACGTGGATAGAGAACTGGCTGGCGGATAGAAAACAGAGAGTTGGAATAAACGGCTCGTTTTCGGAGTGGCAGGCAGTGACCAGCGGGGTGCCGCAAGGATCTGTCCTGGGACCCCAGCTGTTCACAATATATATAAATGATCTGGATCAGGGAATTGGATGCAATATTTCCAAATTCGCTGACGACACTAAACTAGGAGGAGGGGTGGGCTCTGATGAGGATGTCAGGAGGCTACAGTGCGATTTGGACAGGTTGGGGGAATGGGCGGATACGTGGCAGATGCACTATAATGTGGATAAATGCGAGGTTATCCACTTTGGGGGTAAAAACAGGAGGGTAGATTATTATCTAAATGGCAATAGATTGGGAGATGGGGAAGTGCAGAGGGACCTGGGTGTTCTTGTGCACCAGTCACTGAAGGAGAGCATGCAGGTGCAACAGGCGATTAAGAAGGCAAATGGTATGTTGGCCTTCATATCAAGGGGGTTCGAGTATAGGAATAGGGATACCTTACTACAGCTGTACAAGGTGCTGGTGAGACCGCATCTGGAGTATTGTGTACAGTTTTGGTCGCCCCATCTGCGGAAGGATGTTCTTGCCATGGAAAGAGTGCAACGGCGATTCACCAGGCTGATACCTGGAATGGCGGGAATGACCTACGAAGAGAGATTAAATAGTTTGGGCTTGTACTCACTGGAGTTTAGAAGATTGAGAGGGGATCTCATCGAAACATATAAAATTATGGCAGGCCTGGACAGGCTGAATTCAGAGAGAATGTTTCCAATGGCCGGGGAGCACAGAACCAGGGGCCACAGTCTAAAAATAGCGGGCAAATCATTTAAAACAGAGATGAGGAAGAATTTCTTCACTCAAAGAGTGGTGAGCCTGTGGAATTCCCTGCCACAGAGGGCTGTGAAGGCTAATTCAATAAATATTTTCAAGAGAGAATTGGATATATTTCTGAAGGCTAAGGGGATTAAGGGTTACGGAGAAAAGGCGGGGACGGGGTACTGAACTGGTAAGATCAGCTATGATCTCAGACGAAGATCAGCCATGATCTCATTGAATGGCGGAGCAGGCTCGAAGGGCCGAATGGCCTACTCCTGTTCCTATCTCTATGATGATACCCCCTATGATGATCTTGTTGAGTGGCGGAGCAGGCTCGAGGGGCCGATTGGCCTACTCCTGCTCCTATTTCTTATGTTCTTATGACACTTGGTCGACCTGGCCCACCTCATTCCCCAGCACCAGATCCAGCAATGCCTCCTTTCTAGTTGGGCCAAGAACATACTAGTCAAGGAAATTCTCCTGAACACATTTCAGAAATTTCTCCCCCTCCTTTCCCTTTACCCTAGCATTATCCCAGTCGATATTTCAGTAATTAAAGTCCCCCAATATCACCACTCTATAGCTCTTGCATACCTCTGCGATTTCCCTGCAGATTTGCTCCCCTACCTCCCTCTCACTACTGTATTTGGAGGACTGTAGAATACCCCCAATAGCGTGATCATACCCTTTTTGCTCCTCAACTCTAACCAAATGGATTCTGTCCTTGTCCCCTCAAGAACATCCTTTCTTTCCAACACTACAATGTCTTTCTTAATCAGCACTGCCACCCCACCTCCCTTTTTTCCTTCCCTATCTTTTCTGAACAACTTGTACCCTTGAATACTAAGTGCCCAGTCCTCACTGTTTTTAAGCCATGTTTCCGTTATTGCCACATCATATTGCCACACGGCTAATTGTGCTTGTAGCTCACCAACCTTATTCACCACATTTTGTGCATTTACGTACATGCATCCTAAACCCATTTTTGAATTTTTCGTAGTCTTTCTTGGTCTGCTCCTATCTAATATGGTACTACGTCCGCCTCTAGTACTACTTTCTTCTCTGGGGAACACCTCCCTCCAGTCTGAAAAACAGCCATTCACCACAACTCTGTTTTCTATCCCTTTGCCAATTTTGTATCCATGCTGCTACTGCCCCTTTTATCCCATGGGCTTCAATTTGCTAGCAAGCCTTTTATGTGGTTCTTTATCAAACACCTTTTGAAAGTCCATATAAAGAACATCAACTGCACTGCCCTCATCCACCCTCTCTGTTACCTCATCAAAAAAATTCAATCAAGTTATTCAAACATGGTTTGCCCTCAACAAATCCATGCTGGCTCTCATTTGTTAGTCCATGCTTGTCCAAGTGACTGAGATCTTTAAGATTATGGAAGGGTCTGATAGGGTAGACATAGAGATGATGTTTCCACTTGCTGGGTAACCAGAACTAGAGGCCATAAATATAAGATAGTCACCAGTAAATCCAATAGAGAATTCAGGAGAAACTTCTTTACCCAGAGAGTGGTTAGAATGTGGACCTCGCTACCACAGGAGTAGTTGAGGTGACTAGCAAAGATACATTTACAGGGAAGCTAGATAACCATATGAAGGAGAAAGGAATAGAATGGTATGTTGATGGGGGTAGATGAAAAAGGGTGGGAGGAGGCTTGAGTGGAGCATAAACATCGGCATAGGCCGAATAGCCTGTTTCTTTTTTATTCATTCACGGTATGTGGGCATTGTTGGCAAAGCCAGCATTTATTGTCCATCCCTAATTGCCCTTGAGAAGGTGGTGGTGAGCTGCCTTCTTGAACCACTGCAGTCTGATTTTCTGTGTTGTATATACTATGTGATACTAAGTAACACATACAAAGTTTAATTCCATGAACTTCTGAATATATATGAAATTGCTGGTAATGACATCCTGGTGGCCTGATTTAGGGTTTTCCCACCAATAGTGCACCAGTGTTAAGTGTTGTGTATGTACCTTTAAGGGAATAACTGGTCTTAGACTGCAGTACCGACAGTGACCACCCCTGTATAAAAGGCCCTAGCAGGCTTCTGTAGTTTCAGTTTCCAGCTGCCTCTTGTTCAGTAAAGTACCTGTTAAACTGTTCTCCCGAAGTCCGTGTATTATTGAGGCGTGGACTTTACACTAAGCACAGCCCTTTTCGCACCTCCAGAATACAAATAAATATAAATGCGGGGAGTTGTTGAGTAGAACCAGACTTTTCGTACTTCTGTTCTTCCAGCTTTTCCTGATAATCTTAAGGGAGGCTTTCCAGCCAACTTCAATTCTCCTAGCATAGATTCCCCAAGGATCCTGTGATATACAAGATAAGAAGGATGGCGGGATGTGTTAAGTGGTGTTTCCCCAGGGATCTGTTCTGGGTCCTCAACTTTTCACTATTTATTAAAGACTTTGATGAAGGAATAGAGAATTGTACATCCAAGTTTGCAAATGACACTGATTTAGGAGGGACAGTAAGTAGTGCAGATGGGAGCACGAAGTTGCAAAGGGACATAGATTAAATATGTGGGTAAAACTATGGCAGATGGAGTTCAATGTGGGCAAGTGCGAGGTCATCCACTCAAGACCCAAGAAAAATAAATCGGGAGTATTTTCTAAATGGTGAGAAACTAGGAACGGTAGAGGAGCAATGAGATCAAAAAGCAACTAAAAAGACTAATGAAATGTTGGCCTTTATCTCCAGGGGGCTGAATTACAAAGTGGAGGAAGCGATGCTTCAGTTGTACAGAGCCTTGGTCAGACCCCCATCTGGTGTAGTGTGTTAGTTTTTGGGCGTCCTACCTCAGGAAGGATATATTGACCTTGGAGGGGGCGCAGTGCAGATTCACCAGAATTATACCGGGGCTTAGAGGGTTAAATTATGAGGGCAGGTTTCATAAACTTGGCTTGTATTCCCGAGTTTAGAAGGTTGAAGAGTGATTCTGATCAAGGTGTTTAAAATGATAAAAGGATTTGATCGCGTAGATACGGAGAAACTATTTCCTCTGGTGTGGCAATCACTAACGAGGACATAATCTTAAAATTAGAGACAGGCACTTCAGGTGTGAAATCATGGAACACTTTTTCACATGAAGGGTAGTACAAGTTTGGAACTCTCGCCCAAAAAACTGTGGATGCAGGATCAATTGAAATTTTCAAGATTGTGGTCGATAGATTTTTCTTAGGTAAGGGTATCAAAGGATATAGAGCAAAGGTGAGTAAATGGAGTTGAGGTCCAGATCAACCATGATTTAATTGAATGGGGGCTTTAGGGGCTGAATGGCCTACTCCTATTCCTAAAACAAGAAACTGAAAATAAAGCATAGTCAGATGTAAGATTTTACAGTTTAGCACCTGAGTAACATTCTTTGGATTGAAGTAATATATGTTTCAAATTAATCATTATTAAATTAACTTCAGGGTATTGTTTAAGGTGCTGCCTTTCTCTTGGTTGGTTTAGGATTTCTACTTTGTGATTAAGCAAGGGATATCTCATTCCCAGAATACTAAACAAAATCTACGCAACCCCACCTCACTGCCACCACCAATTATTGCCTTAATTCTAAAAACAAAATCTAAAAGCTGTGCCTTTTAAAAAAAAAAAAAAAAAAAAAAAAAAAAATAAATAAATAATGGAAAGTAAAACTGGGAATGGCTATTCCCTGACGCTAGCTTCGAATGAGATGATGCATAAACCATCTCCTTAAATGGCACTTTTTCTTTTGCCTACTTTTATTGATCCCAACCTAGCTTCCAGTGTTTCTTTAATCCCTGTGCCGAAGTCAGATTTGCCTGGAGCTGTCAGATCAATAATGACAATGCTCAAGCATTTGAAAAGAACCCTCCACCTGCTCATCAATGAGATGGTCGCTGCACGAGTGGAACAGACGCACACTTCTCACAGTAGATCCTGCTCATCTAGTGACTGACTCTAATCTCCCCGTGTAACACAGTTGTGTTCCCAGTTGTTTACGTTGGTGTAAATCTCTACACCGAGTGGTAAAGCTGTGTGCATGTCAACTGACCGGTACAAACCACACATGGGGCAGCAGGTAAAATTTTAGCACCAAGATTTCCCGAGACAAGTAAAACTCAGGTACAGTTTTCAGCAGAAACAATCTAAATGCCCAACTAGGTAGAGCGGATCCATCACAAAGTGTACTTTTCTCACCCTTTGGGCCTAACCAAGGGCAAGTAAGAGTTTCTCCTCTTGCCCCTTTTTCCCCTTCTGCTCGGAGAATGTAGGACATGGTTTAATCGGTGTCTGCAGTACCTCCCTCAAGTAGCTATTCTTCATTTGTGGGCTCTCTCAGTGAGCGGCATCAGGCTATTTGACCATGATGAGCATCACAGTTGAGCCCAATCAGTCAACGCACACACACGGGTGTGCAGCACCCTAGCTGATTGTGTCCTGGGACACCAAGGGCAATGAGCCATGGGAAATCTACAGGCTTCACAGTTCGAAATGTCTTGCAGTGTCAATTGACAGTGTAAACTGGTCAGGGGAAGAAGTGTGAAGTTGGCAGCGATTGGAGGCTGTCTTTAAATTTTAAAAAAACCTTGTGAGGTAGGCCTTTGGGGAAGACTGAGGAAAACGCTGCTAACTTAGTTACAGTGAAGAAAAAAAACAGGACCAAATAGTGAAGCTTCTGGCCTGTGTGGACGAGTCAGAACTGCTACTTGTTTTGCAGATTTGATCAAGGTGTTAAATCTTAAATGAGGTAAAGTACGAACTTGCAACAGGAATCCACTCACTGCATTTGTTTTGAAGCCACCATGTTAGCTGTTCCCTGCTGATTGTCATGTCTGGGACACTGGGTCACTGTAGAAAAAGGTTTACTTTCATGAAGAGATTTGCTTCCAGAGCTGTGACCATTACTGTTGCCATCAGCTCCATGATGTACAACTGGGTTGATCCTGAATTCTAGACTTTTTAGGGAAGATGGTGCAGCATTTGAGGCAGCCTTCTGGTAATAAGCTGGTGAGAGCAGTCTGGAACCAGGCACCTGTTCAGGGGAGATCCTTCACTGGCTTTATCATCAGAGACAGAGTGACTGAACATTTGGTCAAGTATGAGCTGATCAAAGAGAGTTTGTGAAGGGTAGGTCATGTCTGACTAATCTAGTTGAATTTTTGGACTTCTTGAAGGCATTTGATAAGGTTCCGTACAAGAGATGATTGGCAAAAATGAGATTACATGGCATTGGAGGTAACCTGGTGTGATATTCCCTCTAATTTGTTTTGTCGTGCACGGTCCCTTTAACCGGCTGTGCGCCCATTCAAATTTTCTTCCATTTGAAAGCCTGTGAGTGGCCTGCACGGGACCTCCAGACCACTGCGCAGCTTAGCGGGAACATTGACCTCGTGACATGGGTCAGTAATTGGTTGGAGAACAGAGAGTATGGATTGATTGGTGGGATGTGACAAGTGGTGTTACCCAAGGATCTGTGCTGGGGTCTTGGCTTTTCACCATATTTATTAATAGCTTGGATGAAGGAGTAGTGAGTTGGATATCCAAAGCTGCTATGACACTAAGTGAGGAGGCACAGTACGCTGTGTGGATGGGAACAGGAAGTTACAAAGGGACGGGACAAACTAATTGAATGGGCAAAACGGTGACAGATGGAGTTCATTGTGGCGAGATGTGAGGTCATCCACTTTGGATCTGAGAAAGACCAATTGGAATATTGTCTTAATGGTGAGAGCTGTGGAGGAGTAAACAGATTTGGGTGTCCGGGTATACAAATCACTAAAGGCTAGTGCACAGGCACAAAAAGTAATTAAAAAGGCTAATGGAATGTTATCTTTTTTCTCAAAGGGGCTGGAATTCAAAAGTGAGCCTTCAGTTGTACAGAGCCTTGGTCAGACCCCATCTGCATTCAGGTTTGGGCGTCCAACCTCAGGAAATATCTATTGGCCTTGGAGGGGGTACAGCAGAGATTTACCAGAATGATACTAGGTATTAAAGGGTTAAATTATGAGGACAGGTTAGAATCATAGAATTTTACAGCACAGAAGGAGGCCATTCGGCCCGTCGTGCCTGTGACTGCTCTAATTTAGTCCCAACCCCAGCTCTTTCCCCATAACGCTGCTAATTAGTCCTCTTCAAATACATGTCCAATTGCCTTTTGAAAGTTCCTGTGGAATCTGATTCCACCACCCTTTCAGTGTGTTTCATTTCATATCAATCCTCTGTGTGAAAACATTTCTCCTCATCTCCCCTCTGGTTCTTTTGCCAATTATTATAAATTTATGACCTCTGGTTACTGACCCACTTGCCAGTGGAAACAGTTTCTCCCTACTTGCTCTACCAAAACCCCTCATAATTTTGAATACCTTTATTAGGTCTCCCCTTAACTTTCTCTGCTCTAAGGAGCACAATCCCAGCTTCTCCAATCTCTCCACATAACTGAAGTCCCTTTCCCTGCTATCATCCTGGTAAACCTCCTCTGTACCTTCTCCAAGGCCTTGACATCCTTCCTAAAGTGTGGTGCCCAGAATTGTACGCAATATTCCAGCTGAGGCCTAACCAGTGATTTGTAATGGTTCAGCATGACTTCCTTGTTTTGGCATTCAATGCCCCTATTTACAAATCCAAATATCCCATATGCTTTCTTAACTACCTTATCAAATTGTCCTGCCACCTGAAGAGATCGCAAAGTCTCTGTTTGAAGAATGGACTCAGTCGAGAATATTTTTGTGGACTTTATGGGCTGTGGGTGTTTTCCCTGTGGTGGGATCGCCCTGTGCAGATGCACGGGGGACTGGTTTGTTAAAACTCCAGAGAACGCATGGCAGTTGGCTGTGACTAAAGAACTGTCAGTCATCCAGAATGTATGGGTTCGCCTGACAGTCCTGGAAAAAGGAAGGGGGCCATTGAATTGAACTTATTAGAAAGCCACTCTAATATGCAAAAGCACTTCTCACCTCCATCTCAGAAGAGAAGCAGAACAATGAACCCACTAGCCTCAGCCAGCCGAAAGGGAGCCAGTTTTTCCCAACACAAAGACCAAAGATATGACCCAGACTTAGGGCCATTAATCCAATCACGGAATACTCATGGGTCTGATGATGACCCATCACTGATTAAGCACCAGAGTGCTTAGAAACAAAAGGATTTTAAAGATTGGTGGGAAAGATAGGGGTAGCCAGACTCCTATAAAGATAGACCCTTTTCCACCATTCTTTCTCTCGCTCCCGCTCCAAAACATCGACCTAACAAGAAGTACCAGAGAAGCCGCCGAGCGGAGCGATCGAAACCGACCGCGTGTGGGGGTAAGCACAGTCTCGAGTGTCCCAAGCTGGTAACCCATGAGTTGTAAGGGTTCAGAGTTTTCTCAGAAGTGAAGTTTTTGGGCTATTCCGAGGGTGGGAGCTTCGTTTGGTTCAGCCAGGCGAAGGGGTTTATGCGACTGGGTAATTCGTTGGTAGGGGGGGAATTAGAGTCCACCATAGCAACAAGGGAATTACTGCTCGTTATAGTCCCCAGTTGTGTACTGTATGCATGTTGTTTGTAACCTGGATTTTATTCTCCACAGAGACAGTGATTTCGTTTAGCAGTGCATGTTTTAGCCAGTGTATGTTAGACCAAATAAATATAAGTTTGATTTTTCGCCGAAGCATTCCTGTCCGTGACTTATTTAATTTACACTCTGAATAATAACTCCCGGGTATAGAACTTTCGTAAGGCGGGGGCGAATCGAACTGTCCATCTAGCAATTGGGCTAGGATCAAAACCACTTACACACCTTCAAAGATTTGTGAATATGCACCCCAAGAAACTTGGCATGTATTCCCTTAAGTTTAGATGGTTGAGGGGTGATCTAATTGAAGTGTTTAAAATGATTGAGGAATTCAATGGAGTACATACAGAGAATCCAGAACAAGGGGGCATAATCTTAACATTTTTTTGAGGATGTAACTGGTAAAATAGATAAGGGAGAGCCAGTGGATGTGGTGTATTTGGATTTTCAAAAGGCTTTCGATAAGGTCCCGCAGAAGAGATTAGCGTGTAAAATTAAGGCACCTGGGATTGGGGGCAAGGTATTGACTTGGATAGAGAACTGGTTGGCAGACAGAAAGCAAAGAGTTGGAATAAACGGGTCTTTTTCCGAGTGGCAGGCAGTGACTAGTGGGGTACCGCAGGGATCGGTCCTTGGACCACAGCTACTCACAATATATATTAATGATCTGGACGAGGGAACTAGATGTAATATCTCCAAGTTTGCAGACGAAACAAAGCTGGGTGGGCGTGTGTGCTGTGAGGAGGATGCCGAGAAACTCCAGTATGATTTGGACAGGTTGGGTGATTGGGCAGAAGCATGGCAGATGCAATATAACGTGGATAAATGTGAGGTTATCCACTTTGGTGGCAAAAACAGGAAGGCAGATTATTATCTGAATGGCAATAGATTAGGAGAAGGGTAAGTGCAACGAGACCTGGGCGTCCTTGTGCACCAGTCACTGGAAGTAAGCATGCAGGTGCAGCAGGCGGTTAAGAAGGCAACTGGTATGTTGGCCTTCGTAGCGAGAGGGTTTGAGTACAGGAACAAGGATATCTTGCTGCAGTTGTACAGGGCCTTGGTGAGACCACATCTTGAGTATTGTGTGCAGTTTTGGTCGCCTTATCTGAGGAAGGATGTTCTTGCCATGGAAGGAGTGCAGCGAAGATTCACCAGGCTGATACCTGGGATGGCAGGAATGACGTATGAGGAAAGATTGGGTCGATTGGGCTTGTACTCGCTGGAGTTTAGAAGAATTGAGAGGGGATCTCATCGAAACTTATAAAATTCTAACAGGACTAGACAGACTAGATGCTGGAAGGATGTTCCCGATGGTCGGGGAGTCCAGAACCAGGGGTCACAGTCTAAGGATAAGGGGTAAGCCATTTAGGACAGAGATGAGGAGGAATTATTTCTTCACCCAGAGAGTGGTGAACCTGTGGAATTCTCTGCCAAAGAAGGCAGTAGAGGCCAATTCATTAAATATATTCAAGAAGGAGTTGGATATATTTCTTAAGGCTAAAGGGATCAAGGGGTATGGAGAGAAGGCAGGAACAGGGTACTGAATTTGGATGATCAACCATGATCTCATTGAATGGCGAAGCAGGCTCGAGGGGCCGAATGGCCTACTCCTGCTCCTATCTTCCATGTTTCTATGTTTCTATTAGAATGAGGCCATTTATGAGTGAATCAAGAAGCACTTTTTCCACACAGAGTGGTGGAAATCTAGAACTATCTCCGTCAAATGGCTGTGGATGCTGGGACAATTGAAATTTTCAGGATTGGGGTTGATAGATTTTTCTTAGTTGAGGGTATCAAAGGATATGGAGCAGAGGTGGGTAAATGGAGTTGAGGTACAGATCAACCAGGAATGGTGGAGCAATCTCGAGGGGCTGAATGGCCTACTCCCGCTCCTATGTTTAACTGATTTTTCTCAATTGAGCAAAATCCTAATAAAAGAGGCAAGCCAATCATGTGGACCTGAAGGTGCCGGAGTGCCATGGCACAAAAGAACTGAACATTTAGGGATGGAAATTGTGTTCATATTTTTTGGGCTCAAAACAGCAATTTCGAAGTGAGACAGATTGTGCCCATTCTGGGCAGGTGTCGGCCCACTGCTAAATTCATTGGGCACATTTTTTGGGCAGCCATCTAAAACAAGCCTCTCCACAAAATGTATTGTTGATGAGCGGATGCCCGTCCAGCTCGGGATTCTTCAGTGACCCCTGCGCTGTCAACTGAAGGTAAGTGTTATTTAAAGAAAAACCTTTGTGTGGAGCCAGGAGGAGCAGGAGTACCCCCTCACCCCCTGCCTCACCCCAACTCCACAGTCCTTGGGATCGGCCCCTTCCCATTGCCCGCTCCAATCCTCCTCCCAGGACTTACCTGAAGGCCAAGGCAGGTGAGCCAAAAATTGATTTTTCTTGTGGGGCCAGCTGCTTGTGGAGGCGTGACCGGTGGCAGCAACTCTCACCAAATATGTAGATGAGGCCCGAGGATCAATTCCTAGTGATCCATGGACCTCTTGGTTCCTTTTGGGGCCAAATCTATCCCTTATTCTCTACTGAACCTTGAATATTTTCTGTAGGATTCTTGTATTCCAACCGATCCTTACCATCCAATACTGTTAGTTGGTCTCCTAACCCAGATGTGAGCTTTTTCTACTGCAAATGATGTTCGGTCTACCTCTAAATAGTGAGCACCTGTTTATAGATATGGCAGTGTGAGCAACTTTGGACTCATGCTGGTGTGTGTCTCAAGTCTCCTCCAGAATAGCCCCATGCTGCCTTCCCTGGCCTTGGAGTTGATAATGCACCTGACTTTGGCTGGTGCTTTGGACTTGGGTCAATCCTGGGAATAGCCCAAATCAGCTCCTGCTACTTTATCTGAAATGGAGCTTTTTAACTACTCCAAGGTATAACTGTATTGGAGAATTGAGCGAAGCCATGCGACCCTGCAACCATTCTTGTTAGTGAAGCAAGCACTCGTACTAAGTCCTGCTTCACAATGTGGAGACCATGCCTTTCTGGGACATGTGCAGTAGCGGGAGGCAAGATAAACACTTGTTTTTATTATTAACTTTGCCGTTGCGAGTAAAGGAATCGTGGTACGATCTCGAATCTGGACACCGGCATTTCCGAGGCAAACCAACCAGTGGAATTTCTGACCTAACAATCGAAGCTGAATGTAACCATGACTCGCCTAGGCCAAGGCTGGCAGCTGTTTTTGAGGAGCGGAGGTTTGGAGCGCACACTCACACACTACAGTGGAGCTCACCCTGGCCGAGTGTGAGCCCACATCTACGCTGCACCCAACACATCAAAACAAATTCCACTTTGATGGCTTGCCGCGCACGTGGTCCCTAAGCCACTTTGACTGCTTTTTCAATGGTGCCCACTGTAGTCTCCATAGCAACCAAAAATGTGTTTATCTGGTGCGAGGATTTCGAGTGACATTTCCTCTTTTTCTTGAACGTTTTTGGATTCATTTTTTTGCTGTTTTTGCTTTTATCTGGAAGCTTTGGCTCTGTGTTCCTGTGTCTGTTCCCCGTGGCACCTGCAGGGTTTATTTACACTGCTGAACATGTTTGATACCGAACAAAAACAGTGCTTCAGGGGATATAACAAAAATAAACAAGTGCCTAAGTTTACTCGCATAACAAGTACTCTGCTATTGTGAACTATGAAACAGTAGCCTGGGCCTCCTTCAAAGGCTGTAAAAGTGACCTGACCTCATTTCAACTGTCATATAAGCCAAGACAAATGGGATGCTAGCTTTTTGAAAGGCCTGTTTTATTGGCTTATCCTGGCCCTGGATTCGGAGTGGGGCCTTCACACACCTGTGACTGGTTGTAAAGTTATCTGTTAATTGCAGAACAAACACGTGCAGCCACCTCATCGTGACGATAACAAAAGAAAGTAATGGATTTGGTGGGGGAAGGGCTGGCGTGCTGACTAGGCCTCAGCAGGTGAGTAATCTCCTTTATGACCTGACTTTCACTGAGCCAGTTCCAGCTGTAGCCTTTACCTCTGGCAAGCTGCAGCTGCTTCCATTCAGTGTTGGGAACTGGCCGATCAGTCAACAGGCATGAGCCTTCACTACTAAAGGCATAGCAAGGAGCGGGTTCTGCTTGGCTGGAGTTAGCCTGCAGCGCAGATATCTAACTATCACTGTCATTATATCGCCATTTCCTCATTGATGGGAAGCAGTTTTGCCTGTGACTCCCAAGTGGACGAAAGGTGAAGTCCTTCGCACGAGGTACAGTGCGGGTAAACTCACCGATCCTGTGCCCTCAGCAGCCAACTGCATTCAATAAGGGGAGTCACCTTTTCTCCGATCGGTCCTCCTTTTGGGTTTGGCTCTCTGTTGGGAGTACGGAATCAGGGAATTTATCCTCCTTTCTCTAGCCGCTGCGTACAGGCTGTCCAGCTGGCATCTTTTAAACTCCTGAATAATTTTGTGTCTGGGAGCCCATCTCTCGACATCAAATAGTAACCCACTGGCACACGGAACACTGTGCGCATACGCAGGCTTCTTTGTTGCTGAGTTCAGTGAAAGGCACAGCTGCCAATGTAACTCAGCTGTGCATCATGGCAGCTGTGCCTCACACTCTGTAAGTACCAGTCTAAGACTCGTATCTGTAGAATAATGCACCCTCAAACAAGGAATCTCACAAGAAAGACTTTATCATATAACCGATAGATAGTTCACTTGGAGTCCTGAGCACTGGAAGCCAACACACATGTCAGCCATGGCTCAGTGCATAGCACTGTCGTCGCTATGTCAGAGGGCTGTGGGTTCAAATCCCACTCTAGAGACTTGAGCACATAATCTAGGCTGACACTCCAGTGCAGTACTGAGGGGCCGTCTTTCAGTTGAGACGTTAAACTCAGGCGCATGTAAAAGACCCCACGGCATTATTTCAAAGAAGAGCTGGGGAGTTCTCCCCGGTGTCCTGGCCAATATCTATCGCTCAATCAACATCACTAACACAGATTGTCGGGTCATTTTCACATTGCTGTTTGTGGGAGCTTGCTATGTGCAGGTTAGCTACCTCGTTTCCTACATTACAACAGTGACTACACTTCAACAAGTACCTCTTTGGTTGTAAAGAGCTTTGGGATATCCTGCGGTCATGGAGAGTGCTACATAAATGTAAGTCGAACTTTCTTTTATATGGAGCGCTGGATGCAAGGAAACTATGATGAATATGTACAAGGTATTTATTAGGTCACACTACTGTGTGTAGTTTAGGTCGCCCCATTATAGAAAAGATATTGCAACCATGGAAAAGGTGCAACATAGATTCGCCATAGCAGGGATGAGAGAATCTATAGTAATGAAAAACTAGGGCTGTGTTCACTGAAGCTGAGAAGGTTAAGGCGATCTTGTTGAGATACCGCGGCAAACGTGGGAGTCGAGACCAGAGCTATTGAAAACACAACTGCTTTATTCCAACCACATGACAAACAGGAACTAGAAAAGCCCACGCATCCACTTAAATACTTCCCAAACAGGAAGTGCTCCCGGCAGCCTGTCCCTGCGGGAAACAAGTTGCTGGAGGAAAGGGCCCCCGGCTGGGGGCTTCTGCTTAAACTGTCTGTGCCGCCGTGAGCGGATTATGTCCAGTGGTGGCGTGTCGCCACAGAGCTCTCCCCAGAATCCGCTTAGGAGGAGTGGACGAGTCGTGACGGTGGTCTAATGGTTCTGCCGCAGCGGCTCTGAGTGGTCGCCGGTCTGGTTGGTTGGGTCGGGCGGTTCGCCGCCGGCTGTGCTGGCTTGCCGGGGGGACGGCCTCTAGTTGGAGGCTGGGCCACGGGGACCTGTTCCCCTGGTTCTGTGTGTGCTGGTTTGAGCCGGTCGATGGAGACTGTCTCGACCCTGTCGCCGAGTCGCAGCTTGAAGACCTTGTCCCCGGTTTGTAGTACCTCGTACGGACCGTCGTACGGGGGTCGCAGGGGCCCGCGGTGCGCGTCGTGTCGCACGAAGACGAAGCGCGCCTGCTGTAAATTTGGCGGGACGTGAGGTGCGAGTTCGCCGTGTCGGTTGACCGGAAGTGGGGCGAACTGCTGAGCGGAAGAGAAAGAGTCGAGCCGCTGCTGTTCGGCCGACCAAGGCTTGGTAGGCTCCGGAAGGAATTCGCCTGGGACGCGCAGCGGTTGTCCGTAGACTAACTCCGCTGCCGAGGACTGGAGGTCTTCCTTGACCGCGGTGCGTAGGCCGAGTAGCACCCACGGTAGGCGGTCAGTCCAGGTACTGTCCTGCAGGCCGGCGTGGAGTGAGGCCTTGAGTGACCTGTGGAAGCGTTCACAAAGTCCGTTGGCCTGCGGGTGGTACGCCGTGGTGCGGTGGAGCGTCACCCCGAGGTTGCGTGCTGTGGCCGTCCAGAGTTCGGAGGTGAACTGGGCGCCTCTGTCGGAGGTTATGTCGGCCGGTACGCCGAACCTCGCAACCCAGGTGTTAACGAACACCCTGGCGATGTCGGCTGTGGTGGTGGAGGTCAGCGGCACTGCCTCAGGCCAGCGTGTGTAGCGGTCGACCATCGTGAGGAGATAAGTTTGGCCTTGCGATGGCGGCAGGGGACCGACGATGTCGACGTGTACGTGGTCGAAGCGGCGGCTGGGTACCTCGAAGTCTCCCAGGGGTGCTTTGGTGTGCAGCTGTACCTTAGCCCGTTGGCAGGCGAGGCAGGAGGTGGCCCAAGTCCGAACATCTCTGCTGAGGCCGCGCCAGACGAAGCGCTTGGAGAGGAGTTTGACGGATGCGCGGGAACCCGGGTGAGAGAGCCCGTGGAGCGCGTCGAAGACGCGGCGGCGCCAGGTCTCGGACGACCGGCCTGGGTTGGCCGAGTGAGACGTCGCACGTGACTGCCGTGGCTTCGGGCCCGTGCACGACCTTGGCTAGGCGTAGCCCTGGCAGGCTGGTAGCCGCCGAGAGGAGGTCTGGGTCCGTGAGCTGGGCCGCTGCTAGTTGTGCATAGTCGACCGCGAGGTGATTCGCACAGACGGCGGGACGGGAAAGGCAGTCGGCGACCACATTGTCTCTACCCGAGACGTGCTGAATGTCCGTAGTAAACTCGGAGACGGCCGCGAGCTGGCGTTGCTGCCTAGCGGACCAGGGTTCGGTGTGCTTGGCCATCGCGTATGTGAGTGGCTTGTGGTCCACATACGCGGTGAAGGGGCGGCCTTCCAGGAGGAACCTGAAATGGCGGACCGACAGGTGGAGTGCGAGAAGCTCGCGGTCGAAAGTGGAGTATTTGACCTCCGGGGGGCGCAGTTGGCGGCTGTAGAAGGCAAGTGGCTGCCACGCGCCATTGACCCACTGCTCGAACACGGCCCCGACCGCGTGGTCGGAGGCGTCGGTGGTGAGCGCGACCCGGGCATCGGCCCTCGGGTGCGCGAGCAGAGTGGCGTCGAAGGCGGCTGCCGTGTCAGTGGTCCAGACTACGTCCATCTTGCCGGATTTTCCTCGGAGGGAGTCGTATAGGGGCTTCATGAGGGCTGCGGCTCTGGGGATGAACCTGTTGTAGAAGTTCACCATCCCAAGGAACTCCTGGAGGCCCTTGATGGTTGTGGGGCGGGGGAATTGCTGGACGGCCTGCACCTTGTTGGGCAGGGGGACGGCCCCAGCAGGGGTGATGTGGTGACCGAGAAAATCGATCTCGGTTAGGCCGAATTGGCACTTCGCCGGGCTGAGGATGAGCCCGTGTTGGGCTAGGCGCCCGAACAGGATGCGAAGGTGTTCGAGGTGTTCCTGTTTGGAGGAGCTGGCCACGAGAATGTCGTCTAGATAGATGAATAGGAAGTTCAGGTCCCGGAGGACCGAGTCCATAAGGCGCTGGAAAGCCTGTGCTGCATTCTTGAGGCCGAAGGGCATCTTCAGGAACTCGAACAGGCCGAATGGGGTGATGACGGCCGTTTTGGGGATGTCCGCGGGGTGTACAGGGACTTGGTGGTAACCGCGCACCAGGTCGACTTTGGAAAAGACGGTTCGTCCGGCCAGTCGGGCCGAGAAGTCCTGGATGTGTGGCACCGGGTATCGATCGGGGGTGGTGGCGTCATTGAGGCGGCGGTAGTCCCCGCAAGGGCGCCAGCCTCCGCTGGGCTTGGGGGCGATGTGGAGGGGCGAGGCCCAAGGGCTGCTGGAGCGGCGGATGATGCCGAGTTGTTCCATGTTGGTGAACTCGGCCCGCGCGATTTCCAGCTTGGCCGGGTTGAGTCTGCGGGCGTGGGCAGAAACTGGGGGGCCGGTGGTGGGGATATAGTGTTCCACACCGTGCTTGGCGGCTTTGGCCGAAAAGGTTGGGTTAGTGAGGGCGGGAAACTCAGCTAGGAGTGCCGAGTAGTCGTCCGTGGCTCTGGCGAGGCAGTAGGTCGTCGGGCCGGCCGAACGGGCCGGGGTAAAGGCGCCGGGGATGGGGGTCATAGTGTTGATGTCGACGAGGCGGTGCCTCGGAATGTCGACAAGGAGGCCGTGGGCGCGTAGGAAGTCGGCGCCGATGAGTGGGCAGAGGACCTTGGCTGTGAGGAACTCCCAGCGGTAGCGGCGGCCCGCGAGGTCGAGCATAACCACGCGGGTGCCATATGTGCGGATTTCAGAGCCGTTGGCTGCAGCCAGTGTGATACCCCGTGTGCCACGTTGGATCTCGAGGGCGGAGGCGGGGGTGATGCTGTGCTGGGCCCCTGTGTCGCACAGAAATCGGCGGTTGGTTCTGTCGTCAGTGACGTACAGTAGGGGCTCCTTCTGCCCCGCGGCCATCGCGGGGGCCGGTGTGGGGGGGGGTTTGAAGGAACACGGTGGCGTGCAGCGTTGAGCCCTAGCGCCAAAACGGGTGTGGTAGTAGCAGTGACCCGGAGTGGTAGGGCGGTCGGGCCTAGCGGCCCGGGAAGACCGCGTGGTCGTTGCCGTGAGGTCGGGCGCGACATCGCGAGCGGCCTGTGCAGAGAGCAGCCGGTCGGCCTTTTCGGCTATATCATTCAGGTCCGTGGAGTCAGACTCCACAATGAGCGGGTGGATGCTGGCGGGGAGCTGCCGAATGAAAAGCGTGTGAAAAAGGGCGCCGGGATTTTTGTCGTCTGAGAGGGACAGCATGTGGGAAAGCAGGTCTGATGGTGAAGTGTCACCAAGGCCGGGGAGGTCCAGGAGTTGGCAGTGGCGCTGGTAAGAGGACGTTTGAAATTTTTTAAGTAGCGCAGCCTTCAGATGTTCGTACTTGCCCTCCGTTGGTGGATTCTGCAGCGCTGCCCAAACCTTGGGGACTGTAGCGTAGGTGAGCGAGGCGACGAGGTAGTCGTACTTCGTGGTGTCGACTGTAATGCCTTTCAGCCGGAATCTGGACTCCGCTTGAACGAACCAGGCTTCGGCGAGGTTCTCCCAAAAGTCTGGTAATTTAACCGTGACTGCGTTTGTATCCGCCATGCTAGCTTAGGATTCGTCCTGAGCGTCGGGGTCACCAGTATTGAGATACCGCGGCAAACGTGGGAGTCGAGACCAGAGCTATTGAAAACACAACTGCTTTATTCCAACCACATGACAAACAGGAACTAGAAAAGCCCGCGCATCCACTTAAATACTTCCCAAACAGGAAGTGCTCCCGGCAGCCTGTCCCTGCGGGAAACAAGTTGCTGGAGGAAAGGGCCCCCGGCTGGGGGCTTCTGCTTAGACTGTCTGTGCCGCCGTGAGCGGATTATGTCCAGTGGTGGCGTGTCGCCACAATCTAATAAAATTGTTGCAAGTTTTCAAAAGGTTTCAGTGTAAATGCTGAAGGATTATTTACGCTTATTGCTGAATCAATAACAAGGGGGGCACAAATTTAGGTTTAATACTAGCTTAAAAAAAGATGTTAGAAGGAATTTTTTTCATGCAAATGGTTTAGAGGATTTGAGACAGATTACAGTAAGTGGCTATTGAAGCTAAGTCAATCATGATATTTAAGAGGGAATTACATAAACACTTGGGCCGAGAAATTCGGGATTGTAGCGCTGGTTAAGGCCGGTTTTGTTGAAAAAATGGCAGCTGCTTCACTTCCACCCGCTTCCGGCGTGGAACACGGTGGCCGCCATTTTGGAGTGGTTGGCAGCGCTGCCGTTGCCTGCGCTCACCTCTCCCATGTAAATATGCAGATTGTGACGTCAATCGGCTGACTTGACGCACGACTTAGATTTTGGACGTCGCCGCTCTCCCCAAACCACGCTCAGAAGAACGTGCGTGCAGCAGTTCTACAGAGACGCTGGTAGATCTTCTTAAAGGGACATGCACATCTTTAAGGTAAGTTTCGGTTTCAGCTTTCGGAGTTTTTTTTTACATTTTATTGCTTGGTGCAATACATTAAAAAATTGTTGAAGTGTGCAGTGCATGCTGCTGGATGTTTGCAAGGCTTCGGCTCTTAAAGGAAGGCCTCTGAGAACCACACTTGCTCCCAGTCCTGGGGCTCTAGTTGTAGTCCACCTTGGGCTGCAACATGACATGGAGATGAAGCAGAGGCAGCAAAGGGGACAAGCTGCTTGCAGAGGGAAGAGGATGCAGAAGAGGAGGAAGCAGAAGGAGGAACCGGAAAGAAGGTGGCAACCACTTTCTGGCTGGGATATCCGGGATCGAATCATCCGCCTGCAGTACCAGAGACCACAACCCCAATTCCCCTTTCAATATTTTACCTTCCCTCTGTTACTGACCATCACAGCGTCCTCTTGGCCACAATGCTGAAATAAAAGCCACCACAAAACAAATTTTCCAAGCCAACTTTATCCATTTATGCATCCAATATTACATCAAAAAATCAACGCATCCCCCTTGTGCATTCCCTTAGTGACAGTCTTGCGTCTGCCTTTGCCTATCCTAGTGCTGTCATGCAGTGCTACCCCTATGGCTGCAGCAAGGCTGGTGGAAGGCTGCTGACTTTCAGTGGGGGACACTGCAAATGGCCTTGAGGAGCTAGTGGCTGGGAGTATGAAATTGAGAGATGGTGTTTCTTCTTCTTCTTCAGTCTCCTCGCCCTCTTCTTGGTGAACCACTGGCTGGGCAGGCCGGATTTCTTGGGTGTCTGAAATGAGGAAGACACAAGGGTAGGAATGTGGTGAGGGGAGGAGTGTAAAGGAAATTATACATGCTTACACCATGTGCAGCTTGGAAATCAGAAGAGGTTGTAGGGCAAAGGGGAAGTGGGATGTGAGAAGAAGGATAACGTATGAGGATATTGGCATCTTGTATCCTTTCAGCCCTGCTGCTGGCCAATGGCTCAGTCATGCCCTGCCAAGAATGGCTGGCACTATCTCCTCCAAGGGGGTGAGGGGAAGCTAGGTGTGCCTAGTGTTTGGTAGAGATTGCTGGTAGATGAGTGATGATGGTGGGGGTGATGAATTGTGCAGTGTGTGAGGCTGGTGGTGCAGTTGGTAGGAGACGACTTCTGAAGATGCATTCATTGACCTTGACCACTCGTCTGAGGTCATGAAACTTCTTTGGGCACTGGAGTCAGGTCCTGGGGGCACAATGATTGGCCCCACAGCCTCAGCGATCTGGTCCCACATCCTTCTTTCTGGAGGGCCTCCTGGCCACCTTTGGGTAGAGGACCTCTTTTCCAGTGCTAACATCCTGCACAAAGCTCAAGTGCTGCATTTGAGACCGTGGGTGCCCTTTCCTTGGTCTGTTGAGCCATTTGTGTTAATGCTGAAGCATTTTTACCATTTTTTACACGCAGAAGGAAGTTCAGCTTTAAGAGCTGCAGACTGCCTAGTTTGGAATGATTTTTTTTTTTTTTTTCCAGAAGGCAGTACAGCTTTAAGGGCGAGAGACTGCCTAGTTTTGAATGATTTAAACCATTTTTTTCAGAAGGCAGTTCACATTTAAAGGCTCGATACTGCTTTCAAAACTCAGCCTTGCTTAAGAAAATGCAGCTACGACATTGGGCCTTCTGCTGAGCTCAGCCTGACACAACGTGATAGTCGCTGGGCTGTGTGCTAAAATCATTCAAATTATCAAGCAGCACAAAATTAACGTGCTGCCTGCGCTTTCTAAATGGGCACAAACAAATCTCCAGGAACAGCGTGTGTGCTGTGAGGAGGATGCCGAGAAACTCCAGTATGATTTGGACAGGTTGGGTGATTGGGCAGAAGCATGGCAGATGCAGTATAATGTGGATAAATGCGAGGTTATCCACTTTGGTGGCAAAAACAGGAAGACAGATTATTATCTGAACGGCAATAGATTGGGAGAAGGGGAAGTGCAACGAGACCTGGGTGTCCTTGTGCACCAGTCACTGAAGGTAAGCATGCAGGTGCAGCAGATGGTTAAGAAGGCAAATGGTATGTTGGCCTTCGTAGCGAGAGGGTTCGAGTATAGGAACAAGGATGTCTTGCTGCAGTTGTACTGGGCCTTGGTGAGATCACACCTTGAGTATTGTGTGCAGTTTTGGTCGCCTTATCTGAGGAAGGATGTTCTTGCCATGGAGGGAGTGCAGCGAAGATTCACCAGACTGATACCTGGGATGGCAGGAATGACGTATGAGGAGAGATTGGGTCGATTGGGCTTATATTCGCTGGAGTTTAGAAGAATGAGAGGGGATCTCATTGAAACTTATAAAATTCTAACAGGACTAGACAGACTAGATGCAGGAAGGATGTTCCCGATGGCCGAGGAGTCCAGAACCAGGGGTCACAGTCTAAGGATAAGGGGTAAGCCATTTACGACAGAGATGAGGAGGAATTTCTTCACCCAGAGAGTGGTGAACCTGTGGAATTCTCTACCACAGAAGGCAGTTGAGGCCAATTCATTAAATATATTCAAGAAGGAGTTGGATATATTTCTTAAGGCTAAAGGGATCAAGGGATATGGGGAGAAGGCAGGGACAGGGTACTGAATTTGGATGATCAGCCATGATCTCATTGAATGGCGGAGCAGGCTCGAGGGGCTGAATGGCCTACTCCTGCTCCTATCTTCTATGTTTCTATGTTTCTATGAACTCTGCACCCACCCGTTTCCGGGCCTATCGAATTTCACCCCCTTGAAGAGAAAAAATAAATAAAATGATACCAGGAAATGGGATTAGTGTGACCAGCTCTGATGTTGAGCTCGCTAAATGGCCTCTTAATGTGCTGAAATTTCAATGGTTCTATGCCTGTTTCTATTTGAAATAGTTCTGCATGATATAAACGTGCTGTAAAATTAGTGTTACCAATTTCCATGCAGGTACGTGTCTAAGGCCTTGTTCTGAGCCGTGCCCTTTGTTCATTTCTTCGGTTGTTGGCAGCAGCTCACTCTTCCGTTCCAGAAAACATGTCCTGATCCTGAGTGCGTTGTCAGCCCCAGTATTCCTACAGTGGAATTCTCTCTGAATTTTTACAGTTTCTCAAGTGTAGTTTAGTCTGCAAAGTTCTTGTGCTGTTATTTAAAATGGCTGCCATCTTGAGCAGGGGCCGCTGGGGTCTAAGATGCTTCGTCTGATTCTGCTTGACACTACCTCGGCCACCAGCCAAACCCAGCTCCCAGCTGTAAGATTATGTCAAGTACCTTACACTAGTAACTGATTTGCAAGACACCTATTTTCAGTTTGAAATCCTCGTTCTTGTTTTCAAATCCTTCCATAGCCTCGTCCCTTCCTATGTCTGTAACCTCCTCCAGCCCTACAACCCTCCAGGAACTTTGCATTCTTCTAATTCTGGCCTCTTGCGCATCCCCAATTTCCTTTGCCCCTCCATTGGTGGCCGTGCCTTCATCTGTCTAGGCCCTAAACGCTGGAATTCCCTCCCTAAACCTCTCCGCCTCTCTACCTCCCTTTAAGACACTCCTCAAAATCTACCTCCGTGACCAAGCTCTTGGTCATCTGCCCTAATATCTCCTTATGTGGCTTGGTGTCAAATTTTGTCTGATATCGCTCCTGTGATGCACTTTGTGACCTTTTACTGTATTAAAGACACTGTATAAATGCAAGTTGTTGTTGTTACTGTTGTCTTCTGCCTGAAACGTGCTCTAAACATAGTACGAGGGCTCTGTGCAGCCTACTCATTTCACAAAGATGATCTTGACTACAAGGAAGCTTGAGGTCAACTCTCAACAGAAATCCTCTGGTCTGACGAGGAATGAAGGGCAGGGAGTATTCACAAAATTGGACCTGCAAGTGATGCCATGGTTGAGTTACGTTTCGCACTGATGGGTCCAGTGGCAGGAACGAGGCCAACAACGCTTCCTTGAGCAACATTGTAATTTAGCCCAAACCGTAGTTTGGCCTCTGGTCTGAGGTAAATGATTTCAGTTCTGTTTGAATGACTCCAGTTTTGAAGGACCTCGTGGGTGCTTGTACAATTTCAGTGTGGAGGGGTGGAGGGGAATTGATAGTGCAGCAGGTTAAACATGAGCCTTTCACCTCTGGAACCTGATTTTAAACCCATACCCCACTGATGGGATGAAGCTCTGATTGCTAAGGCCCTACGTGAAATGAATTTGAATCGTCTCAATTAATTTCCTCATGGACTTCGTAGGCCTATGGCACAAAACTGCCCCATATCTGGCACTAAATTGACAGACTCAGCCAGAGAGTCTATGATATGGGTGGGAAGTGAAAAAATATTTCAGTATTGCAACTGAGGTGCACTTCTGAGGGTTGGGTTGAAGCGCATTGCTGGGGTAGACTAGAGGGAGCTTTACTGTAAAGCTACCGATGCTTGAAATGGGCAGATATTCCGTTCTCTCGCTGTGGCGAGGACATCACTTACATTAAAAAAAATCAGCAATAACTATATTTACACAGCTGCCGTCAGATAGTTCAGCAATCATACGCTGCAATAATACTGAGAAGGACACAACTACTTATCTTTGATTGCTGTCATAAACCTACCATTTTCAGGTGCTTTACAACTTTTGAGTCCTGCTGAAAGAATAAGGAAAGGCTTGCATTTATATAGTGCCTTGTTACGACCTCAGCCCTTTACAGCTGTACGAAAGACTGGTATTTACAGACCATGTAGTAGATGGGAATCATTTATCCATAAATTCAAGTGTAGCCATTGGCCAACTAATCTTACCCATGATTCCCTGTGGGTGTGGAAATGTTAAAGACTGTTCGAATGTAGCCGCAAACGACAGTCAGAAGCAGTTTTGACTAAGCTCTGATAGCAAACAGCCACAGGCTGCGAGTGAAGGTCAAACTGTTAAATTAACATATTATCATGCTAAGTAGGAATTAGAGCTCGCTTAACAAAACTAATTGCAAGGATATTTGAATGATAATTAGTATAAGGGACATAAGGTGAGAGAGATGATGGGAGTTAAGGTATCCATCTGCTAGATTAAAGTGAGATAGTCTGGACACCGTCAAGACTAGTGACACAGCGCTGACATGGGCTCGGCCCTTGGTATAGAAAGGCCTTGTACTGCTTGTACCAGGGAAGCTAAAATGAGAGAGATAAGATAAATTCTAATGAGGTGAAGAACTATAAACAACATAACGATGAAACAAGGTAGAGTTGTTGGAAAATCACTGAGCCAGGAGGAGACAAGATGCTACCCTTAGTCTGAGTGGCAATTGTATTTTGACCATAAGAACCAATTAAAAAAGGTGATTTTGTTAAAGACCATATGCGGACACTGGCCAAACGAACTTTTGATAAGAAATGGGTTAAAACCTTGATACTCAAAGAACAACTTTACACAGACTTACTGCGAGAACAAAGGAACAGACTTAAGACAACGTCAGATTGGGTGACCGCTTTGCAGAACACCTCCGTTCAGTCCGTAAGGATGACCCCGAGCTTCCGGTTGCCTGTCATTTTAATTCACCGCCCCATTCCCACTCAGACCTCACCGTACTCGGGCTCTTGCATTGTTCCACGGAAGCCCAGCATAAGCTCGAGGAACAGCACCTCATCTTCCGATTAGGCACTTTACAGGCTTCCGGACTCAATATCGAGATCAACAATTTCAGATCATAACCTCGGCCCCCATTACATTTTTACTTTTTTTTATCCACACCTTTGTTTTGGCCCTCCCCCCCCCCCCCCCTTTTTTTCTCTCCCACATGGCAGCTGTCTCCCATTCTGCCAGCGCATTTCACACCTAATCTAGAGCCGTCTTTTGTCTCCACTAGTCCTATCACCATCTCGTCTCGTTTTGAATACCTCTTCACTTCTCTTTTGTTCTCTCCCAGCCTGGCCTTTTAATCTGTTTCATTTCCTGTGCCTTTTCAGTCTTGACAAAGGGTTTCGACCTGAAACATTGACTCTATTTCTCTCTCCGCGGATGTTGCCTGGTCTGCTGAGTTTTTCCAGCATTTTCTGTTGTTATTTAAGACAACGTCACATGTGTCCGAGAGGTTCCAGAGATCAAGGGCTGCGAGCTACTCGTTAAAACTATTGCCTGTTGTTAAGTATATTATGCTGTAAGCTTAATAAATCTTGATCTATTGCTCAAACATACTGGCTGCTGCCTATTGGTGTCTTGCCTAAGAACTCTGAGAAATCATTATTGATTACACAGCTAATTAAGTAGTTTTGAAGTGTAATCACTGTGGTAATATGCAGCCAATTTGTGCACAAGCTTCCACAAACAGCAATGCAACAATGGCCCAGATATTCGGGTCGGGGGCTTCCCGTGGGTGCAAGCCCCCGATCTGCACTTACCTACCGTGCCAGCCGTTGAGCTGTGGGCCCGCGTGGGATTCCGATCCTGGGCCTCCTCCAACTGCCGGCGCACAGTGCTTGCGTATCCCAGGGGCGCAGTTAGTTCGATGCGTCCCCTGGGATCACGTGGGCCATGGAGAGCCAATGGTAGCAGGGAATGCTTCATTCATAAGTTTGACAGGAACCTGTCAAACCTATAAATACTATAAGCCCCAAAACATCACTAAATCTTCAAATAATTTTTTTTTTAAATCACATTTTTAAAATAAACTATAAATTACATGAAATAACTTTTAAACAATAATTTAAATTAAAAAAAAATTAATTACATTTTCTAAAGGGGCTAAATATAAACTTATCTTTCTTTAAAGTATTTAAAAATAATAAGCCTGTGGAAAAAATGTTTTAATTTTAATTAATTCACCGCTTACCTTGTAAAAAGCAGGCCTTGTGACTGCTTTTTACATGTCTAACTCCTGGAGACTTACCCTCCTGGGAAAACCTGCAAAAAAAACGTAAGTTCGATGCGCACGCGCTGCCTCTCCTGCGCACGCGTTCCACCTCTGAACCCCTTCTTTCAGGGGAATGGAAGTGCCGGTTTCCCACGCATGCGCAGTGCATGCACAAAACCGGCACTTCCATTGGGCTTACGGGTGAGTACCCCATGCGTACTCACCCGTGGAGACCCGAATTTCTGGGCCAATATTTTGTGCACAAGCTTCCACAAACAGCAATGCGACAATGACCAGATAATCTGTTTTTTTCTTCAATGATATTGATTGAAGGATAAATGTTGGCCAGGACACTGGGGATAACTCCCCTGCTCTTCTTCAAAATAGTGCCGTGGGATTTTTTTACGTCCATCGGAGAGAGCAGACGGGGCCTCGGTTTAACTTCCTATCCGAAAGACGACACCTCCGACAGTGCAGCACTCCCTCAGCACTGCCCTGAAGGGCCAGCCAAGATTTATGTGCTGAAGTCTGTGGAATCAAAATGGAAAGAAATCAAAATGGACCAGGTACCATTTGTATCTGTCCAGCAACTCATGTCAAGTTGGAGAATACATTTCTCATCTGTATAGGGCCCTGAAGCTGAATATTTCACTGTCACTGTGAAAGGAGCAGTACTGAGTCCAATAAACAAAAGGAATTTAATAATTCCTTCCCCATTGTTCTTTCCTCCCACCCCGTTTTCCCTGCACCTGTACTTGTTTAAAACCTGTTACATCTCGAACTTTTTCCAGTTCTGACGAAGGGTCAACGACCTGAAACGATATCTCTGTTTCTCTCTCCACAGATGCTGCCTGACCTGCTGAGTATTTCTAGTATTTTCTGTTTTTATTTCAGATTTCCAGCATCCGCAGTGTTTTGCTTTTGTATTTAACAATTCCTGTTCCGGCTTTTCAAGGTGGTGAATGGTCTTGTCAGAAAAAAGACACAAGATACATAACATGAAGGGGTGAAGGACTGTTATCTCTGTTACTGGTGAGGATGTTAAGAACAGGCCAATTTTGATAGTTGGTGTGACACAGATGTACAGTGTCACAGAGTGGGATAAAGTGATTGGCCCTCTGGTTTTGAACCGAACGGTTTGATTTCAGAGATGGCTACTTGGTAATTTTGACAATTCAAACCGGCAGGCCAAAGTCTGGCTTTTTACTGCTGCGTTTATTAAAAACCAGCTGTGCGTAGGTCAAGCAGACACAAAGCACTCTGCTAAATTCCCTGTTCTTGTCCGCGTTTGGTCAGGTGAAAGCTGGTGGGCATAGAGTGGTAACGATATGATGCCAGGTGGGCTGTCCAGTGAAAGCAAAACTCATCCCGTGTGAAAAGGGAGGGTCCGAGATCAGTTTAGCCTGTAGCATCTGCCCAGATAACCTCATCCTAAGTACAGGTCTTCTGCAGGGGAACTGACTCCTGGTGCTTAGCACCAGCATTTAAAACCATAAAGGGCTCAGGTTTAGAACTCCCATTTTTAACCCAGTCCAATATTGAACAGGGGCGGGCTGGGAACGCATTAGGGTAAGAGTACGATTGAGGCTTGAGCCCTTTTTGTCTTTTTATTCATGAAAGTTCATTGAGAATCTTAATAATGAATAGCTCCACATCTTAATATACAAAATGAAATAGGAAAAACTAGCCTTGTGTGTTGATATGAACTCACATTTATATAGCATCTCTCTCAGCAACACCCTGAAACACTTCACGTACATTGAATTACTTTGTGGTGCTGTCACTGTTGTTATCTAGGCAAACAAGACAGACATTTTGTGCACACAAGTTCCCACAAATGACAATAAGATGTCATGTGTTTTTGTTGGTGTTGGTTGAGGGACAGACACGAGGAGAACTCACCACTCTTCTTTTCAGCAGTGCCACAGGTTCTATAACATCCACAGGACCATCAGAACAGGCAGACATCTGATCAGAATGATGGCACCTCCAACAAGGCAGCACTCCCTCAGTACTGTATGACCTTCTGACTCTCAGCTGAGATTGAGCCAAGCTGTTAAAAAATTGGCTCAGACACCTTCTTGGGTTCAGTGGTATCAGACACTCCCGTAGGAGGATCTCACGCTTCTTACTGCTGGAGTTGACTCACACTATCTACTTATACCATAGTGTAACTCAGTATGCAACACTGGCAGCCTCTTGTGATCTGAACTGGACATGGTGGCTTTCACATGTGCCCTCATATATGCTTCTTCAATCCTTCTGGAGGTGGATTGAGGAAACACCTGGAAAGGTGAGACCAGATACTGTTACGTCCGTGTAATAATAAGAAAAGGACTGCAGAGAATGGTACAACAGGTGTTTACTCAAGGTGGTTCAAACTGCAACTGAAACAACAGATTACTACTCAGCGTTATATACAGGTGTGGTCACTGCCGGTACTACAGTATACATGAGCTGTAGAAAGTAGTTCCCCCCTTAAAGGTACATACATTACAATTCCTCCCCTTTTAGATTAACAGTACCATAACACTCATTTAACAATTAAATATCAAACTAATTACAATTAACACTTTTAACATGCAACATTAGCTGAAAATAGTCTATTTATAAATTCAGTCTTTGGGGCAGCTTCCTGATCCTTTCTGGATAGCGCCTTTCCCGAGTGTCTTGCTCTTGGTGCGTAGGCGATTCTGGCCCCCTGTCGTCGGTTGGTTCATCAGCTTCCGATGCTACTGTTTCTGGGGTAGATGATACCTGTACGTTGGGTTCATCACCAGGTACGTATGGGCGAGGCATGGGGTTGACTCGTTCCTGTGACTCTAGGATCTGGTCAGCATGGCATCTCACGATGCTCTCCCCAACGTCCACTGTGTACATTAGTGGCCCCTGCCGTGTGCATATCGTTCCTGGTTGCCATTTCTCTGTTCAGTAGTCGCGGGCCAAGACTGGTTGCCCTACATTGAAGCTCCTTGTCGGCTTCTCATTGATGTGCTGGAATTGTTTACTCTCAACAACTCTTCGTACATTTGGTCTGAGCAAATCCAGATGAGATCTCAACCTTCGGTTAAAGAACATCATGGCCGGGGCCTGGTTGGTGACTGCATGTGTCGCATTTCTGTAGGCTAACAGGAAATTGTCCACCTTATGCTGCAGTGGAATGTCGTCATCGCACATGGCCTTTACTGCTTTTTTAAAGGTTTGTACGAACCTCTCAGCCAATCCATTTGTGGCTGGATGATACAGAGCGGATGTGTAATGCCTTACCCCATTCCTTTTCATAAATCTTCGAAACTCTTCGGACACAAACTGTGGTCCGTTATCAGAGCAAATCTGCTCTGGCAAGCCGTTCCTGGCAAAAATGGTCCGTAGGACTGCAATAGTTTACTCCGTGGTGGTGGAGGACATTTTGATCACCTCAGGCCATTTCGAGTGCGCATCCACGGCTATTAAAAACATTGAGTCCATGAATGGACCAGCAAAATCAATATGCACCCGTTGCCATGGAGATGAGGGCCACTCCCATGGGTGTAGAGGGGCATGTGGTGGTGCATTTTGGACCTTCTGGCATCCTGAGCAGCTCTTTGTCAGGTCCTCGATTTGCTGATCGATCCCCGGCCACCACACACAAGCCCTAGCAAGGCTTTTCATTTTCACCCCTCCCAGATGACCTTCGTGAAGCTCATTGAGCACTCTCTCCCTTAACTTGGGTGGAATTACCACTCGGGATCCACACATCAAGGTCCCCTGGCATACTGACAGCTGTTCTCTTCTGGATGAGAATGCTGGCAACAGTGAGTCGCCATGTGCTGGCCATCCCTTCACCGTCAAATCATATACCCGAGACAGCGTCGGGTCATTTTCGGGTCTCCTCCTCTATACCAGCGTTAGTTACTGGCAAGCATTCAATTATAGTCGAATGAAATATTTTGACAGGATCCACTGCTGGTGCTTCCTCCGCAGTAGGCAGTGGCAGGCGTGATAGCCCATCAGCATTTCCATGCTGTTTCGTGCCCTTATACTCGATTTCATATTGGTGCGCCCCTAGAAAAAGGGACCATCTTTGTAGCCGTTGCGCAGTCATCACCGGAATGCCCTTCTTTGGATTAAAGATGGAGACAAGTGGTTGGTGGTCAGTCAGCAAGGTGAACTTCTGCCCGTGCAGATAGTGATTGAACTTTTTCACTCCCCACACTAGGCTGAGGGCCTCCCTGTCAATCTGGGCGTAGTTACGCTCGGCTGAGGTTAGTGACCGAGACGCAAAGGCTACTGGCCTCTCCGAGCCGTCCAGGAATTTGTGTGACAGCACCGCTCCAATGCCATAGGGTGATGCATCACACGCCAACCGAATTGGTAGTGCTGGGTTGAAATGAGCCAACACCTCTTTTGATGTGATCAATGCTTTGCTCTTCTGGAAAGCTCGCTTACATTCGTCACTCCACTTCCATGGTACCCCCGTTTGCAGTAGGGTGTTCAGTGGGTGTAGTACGGTAGACAAATTCGGCAAGAACTTATGGTAGTAGTTCACCAGCCCGAGGAACGACCTCAGTTGTGACACATTTTCCAGTGCTGGAGCCTTGACTACTGCCTCAATCTTTTCAGGGGACTTATGTAACCCTTCTTTATCAATAATGTGGCCACAATACGAGATCTGCTTCTGGAAAAACTCGCATTTGTGGCGATTAGCTCGGAGCCCATATTCCTTCAATCTAGTGAGCACCTGCTCCAGGTTGGCGAGGTGATCACTGTCATTTTCGCCCGTGACCAGGATGTCGTCCAAATAACACTGGGCCCCTGGAATCCCTTGCAGGACTTGTTCCATTGCCCTTTGCCAAATAGCTGGAGCTGATGCTACCCCGAACACCAGCCGGTTGTATCGGTAGAGACTTTTATGAGTGTTGATCGTGAGGTACTGTTTCGAGGCTTCTTCTACCTCCATTTGCAGGTACGCCTGGGCCAGATCAATCTTAGTGAAGCATTTCCCTCCAGATAGCGAGGCAAAAATATCTTCAATCCGCGGAAGCGGATATTGTACAATGTGAAGGATTGGGTTCACTGTCACCTTAATGTCCCCACAGATGCGAACCTTCTTTGGTTCCCCAGGCGTATTACTCAACGACCTCTTCATTACAGGAGCGATGGGTGTAGCCCACTCGCTCCAGTCCACTTTAGACAGTACTCCTGAATGTTCCAAACCTTCCAGCTCTGCTTCGACGGCTGGGCGGATCGCATAAGGTACCGGTCTGGCCTTAAAAAACTTTGGGCTTGCATTTTCCTCTATTTTGATCGTCGCTGTTATGCCTTTTAGTGTTCCGAGTCCCTGCTGGAACACTTCTTGTGCATCAGTTAGCATTTTTGACAGTCGTCCAGGTGTGACGTCGTCATCCTTTTTGGCATCTACAGTCAGTACTTGTATGGAATGCCAATCTAGCTGTATCTTCCGGATCCATTCACGTCCTAGTAGTGGTGGTCCTCCATCCGGCAATACATATAGGTCCATTTTTGGTGTTTCCTTGCCATTATATATAACGTTCACCCTTATTTTTCCTTTGGGGTAGACTTTTTGCCCCGTGTATGTCTTCAAGACAATCTTTGTATCTCTCAAGGGTATATGTGAGAATAACCGCTTGTAGTCCCTTTGGTTTATGACTGTTAGGGCTGATCCTGTGTCCAATTCCATTTTCACTTGGACTCCTGCTATCTTGAGCGTGACCCAGATAGTTTGGTGATCCTCCATTTTGATCACATTATGTAGTTTCAGACAACCCAGCTCCTTGCTTCCGGAGTCTGTATCACTCTTCTGTTCGTCTGAACTACTCTCCGTCACCTTATGTACCTTCTTGTACTTCTCCTGTGGAGATTTTTTGCTGCTGGTTTTCTTTCCCGACCTGCAGACTCTTGCTATGTGTCCTACTTTTCCACACTGTCTGCACACTTTGTACTTGAACCAGCAATCATTATGGTCGTGTGTTGTTCTGCCGCAGCGATAACACTTCACTGTTCCGTATGACATTTCATTTGTGCCATATTCTTGCGGTCTCCATTGTATCTCTGCAGCGCCCCTTGCTGCTGCTTCGTGTGATACTGCAATGCTGAAAGCCTTGTCCAGCGTAAGATCCTTTTCTGATAGAAGCCGTTTCTGGGTTCCTTCACTTTGAAGCCCACACACAAACTTGTCCCTTAAAGTATCTGCTAGTCCCGTTCCAAACTGGCAGTGTTTCGATAGCTTGCGCAGTTCTGTTAAATACTCAGCATTACTTTCATCTTTATGCTGGTTCCTTTTGTGAAACTTAAATCTTTCTGCTATCAGCAGCGGTGTGGGGTTTAAGTGGTCCTGTAGGATTGACACTATGTTTTCAAAATCCTTTTCTACTGGCTTCTCTGGGGTTACTAGGTTTCGTAGTAAGCCATACGTTTTTGCACCCATTGAATTCAACAATACCAGTGCTTTCTTGTCATCTGGCACTTTATTCGCCTTGCAGTATACTTCTATGCGTTCGACATATGTCGTCCAATCTTCGACTTCATTGTCGAACGCTGTGATACTGCCACTCTTCGGCATTTTTGGGTGTGGTTAGACTGGCTTAAAATGGCGTCTCCCGCGCTTTCCTTTCTTCCCCGCTGTGGCTTAAAATGGCGCCACTCTCGGCGGTCCTCGTGGCAAATGGCGACGCCCTGTGGGTTTCGTGCGCTGCTCCTGCGCTGCTGCCAACACCGCTCTCTGCGGTCCTCGTGGCAATGGCAGTGCCTCGCGTTTTCCTGCGCGCCTCTCTCCCCCGTTGACACTGCTCGGCCCTTGACCACCGGCTGCACTCTGCTCTCTCTCGCCTCTCTCCCCCGTTGACGCCGCTCGGTCCTGAACACCGGCTGTGCCCTGTGCGCTCTGCCCTCTCTCTCTCCCCCGTCGACACTGCTCGGCCTTTTTCTGTGCCGCTCGGTCGGGCTCTAGCCCGTCGCTGTCCGGGAAGGGTCTGCGCAGTACCTGTTGCCAGCCCGTTTCGCTGGACCACCATGACTGGAAAGCCAAGCCTGGCTCTCGACAGCCTCCCCTGCGATGCTCAAATCTCCACTGGATGACTGGGCGGTTGCCCGTGGTCGATGCCCGTGCTTCTGGACTCGACCTTCTTCCACTGTTCTCCAGGAGCGAATCCCTGGGAGGTGATGCAGAGTTGCAGGTAGGTTCGAACTTGCTCGTCGCCACTGTTACGTCTGTGTAATAATAAGAAAAGGACTGCAGAGAACGGTACAACAGGTGTTTACTCAACGTGGGTCAAACTGCAAACTGAAACAACAGATTACTACTCAGCGTTATATACAGGTGTGGTCACTGCTGGTATTACAGTATACATGAGCTGTAGAAAGTAGTTCCCCCCCTTAAAGGTACAGACATTACAGATACGAATTGTTAGGCTGTTATATTTCACAGCAAGTGCGCATACAGAACACCAGGAATGATTGGAATCACTTAGTTAATCAGCACAACTTACCTTCCTGCTATAATACAGAAATAATAAACACTTGTGGGTCATTTTGCCCAACTTAATCAAAATATCTCTGAGCTACCGTCCTGCTTTTCTCCGGCAGGCTTTGTTTAGATTCACATGAAGAAGTGGAGTCTGTGTCCCTGTTCCAGTCTGTGGGGGTAACTTTAACCCTCAAAAATGGGCAGGTTTGTGTCGGGTGAGAAGTGAAAATTTAGAAAAATGTCAAACCCGCCTTGATCCTGCCCACTCCTGGTTTTCATGGAGGCAGGTCGTGCGTGGACGACCCATCCGCTCTCGGGAGGAGGCTCAGTCAGTAAAACATTTTAAAGGAGGCTGCGTGTCTCCATTTTAACAACCTTTTTATTTTTAACTCATGTTGGCTGGGTTTCCCTGGCCCCGGGAAACCCGGCAGGTAAAAGGAGGCGAGAAGGGCTGAATCCATCTACAACACTGCTTGTGGGCCAGGGGGAGCAGGAGTGTTTCCTCAAGGCCCAACAAGCTAACCTGTAAACCCCCCTACAATCTGTCCACTCTGTATAAAAATATGTGACAAGTTAGATTTTGTAAGTATAAAGGTGGAATGTGGGTCCTGTCTGTGCAGGAACCAGTCTAAGCGCACATTACCAACATGTATAATCAGTGTCTGAGTGCAGTTGCTCACTTCCATGTGCTAACAAAGATAATTGTCTGTTTAACCCACAGCACTAGCACGCTGAGAGCAGGTACATAAAACCACTGATAAACGATAATGTCAGTCACTACTCTCCTGACAGTGCTTGCCAATAAGATCCTGAGCCGTACAGACTAGGATGTCACATTCCTGATCTGACTTGTCTCCTCCAACGCCTCTCCTCCATTGTCCAGCTGGGTGGGACTGCCCTCGCCTGGTTTCATTCTTATCTATCCAGTTGTAGTCAGAGAATCACCTGCAATGGCTTCTCTTCCCATTCCCGCATCGTTACCTCTGGAGTCCCCCAAGGATCTATCCTTGGCCCCTCCTATTTTGCATCTACATGTTGCCCCTTGGCGACATCATCCAAAACACAGCATCAGATTCCACATGTACGCTGACGACACCCAGCTCTACCTCACTACCACCTCTCTTGATCCCTCCACTGTCTCTGATTTGTCGGACTGCTTGTCCGACATCCAGTACTGGATGAGCAGAAATTTCCTCCAACTAATTATTGAGAAGACTGAAGCCATTGTCTTCGGTCCCTGCCACAAACTCAGTTCCCTAGCCATTGACTCCATCTCTCTCCATGGTAATTGTCTGAGGCTGAACCAGACTGTTTGCAATCTTGTTGTCATAGTTGACCCCGAGATGATCTTCTGACCACATGTCCGATACATCAGTGAGACTGCCTATTTCCACCTTCGTACACCGTTCGACTCCGACCTTGCCTTAGCTCATCTGCTGCTGAAACCCTCATCATACCTCTAGACTTGACTATTCCAACACACTCCTGGCTGGTCTCCCATCTTCCACTCTCCATAAACTTAAGATGATCTAAAACTCGGCCGCCCTGATCCTAACTCGCACTGTTCCGTTCACCCATCACCCCTGTGCTCGCTGACCTACATTGTCTCCCGGTTAAGCAACGCCTTGATTTTAAAATTCTCATCCCTGTTTTCAAATCTCTCCATGGCCTCACCCTCCCTATCTCTGTAATCTCCTCCAGCCCAATAACCCTCTGAGGTATCTGCGCTCCTCCAATTCTGGCCTCTTGAGCACCCCGATTTTAATCGCTCCACCATTCAGTTGCTGAAACCCTAAGCTCTGGAATTCCCTCCCTAAATCTCCCCGTCTCTTCACCTCTCTCTCCTCCTTTAAGACGCTCCTTAAAACCTACCTCTTTGACCAAGCTTTTGATCATCTGCCCTAATATCTCCTTATCTGGCTCGGTGTCAGATTTTGTTTGATAACACTCCTGTGAAGAGCCTTGGGACATTTTACGATGTTAATCGTGCTATAGAAATGCAAGTTGTTGTTGTTGTTATTCAGTTCAAGTTCAGTTTCCATTCGGTGCTGAGTTACTTGTTCTGGGTTGGTGCATGTTGTCTGTTCTCTTAAATGAAAGGTGGCCATTGGGTGGGGTCTTGAAGGGCGCTGCGTCCATCCCTGAGGAACCGTACACTGAGACATGACACGAGGGGATAAAACAGGGAGAAAATCATTTGTTGACATCAGATCAGGTGACAAACTTGGTGACTGTTACAAGTGGGCCAGCTCAGTGGGTTCTTCATTAATGGAGTGCAGTAGATTTACAATCCCAAGCAGTGCCTTATCTGAAGGCTACTCTCAGTCATACTGCAACTCCCTACACCACAGACTGACGACACCAAGGTCGATTGTTTTAATACGGCTCATTGACTTTCTGTATGGGGGCTGAGATAGTACTGCTGGCTAACAACAGTGACTCCACTTCAAAAGTACTTCATTGGCTGTAAAGCGCTTTGAGACATCCGGTGGTCGTGAAAGGCACTATATAAATGCATGCCTTTCTTTTAACAATATCCCTGTGCCTTCTTTGGCTGCAGAGTAAGAAAAAGAGAGGGACCAGCAATGGATCCCAGCTCAGTCAACACCCAACAGCAAGACAGGCCCTGAATGGAGGCCCAGAATTTCATGCTGCAGTAAATAAGCCACAGGTAAAGTGAAGGTGGTCCACTTCTGGTGGTGATCTGGGTTACAACTACCCTGTTAGAGCTGAGGGAACAGGGAGCTTTGTATAAACAAGAGCAATAATGCAGTCAATCACAGGCTCACAGACATCAGGAGAGATCTTCCACCTCAATTAATGGCCACCATGGTGTCTTTCCCACGACCACACCAGAACCCTGATCTACCCACCTGAAGCCCACTCCGACACATGCAGATGACAATGAAGGGGCGAGGCTTAGTTGTCCACAAGATTTCCATGACTTACTGTCCACGTACCAGCCCAGAAATCACCACCACTTTAAAGGACCAGTATCCTTGAGGTAGGAGGGAAACAGGGATATCTTTACAATGTGATCTTTTACAGTGAACACATCTCTACAATGGGATCTCTTACAGTGTGAACAGATCTCTACAATGGGATCTCTTAGTGTGAAAAGATCTCTACAATAGCATCACTCACATTGTGAACGGATCCCTACATTGGGATCTCTTACAGTGTGAACAGACCTCTGCAATACGATTGCATAAATGTCTGCAGATGTCCCTACAATCAGATCTCTTTCGATTGGAGGTCATTGTTACATTATTGCTAGATCTTTCATTGAAGAGAATGATTTGAAGATTTCGACATTGTGAAGCTAAAGCTGACACTGGTGCCTTGGTATCGCTGTAGGGTGCTCTGCTGATGTGGGACGGTCACGCTCTGCCTGAAAGCTCATCTTAGAGCGACAGCTGGATGTTGACATTTTGAACATTCAGAACGCTATCAGCGTATGTTTAATAGGATGCTGTGAGTGACCCTTTAGATGGACCACGAGGAGAGGTCACCTTCTCCAGGTAGGGAATGATGTAAAAAGACGACTGGGTGCTTGGTTTGAGTAAATAAAACAAGGCTTTAATCAACTGTTTCAAAACCATGAGATTTCTAGTTACAATCACTAGTTCTTGGTTACAGAAACATCCTGAGCAAGCTGGGCCCACGTCCGAGTATTTATACTCCTTGGACGGCGCCACCAGCTGGCCGCCCAGTGTTACTTCATGAGTCATGATAAGATTCATGTAAGAAGTCACACAACACCAGGTTATAGTCCAACAGCTTTATTTGAAATCACAAGCTTTCGGAGCCCTCCTCCTTCATCAGGTGAAGTGGAGAGATGCCTATAGACACAGCTTATATAGTCAGAGAATAATGCCAGATGATTACAGGTAATTTTTCTAACTGCCATTTATCACACCTCGGCAGAGAGATAATCACAGCAATCAAAGGTGTGAATGGTGTCCAAACAGGTCAGTCAGGAAAACATTACATCAAAGAACAATGAGGTGGGGTCACAAGAGGTCAAATGTTGCAGATGCTGGGGTCTGCATGAAAAACAAAAAACAGACAAAAAACATTTTTTTGCTGGAAATCACAAGAAGTCCGGCCACATCTGTGTAGAGAGAACAAGCCAACGATACGATCCATCGATAAGATTCATGACAGGGAAGGTTTGAGTAATTCAGCAGAGGGGCACCTGAGAATAACTGGAAGGGTGTGTGCCTCTATTGCTTGCCTGTAGTTTGCTTGATGGGCTTTGAAGTACTTGCTGAAGTGCACTCTACGTGTAATGCTGCCCCTTGAACGGGAAAGATCTGCTTTGTTCCAATTTTTCCCTCAGCCTGTGTGGGAGCAGCCAGGTAAGGGGAGAGATGGACAGGAGGTGTTGGCCACAATTCCCCCATACATTGAGCTCACACATCCTGGTAAAAGAAAAAGCAAACAAAAAAAGTAATCAACTCCGCCAAGCCTGACCTCATGACCTGCCAGCAACCACTTATAGGGCACTAGAAGCATGGGAGTGAGTCAGCTGCATATCTCTCAACCAGGACACTATGGGCAGAAAATGGGAGAAAATGAATATTGTTTAGGAATAGAAAAGGATTGGAAAGCTGGGGTCGCAGTTTAACAACTGTACCCCTCGGCTGGGGTCGCAGAGTAACAAGTATACCCCTCGGCTAGGGTTGCAGAGTAACAACTGTACCCCTCGGCCGGGGTCGCAGTGTAATAACTGTACCCCTCGGCAGGGGTCGCAGAGTAACAATTGTACCCCTCGGCTAGGGTCGCAGAGCAACAACGGTACCCCTCGGCCGGGGTTGCAGAGTAACAACTGTACCCCTCGGCCGGGGTCGCAGAGTAACAACTGTACCCCTTGGCTAGGGTCGCAGAGTAACAACTGTACCCCTCGGCTAGGGTCGCAGAGTAACAACTGTACCCCTCGGCTAGGGTCGCAGAGTAACAACTGTACCCCTCGGCTAGGGTCACAGAATAACAACTGTACCCCTCAGCCGGGGTCGCAGAGTAACAACTGTACCCCTCGACTAGGGTCGCAAAGTAACAACTGTACCCCTCGGCTAGGGTCGCAGAGTAACAACTGTACCCCTCGGCTAGGGTCGCAGAGTAACAACTGTACCCCTCGGCTAGGGTCGCAGAGTAACAACTGTACCCCTCGGCTAGGGTCACAGAGTAACAACTGTACTCCTCAGCCGGGGTCACAGAGTAACAACTGTACCCCTCGACTAGGGTCGCAAAGTAACAACTGTACCCCTCGGCTAGGGTCGCAGAGTAACAACTGTACCCCTCGGCTAGGGTCGCAGAGTAACAACTGTACCCCTCGGCCGGGGTCGCAGAGTAACAACTGTACCCCTCGTCCCAGTTTGGCATAAAAATAAAACAAAAAAGGTGACTCAACCGTGGCTAACAAGGGAAATTAGGGATAGCATAAGATCCAAGGAGAGGACATATAAATTGGCCAGAAAAAGCAATAATCCTGAGGATTGGGAGCAGTTTAGGATTCAACAAAGGAGGACAAAGGGATTAATTAAGAAGGGGAAAATAGAATATGAGAGTAAGCTTTCAGGGAACATAAAAACTGACTGTAAAAGCTTTTATGGATATGTGAAGAGAAAAAGATTGGTGAAGTCAAGCGTAGGTCCCTTGCAGTCAGAATCAGGGAATTTATAATTGGGAACAAAGAAATAGCAGACCAACTAAATACATATTTTGGTTCTGTCTTCACAAAGTAAGACACAAATAACCTCCCAGAGATGCCAGGGAACATAGGGTCTGATGAAAGGGAGGAACTGAATTAAATCAGTATTTGTAGGGAAATGGTGTTAGGGAAATTGATGGGATTGAAGGCCGATAAATCCCCAGGGCCTGATAATCTACATCCTAGGATATTTAAGGAAGTGGCCCTAGAAATAGTAGATGCATTGCTGATCATCTTCCAACATTCGATGGAATCTGGAACAGTACCCATGGATTGGAGGGTAGCTAATGTTACCCCACTATTCAAAAAAGGTGGTAGAGAGAAAACGGGGAATTACAGACCGGTAAGCCTGACATCGGTAGTGGGGAAAATGCTAGAGCCCATTATAAAAGATGTAATAGCAGAGCACTTGGAAAACAGTGACAGGATCAGACAAAGTCAACATGGATTCACAAAAGGTAAATCGTGCTTGACTAATCTACTGGAATTTTTTGAGGATGTAACTGGTAAAATAGATAAGGGAGAACCAGTGGATGTGGTGTATCTGGACTTTCAGAAGGCCTTCGATAAGGTCCCGCATAAGAGAGTAGCGTGTAAAGTTACGGCACATGGGATTGGGGGCAAGGTATTGACTTGGATAGAGAACTGGTTGGCAGACAGAAAGCAAAGAGTTGGAATGAACTGGTCTTTTTCCGAGTGGCAGGCAGAGACTAGTGGGGTACCGCAGGGATCGGTCCTTGGACCCCTGCTATTCACAATATATATAAATTGATCTAGACAAGGGAACTAGATGTAATATCTCCAAATTTGCAGACAACACAAAGCTGGGTGGGCGTGTGTGCTGTGAGGAGGATGTCGAGAAACTCCAGGATGATTTGGACATGTTGGGTGATTGGGCAGAAACATGGCAGATGCAATATAACGTGGATAAATGTGAGGTTATCCGCTTTGGTGACAAAAACAGGAAGGCAGATTATTATCGAGACCTGGGTGTCCTTGTGCACCAGTCGCTGAAGGTAAGCATGCAGGTGCAGCAGGCGGTTAAGAAGGCAAATGGTATTTTGACCTTCGTAGCGAGAGGGTTTGAGTACAGGAACAAGGATGTCCTGCTGCAGTTGTACAGGGCCTTGGTGAGACCACATCTTGAGTGTTGTGTGCAGTTTTGGTCACCTTATCTGAGGAAGTATGTTCTTGCCATGGAAGGAGTTCAGTGAAGATTCACCAGGCTTATACCTGGGATGGCAGGAATGACGTATGAGGAGAGATTGGGTCGATTGGGCTTGTACTCGCTGGAGTTTAGAAGAATGAGAGGTGATCTCATTGAAACTTATAAAATTCTGACAGGACTGGGCAGACTAGATGCAGGAAGGATGTTCCCGATGGTCGGGGAGTCCAGAACCAGGGGACACAGCCTAAGGATAAAGGGTAGGCCATTTAGGACAGAAATTAGGAGGAATTTCTTCACCCAGAGAGTGGTGAACCTGTGGAATTCTCTACCACAGAAGGCGGTGGAGGCCAATTCATTAAATATATTCAAGAAGGAGTTGGATATATTTCTTAAGGCTAAAGGAATCAAGGGGTATGGGGAGAAAGCAGGGACCGGGTACTGAATTTGGATGATCAGCCATGATCGCATTGAATGGCGGAGCAGGCTTGAGGGGCCAAATGGCCTACTCCTGCTCCTATCTTCTATGTTTCTATCTTTCTAGGGTTGCAGAGTAACAACTGTACCCCTCGGCTGGGGTCGCAGTGTAACAACTGTACCCTGGGCAAAGGAATAATCAAATAGGAGTCCAGCTCCTCATCATTTTCCCTGGTGTAAAGATCCTGAGTGCAGACAGGTTCAGGTCTCTCTCAGATGGTGAGCCAACACGCACTCTCTATTCTAGCTGAAGAACTGCCACTTGGATGATGTGTTGAAGGGCTGCGAGCACCTTGGAATCAAACCCCAGTAAGAGTCAGGCAAGGAGGGATGAAACCTGGGAAATAAAAGAAATTATTGCAGGGTAGGGACATTTTGCTTGTCCGATCTAGTCTTACTGCGAGCCTCCTGAAGCAGTGGGCTCCTGGGCCTTATGATAAAGCGTCTCTCTCAGTGCTTGGGGAACACCAGCACCCTGCCCCTAATGAAAGCCGTGTGAGGTGGCATATGGTAAGCATTACATGGCAACTGCAAATCCGGAACATTCCCACCAGATCCGCCAAATGAATCCAGCTTCTAATAAATCTTTGTTCAGATCCCCCCACTGCCCCCGCCACGCTCTCTTGCAGTTAATGGCTGTGCAGGCACAGTCTGTGTGATTTATTACCTCAGGTCACTGCCCTCTGTTCAGCTCCTCTAATCATTTCAACACACCGCAGATTAAAAAAAAAATCAAAACAAAGGAGTTTTTCCCAGATACTGGGAACAGACTGTGGTGGCCTGTAAATCCCGGTTTCAGTGTGTGTGGATATCACAGTCTGACAGCCAATAGCCATCTTTACATACGAAAGGTCAAGTGTTAAAAGGACAGTCCCTTTCTTTAATGCACAGCAGGTTAAAGAGCCACACCATGCCCCAGCCCATGGCCACAGACAGCACACTGTCCAACAAACATCAGCAGCCAGCCTTACTTATTATTAAGGATTGTGTCAGATTGTGTACTACATGTTTACAAAATGCTTGTGGTTTTGGGAGCACTGTGATAATGAAAATCCTGCACGGGACCTAATTGCGCAGAGGCGTGGCCAAGGATTGCCCTGTCTTGTTGGGTCTCGCCTCGCCCTACCCTGCTACCCCCTCGGTACCTTATGCTCCTGCTGATGGGACTGAAACCACTCTTTCATGTGGCTACTTTTGCCCAACTCTATCCAAATCCAGTTTCGCTGCAACATAGTCAGAAGTCAATAAGCAAAACAGGTTGGATGGGGGAATCAATTAATTTGCGAACTATGACCATCCAATCCATTACTTGTCCAGCTCCCTCGATGAGTTTGTTTGTCCTGTTGCTGTCAGACTGCAGAATCGACATGTCAGGTGTTGGCTTGGCTCATTTGTAGCGGGATCACATTGCCCTTCATTTAGTGGGCTCTGTTGGTAGCACGCTTGCCTCTGAGTCAGAAGATTGTGGGTTCAAGTCCTGCTCCAGAGACTTGAGCATAAAATCTGAGCTGACACTCCAATGCAGTACTGAGGGAGTGCTGCACTGTTGGAGGTGCCGTCTTTTGGATGAGACGTTAAACCAAGGCTTCTCCTGCCATCTCAGGTGTACATAAAAGTTCCCATATTGCTATTTGATGAAGAGCAGGGGAGTCCTCCCTGGTGTTTTTATCAATATTTATCCCTCAACCAACATCACTATAACAGATGATCTGGTCATTATCACATTGCTGTTTGTGGGAGCTTGCTGTACGCAAATTGGCTGCCACGTTTCCTACATTACAACAGTGACTCCACTTCACAGGTACTTCATTTGCTGTAAAGAGATTTGGGACGTCCTGAGGTCGTGAAATGCGCTGTATAAATCAATTGGCTGTAAGAAACAGGGTTTCAAACCGATTTTCAGTCAATGGAAACCCACTTTTTAGAGAAAAACACTTGTTCCCTCCAAAACAATGTTTGGAGACCAGGAGGAAAAATAAACAGTAAATGATCATTTTTAATGGCGTGAATTGGCCTCAGCACCCCAGGGCTAAGTGGAGGAAAAACTCAAGCCAGAGTCCCTGGACCTGATCCCTATCCAGCAATCCCTGCTGGAAAGTGCCAGGATCCGGATGTCGGGTGAGCACAAGGTCGGATTTGGTTGTGATTCCCTCTGCAGTCGAATATCCTGCTGACACTTACTGTCCAGGTTGATATATGAAGACAAGTCACTTGCTGAGGTACAGGAGGACTCCCCGCACTCCTGGGGCTGTACCCCAGCGAGAGCCAGAGGAAGGGAAAATATTGGAAAAGAACAAGGTTCGCAGAGTCCTCAATAAATAAATGTAATTTCTTTCTTTATAATATAATCATTCCTTAACAAAAATGAGAGTTGCTTCTCTGTTGTTATTTAAGTTGAGCTCTGATCCCTGGCAGTCAGCAAGCCTAGCGTACACATCCATCCAGTCCCTGCTGCTCTGCTAGATGGGTGGTCTCATGTGTTGTGGACTCTTGCCCAGTAGGAACTACATCGTGAATTCTCCAAACCCCTCTCTCTCCAAACCCCTTTCAGCTGCAAAACGAGAGGATTTGGCGGGGGACGGAGGGGGGGGATGGGGGTTCGAGGTGGAGCTGTCAATCAAGCCAGGTCCCAGAAGTTGTTCTGAGTGAGTCTGACACCCACTTCCTGACAGGCTGACATCTTGTAAAATGCTCCTTAGCACATTGTCCAGGTTCTGCGTACCACAGATCATACATTACTGAAATACATCTGGCTTTCAGCATCCCTGAGGCCTTGTAAAGATCTCATACTGTGAGCTTGCAGCTCACACTAACTTCGCAACCTCTGGGAAGGAGAGTGAGGAAAGACCATCAGGCTTGACTATGGTCACCCTCTCCATTAGATGGTACAGCCTCCTGTACCCCCCCCCCCCCCCACAATTACTAGTAATAGGTTAACACCGAGACAAAAAACAGCACAAGGCAAACTTAATTTGAGGGAAAAAACTTTGGGAAATCATTCCCCGATTCTCTGAGGCAATCAAGCAAACTCCAAGAGACTATGACTACCCATGATGCATCACTAGACATCATTAATTACCCCCCCAGGTCCAACCCGATGACCTTGGGAATATCAGTAACAGATGGTTATCTGATCTGCTGATAACCCGCTTCAGTTATTCTGTCTGTTGAAGTTACAAAGACATTATATTGAGGGAGCATTTACACGACAAGTCTGGCCTTGATGTGGAGGGCTTTCTGCTTTGCACTGATGCTAAACTTGTGTAGTGTAAATCCAGAGTTAAAGCCCAAACTGACTGTGGAGCAAACCAGGTTGAGACTCCCTTCAGGACACATTGTTCCAGTGTCTGGCTGGGCCTGGCTGGGCCTGGCTGGGTCTGAGGCTGGGCCTGGCTGGGTCTGGCTGGGCCTGAGGCTGGGCCTGGCTGGGCCTGAGGCTGCGTTTCCACTATAGCTGCAGCAAGTGTCCAAAGCGAAGTTGCTGGCAATATAAAATGCAGCCCAGGTTGTTTATTTAAGGAGGCATTGTCCTTATTACAGGAAGAGGACGAGCTGCGGTATCACGTGATATCACCACACGTGTTGATGTGACGTGCATCATCACATTGGAGTGTTGGCCCAAATTTTGTTTCATGTGTGAACTTTTGTTAAGATGGAAGATGGTAGTGATGGGAAGTTGCCATTTTCCAATTCGGCCGCAGAGCATGAAGCATTAACGTCAGGTACAGGGTAGATGTGGCACAGAGTAAAGCTCCCTCCACACTGCACCTCAGGGGCCCATTTCCCACTGCAGCCATCCTCGATCTCCTTGGTTGGTGGTTGGAGATTGTCACTTTAGTGCTGAATTGGGACAGTTTTGTGCTTTGGCCCCATGCCTACTAGAGCCTGGCTTGAGACTGTAGCTTACACACAGTAAAGAGGAGACTATGAGACCCAGGCCCCAGAGATGAAAGGTCAGAGTCTAACCCAGTGCATCCATGACCATCCAGTCCCCAAATGTTAGTTGTTGTTTTCACTGAGAGAAAATAATCCATCCGTACATTTTGTGAAATCACTGTACCGATTTGTCACATTGTACTGGTAAAGTACGAGCACATTGGATTTTTGGTGCCTGTTGAGATTTTTGACTGCTTGCCCAAGGAGGAATTCTGGATAAATTTATATTAAGTTGTTGCTGATATGTTAAATTCAGCACTCGAGGGGTTAACTTCACACCACACACAAGCTGTCTGGGAAAGCGTATTCAACCTAATAGCTGGGCCCAGGCAAGGTGTGTGAGCAGAATGGCATTTCTCACAAACCAATGAGGTTTGTTCTAGTGACATTTACACATAAAGGGCTGATTTCCCTCGTCCACTCTCCAGGATCAGGGCGGGACTTATGCCCGCTGCCCTGGCATCGCTAATCACCCTGGTCCAGTTTCCTGGGTCAGGGGTCATTATGCAATAATACTAGTCTTCGAGGTCTTCAATAAGTAAGTGCTGGTAACGGAGGCTGCTACAAGACCCTCTAGCTCCATCAGGAGACGTTGGGCCCTTCCTGCCACCACCCCTAGGACTGCTGTCGAGCTTCACCTGGCTGACTTAAGGCAGCAGAAGGAACAGGGTGGACAAGGGAGAAATGGGCCCGGAACCTGGCCAAGAAGGACCGGTCCCAGCGAGGGAGAAATTCAGGTCGGGGCATCATTGCCCCATTTTGCTCTTTTCTGCCACTAACACTGCCCAATTTCAAGTAGAAGGGAACAGTAGCATAGTAGTTATGTTACTGGACTAGTAAACTAGAGACGTGAGTTCAAACCCCACCACGGCAGCTGGGGAATTTAAATCAAGTTAATTAAATAAATCTGGAATAAATACTAGTATCAGTAATGGTGACCATGAAACTATCGGATTGTCGTTAAAAACCCATCTGGTTCACTAATGTCCTTTAGGGAAGGAAATCTGTTGTCCTTACCTGGTCTGGTTTATATGTGACTCCAGACCCACAGCAATGTGGTTGACTCGTAACTGCCCTCTGAAATGGCCTAGCAAGCCACTTAGTTGTAAAAAAAAACACTATAAGGAAACAATAATAAGAATAAAACCAAACGGACCACCAGGCATCGACCTAGGCACCGGCTTCAGACATGACAACAGCACAGTCAACCTTGCAAATTCTTCCTCACTAACATCTGGGAGAGCTGTCCTACAGACTAGTCAAGCAACAGCCTGACATAGTCGTACTCACAGAATCACACCTTTCAGCCAATGTCCCAGAGTCCTCCATCACCATCCCTGGGTATGTCCTGTCCCACCAGAGGTGGTGGCACAGTGATATACAGTTGGGAGGGCATGGCCCTGGGAGTCCTCAACATTGACTCCGGACCCCATGAAGTCTCATGGCTTCAGGTTAAGCACGGGCAAGGAAACCTCCAGCTGATTACCACCTACCGCCCTCCCTCAGCTGATGAATCAGTACTCCTCTATGCTGAACACCACTTTGAAGAAGCACTGAGGGTAGCAAGGGCACAGAATTTACTCTGGGTGCGGGACTTCAATGTCCATCACCAAGAGTGGCTTGGTAGCACGACTACTGACCGAGCTGGCCGAGTCCTGAAGGACATAGCTGCCAGACTAGGACTGCGGCAGGTGATGAGAGAACCAACATGAGGAAAAACCCTACTTGACCTCACCAATCTACCTGTCACAGATGCATCAGTCAATGACAGCACTGGTAGCAGTGACCACCGCAGACAAAATCTCGTCTTCACACTGAGGACACCCTCCATAGTGTTGTGTGGCACTACCACCATGCTAAATGGGATAGATTCAGAACAGTTCTAGCAGTTCAAAACTGGGCATCCATGAGGCACTGTGGGCTATCAGCAGCAGCAGAATTATATTCCACCACAATCTGTAACCTCATGGCCCGGCATATCCATCACTCTACCATTACCATCAAGCCAGAGGACCAGCTCTGATTCAATGAGGAGTGCAGAAAAGCATGCTGGGAGCAGCACCAGGCGTACCAAAAAAATGAGGTGCCAACCTGGGGAAGCTGCTGAAAGGATCGTTACTAGTCCTAGCCCCTTTAGGGCTACCCCAGATCAGGCGTATTCCCCAGACGTTCACTTTCAACTAAAGTTTGAAGTAGCCGAATCCTAAAGACGCTTAATTGGGTCTAAAGGTCCAGACTATCTCTTCCTAAAGGAAAGGAACAACCTGAAGATATTACCATCCTCCAGATAGCACTTTTAATAAGTTTAGCTAGACTGTAACCTTCCGGCTATTATGAGGGTCCGGAAAACTCCCCCAGAATTCTGCAACTCCTCACCAAGGAGCGTACAGAGATTGAGTTTGTGAGTTTGATACAAAAGTCTTAAGTGAGACAATTCTAAAAATATATAGATTTATTAAAGAACCGACATGTAGTTTACAGCTGGTGAGTCAATCGCAACATTAACGGTTCCAAATACAGAAAGCTTACTATTCTATTATCAGAGATCCTTATTCTCAAATCTTAACTTCGTTACAGTTTTACAGTTCTTAGCCTTATTCAGAATATCCACCAAAATCAAATACAATACCATTGATCCCCGAGATACAAAGAGTTGTAGACTTACTGAGCCTGCCTCTGAAGCCTGAGAATCGCTTTGCCCCTTTACAGCGAATCTATCATCCCATTTGAAAGTTCAATTTTTATACCCTTTTGCAGTGGTATTTCCTTTGAAATTTTCTGCTGATGTAAGCTAATTATCTCTAGTCATTTTTCTGCTGACCCCTACTATTTTTACAGTTAGATCAGCTGGTAGCATTAAGAATTATGTCTCTACCCTAGGTGTTCGAAGCTTATCATAAAATACGGTGTAACCAGCAGGTGCATCTATTTGATGTCATTCTTACCAAAGTCTTCTGTTTGTGTCTTTTTACGACGTGTAAATTAAAACTCCTCAACCAGGGTGATCTATGCAATTCTTATTTACCTCAGCTGGTTGCAACACAGAATCGTGTCTCCTGTGTTTCATTTGATGTCATTTTTATGAAGGCATAAGTTTCTTAATCTTATGTGATTCTTTCCAAAGTGTAATTTAGGACACCTTAACAGGGTGTACCATTGTGTTCTTTCCAAGGCTGCAGACTTCAGGAGCCTCCAACCTCCTGTTTCAATAAGGCTATTGATTCAGTGTCAACAACTTATCTTATCTCAATAGCCTGTATGCTGTTTACAGCTTTAGATTGTTGAGGTTTCCAGGTTTCCAGACCTAGTTTGTCATGTTTCAATAAGGCTAGAATTCTTCCATAGAATGGTGTATTTTTCTGAATATGGCTTATTCCTTCACACTGCAACACAAGACTACATGCATGCTAAACAGCAGAAGCAGCATGCTATAGACTAAGCGATCCCATAATCAACAGATCAGATCAAAGCTCTGCAGTCCTGCCACATCCAGTCGTGAATTGTGGTGGACCATTAAACAACTAACGGGAGGATGAGGCTCCATGAATATCCCCATTGTCAATGATGGCAGAACCCAGCATGTGAATGTAAAAGACAAGGCTGAAGCGTTTGCAACCATCTTCAGCCAGAAGTGCCGAGTGGATGATCCATATCGGCCTCCTCCTTAGTTCCCTACCATCACAGAAGCCAGTCTTCAGTCAATTCAATTTACTCCCCGTGATATCGAGAAATGGCTGAGCGCATGGATGCGGCAAATGCTATTGCCCCCGACAACATCCCGGCTATCGTGCTCCAGAACTAGCCACGCCTCTGGCCAAGCTGTTCCAGTACAGCTACAACACTGGCATCTACCTGACAATGTGGAAAACTGCCCAGGTATGTCCTGTCCACAAAAAGCAGGACAAATTATCTGGCCAATTACTGCCCCATAAGTCTACCATCAATCATCAGCAAAGTGATGGAAGGTGTCGTCGACAGTACTATCAAGCAGCACTTCCTCACCAATAACCTGCTCACCGATGCTCAGTTGGAGTTCCGCCAGGAGCACTTGGCTACAGACCTCATTACAGCCTTGGACCAAACATGGACAAAAGAGCTGAATTCCAGAGGTGAGGTGAGAGTGACTGCCCTTGACATCAAGGCAGCATTTGACCGAGTCTGGCATCAAGGAGCTCCAGTAAAACTGAAGTCAATGGGAATCAGGGGAAAACTCTCCATTGGCTGGCGTCATACTTAGCACAAAGGAAGATGGTTGTGGTTGTTGGAGGTTAATCATCTCAGCCTCAGGACATCACTGCAGGAGTTCCTCAGGGCAGTGTCCTAGGCCCAACCATCTTCAGCTGCTTCATCTATAACCTTCCCTCCATCATAAGGGCAGAAGTGGGGATGTTTGCTGATGATTGAACAGTGTTCAGTTCCATTCGCAACTCCTCAGATAATGAAGCAGTCCATGCCCGAATGCAACAAGACCTGGATGACATTCAGGCTTGGGCTGATAAGTGGCAAGTAACATTTGTGCCACAGAAGTGCCAGGCAATGACTATCTCCAACAAGTGAGAGTCCAACCACCTCCCCTTGACATTCAATGGCATTACCATCGCCAAATCCCCCACCATCAACATCCTGGGGGTCACCATTGACCAGAAACTTAACTGGACCAGCCACATAAATACTGTGGCAACAAGAGCAGGTCAGAGGCTGGGTATTCTGTGGCGACTGTCTCACCTCCTGACTCCCCAAAGCATTTCCACCATCTACAAGGCTCAAGTAAGGAGTGTGATTGAATACTCTCCACTTGCCTGGATGAGTGCAGCTCCAACAACACTCAAGAAGCTCGACACCATCCAGGACAAAGTAACCCACTTGATTGGCATCCCATCCACCACCTTAAACATTCACTCCCTCCACCATCGGCTCACCGTGGCTGCAGTGCGTACCATCTACAAGATGCCAACTTGCCAAGGCTTCTTTGGCAGCACCACCCAAACCTGCGACCTCTACCACCTAAAAGGACAAGGGCAGCAGGCGCATGGGAACACCATCACCTCCAAGTTCCCCTCTAAGTCACACACCATCCTGACTTGGAAATATATCGCCGTTCCTTCATCGTCGCTGGGTCAAAATCCTGGAACTCCCTCCCTAATAGCACTGTGGGAGTACCTTCACCACATGGACTGCAGCGGTTCAGGAAGGCAGCTCACCACCACCTTCTCAAGGGCAATTAGGGATGGGCAATAAATGCTGGCCTTGCCAGCGATGCCCACATCCCAGGAACGAATTTTTAAAAAGCAGAGGAAAATCCAACCCATAATGTTGGAATGGCCCCATTCATTTGAGCTTGGGGGAAGGGGGTTGTGTAAGCTGCCAGTGGACCCACACCTAGGAGAGCAGTCGAAGGTTTGACTGGCAGCTCCATTGGCCAATCTCTGACATGGAATGCTGGGGGAATGAAGCACATGGAAAGACTTTGGCTTCCATTCTAGCTGCAACACAAGACACTCAGTAGAAATTTTGGAGTACAAAACAAATCAGAAAGTTAGAGCAAGATCTTGCTGAGGTTAGAGCCGACAGATTTGAGGGATTTTGGAGGCCGGAAAATGAATTTATCGATAGAGTAGCAATGCTTTGTTATTTTCTACATTATACGGAGCGTTATGAGATAAAATGAATTTCACTGAAAACTGTATTATGTCTGTTCATATAATATATCTATATATATAAAACAGTATGTCTCTCTGTCTGTCTGTCTCTCTGTCTGTCTCTCTGTCTTTCTGTCTGTCTGTCCGGCTATACAATCAAAAGTTATAGAGCGTACCTACACATATGTTATGTCAAAAGAAAGCTTATCATTAGGGGACTCTCATAGCCATATTTACTTTTTGGTCGGACAAAAATTGTGCCGACGGTATCCACAAAACGTTCAAAATTCTGCTCATTATCCGCTCATTAGCATCGAGTGACATGAAGGTTCATTGCGTGTGCGGGCGGGCCATCCTAGAGTCGAGTGACGTGACGATTGACCAATCCTACAGTTCAGTGACCTGACGGTTGACTAATTGGTGCGTGTGTGGGTGGGCCTAATGCTTCTGAGTTGAGGTGAGTGGCCGCCATCTTGATTCCAAACTCTTCATTTCTTTTTCCCACTTTCTGCGTGTTTCTTTTCAAATCTAGATTTCCAGCAAAAAAAAAAGTTGCTTTTAAAACACAAATTGTTTTTAAAAAAGTTAATTAATTTGTAAATCTTTTCTCTAACCTCTATAATTATCCTACCTTTCACTGTTTTTGCAGGCAGGCCTCGAAGCCTGGGCCTCTGTTGCCCAGCCACGCCCGAGCTACGCACCTCCCGTCCCGCTCAACAAGCGGCCCGCGATCGCCGCCATCTTTTTAAAGGCTGGCGGCGCGGGACTGAGGCGAGTGTAGCCATCGCCGCCATCTTAGTAAAGGCGGGCGGGGCGGGAGTCAGCGCGCGCGTCAACGTCGGCCCGGCGCGCAAGCGAATCGGCGGTCTTGAAGCCGGCTCGGGCGGGGGGTCGGGGCTCGGGAGGGTGGGAAGGGGGGGAAGGGTTACCCCGGCAACCGGGCCCGGCCCTCTCTCACAGCCTCAAGCCGGCTCACGCCCGTTCCCCGGGCTTGGCTCCTTTTGCGGCTGCGGGCCACTCACCCTCTCTCTCTCCTTCCCTCTGTCTCTCTCTCCTCCCCCCGTCCCCTCTCCCTCCCCCCTCTTCCCCCCTCCCCCTCCCCTCTCCCCCTCGCTCTCCCCCCTGCCTCACCCTCTCCTCTCGCCCCCTCTTTCTCCCCCCTGCCTCACCCTCTCTCTCTCTCCTCTCTCCCTCCCCCCTCCCTCCCCCTCTCTCTCTCCCCCTCCCTCCCCCTCTCTCTCTCCCCCCTCCCTCCCCCTCTCTCTCTCCCCCCTCCCTCCCCCTCTCTCTCCCCCCCTCCCTCCCCCTCTCTCTCTCCCCCTCCCTCCCCCCTCTCTCTCCCCCTCTCTCTCTGCCCCCTCCCTCCCCCTCTCTCCCCCCTCCCTCCCCCTCTCTCTCTCCCCCTCTCTCTCTGCCCCCTCCCTACCCCTCTCTCCCCCCTCCCTCCCCCTCTCTCCCCCTCTCTCTCTGCCCCCTCCCTCCCCCTCTCTCCCTGCCCCCTCCCCCTCTCTCCCCGCCCCCTCCCTCCCCCTCTCTCCCCGCCCCCTCCCTCACCCTCTCTCCCCGCCCCCTCCCTCACCCACCTCTCTCTCCCCCTCCCTCCCCCCTCCCTCCCCCCTCCCTCCCTCCCTCCCCCCTTCCTCTCCCCCTCCCTCCCCCCCTCCCCCTCCCTCCCTCCCCCCTCCCCCCTCCCTCTGCCCCCTCCCTCCCCCTCTCTCTCTCTCCCCCTCTCTCTCTCTCCCCCAGTCTCTCTCTCCCCCCAGTCTCTCTCTCTCTCTCTCCCCCAGTCTCTCTCTCTCTCTCTCCCCCTCTCTCTCTCTCCCCAGTCTCTCTCTCCCCCCAGTCTCTCTCTCTCTCTCTCCCCCGTCTCTCTCTCTCTCTCTCTCTCCCCCAGTCTCTCTCTCTCTCTCTCCCCCTAGTCTCTCTCTCTCTCTCCCCCAGTCTCTCTCTCTCTCCCCCCAGTCTCTCTCTCTCTCTCTTCTCCCCCCAGTCTCTCTCTCTGTCTTCTCCCCCCAGTCGCTCTCTCTCTTCCCCCAGTCGCTCTCTCTCTTCCCCCCAGTCGCGCTCTCTCTCTCTTCCAACAACAACATGCCCTCAAAAAAGCCTCGGCACCGCTGGGCACTCCAGCTAGTACACAATAAACCAGCTTATTGGTTTACTAGAGTGTTTATCAGCCTGCCTTCTGAAAAATAGGAGAAACACACATAAGGGCATGCGTGATATTACAGTATCTAGTTTACGCAACAAAGAGTTTCATTGCTATGCCCCAGTTCATGCTATTACATAACTAAATAATGGACAGTGCAGTTGTAATCCTGGTTGTAAGACACTCTATGGTTCCTGATCCCAATTGTTATTCAGTGACCTCTGCTCAAAAACTGCACTTATAGGTGAGAAACAGGATTGTGCTCGGTTGTAATGCTCTCCACGGTCGAATATCCTGATGATGTTCACAGTCCAGGCTCATACTTGAAAATGGCCATGTGGGCTGCTGGCACACAGGAATATCATAAAAAACTGTAGCATAGAAAGAGGCCATTTGACCCACCGGGACAGGGCTGGTGTTATCTCTGTAACTGGAGCTGTCTGCTCTAATCCCATTACCCTGCTGCTTTACAAGGCCTTGTGCTGCCAATGGGACCTTTTTTTATTCATTCATTGGATGTGGGCGTCACTGGCAAGGCCAGCAATTATTGCCCATCCCTAATTGCCCTCGAGAAGGTGTTAGTGAGCCGCCTTCTTTGAATACAACTGAGTGACTTGCTAGGCCATTTCAGATGGCAGTTAAGAGTCAACCACATTGCTGTGGGTCTGGAGTCACATGTAGGCCAGACCAGGTAAGTACGGCACATTTCCTTCCCTAAAGGACATTAGTGAACCAGATGGGTTTTTACGACAATCCGGTCATGGTACTAGCTTTTTATTCCAGATTTATTTAATTGAATTTAAACTCCCCAGGTGGGACTTGAACTCATGTCTCTGGATCATTAGTCCAGGCCTCTGGATTACTGGTCCAGTGACATAACCACTGTGCTACCATACCCAATAAATACCTCACGTGCAGCCAGCACATTTTGGATAATTATTCAGCAAGGACTAGGCTGTGTGTAGGGAGGAGGGAAGAAAAACTGGGAAACAATTCCACAGAGTGGTCAGCTCCAGGCTTCCCCGGACCAGCTGCTTAACATCTAAAGAAGACAAGGATCCCAACAGTCAGTCCACCAATACCCCTGTTTATAGCATTCAGGAGATTGCGGGAATAGAAATAAATCCACTTCCCCGTTACAGAGAAGTCGGGATGGAAGTTTACAACTCCGGAGTAAACAATTCCAATCCTGAGGGATTAGCAGGGATTTACGGATACAGCTTGTTTGTGCTTGAAGTCGAGGGTCTCTGAATTAACACGTTCCACCGACTGACGGAAACATCTGCTAAACACCAATTGTCACAGAGGTGATGACATTTGTCCTGCCACCTGGCCACAGAGTTACTCCATTAGCAAATGTCCCTGCTGCCGTTTACAATCATTACCTTCTTGGCTCCTAATGGAGATGGGGGGAGGGGGTGGGGGGGGGAGAGGAAAAGGCCTCAGTTTGGTCACGCAGTCCGCATTTTCTAAAAACAAATTATACTTAGTGCGGAGCCGAGGGTATTTATTGTAGGAATGCTAGATGCTCTCTGGTCTCTATAGCAACAAGAACAATGCGCAGTGGGTAGCACTCTCTTGCCTCTGAGTCAGGTCATGGGTTTCAAGTCCCACTCCAGAGACTTGAGCACTAAAGCTAGGCTGACACTCCCAGTGCAGTACTGAGGGAGTGCTGCACTGTTGGAGGTGCCATCTTTCGGATGAGACGTTAAACCGAGGCCCCGTCTGCTCTCTCAGGTGGATGTAAAAGATCCCATGGCACCATTTCGAAGAAGAGCAGGGGAGTTCTCCCCGGTGTCCTGGCCAATATTTATCCCTCAACTAACATCACTAAAATAGATTGGTCATTATCACATTGCTGTTTGTGGGAGCTTGCTGTGCGCAAATTGGCTGCCGCATTTCCTACAATACAACAGTGACTCCACTTCAAAAAGTACTTCATTGGCTGTAAAGCGCTTTGAGACGTCCAGTGGTCGTGAAAGGTGCTATATAAATGCAAGTCTTTCATTCTTCCTTTCTTTCATTTATGTCACACCCTCAATGATTAAAAATGTTCCGAGACATTTCACAGAGGAGAGAAAAAGCAGAGAGCGATCCTTTGTGGGGAGTTATAAGAGGTGACGGAAAGCTTGGTCGGAGAAATGGGTCTTGAGAAAGCTTTTAAAAGTGGGAAAGGGGGCAGAGGGGCCTGTGGAGAGAGTTGAAGACTCCGCCACTCTGCCAGTGGCAAGGAAACATCTGGAGTTCCCCACAGTCCAGCAGCAAGACAGATGTGTCTCTGGGGTTAACTACTGCTGTGCATCCAAACACTCAGAGAGCACTGGTGAGGGAGGGTCTGTACAGCCTGGGTGGGTGGAAGGGGGTTGCGGGCTTCAATGTGTGGAGGGAGCATGTGCAGTGGAATCTGCTTCCTGTGGCCATGCAGTGGTGTGGCTGAACTTTTGGTTGCCAAAACCACTTTATACAAAATGTGCAGGATTTCCTTGGGTCGCACTGATTTACTTGGAGCTGGGATCCTGTGATGAGTTGCAGGGCTGCTCGATGCTGACAGCCACTTTAAACGGCTGGTTTCCCTCACCTCTCCTTTCATCCCTTCCGATTCTTTAGTCAAATTCATTTAAGAGCTGATTTTCCGAATGTGGACCTCTTGGGATGGCGGTTTGGCTACTGCGAGCGCATATTGGGAAATTATGCAGCTGAGCAGTGTCCGCTCCAAGGGCCAGCCAGGGATTAAAGACTTGCATTTATATAGCGCCTTTCACAACCATCGGACCTCCCAAAGCGCTTTACAGCCAATCAAGTGCTTTTTGAAGTGGAGTCACTGTTATAATGTAGGAAACACAGCAGCCAATTTGTGCACAGCAAGCTCCCACAAACAGCAATGTGATAATGACCAGATAATCTGTTTTTGTTATGTTGATTGAGGGATAAATATTGGCCAGGACACCGGGGATAACTCCCCTGCTCTTCTTCAAAATAGTGCTGTGGGATCTCTTACGTCCACCTGAGAGAGCAGATGGGGCCTTGGTTTAACATCTCATCTGAAAGATGGCACCTCCGACAGTGCAGCACTCCCTCAGCACTGCACTAGAATGTCAGCCTAGATTTTTGTTTGCAAGTCTCTGGAGTGGGACTTGAATCCACAACTGCCTGACTCAGAGGCGAGAGTGCTACCAACTTGTTTATTGAACATTAAAAACATTTACAACATCGTGATCATTCCATTGTATCAGACAAATCCATTCCGCTGCTCTGTACAGCCGTTCCTCTACCATATATTAACATCTAACCTGAAGTTTAATTTGTCTCCCAGAACATGTACTAATCTATTGTATTTTAAAAATTGATCAGTAATCATGGCTCCGAAAAAGGGAAGTGTACCTGATAATCCCCCCATCATTTAATCTCCGGCCCTTCCCTCCTCTCATGCTCCTTCCCAACTTTTTGGCCAGCTGTTGCTTTCTCCGCAGCCTCCGGCTCTTTTTCACCTCCTGTTTGAACCTTCCCTGCAGTTTCAGCCTCTTCTTTACATTAGGTTTGGGCCGAGGAGCTTCCCCTTCTCCCTCCTTCTGCCCCTCACTAACCTTTCCCTTTCCACACGATGCCACCCCAGCTCCCACTGCATGTCTCTGACCCCCTCTGAATCCTCACTCGCGAGCACTTCTGTAACCTCCTGTCCCTGCTCCCCGTCAGATACATAATCTCCCTTAGAGAGTCTTCCTGCTATCACGGGTTCTCCAATAGTGCCATTCCCTTTGGCCTCATCTCCACCGCTGACCCTTGCTCCCCGTTTCTTCTCTCTCTGGGACAATGGCGCATCTGCACCTATCTTGCTCCCTTCTGGCGCCTTTGTCTCCCCACTCCCGTCCTGCTGTCCCTTTAGGACTCCTGCCTCTCCTTGTCTTGCCCCCTTCTGCTCCCTGAGATGTCCGGCTCCCCGTCTTTCTTTGAAGTACTTACACTTACCTGCACCCCGCTTCCGCCTCCTCTCCCCCCGCGAACACCAGATTCTTTAGGGAGAGCCGAGCCGTATTATGGCTCGACTCTGCCCTCGACCCGTACTGCCCACTGCTGTCTTTGTCCTTTTCCACCGTACTTGGTGTGTTTTCCACCATCTCCATCCTGTTTTCTGCTCTGCAATTTTCTGCCTCTTCCTGCGCTCTTTTCTCCTTCGGTTCACCAGCTGTGTCCTCTGCCTGCTCCGCTCCTCCAGCCCCTCCACTCACACCTCCTGCTCCTTCTCCTTCTCCCATCTCCTCGTCACTCAAGGGGCTTCCTTCTGCCTCACGCTCACAGCGGGTGGGGCCTTTGTGACACACCTCACAGCTCTCCACCTTGCAGCTCCAAGCAATGTGTCCAGACTCACCGCAGTTATAACAGTACAAGTCTGGACAGCTTCTTATAAGATGGTTGTGTCCAAGACAATAATAACAAACCTTCACCTGGTTATCATGCATTACCCAGAAGTACTGCACTCCTTCCATTGTCTCAAATTTCATGTTGTACGGTAATGACTTCACCCCCTCTGGGAACCGCACTTTTACATAACGGGTTCCATCTGCTACCCGCGTTCGTGGATAGTATCTCATCTTTATTGCCGAGCAAATTTTTATGTCCCACGTCTCCAAATATTTTATTAGCACATCGTCCTCAATATAAACCGACAGGTTTAAGAATGAGACAAACACCTCTTCAGAATATAGCAGAGTTACCTCCAAGAACTTATCTCTAACCTTCAAACTCAGTAAAAGTATTTCCACCTCCTCTCAGCTATTGACCATCACCTCGAACCCAACATTTGGCTTTGGTTGGCAGGCAAAGTAGCTTCCCTCACCGCAGTCCTCATGTACCACTTGGATAATATGCCAAGCTCGTATCTCCATATCCTCGCACTGAACCACCACCGTGTTTTCTTTTCTTAACCTCCCAAATCTTTGGGCCTTTTTTTCTTCCCTTCCCCCAACATTTTCTCCCATGATTAAATTCATCCTGGGAGCATTGTCCTCTGAGGGGCCCGGCACTCTGGCTGCAGTTTAAGGACCAAAAAGGCCCTAAAACCTGAAAAAACCCCCACCACCAACGCTTTACAAACTCACTCCAACACCCTGCAGCAATCAAGCACCAGCAGCACCTGCTCACTCCTAGCCCCGCCCACCTAGAGAGGGCTACCCACTGAGCCACTGGCTGATCAAATGAATTTCGATGAATAAGTGGAAGAGGATAAGATGGGAGATGAAATTAGTTGTTTAAAGTGCCGGGCAGCACTGAGCATCATAACACATGGGAATCGGCTACTGGCCAAGTTGGCCAGTATAAGTAAATTCCCCTGTGTCCTCTTGTTGAGTGGTGACAGTGCTGCCGTTGAAGGGCGCCCTGAATTGGGTGGCGGAGCTGTAGGATTAGGAGTTGGGGTAACTCTGGCCATGCCGGATACTCCCGGAAGAGCAGTTTAATTTCTGTGTAGCACCAGAGGCACAGCACAGTTTCCAAGAATAAACAACCACCTCCAGCAACATGGCTTGCTTCAGGCTGCTATCTTGTCTGCTCATTCAGGCCGGTTTGTGCATTGGGGAAGTCTGTAGTTGAAACGTGCGTACTTCCTTCCCCCTTGTCTCCAGTGCCCTGAAATCCATCCTGCAATGTGGACGAGGGAAGTATCAGAGCACAGAGAGTCAACATGAACACAACCACTTCCCTTCCAATTTTTCCTCTTTACCGTTTTCCTGATGTGTCATTGTCTTTTTTTCTCCTTTTCCATCTCTTTTTTTGTCTGTACTTTTCTTTCTCTCTTCACCCCTGCCTGGCCATGGGGTGCCTATACCAGGGTAGTGGGACAGTGCAAAAGGAGAGGATGGGGAAATGGAGTGAGGATCACTGCAGGACCTTCTTGCAAAGCTTTAAGGTGGGCTTAGCATAGCAGTTGAGTGTTCAGAACAAAGAGCTTGCATTTCTATAGCACCTTTCACAACCTCGGGACGTCAAAGTGCTTCACAGCCAAAGAGTTAATTCTGAAGTGTAATAACTGTTGTAATGTATTACGGCACATTGTATGGTCCCACAAACAGCAATCAGATAAATGACCAGACAGTCTGTTTTAGTGATGTTGGTTGAGGGATAAACAAGCGAGTGTCTAACCACCACCTTAAACATTCACTCCCTCCACCATCGGCGTACCGTGGCTGCAGTGTGTACCATCTACAAGATGCACTTGTATCTCACCAAGGCTTCTTCGGCAGCACCTCCCAAACCCGCGACCTTTTCCACCTAGAAGGACAAGGGCAGCAGGCGCATGGGAACACCACCACCTCCAAGTTCCCCTCCAAGTCACACACCATCCTGACTTGGAAATATATTGCTGCTCCTTCATCGTCGCTGGGTCAAAATCCTGGAACTCCCTCCCTCACGGCACTGTGGGAGTACCTTCACCACACGGACTGCAGCGGTTCAAGAAGGAGGCTCACCACCACCTTCTCAAGGGCAACTAAGAATGGGCAATAAATGCTGGCCTTAAAGCGACGCCAACATCCCATGAATGAATAAAAATTACATATTGGCCAGAACTCCCCTGCTCTTGTAATAGTGTCATGGTGTAGGAACTGGGGTTCCTATCAAAAAGACTGAGTTCGACTCAGGCAATTAAAACAATGAACTTTAATGAAACGAAACAAGTTTAAACTGGAAACTGCTAGAACACATCGATTACAGGTCTACTCTCCTTGAGGGCTCCACGAGGACTGATCCTCTGGTCAGAGGACTGACATCATGACGTCATCGCATTCTTCCCGCCATTGGGGCATCACGTGACTAACGGCATGACGTCATCACGTTGAAACCGCGCTGTAAAGGTAACTAGACATTGTACAGTCAAACAGTGTAATTAAAGGTACAGGCACAGACAGTAACTACATTGCTGTTAAAGGAATTATGTACAACTGCTCTGAGTCCTTTGGTGGCTCCGCCACATGCGCCCCCCCCAGAATTGTCTTTAACAGAAAAAGTGAGGCGAGGAGGAGGCCTGACAAGCCTGTCCGATCGACTTCGATACCCTGGTAGAGGAAGTTGATGACCGATGGTTGAGCTGGCAGTCGGTTGTGGTTGAGCAGGCGCGGCGAGCGCGGTTGAGTTGGCAGGCGGCTTTGGTTGATCTGGTGCGGCGGCTGCGGACGGTCGGCCACGTTTGGGTGGTTGAGCGACTACGACAGGGTGGTCCAGGTCCAGGTGAGCCGGCTTCAAGCGATCCACCGAGATGTGATCCGGCTTCCCTCCGACATCGACCGAAAAGGATTTGTCTCCTGGTTCGATGACGCGGAAAGGACCAGTGTAAGGGGGCTTGAGCGGATCCCAGTGAGCGTCGTGGCGGATGAAGACATACTCCACATTCTTCAGTCCCGGTGGTACGTAGGAGTTCTGCAAACCGCGATTGGGCGTAGGTATCGGAGCGAAGCACCTGGCCGCTTCCTGGTGGCAAACAAGTTGCTGGGAGGCAGAACATGGCTCCGTGGGAGAAGGAAGGAAATCCCCTGGTACACGGAGTGGCTGGCCATAGACGAGTTCAGCTGAAGACGATTGTAGGTCATCTTTGGGCGCCGTACGAAGACCCAAAAGGACCCATGGAAGTCGGTCCACCCATCCTGCACCTTGAAGACTGGCCTGAAGCGAGGCTTTAAGTGACCTGTGGAATCGCTCGCAAAGGCTGTTCGCCTGTGGATGATAGGCGGTGGTGCGATGAAGTTTGGTGCCGAGCCCCTGAGCCACAGCGTTCCAAAGCTCTGAGGAAAATTGCGGCTCGCAGTCAGAAGAGATGTCCGCCGGTACCCCGAAACGGGCAACCCAACAGGAGATGAAAGCTCTAGCAACATCTGCCGAAGTGGTGGAAACCAAAGGAATTGCCTCTGGCCACCTAGTGGTGCGGTCCACTATGGTGAGTAGATGGGTATAACCCTGAGAAGGCGGAAGCGGCTCCACGAGGTCCACATGCACATGGTCGAAACAACGCTCCGGAACAGTGAACGCAGCCACTGGAGCCTTGGCATGACGCTGGACTTTGGCCTTCTGGCATACGACGCAGGTATTAGCCCAGTCACGGACATCAAGGTGCATACCTTTCCAGAAGAACTTAGCTGACATAAGCCATTGCGAAACCTTCATCCCAGTGTGTGACAACCCGTGTTTGGCATCAAAAACCTTCCGCGCCATGCGACTGGCACGATAAGTTGAGGAAATCCCATGGAGACGTCACAAAGGAGCGTGGCGCCTGCGGCCTGCAAGATGACGCCAGCCGCTTGGAAACTAGAGGGAACGGTTCTATATGATTGGACCTCCGAGTCCGATGCCTGATCTGCAGCCATGAGGGCGTAGTCGATCCCCAGGTGCACCGCGTGGACCATCGCACGGGAGAGGCGATTTGCCACCAGGTTGTCCTTACCAGATTAGGCACTCTGCAGCCTTCCGGACTCAATATCGAGTTCAACAATTTCAGATCATAAGCTCGGCCCCCATTTCATTTTCTCTTGTAATTGTTCCACTCCTTTCCCCCCCCCCCACTTTCCTTTTGTTTCTCTCTCACACCTGGCAGCTATCTTTTGCCCTGCCAGTACACTTTACACCTAATCTCAGCCTATTACCATCGTGTCTAGCTTCTAATCTCTTTTACTTCTTTTGTTTCTTTTATTCTTTTGTCCGATCGCAGCCCTGCCTTCGATCCAGTTTCTTTTCTTTCCAGTTTTGAAGAAGGGTTCGACCTGAAACGTCAACTCAAATTTCTCTCCACGGATGTTGCCTGACCTGCTGAGTTTTTCCAGCATTTTCTGTTGTTATGTCCTTACCAGACACATGTTGAATGTCCGTGGTAAATTCGGAAATGAACGTCAAGTGACGTTGTTGACGAGCGGACCACAGTTCGGCGGTCTTGGCCATGGCGAACGTAAGGGGTTTGTGGTCGACAAAAGCCATGAAGGGACGCCCCTCCAATAAAAACCGAAAATGGCGAATGGCGAGGAAAAGGGCCAGTAGCTCCCGATCGAAGGTACTGTACTTTTTTTCATTCTTCCGTAGTTGACGGCTGAAAAATGCCAGCGGTTGCCACGTGCCGTTGCCCCACTGTTCTTGCACTGCACCGATGGCGTAGTCTGACGCATCGGTGGTAAGGGCGATGGTAGCACCTGGAAGTGGGTGCGCCAGCATGGTTGCGTTGGCCAAAGCATTCTTGGTGTCGCCGAATGCTTGGACCATCTCGGCTGTCCAGCTGATTGGATCTTTACCGGACTTGCCCTTGAGGGCTCCGAACAAAGGTTGCATGAGTTGAGCCGCCTTGGGAACAAAATGATGGTAGAAGTTGACCATCCCCAGGAACTCCTGCAAGGCCTTGACTGTCGATGGCCGTGGGAAAGAGGTAACCGCTTCAACCTTCGTCAACAAAGGGATGGCGCCGTCCAATGTTATGCGATGTCCCAGGAAATCGATCTGTTGCAGGCCGAACTGGCACTTGGCTGGGTTGATGATTAAACCGTGTTGGCTGAGGCGCGTAAAGAGGGAACGCAAATGGGAGATGTGCTCCTCCTTGCTGGCACTGGCGATGAGTATGTCGTCAAGGTAGACGAAGATGAAATGCAGGTCTCGAAGAACGGAGTCCATTAAACGCTGGAACGCCTGTGCTGCATTCTTTAAGCCAAATGGCATCCGCAGGAACTCAAAGAGGCCAAAAGAGGTGATGACTGCGGTTTTCGGGACGTCTTGTGGGTGCACTGGAACCTGGTGATATCCACGGATGAGGTCGACTTTAGAGAAGATAGAATTTCCCGCCAAATGGGCCGAGAAATCCTGGATATGCAGGATCGGGTACCGATCCGGAGTGGTGGCGTCGTTGAGGCGTCGGTAGTCACCGCATGGCCGCCAGCCGCCGCCTGGTTTTGGCACAATGTGGAGAGGCGAGGACCAGGGACTCTTGGATCGCCGAATGATCCCGAGCCGCTCCATCGTGGCAAACTCCGCCTTCGCAGCTGCGAGCTTGCCGAGTTCGAGCCTTCTAGCCCGCGCATAAACCAGGGAGCCAGTAGTGGTGATGTGATGTTCAACACCATGTTTCGTCGCCGAAGAGGAGAAGGTGGGCCTTGTCAGCTCCGAAAACTCCCCGAGGAGCCGCGTGAAGTCATCCGGAGGAGGGAAAGCACAGGCGATGGAGCGCGACACGGAGGTACCATGGTAGCACGGAATCGAGTGGAAGGTGGCCGCGATGATCAGCCGGCAGTGCCGGACATCGACAAGTAGGCTGTTGGCACACAGAAAATCCGCCCCTAGGATAGCCTGTGAGACTGTGGCCGTGACAAATTCCCAAAAGAAGCGCTGACCGCCGAAACAGACTTCGACCCGCCGCTTTCGGAACGTTCGAATTGCTGCGCCATTAGCCGCTACGAGGGAAAAACCGAGGTTCCCAGTCTGCATGTCGAGCTTCGACGCAGGTAGAATGCTGCACTGCGCCCCGGCGTCACAAAGAAAACGGCGGCCCGAGAGGGAATTGGTGATATAGAGGAGTTTCCCCATAGAACCGGCGGCCATCGCCACCGCGGAACGCCTGTTAGACTTGGTCATCCGTCGCCAGGGACGCCGCCTGCGCTTTCCTGTTTTTTTTGGGGGGCGAAAAACTGCAGGGGGAATGGCAGCATCGTGCTTTCGTGCCAAAGCGGGTGTGGTAGGAGCACCAGCCTGCTGTAGGAGATTTTGGAACCGCATCTGTGGGGGATGGGTGCCTCGTGGCCGCGCGCAGCACTGCTGGGTAACCGTGAAAATCTTATCGGCTTCGGCCGCAAGCTCGGCCCAGTCGGTAATGTCGGATCTGGCTGGGGCAGCCTGAACCTGTTCAGGCATTTGATAGAGGAAAAGCTCCCGGAAGAGGAAACATTCCGGTTCGGCACCCAAGAGCGTGAGCATTTGGCTCATGAGCTCGGACGGTTTGGCGTCCCCGAGGCCGGGCAGCGTGATGAGCCGGCGAGCGCGCTCCGACTTTGAGAGCCCGAAAACCTGAAGCAACCGCGCCTTAATTGCATCATACTTGCTGTCAGTAGGAGGACTACCGAGGAGGCTGATGATCCGTGATGCAGTTGCGCTGTCGAGGGCGGAGACCACGTAATAATAACGGGTCTGATCCGCGACAATGTTCCTAATAGCGAACTGGGATTCAGCTTGGATAAACCAGGCGTCTGGTTGTTGCTCCCAGAACTGTGGCAGTTTCAGCGTGATGGCGTTCGTGTCCATGTCGAATCTTTCACGAAAATCGTTCGTAGAAGTCGGGGTCACCAATGTAGGAACGGGGATTCCTATCAAAAAGACTGAGTTCGACTCAGGCAATTAAAACAATGAACTTTAATGAAATAAAACAAGTTTAAACTAGAAACTGCTAGAACACATCGATTACAGGTCTACTCTCCTTGAGGGCTCCACGAGGACTGATCCTCTGGTCAGAAGACTGACGTCATGATGTCATCACGTTCTTCCCGCCATTGGGGCATCATGTGACTAACGGCATGATGTCATCACGTTCTTCCCGCCATTGGGGCATCACGTGACTAACGGCATGCCGTCATCACGTTGAAACCGCGCTGTAAAGGTAACTAGACATTGTACATTCAAACAGCGTAATTAAAGGTACAGGCACAGACAGTAACTACATTGCTGTTAAAGGAATTATGTACAACTGCTCTGAGTCCTTTGGTGGCTCCGCCACAATGGGATCTTTTACATCTACCTGAGAGAGCAGAAAAGGCCTCAGTTTAACGCTCATCTGAAAGACGGCACATCTGACAGTGCAGCACTCCCTCAGTGCTGCATTGAATTTTCAGCCTAGATTAGGTGATGAGGTCTCTGTAGTGGGACCTGACGAGAGTGCTACCACTGAGACATCGAACAGCTTTACAATGGGCTAGGGAGAGACATCGAACAGCTTTACAATGGGTTAGTGAGAGACATCGAACAGCTTTACAATGGGCTGGGGAGAGACATTGAACAGTTTTACAATGGGCTGCGGAGAGACATCGAACAGCTTTACAATGGGTTACAGAGAGACATTGAAGAGTTTTACAATGGGTTATTGAGAGACATTGAACAGTTTTACAATGGGTTAGTGAGAGACAACGAACAGTTTTACAATGGGTTAGTGAGAGACATGGAACAGTTTTACAATGGGCTAGTGAGAGACATCGAACAGTTTTACAATGGGTTAGTGAGAAACATTGAACAGTTTTACAATGGGTTAGTGGGAGACATTGAACAGTTTTACAATGGGTTAGTGAGAGACATCGAACAGTTTTACAATGGGTTAGTGAGAGACATCGAACAGTTTTACAATGGGTTAGTGAGAGACATCGAACAGTTTTACAATGGGCTAGTGAGAGACATTGAACAGTTTTACAATGGGTTAGTGAGAGACATTGAACAGTTTTACAATGGGTTAGTGAGAGACATTGAACAGTTTTACAAGGTGTTAGTGAGAGACATTGAACAGTTTTACAATGGGTTAGTGAGAGACATTGAACAGTTTTACAATGGGTTAGTGAGAGACATTGAACAGTTTTACAATGGGTTAGTGAGAGACATTGAACAGTTTTACAATGGGTTAGTGAGAGACATTGAACAGTTTTACAAGGTGTTAGTGAGAGACATTGAACAGTTTTACAATGGGTTAGTGAGAGACATTGAACAGTTTTACAATGGGTTAGTGAGAGACATTGAACAGTTTTACAATGGGTTAGTGAGAGACATTGAAAAGTTTTACAATGGGTTAGTGAGAGACATTAAACAGTTTTACAATGGGTTAGTGAGAGACATTGAATAGTTTTACAATGGGTTAGTGAGAGACATTGAACAGTTTTACAATGGGTTAGTGAGAGACATTGAACAGTTTTACAATGGGTTAGTGAGAGACATTGAACAGTTTTACAATGGGTTAGTGAGAGACATTGAACAGTTTTACAATGGGTTAGTGAGAGACATTGAACAGTTTTACAATGGGTTAGTGAGAGACATTGAACAGTTTTACAATGGGTTAGTGAGAGACTTTGAACAGTTTTACAATGGGCTAGTGAGAGACATTGAACAGTTTTACAATGGGTTAGTGAGAGACATTGAACAGTTTTACAATGGGTTAGTGAGAGACATTGAACAGTTTTACAATGGGTTAGTGAGAGACATTGAAAAGTTTTACAATGGGTTAGTGAGAGACATTAAACAGTTTTACAATGGGTTAGTGAGAGACATTGAATAGTTTTACAATGGGTTAGTGAGAGACATTGAACAGTTTTACAATGGGTTAGTGAGAGACATGGAACAGTTTTACAATGGGCTAGTGAGAGACATTGAACAGTTTTACAATGGTTTAGTGAGAGACATTGAACAGTTTTACAATATGTTAGGGAGAGACATTGAACAGTTCTACAATGGGTTAGTGAGAGACATTGAACAGTTTTACAATGGGTTAGTGAGAGACATGGAACAGTTTTACAATGGGTTAGTGAGAGACATTGAACAGTTTTACAAGGTGTTAGTGACAGACATTGAACAGTTTTACAATGGGTTAGTGAGAGACATCGAACAGTTTTACAATGGGCTAGTGAGAGACATTGAACAGTTTTACAATGGGTTAGTGAGAGACATTGAACAGTTTTACAATGGGGTAGTGAGAGACACCGAACAGTTTTACAATGGGTTAGTCAGAGACATTGAACAGTTTTACAATGGGCTAGTGAGAGACATTGAACAGTTTTACAATGGGTTAGTGAGAGACATTGAATAGTTTTACAATGGGTTAGTGAGAGACATCGAACAGTTTTACAAGGTGTTAGTGAGAGACATTGAACAGTTTTACAATGGGCTAGTGAGAGACATTGAACAGTTTTACAATGGGTTAGTGAGAGACATTGAACAGTTTTACAATGGGTTAGTGAGAGACATTGAACAGTTTTACAATGGGTTAGTGAGAGACATTGAACAGTTTTACAATGGGTTAGTGAGAGACATCGAACAGTTTTACAATGGGCTAGTGAGAGACATTGAACAGTTTTACAATGGGTTAGTGAGAGACATCGAACAGTTTTACAATGGGTTAGTGAGAGACATTGAACAGTTTTACAATGGGTTAGTGAGAGACATTGAACAGTTTTACAATGGGTTAGTGAGAGGCATTGAACAGTTTTACAATGGGCTAGTGAGAGACATTGAACAGTTTTACAATGGGTTAGTGAGAGACATTGAACAGTTTTACAATGGGCTAGTGAGAGACATTGAACAGCTTTACAATGGGTTAGTGAGAGACATCGAACAGTTTTACAATGGGCTAGTGAGAGACATTGAACAGTTTTACAATGGGCTAGTGAGAGACATCGAAGAGTTTTACAATGGGTTAGTGAGAGACATCGAACAGTTTTACAATGGGCTAGTGAGAGACATCGAACAGTTTTACAATGGGTTAGTGAGAGACATTGAACAGTTTTACAATGGGTTAGTGAGAGACATCGAACAGTTTTACAATGGGTTAGTGAGAGACATTGAACAGTTTTACAATGGGTTAGTGAGAGACATCGAACAGTTTTACAATGGGTTAGTGAGAGACATCGAACAGTTTTACAATGGGTTAGTGAGAGACATCGAACAGCTTTACAATGGGTTAGTGAGAGACATTGAACAGTTTTACAATGGGTTAGTGAGAGACATCAAACAGCTTTACAATGGGTTAGTGAGAGACATTGAACAGTTTTACAATGGGTTAGTGAGAGACATCGAACAGTTTTACAATGGGTTAGTGAGAGACATCGAACAGTTTTACAATGGGTTAGTGAGAGACATCGAACAGTTTTACAATGGGTTAGGGAGAGACATTGAACAGTTTTACAATGGGTTAGTGAGAGACATCGAACAGTTTTACAATGGGTTAGTGAGAGACATTGAACAGTTTTACAATGGGTTAGGGAGAGACATCGAACAGTTTTACAATGGGTTAGTGAGAGACATCGAACAGTTTTACAATGGGTTAGTGAGAGACATCGAACAGTTTTACAATGGGTTAGTGAGAGACATTGAACAGTTTTACAATGGGTTAGTGAGAGACATTGAACAGTTTTACAATGGGTTAGTGAGAGACATCGAACAGTTTTACAATGGGCTAGTGAGAGACATTGAACAGTTTTACAATGGGTTAGTGAGAGACATCGAACAGTTTTACAATGGGTTAGTGAGAGACATTGAACAGTTTTACAATGGGTTAGTGAGAGACATTGAACAGTTTTACAATGGGTTAGTGAGAGGCATTGAACAGTTTTACAATGGGCTAGTGAGAGACATTGAACAGTTTTACAATGGGTTAGTGAGAGACATTGAACAGTTTTACAATGGGCTAGTGAGAGACATTGAACAGCTTTACAATGGGTTAGTGAGAGACATCGAACAGTTTTACAATGGGCTAGTGAGAGACATTGAACAGTTTTACAATGGGCTAGTGAGAGACATCGAACAGTTTTACAATGGGTTAGTGAGAGACATCGAACAGTTTTACAATGGGCTAGTGAGAGACATCGAACAGTTTTACAATGGGTTAGTGAGAGACATTGAACAGTTTTACAATGGGTTAGTGAGAGACATCGAACAGTTTTACAATGGGTTAGTGAGAGACATTGAACAGTTTTACAATGGGTTAGTGAGAGACATCGAACAGTTTTACAATGGGTTAGTGAGAGACATCGAACAGTTTTACAATGGGTTAGTGAGAGACATCGAACAGCTTTACAATGGGTTAGTGAGAGACATTGAACAGTTTTACAATGGGTTAGTGAGAGACATCAAACAGCTTTACAATGGGTTAGTGAGAGACATTGAACAGTTTTACAATGGGTTAGTGAGAGACATCGAACAGTTTTACAATGGGTTAGTGAGAGACATCGAACAGTTTTACAATGGGTTAGTGAGAGACATCGAACAGTTTTACAATGGGTTAGGGAGAGACATTGAACAGTTTTACAATGGGTTAGTGAGAGACATCGAACAGTTTTACAATGGGTTAGTGAGAGACATTGAACAGTTTTACAATGGGTTAGGGAGAGACATCGAACAGTTTTACAATGGGTTAGTGAGAGACATCGAACAGTTTTACAATGGGTTAGTGAGAGACATCGAACAGTTTTACAATGGGTTAGTGATTGACATTGAACAGTTTTACAATGGGCTAGTGAGAGACATTGAACAGTTTTACAATGGGTTAGTGAGAGACATTGAAAAGTTTTACAATGGGTTAGTGAGAGACATTGAACAGTTTTACAATGGGCTAGTGAGAGACATTGAACAGTTTTACAATGGGCTAGTGAGAGACATTGAACAGTTTTACAATGGGCTAGTGAGAGACATTGAACAGTTTTACAATGGGCTAGTGAGAGACATCGAACAGTTTTACAATGGGCTCGTGAGAGACATCGAACAGTTTTACAATGGGTTAGTGAGAGACATCGAACAGTTTTACAATGGGTTAGTGAGAGACATCGAACAGTTTTACAATGGGTTAGTGAGAGACATCGAACAGCTTTACAATGGGTTAGTGAGAGACATTGAACAGTTTTACAATGGGTTAGTGAGAGACATTGAACAGCTTTACAATGAGTTAGTGAGAGACATTGAACAGTTTTACAATGGGTTAGTGAGAGACATTGAACAGTTTTACAATGGGCTAGTGAGAGACATTGAACAGTTTTACAATGGGCTAGTGAGAGACATCAAACAGCTTTACAATGGGTTAGTGAGAGACATTGAACAGTTTTACAATGGGTTAGTGAGAGACATCGAACAGTTTTACAATGGGTTAGTGAGAGACATTGGACAGCTTTACAATGGGTTAGTGAGAGACATTGAACAGTTTTACAATGGGTTAGTGAGACATTGAACAGTTTTACAATGGGTTAGTGAGACATCGAACAGTTTTACAATGGGTTAGTGAGAGACATCGAACAGTTTTACAATGGGTTAGGGAGAGACATTGAACAGTTTTACAATGGGTTAGTGAGAGACATCGAACAGCTTTACAATGGGTTAGTGATTGACATTGAACAGTTTTACAATGGGTTAGTGAGAGACATCGAACAGCTTTACAATGGGTTAGGCTTTTACTTGTCTGGGGCTGGCTTTGAGATAATGGCAGAACCATCAGCTGCCTTGGTGCTATTCTCTAGAAATCGCCACCTCTCCCTCTACCATCGAAAACTTTCTCAAAACCTTTCTCTTCAACCAAGCTTTTGGCCACCCCTCCTATTCTCCATCTTCTATTTCCTTTTACCCATCTGCGAAGTACTTTGGCACATTTCTTTAGGTTAAAGGCTCTATATAAATGCCAGTTGTTGCTGAAAGCCATCTCAGGATGAACTTGGGGTTGTTTCAAAATATATCTTTGGTCATTTGAGGATACGTTTAGCGTGGTTTAGGATGTTTTTGGGATGGTTTAAGGTGGATTTAGGGTGCTACAGGAGGGATTTAGAATGTTTTAGCACAGCTTTAAGATTGCTTTACCAGAGTGCACGGATTGTTTTAGGGTGCATTGTGCTGGCTACTGTAGTCGCTTCGCTTGGTGCTGTGTGTTGTGTAGCTTCACCGTTACATTGCTGCTGATTATTCACCACAATCTCACTTACTGCCTGTTCATTTTTGACTCTGGTAAATATTTACCGTGCTCTATTTCATCAAGTCAGGTTTAATCACTGGCCTCTGACAGTCAGGTTATCTGTCTAAGCAAGTAGTCTGCTATGGTCATTCCTCAAAAACAGCTCTTGCTGCCTCATTGCTCCTAGGGACAGTCGCAAAACTTCTTCGTAGCACTAGAAACGTAGAGTGTTTGAAGGTTTGAACCCAAATACAGTTGAGGGCAATTTGCAAAACTGGTGATTCATTTTTAAGTCTTTGGCTTTCTGTTAAAGAAAGCAACACAAACTGAGTGATAGCACAGCTGGGAAATTGTTCCACTCTCAGTTTGAACACCCAGGGGCTGAACTTCCACAGGGGTGCTCCCGCTCACCCACCATAACGTTGGCCGAAGAGCCACAGAAAGAACACATCTGCAAGACGGCACCTCCGATAGTGCAGCACTCTCTCAGTACTGCATTGCAGTGTTGGCCTGGATTATGTGCTCAAGTCTCAGGAGTGGGGCATGAACTCACGCCTTCTGACTCAGTGGTGAGAGTGCTACTACGCAGCCAAGGCCCAGATTGGGTATGGTGTAAAGCTCTCCCCATCAACCACTGTCAAGGTTGAGTACAGCTGGGCTAGGTGTAGAGTAAAGTATCAACAATGTGCCTCAGCCTCAACCACAGAAAGGTACTTCTACTGTACCAGCCTGACAATTCCATATCCCACCCCAGCCATCCTGTGGCCTGAGTAAACGCAAAACTGATCTCAGCTTTAATCTTAGCTAGGAGGCTCTTAGCTCTTAACATAGAGGTTGAGACAGATTTCTAGTTTTTTTACTATCAAACATGGAGTAACTGAGCCAGACCATGTAGGAATGTCCCAGGTTGGACTCAGACTGTCAGAGAAAATCAGCCCTCGTGAAAGCAGATGTGCCAACCTGCCACCGGCGTATATTGGACCCACTTGAAGGTCCAGGCTTGACTTGTGGCCTGGAGCCTGAAGATGAACATTATTTGGTCACCTTTTCAAGGGAGCTAATGGGCCGCTCCACGGGGTGGATCTTGACTTTTTGCGATAGTGTAAAACAGGTGCTAGCGAATCAGCAGCCCGATTTACATCTCTCCCTGTTTTTATTTCCACTGGAGATGGAGCAATACTACGGAGGTGGAGGTAGGCAGTCTTTGTGATGGACGGGATGTGGGATCGGAAGCTCAGCTTGGGGTCAAATAGGACGCCAAGGTTGCAAACAGTCTTGTTCAGCCTGAGACAATGGTTAGGGAGGGGGATAGAATTGGTTTCTAGGGAACGGAGTTTGTGGTGGGGACCAAAGACAATGGCTTCAGTCTTCCCAATGTTTCATTGGAGGAAATTTGATTGGAGAGGTTCAAACATGGAAATGCAGGAAAGATATGCACGCATTTGTGGGCAACAACACATTCAAGGATAGTGTAAGGGTTTTACTGCGGACATCGGCATCAAAGATTGAGGTGAGGGTGTGAGTGAGCAGGTTGGTAGCTGCAGAAATATCATGGCGAATGGAGAGCCAAAGGCTGGGCAACTGTCACCCCACCAGTGCAGGAGGCAGCAGTGACAGCACCAGTGCATGAGGCAGCGATGTTACCACCAGTGCATGAGGCAGCGATATCACCACCAGTGCACGCGGCAGCGATGTTACCACCAGTGCATGAGGTAGCGATATCCCCACCAGTGCAGGAGGCAGCGATGTTACCACCAGTGCAGGAGGCAGCGATATCACCACCAGTGCAGGAGGCAGCGATGTCACCATCAGTGCAGGAGGCAGCGATGTCACCACCCGTGCAGGAGGCAGTGATGTCAGCACCAGTGCAGGAGGCAGCGATGTCACCACCAGTGCAGGAGGCAGCGGTGTCACCACCAGTGCAGGAGGCAGCAGTGACACCACCAGTGCATAAGGCAGCGATATCACCACCCGTGCAAGAGGCAGTGATGTCAGCACCAGTGCAGGAGGCAGCGATGTCACCACCAATGCAGGAAGCAGCGGTGTCACCACCAGTGCAGGAGGCAGCGGTGTCACCACCAGTGCAGAAGGCAGCGGTGTCACCACCAGTGCAGGTAGCAGTGGTCTCACCACCAGTGCAGGAGGCAGTGATGTCACCACCAGTGCAGGAAGCAGCGGTGTTACCACCAATGCAGGAAGCAGCAGTGTCACCACCAGTGCAGGAGGCAGCTGTGTCACCACCAGTGCAGGTGGCAGCAGTGTCACCACCAGTGCAGGAGGCAGCGGTGTCACCACCAGTGCAGGAAGCAGTGGTCTCACCACCAGTGCAGGAGGCAGCGATGTCACCACCAGTGCAGGAGGCAGTGATCTCACCACCAGTGCAGGAGGTAGCGGTGTCACCACCAGTGCAGGAAGCAGCGGTGTCACCACCAATGCAGGAGGCAGCGGTGTCACCACCAGTGCAGGAAGCAGCGGTGTCACCACCAATGCAGGAGGTAGCGGTGTCACCACCAGTGCAGGAAGCAGCGGTGTTACCACCAATGCAGGAAGCAGCGGTGTCACCACCAGTGCAGGAGGCAGTGGTGTCACCACCAGTGCAGGAGGCAGTGGTGTCACCACCAGTGCAGGAGGCAGCAGTGTCACCACCAGTGCAGAAGGCAGCGATGTCACCACCAGTGCAGGAGGCAGCGATGTCACCACCAGTGCAGGAGGCAGCAGTGTCACCACCAGTGCAGAAGGCAGCGGTGTCACCACCAGTGCAGGAGGCAGCAGTGACACCACCAGTGCAGGAGGCATCGATGTCACCACCAATGCAGGAAGCAGCGGTGTCACCACCAGTGCAGGAGGCAGCGGTGTCACCACCAGTGCAGGGGGCAGCGGTGTCACCACCAGTGCAGGTAGCAGTGGTCTCACCACCAGTGCAGGAGGCAGCGGTGTCACCACCAGTGCAGGTAGCAGTGGTCTCACCACCAGTGCAGGAGGCAGCGGTGTCACCACCAATGCAGGATGCAGCGGTGTCACCACCAGTGCAGGAGGCAGCGGTGTCACCACCAGTGCAGGAGGCAGTGGTGTCACCACCAGTGCAGGAGGCAGCGGTGTCACCACCAATGCAGGAGGCAGTGGTGTCATCACCAGTGCAGGAGGCAGCGATGTCACCACCAGTGCAGGAAGCAGCGGTGTCACCACCAATGCAGGAGGCAGTGGTGTCACCACCAGTGCAGGAGGCAGTGGTGTCACCACCAGTGCAGGAGGCAGTGGTGTCACCACCAGTGCAGGAAGCAGCGGTGTCACCACCAGTGCAGGAGGCAGCAGTGTCACCACCAGTGCAGAAGGCAGCGATGTCACCACCAGTGCAGGAGGCAGCGGTGTCACCACCAGTGCAGGAGGCAGCAGTGACACCACCAGTGCAGGAGGCATCGATGTCACCACCAATGCAGGAAGCAGCGGTGTCACCACCAGTGCAGGAGGCAGCGGTGTCACCACCAGTGCAGGGGGCAGCGGTGTCACCACCAGTGCAGGTAGCAGTGGTCTCACCACCAGTGCAGGAGGCAGCGGTGTCACCACCAGTGCAGGCAGCAGTGGTCTCACCACCAGTGCAGGAGGCAGCGATGTCACCACCAGTGCAGGAAGCAGCGGTGTTACCACCAATGCAGGAAGCAGCAGTGTCACCACCAGTGCAGGAGGCAGCTGTGTCACCACCAGTGCAGGAGGCAGCAGTGTCACCACCAGTGCAGGAGGCAGCGGTGTCACCACTAGTGCAGGAAGCAGTGGTCTCACCACCAGTGCAGGAGGCAGCGATGTCACCACCAGTGCAGGAGGCAGCGATGTCACCACCAGTGCAGGAAGCAGCGGCGGTCTCACCACCAGTGCAGGAGGCAGCATCGGTCTCACCACCAGTGCAGGAGGCAGTGGTCTCACCACCAGTGCAGGAGGCAGCAGTATCACCAGTAATGTTCCAGTTGTGAGCTGAGTGCTTTTTATGATTTGCACAGATCTTTCCCAGCCATCAGGAAGATCTAGCTGTCACAAACAAAGGCTACAGTGGTAAGTTTCAAAGGGAAATGCATGGGCAGTTTTTGGCACCAGTGCCTTATAAATGGAGCAGGTTCCACAACACTGGGAGCCCTCTTGTATCACATAACCACTACTCTGCTGTGTAAATGGGCAGGCTCCAGGACAGCACAACCTCTACTTGAAGCAAAAGCAAGATACGGCGGCTGCTGAAAATCTGAAATAAAAACTGAACATGCTGTAAATACTCAAGCAGCTCAGGCAGTGAAGAAAGAAACAGAGTTAACGTTTCATGACAAGACCAGGTTGTGATGGAAGGTCATCGACCTGAGATGTTAACTCCGTTTCTCTCTCCACAGGTGCTGCCGGACCTGCTGGGCGTTTGCAACATTGTCTGTCTCGAGTCAAAGCAGTCCTGCAATGTCAAGGGGCAGGCGGCAAATGTCTACAGGCAAATACATACACATCTCCGGAGCATGATTTGTGCAGGGACACTTCCTATGTGTGCTGTCGTAGCCATTAACAAGGCTTTGATCTGATGTTGCTGACACATCAGCTAGCAAGGAGAGATCATTAACAGATCTGAAACCCCCTGCGGTGGAGTGTAACAGGCCCAGGCTTTTGTCTCTGTGTATGAGCAGAGAGACATGCTCACCCCAGGCTGTCTCCGACACCTTCCTTTCAACTTTCAATCAATCAGACTTTATTAAAGGGGCAGTGTCATCACAAAAAAAGTATTTGGCAAACTTTTTTTCTTTAAGTGGGCAGGAAGAACCAGAAGAGCTGTTTGTCATGACAACAATGCATAATTTACATAATTGCAATGGGTGTTTGGAAGCAAATGACAAAGAAGGTTTGCAAGATCTTCATGATTCTGTAATGGCAGCTCTGCTTTTTAGTCAGAGAAATAATGAAAATCAAGATCTGCATATGAACATACAAACAATGATGGACAGGAAAAGACCCTGTGGTCCAGTATGTCCCAACAACAACTTGTATTTATATAGCACATTTAATGTAGTAAAACGTCCCAAGGTGCTGCACAGGAGTATTATAAGACAAAAAATTTGACGCCGAACCACATAAGGAGAAATTAGGGCAGGTGACCAAAAGCTTGGTCAAAGAGGTAGATTTTAAGGAGGGTCTTAAAGGAGGAAAGAGAGGTAGAGAGGTGGACAGGTTTATGCAGGGAATTCCAGAGCTTAGGGCCTAGGCAACAGAAGGCACGGACACCAAAGGGTGAGCGATTATAATCAGGGATGCTCAAGAGGGCAGAATTAGAGGAGCACAGATATCTCGGGGGTGGGGTTGAAGGGGATTACAGAGATAGGGAGGGGCAAGGCCATGGAGGGATTTGAAAACAAGGATGAGAATTTTGAAATCGAGGTTTTGCTTAACCGGGAGCCAATGTAGGTCAGCGAGCACAGGGGTGATGGGCGAACGGGACTTGGTGCAAGTTAGGGCAAGGGCAGCCGAGTTTTCGATGACCTCAAGTTTACGTAGGGTAGAACTAGGGAGGCCAGCCAGGAGTACGTTGGAATAGTCAGGTCTAGAGGTAACAAAAGCATGGATGAGGGTTAACGGAGTTTGTGGCGGGGACCAAAAACAATGGCTTCGGTCTTCCCAATATTTAATTGGAGAAAGTTTCTGCTCGTCCAGAACTGTATGTCAGACAAACAGTCTGACAATTTAGAGACCGTGGAGGGGTTGAGAGAAGTGATAGTGAGGTAGAGCTGGGTGTCGTCAGTGTACATATGGAAACTGACGCTGTGTTTTTGGATGATGTCGCCAAGGGGCAGCATGTAAATGAGAAATAGGAGGGGGCCAATGATAGATCTTTGGGGGGACACCAGAGGTAATGATGCGGGAGCGGGAAGAGAAGCCATTGCAGGTCATTCTGAGGGGGGAGGGTGAACAGCCAGAGGTCATAGTTCATATTAGCACCAACAACATAGGTAGAAAGAGGGATGAGGTCCTGCAGGAAGATTTTAGGGAGCTAGGAAATCTTATGTTCATTAATAAATAGACATTCTTATTATGAACACAGCTAGCTTTTGCTAGACCTTTTATTGAGCACATGTGGACTAGGTACAGTATCTGTAGAGGCTTCCATCTTGACTGCTGCCTTGTGGGTAGCCTATTGCCTCATGGGTAATGTAGTCTTAATATACATACAGCTGGGTAGTGTAGTCTTATACATACAGCTATATACAGCTCTACACAGCTCTACGGCTCCACCTAGTGTCCACTATAGAATGACATGTTATTGGTCATTACATCCCCCTTTCTTTGAGGTTTAACAAAATCAATATCAATCAACTTTCAAGAAAACAATAAAGATAATATCAGTAACACTTTTGTTAGTGCTCTATAAACATAAACATTTTCAAAACAGTCAACACATTTTCAAAGCTTTACATTGTACTCAAAGATTAAGTCTATCAGGCTTTTTTACTTCACGTGTAGATCTTCTCAACACGGGTAAGTCTGATGTGTCTTCATGAGATTGTTCTGGCGGTGAATGACAAGATGCAGTTGCGGCATTGTCATCGATCTGCTCTTGTATAGATCAAGGTCTCCTTGCGATCTTTGCTTGGAGAGGGTTTCAGTGTTTCCTTCACTCTTCATGCCATAACTCTCAATGTAGTCAATGCACTCTCGAAAAACTGCTGGCAGCTGGATCCCATCATACAGCATAGTCCTCTTAGCAGCCTCGGCTAATGGAACACCAAAGTTTGGCCTGAGGGAAGAAGGAGTATCCACCGGAACTGCTTCCTGCTCTGGTGCAGGCTTCTTTTTCTTTTTCTCTTTCCACTGCTTAACAACATCTGCTGCGGTTATACCTTTGGACTTTTTCTCCTTGTGTTTTTCCTCTTTGTGCTTTTCTTCCTTTGGCTTCTCTTTGACCTTAAAGTCTTTTTCTTTCTTCTTGGAGAAACTAGGCTTTTTGAAGACATGGATACCCTTTGGCCTTTTCATCCTTGATGGGCTCTCTGCTTCATCACCTGAGTCATCTGGTCTGCTCATGGCACAGTTTATACGGTAGACTCTCTTGACCAGTTCTAAGTCTTCACAAGCTTTGTCACCTAGTATCGAATCAAGTCTTTCAGCCACAACAGAAAACATGAGATGATGCACTTTGTCTTTGACTGTCACTTTAAGTCTGCATACACCTAAGCTATCTATTTTATGTCCATTATAGCTCTTCAGTAGTACTGACTTTTTCTGTATTTTGGGCTTTTCTTTCATATTTTTTATGTCACTCATACTGATTAAGTTTGCTTTTGCCCCAGTGTCCAGTTTCAATGTAACTAATGCTCCATTTATCTGCAGTGGGATCATCCATTTGTCCACTTTTACTGCATTGACTTTATGTTCAGCATTGTCCATTTCTGAGGGCTGCACATTTTCTGTATCTTTTTTGATATCGTCACATGACACCATTCCTACAAAAAATGTCTCACTTAAATCAGTGTCCTCAATCACATTAACTTGTTGCCCTTTCGTTGTTTTTACTTTTGAAAAGCATTGTTTGGCAAAGTGATTCTTTCCATTACACTTTGTGCACATTTTTCCAAATGCTGGGCATTGTCTTAACTGGTGTTTGTAACCACAGCGTTTACAATAAAAAATTTCATCCTCCGACTGCTTTTCATTTCTGTTCTGCCCACGTTTCTTCCCCTTGTAGGACACAGCACCGACAGCAGCATTATCACTCATTACACTCGCATCATTATTGATTTCACTGAAAGTCTTCACGTGCTTTCGAGCTAGCTCGCTGGCTTGGCATATTTTCACTGCATTTTCCAAATTTAGTTTGGTTTCGCTCAACAGACGTTCCCTGACTTTTTTACCATGAATACCAAACACAATCTGGTCACGAATCATGGATGATTTCAGCTCAGAGAAATTACATGTCTGTGCTTTCAGTTTCAGATCAGTTATAAAGCTATCAAAAGTCTCATTTTGTTGCTGTGTCCGAGAACGGAAGATGTATCTTTCATACGTCTCATTCTTTTTGGGAGAGCAATGTGCATCAAATTTTTTTAGCACATCTTCTAATTTTTCTCTGTTCTCCTCTGGATTAAATACAAATGTATTAAATACCTCTATCACCTGTGGGCCTGCAACCGTAAGCAGCAACGCTATTTTTCTTGCGTCTGGCTTCATACCGAATCCGATCCAGCAATGTAGAGTTCGAATTGTTGTTTAAAAATCCGCCAATTGTAGTCGACATTTCCCTCGAGATTCAAACGCTCTGGTGGCTTCAAATTCTCCATGTCGCTTTTCACAATTTTCAGCAGATCTTCACCATCCTGGTACCATCTTATGTTCATTAATAAATAGACATTCTTATTATGAACACAGCTAGCTTTTGCTAGACCTTTTATTGAGCACATGTGGACTAGGTACAGTATCTGTAGAGGCTTCCATCTTGACTGCTGCCTTGTGGGTAGCCTATTGCCTCATGGGTAATGTAGTCTTAATATACATACAGCTGGGTAGTGTAGTCTTATACATACAGCTATATACAGCTCTACACAGCTCTACGGCTCCACCTAGTGTCCACTATAGAATGACATGTTATTGATCATTACAGGAAAGAGGTTAAAAAGCAGTACCTCAAAGGTAGTAATCTCCGGATTACTCCCAGTGTCGCGCGCAAGTGAGTATAGAAATAGGAGGATAGACCAGATGAATGCATGGCTGGAGAGATGGTGCAGGAGGGAGGGCTTCAGATTCCTGGGGCCATTTTTGGGGGAGGTGGGACCTGTACAGGCCGGACGGGTTACACCTCAACAGAGCCGGGACCAATATCCTCGCGGAGAGGTTTGCTAGTGCTGCTGGGGAGGGTTTAAACTAATTTGGCAGGGGGATGGGCACCAGGATGTAACATTAGAAAGGGGAAGTAAAGTGCTCAAAGGATTGGGAGAGGCAGAGAGCACTAAAGTAAGAAATAGCAAGTTATTAGGCGGGGTCAGTCTAAGAGAGAATACAGGATGGGTTTACAGTGTATGTATGTGGATGCACGAAGCGTAGTAAACAAGGTAAGTGGGCTGCAGGCACAAATAGCCAAATTGTCAGACTGCTTGTCCGACATGGGAATATGACGTTGTGGCAATAACTGAGACCTGGCTCAAAAAAGGGCAGGATTGGGTATTAAATATTCCTGGTTATCTTTCAGGAAAGATAAGGAAGGAAAGATAGGAGGTGGGGTGGCAGTATTGATTAAGGAGAATATTACAATGCTGGAGAGGGAGAATGTCCTGGAGGGGTCAAGGACAGAATCTATATGGCTAGAGTTAAGAAATAATAGAGGTGCCATTACACTACTAGGAGTATTCTATAGACCACCAAATAGTGTGAAAGATATGGAGGAGCAAATTTGCAGTGAAATTACAGAGAGGTGCATGAACTATAGAGTAGTAATAATAACTATCCTAATATAGACTGGGATCATAATAATGTAAAGGGCAGAATTTCTGTAGTGTGTTCAGGAGAACTTTCTCAATCAGTATGTTTCTGGCCCAACAAGGAAGGTGACATTGCTGGATCTGGTTCTGGGGAATGAGGTAGATCAAGTGGAGCAAGTGTCAGTAGGTGAATGTTTAGGGAACAGTGATCATAGTATCATAAGGTTTAGATTAGCTATGGAAAAGGACAGGGAGCAATCTAGAGTAAAAATATTTAACTGGGGGAAAGCCAATTTCAGTGGGATGAGAACGGATCTAGCCTGGGTAAACTGGAATCAAAGATTGGCAGGCAAAACTGTAATGGAACAATGGGCTGCCTTTAAAGAGGAAATAGTTCAGGTACAGTTGAGGTACATTCCCACTAGGGGGAAAGGCAGGGCAACTAAAGTCAGGGCTCCCTGGATGACGAAAGCGATAGAGAATACGATGAAGCAGAAAAAGAGCACCTATGACAGAAGGCAGGTTGCAAATACATCTGAGAATCAGGCTATATATAGAAAGGTCAGAGGAAAAGTGAAAAAGAAAATAAGAGAGGTAAAGAGAGAGTATGAGAATAGAATGGCAGCCAACATAAAAGGCAATCCAAAAGTCTTCTACAGGCACATAAATAACAAAAGGGTACTTGGAGGAGGGGTGGGGCCGATTAGGGACCAAAAATGAGACCTATGCATGGAGGCAGAGGGTATGGCTGAGGTACTAAATGAGTACTTTGTATCTGTCTTCACCAAGGAAGAGGATGCTGCCATAGACATAGTGAAGGAGGAGGTAGTGGTGACACTTGATAGGATAAAAATTGATAAAGAGGTATTAGAAAGGCTGGCTGTACTTAAAGTAGATAAATCATCAGGAGCGGATGGAATGCATCCTAGGATGCTGAGGGAATTGAGGGCGGAAATCACGGAGGTACTGGCCATAATATTCCAATCCTCCTTAGATACGGGGGGGTGGTGCCAGAGGACTGGAGAATTGCAAATGTTACACCATTGTTCAACAATGGGTGTAAAGATAAACCCAGCAACTACAGGCCAGTCAGTTTAACCTCTGTAGTGGGGAAGCTTTTAGAAACAGTAATCAGGGACAAAATTAACAGTCACTTGGATAGGTGTGGATTCATTAAGGAAAGCCAGTATGGATTTGTTAAAGGCAAATTGTGTTTAACCAACTTGATCGAATTTTTTGATGAGTTAACAGAGAAGGTTGATGAGGGTAATGCGGTTGACGTAGTGTACATGGATTTCCAAAAGGCGTTTGACAAAGTGCCACATAATAGGCTTGTCAGCAAAGTTGAAGCCCATGGAATAAAAGGGACAGTGGCAGCATGATACGGAATTGGCTAAGTGACAGGAAACAGAGAGTAGTGGTGAACGATTGTTTTTGGGACTGGAGGAAGGTATACAGTGGTGTTCCCCAGGGGTCGGTTCTAGGACCACTGCTTTTCTTGATATATATTAATGATTAGGACATGGGTGTACAGGGCACAATTTCAAAATTTGCAGATGACACAAAACTTGTAAGTATAGTGACCAGTGAGGAGGAGAGTGATAGACTTCAGGAAGACCTAGACAGGCTGGTGAAATGGGCGGACACGTGGCAGATGAAATTTAACGCAGAAAAGTGCAAAATGATTTTGGTATAAAGAATGAGGAGAGGACATATAAACTAAATGGTACAATCCTAAAGGGGTGCACGAACAGAGAGACCTAGGGGTATGTGTGCACAAATCATTGAAGGTAGCAGGGCAGGTTGAGAAGGCAGTTAAAAAGGCTTACGGGGTCCTGGGATTCATAAATAGAGGTATAGAGTACAAAAGTGTGGAAATTATGATGAACCAGTATAAAACACTGGTTCAGCCCCAACTGGAGTACTGTGTCTATTTCTGGGCACCACACTTTAGGAAGGGTGTGAAGGCCTTAGAGAGGGTGCAGAAAAGATTTACGAGAATGATTCCAGGAATGAGGGACTTCAGTTATGTTGATAGACTGGAGAAGCTGGGGTTGTTCTCCTTGGAGCAGAGAAGATTGAGGAGATTTGATAGAGGTGTTCAAAATCATGAGGGGTCAAGACAGAGTAGATAGAGAGAAACTGTTCCCATTGGCAGAAGGGTCGAGAACCAGAGGACACAGACTTAAGGTGATTGGCAAAAGAACCAAAGGCGACATAAGAAAAACTTTTTTACGCAGCGAGTGGTTAGGATCTGGAATGCACTGCCTGACAGGATGGTGGAGGCAGATTCAATCTTATCTTTCAAAAGGGAATTGGATAAATAGCTGAAGGAAAACTATTTGCAGGGCTACAGGGAAAGGGCAGGGGAGTGGGACTAGCTGAGAGTTGGCACGGGCTCGACGGGCTGAATGGCCTTCTTCCGTGCTGTAAGCATTCTATGATTCTATGACCCGATAATGCTTTATGTGGTCCAGCCACATCTGGCGGTGAATGGCTAAACCAGTTGTCTGCCATAACCGTTCAAGTCTGCGTCCCTTAGACTTAAGGGAGCGAAGATGAGGGCCGTACCAGGGGATTGGCCAGGGTGAGAGCGAGTAATGGTTTTAATAGGGACTAGGGCATCAAAGGTGGTGGTGAGGGTGTGGTTGAGCAGATCGGTAGCTGCAGAAATGTTGTGGTGAATGGCGGGCCAAAGGCTGGACAGTTGGGATTTCGTAAGTGCAGTTGTAAGAGAGTTGGGAGAGAGTTTCTTCCGGGGCGGACACAGAAGGAAGTAGAGTTGAGGGGGGGTCGGTGGAAGGGGGATGTGGGTGGAGAGCGATACGAGGTAGTAGTCAGAGATGACCTTATCTGCGATTGACACGATGGGAGTAGCTAGGCCACGAGAGAGCGCAAGGTCGAGGGGGTGGCTGTGAATATGGGTTGTGGAGTTTAAACGGAGGGAGAGATTAAGGAAGGATAGGAGACTAGTGAACTCAGAGGAGGGAGAGCATGATGAATTGAGATGGAGGTTGAAATCACCGAGGATGAGAAGTCGCTCGGTGCAGAGGCTGAGGGAGGAAAGCAGCGACGATATCTCGGTAATAAAATTTTTATGGTACTTGGGTGGGTGGTAGAGAACGAGAATTTTAAATGAGAGGTGAGAGGGGTGGAATAAGGTGAGATGCTCAAAGGAGGAGAAAGTGTCGGAGGAGTAGGGGGTCAGAGCAAGGTGTGATTTGGTGATGAGAGCCACATCGCCACCACGGCGGTCTGAGCGGGGTAAGTGGTGGAAGGTGTAGCCAGGCGAGGAGGCTTCATTTAAGGGTAAGGTGTCATCACCCCTCAGTCAAGTTTCTGTCAGGCCCATGATGTCGACGCAATCATCCACAATAAGCTCATGGATGGCAAGGGCCTTGTTTGCAAGTGAGCGGACATTCTGGAGGGAGATGCGGAGAGGGTCGGTGATGGCTGCCCCACAGCCAGCTTCCACAGGGTCAGTGCTGGGAGGGGTGAGTTGGATGGTGAGGAGATTGGCAAGATTAGTCCCCAGTGGTCCCACACAATTGTGATACCTTGTGCATCGCAATATATACACTCTTCACCCCAGCCCAAAACCAAATCATCTCCTGGGAGAGGCGCGAAACCAGATAAAAACCCTGGCTAATTAGGGGGGAGCAAATCAAGAACATTACTCTCCAAACCCCTTAGACAATCAAAACTTGTCTCGGAGACCACTCTGGTCCTGATTAGCGTTAGCAGGTACCTATCTTCTGTACGAGGTGATCTCCGCCCTACCCAGAAACAGGTCCAGCTCTTGCTTGAAAGAATTCAGCAAATCAGTGTCCACCACACGAGATGGCAGCCTGTTCCAGGGGCCCACTATTCTCTGGGAAAAGAACCACCTCCTGACATCTAACCTAGATCTGGCCCGACACAACCTGAGACTGCGACCCCTGGTCCTCCCTAACCTATTTAGTTGAAGCAAACTGTCTACACAAATACAATCGATTCCCTTCATCATCTTATAAACCTCTATGAGATCACCCCGTAGTTTACGTTTCTTTAAAGTGTAGAGTTCCAGCTCTTTTAGCCTATCTTGGAAAGTAAGATGTTTTAAACTGGGAATTGACCTTGTGGCCCTCCACTGCACCATTTCCAAAGCCTCAATATCACCCACCATGTTAGGAGTCCAAAACTGGACACAGTATTCTAACTTGAGCACAATACTGTAAGCTGACACTCCAGTGCAGTGCTGAGGGAGTGCTGCACTGTCGGAGGTGCCGTCTTTTGGGTGAGACGTTAAACCGAGGCCCCATCTGCCCTCTCAGGTGGACGTAAAATATCCCATGGCACTATTTCGAAGAAGAGCAGGGGAGTTATCCCCGGTGTCCTGGTCAGTATTTATCCCTCAATCAACATCACTAAAACAGATTGGGGGGAAAATTCGGTTGCTTTGCGCCTCCCGTTAGTGCCTTAAAAGGGCGCTGATGGGGCGCAAAGCGACTAGCGCCCGGGTGCGGCGATGTTTGCACCGCTCTTGAAATTGACCAGACATTTTGCGGCGGCGCAAAACACTACCGCCATGATCTCCTGCGCCCGCAGATCGTGACGTCAGTCGAGCGTGCAATGCCCCGGTAGCGCCCCGGACCAGATATTGAGTGGCGCCCCCTGCCTTACCACCTGCTGCTAGCAACGACAGGTTGAGGGGAGCATTTTGCAGTCGGGAAGGGACTGGGGGAGCGCTATTTAAAGGCGACCGCTTCCTGCCTTTTCTTTCGGCAACATTTTTGCACCATGCATTCTGAGTGAGAGAGAGAGCGAGAGAGACTTCTGGAGATATTCAAAGCTGTGTTGAGGAGTTTTGGGTACTGAGCAGCACTTTGCAGTTTCATTTTGATTTAATCTTCCTTGCATCAATTTAAAAGAGACTGTGGGGGCTGCACTCTGAGCTCTTTCCCTGGGCCTCTCCATTGTTCTTTCCAGCAGATTTGATGTACAGGTCTCTCCAGGCTGAGATTCAAGGCTGCAATGAGCAAGGTGTGGATGGAGAGCAAGATCGACCCTCCCCTTTTGGCCGGCGCCAGTGTGTCTGTGTTCCATTGCTGACTGACATCACATGAGCTTCGCCAGCGCTCTGAGGTAGCGCCTCGCTCCTCGGCATTAGCGCCTTAAGAGAGGTGTGTAGCATCTGATTTAGCGCTCCAATCACCTCCAGGGGCGATAGAAGCCAAGTTTGCAGTCGGAGGCGATAATTAGCGCCAGGCGCTAAACTTTGCGCCCGGCCGATAATTGCGCCCCAAACAGGGTGATACCAAATTTCTCCCCCATTATCTGGTCATTATCACATTGCTGTTTGTGGGAGCTTGCTGTGTGCAAAATTGGCTGTCGTATTTCCTACATTACAACAGAGACTCCACTTCAAAAGGTACTTGATTGGTTGTAAAATGCTTTGGGACGTCCGGTGGTCGTGAAAGGCGCTATATAAATGCAAGTCTTTCTTTCTTGAGGCTTAACCCAGGTCTTGTACAAGGACAAAATAGTATGCTTTGCCTTTTAGTCCTATAATTGCACCCAACACCCTACTCGCTCTAGCTATCACATCAGAGCATTGAATAAGAACCTTTAGAAATCTATGCACTGGAACGCCTAGATTACATAGAAATACATAGAATGTACAGCATAGAAACAGACCATTCGGCCCAACAGGTCCATGCCGGTGTTTATGCTCCACACAAGCCTCCTCCCACGCCTCTTTACCTAACCCCATCAGCATAATTTTCTATTCCTTTCTCCCTCATGTGTTTCTCCACCTTGCCCTTAAATGCATCTATGCTATTCACCTCAACTATTCCTTGTGGAAGCAAATTCTATATTCTAACTACTCTCTGGGCAAAGAGGTTTCTCCTGAATTCCCTATTGGATTTATTAGTGATCTTATTTATGGGCCCAGAAATTCGGCTCTCCACGGGTGAGTACGCACGGGGTACTCACCCGTAGGCCGAATGGAAGTGCCGGTTTCCTGCATGCCTGCGCATGCGCGGGAAACCGGCACTTCCGATCCTCTGAACGAAGGGGTTCAGAGGTCGAACGCGTGCGCGGGAGAGGCTGCGCGTGCGCTTTGAACTTAGGTTTTTTTTGCAGGTTTTCCCGGGATCGTAAGCCTGCAGTATTTAGAAATGTAAAAAGCAGGCGTAAGGCCTGCTTTTTACAAGGTAAGTGGTCAATTAATTAAAATTAAAACATTTTTTCCACAGGTTTATTATTTTTAAATACTTTAAAGCAAGGTAAGTTTATTTTTAGCCCCGTTAGAATATAAAATTATTTTTTCAAAAATTTAAATTATTGTTTAAAATAGTTATTTAATGTAATTTATAGTTTATTTAAAAAGTGTGATGTTTTTAAAAAATTTATTTGAAGGTTTACTGCTATTTTGGGGCCGTAGTATTCATAAGTTTTGACAGCTCTTCCTGTCAATCTTATGAATGGGCTTTTCCCTCCTCCGATTGGCTGCCCATGGCTCACGTGATCCCAGGGGACGCATCGCACTAACTACGCCCCTGGGATACGCAAGCACAGCGCGCCGGGAGTTGGGCCACGCCCCGGAGCGGAATTCCACGGGGCCCTACAGCTCAACTGCCGGCGCGCAAGGTAAGTGCAGGTCGGGGGCTTGCACCCGCGGGAAGCCCCCGACCTGAATTTCTGGGCCATTGTCTCTAGTTTTGGTCTCCTCCACAAGTGGAAACATCTCCACGTCTACCCAATCGAACCCTTTAATAATCTACGGGGAAGGGGCAGGGTGAATGGGACTAGCTGAAGCGCTCTTGCAGAGAGCTGGCACGGGCTCGACGGGCCGAATGGCCTCCTTCTGTGCTGTAACCATTCTATGATTCTATGATCTTAAAGATCTCGGCTTTCTCATTTCTACAGCTAAGTGCCCCAGTCAAAAGCATTTTGGAAGTCTAGGTAGATAAGGCCTACCAGGTTTCCTGCATCCACTATCTTGGTGACATGTTTAAAAAATACAGTCAAATTACTAAGACAGAACCTCTTTCTTCTGAACTGTGTTGGGTGTCCCTGATACGTCCTTCTCTGTCTAAGTATTCATATATTACATGTCTAATGATTCTCTTGAGCATCTTACTGACGTCAAACTAACGGGCCTTTTTTAAAATTTGTTCCTGAGATGTGGGCATCACTGGCAAGGTAGGCATTTATTGCCCATCCCTAATTATCCTTGAGAAGGTGGTGGTGAGCTGCCTCCTTGAACCACTGCAGTCCCTGTGGTGAAGGTACTCCCACAGTGCTGTTATGGTGTGGAGATGCCGGTGTTGGACTGGGGTGGACAAATGTAAGAAATCACACAACAGCTGTGTTTTTATGCATCTCTCCACTTCACCTGACGAAGGAGCAGCGCTCCGAAACTTGTGATTTCAAATAAAGCTGTTGGACTATAACCTGGTGTTGTGTGATTTCTTACAGTGCTGTTAGGTAGGGAGCTCCAGGATTTTGACCCAGTGATGATGACGGCACAGTGATATATTTCCAAGTCAGAAGGTGTGTGACTTGGAGGGGAACTTGGAGGTGATGATGTTCCCATATGTCTGCTGCCCTTGTCCTTCTGGGTGGTAGAGGTTGCGGGTTTGCGAGGTGCCGTCAAACAAGCCTTGGCGAGTTGCTGCAGTGTATCTTGTAGATAGTACACAGACTGCGGCCATGGTGGGCCGGTGGTGGAGGGAGCGAATACTTAAGGTGGTGGATGGGGTGACAATCAAGCGGGCTGCTTTGTCCTGGATGGTGTTGAGCTTCTTGAGTGTTGTTGGAGCTGCACTCATCCAGGCAAGTGGAGGGTATTCCATCACACTCCTGACTTGTGCCTGTAGATGGTGGAAAGGCTTTGGGGAGTCAGGAGGTGAAACACTCGCTGCAGAATACCCAACCTCTGACCTGCTCTTGTAGCCACAGAATTTATATGGCTGGTCCAGTCAGGCTTCAGGTCAATGGAGACCCCCAGGATGTTGATGGTGGGGGATTCGTGATGGTAATGCCGTTGAATGTCAAGGGGCGGTGGTTAGATTCTCGCTTGTTGAAGATGGTCATTGCCTGGCACTTGTGTGGCGTGAATGTTACTCGCCACGTATCAGGCCAGATCCGTCTTATCTCCTCTTTAAAGATGGGGACTACATTAGACTCCTTCAAGTCGAAGGGAACAGTCCCAGACTCCAGTGAGCTATTAAAGATATGGGCAAGGGGCTCGCACAGTGCCTGTTCCATCTCCCTGAGAATCCTCTGGTGGATCATCCGGCCTAGCTAACCTATCAATGTAGGAACGTCATAAACCAAGACATTTCATGTAGAATCTACATAATAATTCTAAAATTAGCATCTCAGTTCCAACCTTGTGGTGACTCTGACTAGGGAAGGAAAATCCAACCAGGGCTGATCACTGTCTACTGCCCCTGCTGAAAAGTGCATGCATGTAGATGCTAGCTGAGGACAGGATTGGGTTTGGTGGTGATTCCCCTCATGGTAGGATATCCAGTTGACACTCACTGTCCAGGCTTACACTTGGATGAGATAGCAGACTGAGGAATCTTACCCCAGCAAGGAGAAAGCTTGTGACGTGGGGTGGGGGCATGGGAGACGGGGGAACGGATGTGGAACTATACTTTAAAATTTGCACAGTCTTGGACAATTACAATAAAGCTTCAGTTTTTTGGGAAGTTTGATCCAAAACCCTGATACTGTACATGAAAGTTTGCAGGTCAGAAACTGGGGGAAAGCTGATTAACTCTGATAGCTGATTCTGCTTCAGGTCCATTCAGTATGTAGTGTCCGAGGATCAATAATACTCAGACTGCAGGAGAACAATAAAACAGGTATTTACTGAACAGAGAGTAATTCAAGACTGAAATACAGAAGCCTGCTATGGCTTTATATACAGGGGTGGACACTGCCGGTACTGCAGTATAGAATCAGTTCTTCTCTTAAAGGCACATACACAACAATTCCTCCCCTTTTAGATAAACAGTACATAACATTCATTTAACAACTAAATAATAACTAATTACAATTTTCTCTGTACTATATACATCAACTGAAATAATCATTTATAAGTTCAGTCTTTGAGGAGGCTTCCTGATCCTGACTGGATAGCGCCTTTCTCGAGTATCCTGTTCTTGCGGCGGAGTTGATTCTGGCTCATTGTCATTGGTTGGTTCGTCAGCTTCCAATACCACTGCTTCTGAGGTAGACGCAATCTGTACTTCGGGTTGATTACCAGGTGCACCTGCTCGTGGTATGGGTTTGGCTTGTTCCTGTGACTCTAGAATCTGGTCAGCATGGCGTCTCACGATGCTCTCTCCAACGTCCACTGTGTACATTAGTGGTCCCTGTTGTGTGCATATCGTTCCTGGCTGCCATTTTTCTGTTCGGTAGTCGCAGGCCAAGACTGGTTGCCCTATCTTGAAGCTCCTGGTTGGCTTCTCATTTATGTGCTGGAATTGCTTATCCTCAACATCTCGTCTTATGTTTGGTTTGAGCAAATCCAGGCGACATCTTAGCCTTCGGTTGAAGAACATTATGGCTGGGGCTTGGTTGGTGACTGCATGTGTCGCATTCCGGTAAGCAAACAAGAAATTATCCACCTTGTGTTGTAGTGGTATGTCGTCATTATGCATTGCCTTTATGGCCTTTTTAAAGGTCTGAACAAACCTCTCAGCCAATCCATTTGTGGCTGGATGATATGGGGCAGATGTGTAATGCTTCACCCCATTATTCCTCAGAAACCTCCGGAAATCCTCTGACACAAACTGTGGCCCATTGTCAGAGCAAATCTGTTCTGGCAAGCCATTCCTGGCGAAGATGGTCCGTAGGACTGCAATAGTTTTCTCCGTGGTGGTGGAGGACATTTTGATGACCTCCAGCCATTTTGAATGGGCGTCCACAGCGATTAGGAACATTGAGTATATAAATTGACCAGCAAAATCAATGTGTACCTGTTGCCATGGAGATGAGGGCCACTCCCATGGATGTAGCGGGGCCTGTGGTGGAGCGTTTTGGACCTTCTGGCATCCTGTGCATCTCTTGGTCATATCCTCGATTTCTTTATCGATTCCCGGCCACCACACAAACGCCCTGGCTAGGCTCTTCATTTTTACCCCTCCCAGATGACCCTCATGAAGCTCATTGAGCACTCTATCTCTCAACTTGGGTGGAATTACCACTCGGGATCCACACATCAAGGTCCCCCGGCACACTGACAGCTGTTCTCTCCTTGGCGAGAATGTTGGCAACAGTGAGTCGCCATGTGCTGGCCATCCCTTCACCGTCAAATCATAGACCCGAGAGAGTGTCGGGTCATTTCGGGTTTCCTTCTCTATACTTGAGTTTGTAATAGGTAGACATTCGACTATGGTCGCATGGAATATCTCAACAGGGTCCACTGCAGGTGCTTCCTCTACCGTAGGCAACGGTAGGCGCGACAGCCCATCAGCGTTTCCATGCTGTTTCGTACCCTTGTACGCTATGTCGTACTGATGTGCCCCTAGAAAAAGTGACCATCTTTGCAGCCGTTGCGCCATCATCACCGGAACGCCCTTCTTTGGGTTAAAAATGGAGACCAGGTGCTGATGATCAGTCAGTAGGGTGAATTTCTGCCCGTGCAGATAGTGATTGAACTTCTTCACCCCCCACACCAGGCTGAAGGCCTCCCTGTCAAACTGGGCGTAGTTACGCTCGGCTGAGGTTAACGAGCACGACGCAAAGGCTATTGGCCTCTCTGAACCGTCAGGGAATTTGTGTGACAGCACCGCTCCGATGCCATAGGGAGACGCATCACATGCTAACCGAATCGGTAGTGTTGGATTGTAGTGGGCCAATACTTCTTTTGAAGTGATTAGGCATTTACATTTCTGAAAGGCACGCTTACACTCATCACTCCATTTCCATGTTACTCCAGTTTGCAGTAGGGCGTTCAGTGGGTGCAGAATTGTAGATAAATTCGGCAAGAACTTATGGTAGTAGTTCACCAACCCGAGGAATGACCTCAGTTGCGACACATTTTCCGGTGCTGGAGCCTTGACTACAGCCTCAATCTTGTCCGGCGACTTATGCAACTCTTCCTCATCAATCATGTGGCCACAATACGAGATTTGTCTCCTGAAGAACTCGCATTTGGGGCGGTTGGCTCGTAGCCCATATTCCTGTAATCTCGTGAGCACCTGCTCCAGGTTGGCAAGGTGTTCACTGTCATTTTCGCCCGTAACCAGGATGTCGTCCAAATAACACTGGGTCCCCGGGATCCCTTGCAGGACTTGTTCCATCGCCCTCTGCCAAATAGCTGGGGCTGATGCTACCCCGAATACCAGTCGATTGTACTGGTAAAGGCCTTTGTGAGTGTTTATCGTGAGGTATTTCCTAAACGCTTCTTCCACCTGCATTTGTAGATACGCTTGGGCCAGATCAATCTTTGTAAAGCGCTTCCCTCCAGATAGTGAGGCGAAAATATCTTCTATCCATGGAAGTGGATATTGTACTGTGTGCAGGACTGGGTTCACAGTTACCTTGAAGTCCCCACAGATGCGAACCTTCTTCGGTTCCCCAGGCGTGCTGCTCAATGATTTGTTAATTACAGGAATGATGGGTGTGGCCCACTTGCTCCAGTCCACCTTGGACAGCACACCCGAACGCTCCAGAGTCTCCAGCTCTGCTTCAATGGCTGGGCGGATTGCGTAAGGTACCGGTCTGGCCTTAAAAAATTTTGGGTTTGCGTTATCTTCAATTTTTATCGTTGCCGGTACTCCTTTTCGAGTCCCAAGTCCTTGTTGGAACACCTCTTTCGCGTCAGTTAGAATTTTTGACAGTTGTCCAGGTGTGACGTCATCATCCTTTTTATCAGTCACAGTTAGCGCCTGAATGGAATGCCAATCCAATTGTATTTTTCGGATCCATTCACGTCCCAATAATGGTGGTCCTCCATCTGGTAGTATATATAGATACAGTTTCTGTGTTTCCTTGCCGTTGTATTCAACTGGCACCCTTATTTTTCCTCTGGGGTAGACTTTTTGCCCCGTGTATGTCTTCAATACAATGGACGTGTCCTTCAAGGGTATGTGTGAGAATAGCCGCTCATAGTCTCGTCAATTCATGACAGTTAGTGCTGATCCTGTGTCCAATTCCATCTTTACTGGGGACCCTACTATCATGAGGGTGACCCAAATGGCTCGGTGATCCTCCTTTGCGATCACATTGTGTAACTTTAGACAACTTAGTCTCCTGCTCCCGGAGTCCTTATCACTCTCCTGATCTTCCGATCTACTGTCTGTCAATTTCTTTACTTTCTTGTACTTTTCCTTAGTAGTTCTTTTAGCGTTGGTTTTCTTTCCCGACCTGCAGACTCTTGCTATGTGTCCCATTTTCCCACATTGCCTGCATACTTTGTCCTTAACCCAGCAGTCCTTCTGATCATGGGTTGTTCTGCCGCAGCGATAGCACTTTTCTGCTCCATATGCCATTTCGTTAGCGCTGTATTCCTGTGGTTTCTGTTGTATTTCCGCAGCTCCCCGTGCTGCTGCTTCATAGGATACTGCCACGCTGAAAGCCTGTTTTAGCGTCAGGTCCTTTTCCGAAAGTAGTCGTTTCTGGGTTCCTTCACTCTGGAGCCCGCAGACAAACTTATCCCGCAAGGTGTCTGCCAGTCCTGCTCCGAACTGGCAGTGCTTCGATAACTTGCGTAGTTCCGTAAGATAGTCAGCATTGTTCTCATCTTTGTGCTGGTTTCTTTTATGGAACTTGAATCTTTCTGCTATCAGCAGCGGTGTAGGGTTCAGGTGCTCCTGTAAGATATTAACAATCTCTTCAAAACTTTTCTCCATTGGTTTAGCTGGGGTAATTAAATTCCGCAATAGGCCGTACGTTCTCGCGGCCATCAAATTTAATAATACCGACGCCTTCTTTCCATTGGCCACCTCATTGACATTGCAGTACACTTCAATTCTTTCCACATACGTGGTCCAGTCTGCTACCTCGTTGTCGAAAGCAGTGATACTGCCACTCTTCGGCATCTTGGGTGATTTAAAATGGCGCCTCCCGTGCTTTTTCTTCTTCCCCAATGTAATAAAATGGCGCCTCCCGCGCTTTTCCTTCTTCCGCAATGGAATAAAATGGCACCTCCCGCGCTTTTCCTTCTTCCCCTTGCTGCCACGCTGCTCCTAGCGTTCTACAGGGTAATGGCGGCGACCCGCGGCTTCGGCAGTCTCACTTTTCCTTCCCCGCGTTCTATCCTCTCCACGTTGCCCTGTTCTTGAGCACCGACTGTGCGCTCCACCCTCTCTCTCTCTCTTCCTCCCGACGACGCTGCACGGCCCCTTTGCAGAGCCACTCGATCGAGCCCGAGCCCGCCGCAGTCCGGAAGGGTCAGCGCACTACCTGCTACCAGCACGACTTGCTGGAACACCTCGACTGGGGAGCCAGGCCCAGCTCTCCACAGCCTCCCCTGCAACTCTCCGATGGATCCCTGGGCGGTTGCCCGCGGTCGACGGCCGCCGTTCTGACTTCGACCTCCAAGAAGCTTCTCTTCAGGGAAAAGATCCCTGTGAGGTGATGCAGTACTGCAGGTGAGTTCAAACCTGCCCGTCGTCAGTGTAGTGTCCGAGGATCAATAATACTCAGACTGCAGGAGAACAATAAAACAGGTATTTACTGAGCAGAGAGTAATTCAAGACTGAAATACAGAAGCCTGCTATGGCTTTATATACAGGGGTGGTCACTGCCGGTATTGCAGTATAGAATCAGTTCTTCTCTTAAAGGCACATACACAACACAGTATGTTACATATTGGGTGGTCTGTGGGGAAATAGCTTACACACGGACTCTCTCTGAGTTTTTCAACTAAAATGAACCTTTTACCATCTTCAGACTAACATCCCCTCAACACCAAATGCAAATAGGCTAGAAACCCCTTCACAACCCGGGCAGCCAGCAACTCAGTACGTCTGCCAGGAAGCACTCCCAGGGACAGGCTGTGGGTTTACACACCCTCTGTGTTACTGGGAGGGAGGTGGGCGGGGGAATGAGGAGGCCTGAGTGTAGTGTATGTACCCGTCTACCTTTAAGGGAACTATTGAATGTAACTGTTCACCTTTAAGGGAACTACTTTAGGTGTGGCACTATTTGTTTGGCTTCTGTATACTGTAATACCGATAGTGACCACACCAGTATATAAGTGTTGTAGCAGGATTGCTGGGGCAGATTCGCCCGGACCTTCGAATAGTAAAGACCTGTTTGTTTGTTACTTCTGAAGTCTGTGTATTTATTAACTGCACAACCCACAGACTTTACAGTGGCGACGAGTCCGACCGTACCCTGCGGCAAGATTACCAAAAGCAACGAAGAGCGTCGAAGAGAGACAACCGCCCTCGTCGTGCTACCAAAAGAAAACACGAGGCTGCAACAACAGAAAGGAGGAAGACTAACAACAAAAGCTGTATCAGCAACAGGCACTGACTACCCTTCTGCCACGGTGCGGAGTGAGCCGACCAGCAAGAAACAAGGCGGCCGAAGAGACTGTGAGTAGGGGAAGGTGTAGAAGTATCTGGAGGATAAGGGCAGAGCACTCGACCTCGGTCGAGGGGGAGCTGTGCCGGCCAAAAGTCGGGTCCGATGGCGTCGGGTGACAGCCGGACCGCGATCGGCGGGAACAATCCGGGCAGCGACCGCAGCCACGAAGCGCTGAGCCTGCGAGTAGGCGCGGGAAGAGAAACCCAGCCGCAGCCGGGGAGGGAAACACCGGTCTGCGAGAGGGCTGGGGAGGCGAACGGGAACCGTGCGGGTGAGAGCCGGGTACGGAGAGAGAGACTGCGCGAGAGCCAGTCCAGCGGCTGAACTGTCCTCCGTTAACGGGGTGTACCCAGCGCCGGTAGAGCCGTGCGGGCAGGAGGAAAAGACATAGCCGAGTAAGGGGAGCTGTGCGGTAGCCAGCCAGTGGCTGAACCTGTCCGCTGTGGGGGAAGCGTACCCCTTCCACTGGGAAGAAACGCGGGAAGCCGCCATTAGGCGGAGAAGACGCCAGAAGCGGGAAACCGCCATTGAAATGGGCGGGGCGAGAAAGGAAGAGCGGGAAACCGCCATTTTCACGGGAAAACCGCCATCTTGATTGACATACCGCCATTGAAGTGGGCGGGGAGAGAAGGAAAGAGCGGGAAACCGCCGATTTCGCGGGAAAACCGCCATCTTAGAAACAAACAAATAAATAAGAATACTTAAAGAAATACTGGTGCTGCTCCCAAGGGAAGAAAGATGCCTAAGCGAGGGAATATTAACGACTTTAATTCTGAAATAGAAGACTGGGCCACGTACGTGGAACGCATAGAGATCTATTGCGAAGCCAACAAAATAGAGGAAGACGACAAGGCGATAACATTGCTAAACTCGATGGGGGCAAAAACATACGGGCTCTTGAAGCATCTAATAGCACCAAATAAACCAGCGGATCAGACCTTCGAAGAGATTGTGGCTGTGCTGAAGGACCACTTGAACCCCACACCGCTGATGCTGGCTGAACGATTCAAATTCTACGCAAGAACGCAGAAGAAAGACGAAAGCAATGCAGAATACTTGGTCGAACTGCGTAGGCTAGCGAAATACTGCCAGTTCGGAGGGAATCTGACAGAAGCGCTGCGGGACAAGTTCGTATGCGGATTGTCCAAAGAAGGGACGCAGAAGCGACTACTGGAAGAGAACGACCTCACACTGGACAGGGCTGTCCTTATAGCTGCATCGCACGAAGCCGCAGCGAAAGGAACGGCGGAAATGCAACTAAAGGCGGCGGCACTTGGGGTGGACCAAATTACTTCAAGCACAACAAAATGCTACCGTTGTGGGAAGACAACGCATGACCAGAATCAATGCTGGTTTAAGAACCAAGAGTGTAGGAAATGTGGCAAACTGGGTCACATAGCGAAGGTATGCCGGTCCGGGAAAAAGACCAATAATCAAGGGAAGCCACCACCAGAAAAGTACAACAAGGTACACAAGGTGGCTGAGAAGAGTTCAGACGAACAGAATTCAGACTCAGACCCAAACAACCAGGAGCTGGGTAGTCTGAGAATCCACAATGTGGGTAAAGAAATGGATCTACAGGCCATCTGGGTCATACTAAAAATAGCTGGAGTCCAAGTAAGAATGGAGCTGGACACTGGATCAGCTCTATCAGTCATCAACCGAAGGGACTACCACCGGCTATTCTCTCACATACCTTTAAGAAATACCAAGTTCGTATTACAGACATACACGGGGCATAACGTATACCCCGTGGGGAAAATAAGAGTCAAGGTGAGAGATAGGGGTAAAGAACACCCAAGAATGAGCTTGTACGTATTACCTGAGGGAGGACCACCACTTCTAGGACGGGAGTGGATTAAGAAAATAGATATGGAATGGCATTACCTAAAAGCCATAATGAGGGAGGACTCGGTGCAAGCTATTAGCTCAGATTCTGAAATGGATGATGATAAGACCAAGTCGAAAATGGAAGACAAGGCTAAAAGGGACTTGCCGACGATGGGAAAGAAAACGAAGACATGCAGAAGGACTTATGGTACCAAGAAGAATAAAGCTGCAGAGCAGAACTCCAGGTTGACAGAGAATTCTGAGCCTGTTCAAGCAAAGGATTCATCCATGACAGAAGAACACCGAGCTCGGACGCAAACTTATGTCAAAGTACGACAACAATTAGAACAGTTGAGTGACCGTCTCGTACAGGAGATGAAAAATATGGAAAAGTTCTGGGACACCGAATGGGGGAACCTGGAAAGACTACAGAGACAGCTAGCTCAAGCAGAGAGCGACCATAGAGCCATCATGGTCAAATACCAATCACATTCCCCTGATGCTGTTCAGGAACTAGAATATTTACAGAATGAACCAAAGGAAGAGGAATCTTCAGGGAGCCAGGATTTTATTCCAGTTCTTCTTTACGACTCCTTACAAGCAGAGTGTGAGAAGTTGAAAGAGCAGTATGAACAGGCCCAGGCTACAATTCTGGAGGGGGATAACTCGGCAGCCTCCGAAAAGCTAGTTTCAGTAGAAGCATATGAACAACTAAAGGTTGAACATGAGCAAGAAGTCCAAAGGCTGCAGGAAATTCTTGATGAGCCCAAGGCCAAGACAGACTCATCGATAGAAGCTCCATCCATAGATGAGCAATTAGAGGTGAAAATCATGGCAGAGCATGAAAGACAGGATGTCCAAGAACTTATAAAAACATTGAAGGACACCCAAGACAAATATGAGGCGGCAATGACTGAGGTTCAACAACTTGAAGAACAGATTCAACTGGGAATCCTTTCAGTGGAAGAACAGGACACTGTAAGAATGGTCCCTGAACATGAACTAGAGAGCATCAGGGCGCAACTTTTCCGAGCGCTGAAAGCCAAAGTTCAAGAGGAACGTAAGGTGGAAGTATTGGAGAAAGAGGTGGATGAAATGGAGAAGACTCTGATCCACCGTGTTCCCAGGGAAGAGTTAACGGTCGGCCAACTCCTTCATATGCTGAAGGACAGGACTCTGCAAGGGGAACAATCTGAACACGAGCTTCAATCTTCAGGGGGAACGAGTTCGGAGCTCTCAAAAGTCACGGAGATAGCTGAGGTGGCAACACAAATTTTACAAGGATGCCAAAAGTACGTTGAATCACGTCAAGGTGAACAGAAGAAGGTGGAAACCGTTACTTCAGTAGAAGGGTTAAATAGCCTGATAACGCAATTACCAATGGAAAGGAAGGTATTGAACTCACAAATGAGGTCTGTCGTGAAGGAATGGCAGATAACCCAGGAAGAGCGGGATGAATATGAATGCATGAAGAAGGCTTTTCAAGAAAGATGTTTAGGGAAGGAACCACCGTCAGCTAACGTCCAGACGGGTGAGGAGGAAGAAGAAGTCTCTCTCGCTGGCCTAACTCAGGACGAACCTGAATATTACCATGACCTGTTGAGTGACACTGAATATTACCAGGATGTGGTCTGCCCAGCTTGTGATGAAAACTCTCAAAGTGCTGAAATCCGGATGAAGCACTTAAGGTCTAAGGAACATAGAGAGTTGGTGGCGCTACAGCTGGCAGCCGAGAAAGGAGCTCCGAGAGTTTCAAAAAGGCAGAAAAGAAAAAGAAGAAGCAGAAGATAATAACTGTCTAAAATATTAGCACTTCTACCATTCCAGGCGGGACATTACGAAAGGAGCTAAATTAGTTGAAAAACTGGAAAATGTCAAGACAGCCAGTTGGTTGTAAAAGTCCGCACTGCTGGTTCAACAGGACGAAAGTTCAAGCTGTTACATCAAGAAAAAGGCTATGGAGGAGTCACGCTAGCCAGGTGAACCGGCTACCCCAAAGAAATGTTGTTCGGAACGAGTCAAGATCAGAGACTGAATCTATGAACTGTTTCCGCAGAGACTGAACCTGTGAACTGTTTCCACCGAGATTATATTTGTAAACTGTTTTATATGACATTGACTCCACCGAGATTATATCTGTAATTTGGTTTATAGGAAGTTGAAGATATGTATGTTTAACGGGGACTCTGTAAGTAATAAGCTAAAAAGGGAGGATTGTAGTGTATGTACCCGTCTACCTTTAAGGGAACTATTGAATGTAACCGTTCACCTTTAAGGGAACTACTTTAGGTGTGGCACTATTTGTTTGGCTTCTGTATACTGTAATACCGATAGTGACCACACCAGTATATAAGTGTTGTAGCAGGATTGCTGGGGCAGATTCGCCCGGACCTTCGAATAGTAAAGACCTGTTTGTTTGTTACTTCTGAAGTCTGTGTATTTATTAACTGCACAACCCACAGACTTTACACTGAGCAGTGGGCAAGTGCCACATTCCAAGAGTGGCAGGGAGAAGAGGCGGAAGGAAGGAAACTGGCAGAAGCCCTGATGCCACTGGAGTGTACAGGACTAGAAGTTCGGAGAGGCCCAGTGTGTGAGGAGGCTCTGTTGTGTCTGTGTATAATAAGACACAGACTGCGGAGAACGGTAACAACAGGTGTTTACTCAACGTGGCTCACAGTGGAACTGCCTGCACAGATTACTACTCAGGGCTATATACAGGTGTGGTCACTGCCGGTACTGCAGTATACATTAGCTGTAAAAAGTAGTTCCCCCCTTAAAGGTATATACATTACAATTCCTCCCCTTTTAGATTAACAGTACCATAACACTCATTTAACAATTAAATATCAAACTAATTACAATTAACACTTTTAGCATGCAACATTAGCTGAAAATAGTCTATTTATATATTCAGTCTTTGGGGAGGCTTCCTGATCCTTTCTGGATAGCGCCTTTCCCAAGTGTCTTGCTCTTGGTGCGGAGGCGATTCTGGCCCCTGTCGTCGGTTGGTTCATCAGCTTCCGATGCTACTGTTTCTGGGGTAGATGCGACCTGTACGTCGGGTTCATCACCAGGTACGTATGGGCGAGGCATGGGGTTGACTTGTTCCTGTGACTCTAGGATCTGGTCAGCATGGCGTCTCATGATGCTCTCCCCAACGTCCACTGTGTACATTAGTGGGCCCTGCCGTGTGCATATCGTTCCTGGCTGCCATTTTTCTGTTCGGTAGTCGCGGGCCAAGACTCGTTGCCCTACATTGAAGCTCCTTGTTGGCTTCTCATGGATGTGCTGGAATTGCTTACTCTCAACATCTCTTCGTACGTTTGCTCTGAGCAAATCCAGGCGAGATCTTAACCTTCGGTTAAAGAACATCATGGCTGGGGCCTGGTTGGTGACTGCATGTGTCGCATTCCGGTAGGCGAACAGGAAATTGTCCACCTTGTGCTGCAGCGGAATGTTGTCATTGTACATAGCCTTTATTGCCTTCTTAAAGGTTTGTACGAACCTCTCAGCCAATCCATTTGTGGCTGGATGATATGGGGCGGATGTGTAATGCCTTACCCCATTCTTTTTCAAGAACCTCCGGAACTCTTCGGACACAAACTGTGGTCCGTTGTCAGAGCAAATCTGTTCTGGCAAGCCATTCCTGGCAAAAATGATCCGTAGGACTGCAATAGTTTTCTCCGTGGTGGTGGAGGACATTTTGATGACCTCAGGCCATTTCGAGTGCGCATCCACGGCTATTAAAAACATTGCGTCCATGAATGGACCAGCAAAATCAATATGCACCCATTGCCATGGAGATGAGGGCCACTCCCATGGGTGTAGAGGGGCCTGTGGTGGTGCATTTTGGACTCTCTGGCATCCTGAGCAGCTCTTGGTCAGGTCCTCGATTTGTTTATCGATTCCCGGCCACCACACATAAGCCCTGGCTAGGCTTTTCATTTTTACCCCTCCCAGATGACTCTCATGAAGCATTGAGCACTGTATCCCTTAACTTGGGTGGAATTACCACTCGGGATCCACACATCAAGGTCCCCCGGCACACTGACAGCTGTTCTCTTCTTGTCGAGAATGCTGGCAACAGTGAGTCGCCATGTGCTGGCCATCCCTTCACCGTCAAATCATATACCCGAGACAGTGTCGGGTCATTTCGGGTTTCCTTTTCGATACAAGTGTTAGTTACCGGTAGGTATTCAACTATAGTCGAATGGAATATTTCGACAGGATCCACTGCTGGTGCTTCCTCCGCAGTAGGCAGTGGCAGGCGTGATAGCCCATCAGCACTTCCATGCTGTTTCGTGCCCTTATATTCAATCTCATAGTGGTGCGCCCCGAGAAAAAGTGACCATCTTTGCAGTCGTTGCGCAGTCATCACTGGAACGCCCTTCTTCGGATTAAAAATGGAGACAAGAGGCTGGTGATCAGTCAGCAAGGTGAATTTCTGCCTGTGCAGATAGTGATTGAACTTTTTCACTCCCCACACTAGGCTGAGGGCCTCCCTATCAATCTGGGCGTAGTTATGCTCGGCTGAGGTTAGTGATTGTGACGCAAAGGCTATTGGCCTCTCTGAGCCGTCCGAGAATTTGTGCGACAGCACCGCTCCAATGCCGTAGGGTGACGCATCACATGCCAACCGAATTGGTAATGCCGGGTTGTAATGGGCCAATACCTCTTTCGATGTGATTAGTGTTTTGCTCTTCTGGAAAGCTCGTCTACATTTGTCACTCCACTTCCATGGCACCCCAGTTTGCAGTAGGGTGTTCAGTGGGTGTAGTATTGTAGACAAATTTGGCAAGAACTTATGGTAGTAGTTTACCAGCCCGAGGAACGATCTCAGTTGTGACACATTTTCCGGTGCTGGAGCCTTGACCACTGCCTCAATCTTCTCTGGGGACTTATGTAACCCCTCTTTATCGATAACATGGCCACAATACGAGATGTGTTTTCTAAAAAAACTCGCATTTGGGGCGGTTGGCTCAGAGCCCATATTCCTGCAATCTAGTGAGCACCTGCTCCAGGTTGGCAAGGTGATCACTGTCATTTTCGCCCATGACCAGGATGTCGTCCAAATAACACTGGGTCCCTGGGATCCCTTGCAGGACTTGTTCCATTGCCCTCTGCCAAATAGCCGGAGCTGATGCTACCCCGAATACCAGCCGGTTGTATTGGTAGAGACCTTTATGGGTGTTGATTGTGAGGTATTTTTTTGATGCTTCTTCTACCTCCAATTGCAGATACGCCTGGGCCAGATCAATCTTACTGAAGCGTTTCCCTCCAGATAGCGAGGCGAAAATATCTTCAATCCGCGGAAGTGGATATTGTGCGGTGTGAAGGACCGGGTTCACTGTTACCTTAAAGTCCCCACAGATGCGAACCTTCCTTGGTTCCCCAGGCGTGCTGCTCAACGACTTTTTCATCACAGAGACGATGGGTGTAGCCCACTCGCTCCAGTCTACCTTAGACAGTACACCTGAACGTTCCAGACTCTCCAGCTCTGCTTCGACGGCTAGGCAGATCGCATAAGGTACCGGTCTGGCCTTAAAAAATTTTGGGCTTGCGTTTTCTTCAATTTCAATTGTCGCTGTAATTCCTTTTAGTGTTTTGAGTCCTTGCTGGAACACTTCTTTCGCGTCAGTTAGGATCTTTGACAGTCGCCCAGGTGTGACGTCGTCATCCTTTTTGTCAGCCACAGTCAGTGCCTGTATGGAATGCCAATCCAGTTGTATTTTCCGGATCCATTCACGTCCCAGTAATGGTGGTCCTCCATCTTGCAATACATACAGGTCTAGTTTTGGTGTTTCCTTACCGTTTTGTGTCTCTCAAGGGTATGTGTGAGAATAGCCGCTCGTAGTCCCGTCAGTTTATGACTGTTAGGGCTGATCCTGTGTCCAATTCCATCTTTACCTGGACTCCTGCTATCTTGAGAGTGACCCAAATGGTTCGGTGATCCTCCGTTGTGATCACATTATGTAGTTTCAGACAACTCAGTTCCCTGCTTTCGGAGTCGTTATCACTCTTTTGTTCGTCTGAACTATTCTCCGTCATCTTATGTACCTTCTTGTACTTTTCTTTGGTAGGCTTCTTATTCCTGGTTTTCTTTCCCCACCTGCAGACTCGTGCTATGTGTCCTACTTTTCCACACTGTCTGCACACTTTGTCTTTGAACCAGCAATCATTCTGGTCGTGTGTTGTTCTGCCGCAGCGATAGCACTTCTCTGTTCTATATGACATTTTGTTTGTGCCATATTCTTGTGGTCTCTGTTGTATCTCTGCAGCGCCCCGTGCTGCTGCTTCATATGATACCGCAATGCTGAAAGCCTTTTCCAGCGTAAGGTCCTATTCAGATAAAAGCCGTTTCTGGGTTCCTTCACTTTGAAGCCCACACACAAACTTGTCCCTTAAGGTATCTGCCAGTCCCGCTCCAAACTGGCAGTGTTTCGATAGTTTGCGCAGTTCTGTTAAATAATCAGCATTGCTTTCATCCTTATGCTGGTTCCGTTTGTGAAACTTGAATCTTTCTGCTATCAGCAGCGGTGTGGGGTTTAAATGTTCCTGTAGTATCGTTATTATGTCTTCAAAACTCTTTTCCATTGGCTTCGTTGGGGTTACTAGATTTCGTAATAAACCATACGTCTTTGCACCCATTAAATTTAACAATACCAACGCTTTCTTGTCATCTGACACCTCATTTGCCTTGCAGTACACCTCTATTCGTTCGACATATGTAGTCCAATCTTCGACTTCATTGTCAAATGCGGTGATACTGCCACTCTTCGGCATTTTGGGTGTGGTTTAAAATGGTGTCTCCCAATGGCTTAAAATGGCGTCTCCTGCGCTTTCCTTCCTCCCCCGCTGCTGCCAACGCCGCTCCCGGCGGTTCTCGTGGCAATGGCGGCGCCCTGTAGGTTTCGCGTGCTTCTCCTGCGCTGCTGCCAACGCCACTCTTGGCGGTCCTCGTGGCAATGGCGGCGCCTCGCGGGTTTCTGCGCGTCTCTCTCTCCCTCTCTTCGACGCTGCTTGGCCCCTGAACACCGGCTGCACCCTGTGCAGTCTGCCCTCTCTCTCTGTCCCCCGTCAATGCTGCTCGGCCCTTTGCTGTGCCGCTCGGTCGGGCTCTAGCCCGCCGCTGTCCGGGAAGGGTCTGCGCACTACCTGTTGCCAGCCCGTTTCGCTGGACCACCTCGACTGGAAAGCCAAGCCTGGCTCTCGACAGCCTCCCCCGCAATTCTCGAGTCTCTGCTGGATGACTGTGCGGTTGCCCATGGTCGACGCCCGAGTCTCTGGCCTTGACCTCCAATCCACTGATCTCCAGGAACGAATCCCCGGGAGGTGATGCAGAGTTGCAGGTAGGTTCGAACTTGCCTCGTCGTCAATGTTGTGTCCGTGTATAATAAGACACAGACTGCAGGAGAATGGTACAACAGGTGTTTACTCAACGTGGCTCACAGTGGAGCTGCCTGTACAGATTACTACTCAGTGCTATATACAGGTGTGGTCACTGCCGGTGCTACATTATACATGAGCTGTAAAAAGTAGTTCCCCCCTTAAAGGTATATACATTAAAGGCTCCACTTTATCCGGAAGGTCATCACTGGAGCTGTGTCGCCTACAGCAGCACCAACTAGAGACTGGTACCACATCATGCTCATCCTTGCCTGTGGCTCTGAAAGTGACTCTGGCCTTGAACTTTTATGCTTCGGGTCGTTCTAGGCTTCAGCAGGAGACATTAGCAAGATTAGGAAATCAGTTGCACATGGCTGCATCAATCAAGTGATGGACATGCTGTTCACTAGGGGCAACAACTTCCTCTCCTTCACTGTGGAGGCTGCGAAGCAGAGAGACAGGACACTGGGCTTCATTAGGATCACAGGTTTGCCCCAGGTGCATGGCATCAATGAGTGCGGTAATGTGGAGGGCAGCAGCATGTGACCGTGAGGTTAGACAGTGCACCATGTGACAGTGAGGTTAGACAGTGTGCCATGTGACAGTGAGGTTAGACAGTGTACCATGTGACAGTGAGGTTAGACGGTGTACCATGTGACAGTGAGGTTAGACGGTGTACCATGTGACAGTGAGGTTAGACGGTGTACCATGTGACCGTGAGGTTAGATAGTGTACCATGTGACCGTGAGGTTAGATAGTGTACCATGTGACAGTGAGGTTAGACAGTGTACCATGTGATCGTGAGGTTAGATAGTGTACCATGTGACCGTGAGGTTAGATAGTGTACCATGTGACCGTGAGGTTAGACAGTGTACCATGTGACAGTGAGGTTAGACAGTGTACCATGTGACCGTGAGGTTAGACAGTGTACCATGTGACCGTGAGGTTAGACAGTGTACCATGTGACAGTGAGGTTAGACAGTGTACCATGTGACAGTGAGGTTAGATGGTGTACCATGTGACAGTGAGGTTAGATGGTGTACCATGTGACAGTGAGGTTAGATGGTGTACCATGTGACAGTGAGGTTAGACAGTGTACCATGTGACAGTGAGGTTAGACGGTGTACCATGTGACCGTGAGGTTAGATAGTGTACCATGTGACCGTGAGGTTAGATAGTGTACCATGTGACAGTGAGGTTAGCCAGTGTATCATGTGACCGTGAGGTTAGACAGTGTACCATGTGACAGTGCGGTTAGACAGTGTACCATGTGACAGTGAGGTTAGATAGTGTACCATGTGACAGTGTGGTTAGACAGTGTACCATGTGACAGTGAGGTTAGATAGTGTACCATGTGACAGTGAGGTTAGACAGTGTACCATGTGACCGTGAGGTTAGATAGTGTACCATGTGACCGTGAGGTTAGATAGTGTACCATGTGACAATGAGGTTAGACAGTGTACCATGTGACCGTGATGTTAGACAGTGTACCATGTGACAGTGAGGTTAGACAGTGTACCATGTGACAGTGAGGATAGACGGAGTACCATGTGACAGTGAGGTTAGACAGTGTACCATGTGACAGTGAGATTAGACAGTGTACCATGTGACAGTGAGGTTAGACAGTGTACCATGTGACAGTGAGGTTAGACAGTGTACCATGTGACAGTGAGGTTAGACAGTGTACCATGTGACAGTGAGGTTAGACAGTGTACCATGTGACAGTGAGGTTAGACAGTGTACCATGTGACAGTGAGGTTAGCCAGTGTACCGTGTGACAGTGAGGCTAGGCAGTGTACCGTGTGACAGTGAGGTTAGACAGTGTACCATGTGACAGTGAGGATAGACAGTGTACCATGTGTCAGTGAGATTAGACAGTGTACCATGTGACAGTGAGGATAGACAGTGTACCATGTGACAGTGAGGTTAGACCGTGTACCATGTGACAGTGAGGTTAGACAGTGTACCATGTGACAGTGAGGTTAGACAGTGTACCATGTGACAGTGAGGTTAGACAGTGTACCATGTGAAAGTGAGGTTAGACAGTGTACCATGTGACAGTGAGGTTAGACAGTGTACCATGTGACAGTGAGGTTAGACAGTGTACCATGTGACAGTGAGGTTAGACAGTGTACCATGTGACAGTGAGGTTAGACAGTGTACCGTGTGACAGTGAGGTTAGACAGTGTACCGTGTGACAGTGAGATTAGACAGTGTACCGTGTGACAGTGAGGTTAGACAGTGTACCATGTGACAGTGAGGTTAGACAGTGTACCATGTGACAGTGAGGTTAGCCAGTGTACCATGTGACCGTGAGGTTAGACAGTGTACCGTGTGACAGTGAGGTTAGACAGTGTACCATGCGACAGTGAGGTTAGACAGTGTACCGTGTGACAGTGAGGTTAGGCAGTGTACCATGCGACAGTGAGGTTAGACAGTGTACCATGTGACAGTGAGGTTAGCCAGTGTACCATGTGACCGTGAGGTTAGACAGTGTACCGTGTGACAGTGAGGTTAGACAGTGTACCATGCGACAGTGAGGTTAGACAGTGTACCGTGTGACAGTGAGGTTAGGCAGTGTACCATGCGACAGTGAGGTTAGACAGTGTACCATGTGACAGTGAGGTTAGACAGTGTACCATGTGAGAGTGAGGTTAGACAGTGTACCGTGTGACAGTGAGGTTAGACAGTGTACCATGTGACCGTGAGGTTATACAGTGTACCGTGTGACAGTGAGGTTAGACAGTGTACCATGTGACAGTGAGGTTAGACAGTGTACCGTGTGACAGTGCGGTTAGACAGTGTACCATGTGACAGTGAGGTTAGACAGTGTACCGTGTGACAGTGAGGTTAGACAGTGTACCATGTGACCGTGAGGTTAGACCGTGTACCATGTGACAGTGAGGTTAGACAGTGTACCATGTGACAGTGAGGTTAGACAGTGTACCATGTGACAGTGAGGTTAGACAGTGTACCATGTGACAGTGAGGTTAGACAGTGTACCATGTGACAGTGAGGTTAGACAGTGTACCCTGTGACAGTGAGGTTAGACAGTGTACCCTGTGACAGTGAGGTTAGACAGTGTACCATGTGAAAGTGAGGTTAGACAGTGTACCATGTGACAGTGAGGTTAGACAGTGTACCCTGTGACAGTGAGGTTAGACAGTGTACCATGTGACAGTGAGGTTAGACAGTGTACCATGTGACAGTGAGGTTAGACAGTGTACCATGTGACAGTGAGGTCAGACAGTGTACCGTGTGACAGTGAGGTTAGACAGTGTACCAGTTGACAGTGAGGTTAGACAGTGTACCGTGTGACAGTGAGGTTAGACAGTGTACCATGTGACAGTGAGGTTAGACAGTGTACCATGTGACAGTGAGGTTAGTCAGTGTACCATGTGACAGTGAGGTTAGACAGTGTACCGTGTGACAGTGAGGTTAGACAGTGTACCATGTGACAGTGAGGTTAGACAGTGTACCGTGTGACAGTGCGGTTAGACAGTGTACCATGTGACAGTGAGGTTAGACAGTGTACCGTGTGACAGTGAGGTTGGACAGTGTACCATGTGACCGTGAGGTTAGACCGTGTACCATGTGACAGTGAGGTTAGACAGTGTACCATGTGACAGTGAGGTTAGACAGTGTACCATGTGACAGTGAGGTTAGACAGTGTACCATGTGACAGTGAGGTTAGACAGTGTACCATGTGACAGTGAGGTTAGACAGTGTACCATGTGAAAGTGAGGTTAGACAGTGTACCATGTGACAGTGAGGTTAGACAGTGTACCATGTGACAGTGAGGTTAGACAGTGTACCATGTGACAGTGAGGTTAGACAGTGTACCATGTGACAGTGAGGTTAGACAGTGTACCATGTGAGAGTGAGGTTAGACAGTGTACCATGTCACAGTGAGGTTAGACAGTGTACCATGTGACAGTGAGGTTAGACAGTGTACCATGTGACAGTGAGGTTAGACAGTGTACCATGTGACAGTGAGGTTAGACAGTGTACCATGTGAGAGTGAGGTTAGACAGTGTACCATGTCACAGTGAGGTTAGACAGTGTACCATGTGACAGTGAGGTTAGACAGTGTACCGTGTGAAAGTGAGGTTAGACAGTGTACCATGTGACAGTGAGGTTAGACAGTGTACCATGTGACAGTGAGGTTAGACAGTGTACCATGTGTCAGTGAGGTTAGACAGTGTACCATGTGACCGTGATGTTAGACAGTGTACCATGTGACAGTGAGGTTATACAGTGTACCATGTGACAGTGAGGTTAGACAGTGTACCATGTGACAGTGAGGTTAGACAGTGTACCGTGTGACAGTGAGGTTAGACAGTGTACCATGTGACAGTGAGGTTAGACAGTGTACCATGTGACAGTGAGGTTAGACAGTGTACCATGTGACAGTGAGGTTAGACACTGTCCCATGTGACAGTGAGATTAGACAGTGTACCATGTGACAGTGAGGTTAGACAGTGTACCATGTGACCAACAAACTAACCACTGATTGGCTATGAAGGTGGCCATGGGGAAGCTTGTACCCGCTGTGTCTCCACACACACCTGCTGTAAAAATCATCTTGCCCGCACCTCCCATTCTCCTGTTGGGGGAGTGCATGTGGAGCGTAGAACAAGAGTATCTGGTGCACAGGCTTCCCCAGCCTCCCAGCTGCAGTAGGGCACATGGTGTAGTTAGACTGTCCATTTGTCCAAGCTGCGAAGGTACATGGTGGTGTCCAGGAAGCCATGGAATACGGGAAGGGGAGCAGTCAACTTAAAAAAAGTTGATTTCCCAGCTCCTCACACAGCTCCTTATCAAAATCAGGAAATGAGCTTCCCTTTTATAGGTATAATAATTCTGTTTTCAAATCCCACTGTGGATTGTGGATAAGGATTTGTGGAGGAGCAGACAGTAGTGAGGTGGAAGTATGTATACGTACTAAAAAAATACACCTCTATTCTGCTGAGCTAAAAAACTCAAGTAGTCGGCAGCAAAATAGAGTCTGCCTTGTTAAAACAATCTCTTCAAAACTACCGAGGCCCCACATCTGGAAGAGATTTAGCCCAAATTTCTGCATGGACTCATTGTAAAAGAGCATTTGAGTTTAATTTTGAAAGAAACCACTAAGAGGATGGACTACATTAAGTGCACAGATAAAACAGGAAGGAGCACTCAACACTAATTGCAGAATAGGCCTTTGGGCCTTTTTAAGGCCGTGTTGAAGGCAATCAGCCATCCCGTAGACAGGGAAAGAGCAGTAAAACCCAATCGATCACACCAGTGACAAACAGCATGCCTGAGAAAGCCATTATCAATAGATCGGCAATGGGGGCACTGCCTGTCTCTGGTATAAGATTGAGAAATCCTCAACTAAAGCTAAAAACACAACTAATTTTACATCCAGTGAGGGCAAAGGTTCCTTAGCGCAGATCATGACCCAAATGCCATTTATGTTTTTGATTTGCAAAGAAGAAAACCCAACTCGACCTCAATGAGTTTGATGGAGCACCAAACCATCCATCACAGGAGGTCTCAACTTTGATTCCTGGTCTGCAGTGAGTTAGCTGATCTCAGTCATTTTGATGCTGGGATGCTACAACTGCCTCAGTGGCCCATGGTTAGGGAAGGCATAAATCAGCCAGGGTGCCCATCAATGTTCCCGCTAACTTTTTTTTGTGCGCGGTCCCTTTAACTGACTGCACGGCCCATTCAAATTTTCACGCATGCACTGTTTCTTCCATGTAAAAGTTGGTGAGTGACCTGCATGGGAGCTCCAGACCGCTGCGCGGCTGCGAACATTGGTTCCCACCCCGATCGCTGTGCAGTGGCCCCTGCTAGAAAGTGTTCTCTAGCGTTACCAGATATGGAAAATTCTATGGAACTAATCACCGGTCAAAGGAAATGTGGTGATCAAAAATTCAACATAGCAGTGAGTTAGAATGTATAGAACTCTATTAACACTAAAGCTAACATGTTTGGTCGAATAAGGAGCTTGATGCTACATTGCACTCAAAGTAAGACAATTCAGTTAATTCAAACTAGGTGTGATTATTATGGGATGGCATATACTTTTTCCTTTCAGATGAGGGACATTGCTGCTGGGAATGTAACCTTTTCATTTTGAGTTGTGGGCACACAGTGTCAGCATCAAGCAAATCAGGTCAAGTATCACATGGGTTAGACACAGAGTAATGTCCACTTTACACAAGCTCATCAATGTGCCTCAGTCCCATCCTCAGAGGAACATGGGCATTTTCTATTTATAGCCATCTTGGAGCCCTCCCAAGTGAAATTGGCAATTTAGTGCCCATTCATACTGAATTAGTTTGTTGTTACCTTTGTTACCTCCAAACTTCACTATTCCATCGCAGTCCTAGCCACCCATCTTCCACTCTCCGTAAACCTGACATCATTCAAATCTCTGCTGCCTGTGTCCTAACCCATCACCCCTGTGCTCGCTGACCTACATTGGCTCCTGGTTCAGCAACGCCTCAATTTTAAAACTCTCATCCTTGTTTTCAAATCCCTCCATGGCCTCGCCCCTCCCTATCCCTGTAACCTCCTCCAGTCCTACAACCCCACCCCCCTCCCAATGAGATATCTTCACTCCTCCAATTCTGGCCTCTTGAGCATCCCTGATTTCAATCACTCAACCTTTGGTGGCCGTGCCTTCTGTTGCCTCGGCCCTAAGCTCTGGAACTCCCTCCCTAAACCTCTCCCTCTCTACCTCTCTTTCCTCCTTTAAGACGCTCCTTAAAGCCTACCTCTTTGACCAAGCTTTTGGTCACCTGCCCTAATATCTCCTTATGTGGCTCAGTGTCAAATTTTGTTTGATAACACTCCCATGAGTTGCCTTTGGATGTTTTACTCCGTTAATGGCGCTATATAAATACAAGTTGTTTTTGTTGTTGTTGGTAGTTTAGTGTTATGAGCCAACACTCATTAGATTAACACTGCCCAAACTCCCACTGGTCCTTTGTGCTTGGCAGAGAGAAGATATTTTATTCCATCATTTTGAGCTAGGTTTGGCCTCAGATCTCAGAGGTGATGAAGAGTTTTACTGGCGTTGAAGAAGCTGGAGTTGAACAGGTATGCAGCGTGTCCTTGTTATATCTGTTGTATTTGAGGGGATGAGGTGCCTCACTGGCTTCATCTTTTAACCTTCCACCTGCAGCATTTGGTTTTGACTAGTCAGACTGATGTAAAGGTCAACCTACACAATCCCATCAATATGCTAGAATTTCACTAAAGGATTGCACAAAACTCGAGGCAAGTAAACAGATCATTTAAAATGCCTCACAGTTCAAAATTTCAGTTCTGGTTTCTGTATCAGTGAAAGTCTCCAAACAAGCTGTTCTGATGGCCGAGTGCTGGGGTGTCCAACCTAGAGCTCTGAGTCCTGGCAATCTAGCCATTGAAGCCTCGGCAATTAGGGCTTATATTTCTTATTAGCTGGTTTGTCTTCATTATAACGTTCTGATATACACTACCCTCATTATATGATTCTCAGTTATAACTCTCTCTGATACACCCTACCCTCACTATATGATTCTCTGTTATAACGCTCTCTGGTACACCCTACTCACTATATGATTCTCAGTTATAACTCTCTCTGATACACCCTACTCACTATATGATTCTCAGTTATAACTCTCTCTGATACACCCTACCCTCACTATATGATTCTCAGTTATAACTCTCTCTGATACACCCTACTCACTATATGATTCTCAGTTATAACTCTCTCTGATACACCCTACTCACTATATGATTCTCAGTTATAACTCTCTCTGATACACCCTACTCACTATATGATTCTCAGTTATAACGCTCTCTGGTACACCCTACCCTCACTATATGATTCTCAGTTATAACTCTCTCTGATTCACCCTACTCACTATATGATTCTCAGTTATAACTCTCTCTGATACACCCTACCCTCACTATATGATTCTCTGTTATAATGCACTCTGATACACCCTACTCACTATATGATTCTCAGTTATAACTCTCTCTGATACACCCTACTCACTATATGATTCTCAGTTATAATGCTCTCTGGTACACCCTACCCTCACTATATGATTCTCGGTTATAACTCTCTCCGATACACCCTACTCACTATATGATTCTCAGTTATAACTCTCTCTGATACACCCTACTCACTATATGATTCTCAGTTATAACTCTCTCTGATACACCCTACTCACTATATGATTCTCAGTTATAACTCTCTCTGATACACCCTACTCACTATATGATTCTCAGTTATAACTCTCTCTGATACACCCTACCCTCACTATATGATTCTCAGTTATAACTCTCTCTGATACACCCTACCCTCACTATATGATTCTCAGTTATAACTCTCTCTGATACATCCTACCCTCACTATATGATTCTCAGTTATAACTCTCTCTGATACACCCTACCCTCACTATATGATTCTCAGTTATAACTCTCTCTGATACACCCTACCCTCATTATATGATTCTCAGTTATCAGCCACCAGCACGGTGGCATAGTGGTTAGCACTGTTGCCTCACAGCACCAGGGACCCGGGTTCAAATCCGGCCTCGGGCGACTGTCTGTGTGGAGTTTGCACATTCTCCCCGTGTTTGCGTGGGTTTCCTCCGGGTGCTCCGGTTTCCTCCCACAGTCCAAAGATGTGCGAGTTAGGTTGATTGGCTATGATAAATTGACCCTTAGTGTTAGGGGGATTAAATACGTGGGGTTACAGGGATAGGGTGGGATATGTGTTGGTGTAGGGGTTACGGGGATCGGGTGGGATATGTGTCGGTGCAGGCTCGATGGGCCGAAGTGGCCTCTATCTGCACTGTGGGGTTTCTGTGTGTGAACTCTCTCTGATACACCCTACTCACTATATGATTCTCAGTTATAACTCTCTCCGATACACCCTACCCTCACTATATGATTCTCAGTTATAACTCTCTCTGGTACACCCTACTCACTATATGATTCTCAGTTATAACTCTCTCTGATACATCCTACCCTCACTATATGATTCTCAGTTATAACTCTCTCTGGTACACCCTACTCACTATATGATTCTCAGTTATAACTCTCTCCGATACACCCTACCCTCACTATATGATTCTCAGTTATAACTCTCTCTGGTACACCCTACTCACTATATGATTCTCAGTTATAACTCTCTCTGATACACCCTACTCACTATATGATTCTCAGTTATAACGCTCTCTGATACACCCTACCCTCACTATATGATTCTCTGTTATAACTCTCTCTGATACACCCTACCCTCACTATATGATTCTCTGTTATAACTCTCTCTGATACACCCTACCCTCACTATATGATTCTCAGTTATAATGTTCTCTGATACACACTACCCTCACTAAATGATTCTTAGTTATAACTCTCTCTGATACACCCTACCCTCACTATATGATTCTCTGTTATAATGCACTGATACACCCTACCCTCACTATATGATTCTCAGTTATAACACTCTTCTGTTACACGCTACCCTCATTATAATGTTCTCATTTCCATACACCATCCTCATCAGGGAGCTTGTGGTTATATCACTTTTTCACATATCCCACCCTCATGATAATGTTCTCAATTATAATAACCTCTTAATACACACCCCACCCTTGTTATATAGCTCTCAGTGATAACTCACTCTTCATTCCACCACACCATCACACCAGTAGTTTAGAGAAAGTTTGGAAGGAGAACTTTATTAGCAATGATCTCTATCTGATTCGGTGAAGGGCCAGCTTGGGTTCCCTGCCCTCCTATTTTAATAGCTCCATCCAGGGCTGTGTGGGTGGACAGATGAAACAAAAACCTTTCCTTACCCTTGTAAAAGTTCCTTTCTCTTCTTTATTAGAGGGCTGTTTTGCCATTTGTCTGTTAAACTCGAAGACAATGCCTCTGTGTCCCGATCCAATAAATGCTCATTTCCTCCACTGATGTGCCATTACTTGGCTCGACTTTCACAGCCCGAGTTAATGGAGTCTTTTAAAGAGCCATGGGTCATAAAGGCAGCCCAATTAAAGCCCTGTCAATGGAAGAATCCTCATCCTTAATATTATTTAGTGACTTTATCCTTGATTTTATTCTCAGTTTTCTCCCCTCCCCTCCTGAAGGTTTTCAGTCGATGCTGGCAGCTTTCTGCTACCTGGTTCTGGTAGCCATTTTCCATGTGGGACTCTAGACAACGAGCGTTGCAGGCTGTTTATCCACGGAGCACATCAAACCTGGGCCATGGTACTTCTCCTCACCCAATGTCTGGCACATGCATTTTACTGGGCAGCACCATAAGTGGGCATTCTGGCTGCTATTTCCCCTCCCTAGCCCAGATCCACCTTTATTTTAGTTCTCGAAGTATAAGTCACTTCATTGCCTTGGTGCTTGATATCTTGATTCCAAAGCAGGAGCATTGTTAAAGGCAGCAGGTCAGTGATGTAGGATAATGATGGGAGGCCCATACTTTTCTAGAATTATGTTAAGCACAAAACAGGTATTTGACTGGGCCAGTTTTTTTCCCATGGGAGCCACCTGGTCAAATTCTACTCTCCTACTCACTCCCCATACCCTTCAATATTCCTCTTTTTCAAGTAGATATCAAATTCCTCTTTTAAAGAATTTCTGCACTCTGCTTCAACAATGATATATGACAGAGAGTTAGACATTTAACTACCTCCATGTGAAGAAAGGTGGGTTCCTTTTCACAATCTTCCACACCAGTAATTTTCCAAATCTCAAACTACGTCGCTGTGTAAGAGTGTAGTAACATAGTAACATGGTAATGTCTTAGGCAGGAGAAGAGCATTGGTCTACCTAGCCTGCCCTTCCAAATCTCCCGTCAGGTCCCTATCTGGAACTAGTAGCCCCCTTTCGAACTTTGTCCAGTCCTTTTTAAACCCTGCCATTGTTTTCTGTTCCAATACCCACTGCCCCTCAGTAATCTGTTCTATAATTCTATCAACCTCATACTAAAAAAAAGTTGTCTAAATTTCCTATTTTACTTTTACTTAAATTTAAATTGTGATTCCTGCTTCTTAATTTCTGCACCTGACTGAAGAATTTTTGTGGGTGAAAATTCTTCATACCCTTAAAAATCTCTCACCAATTCTCCCCGTATCCTCCTCTTATCCAGGGTAAGGTCCCAGGGTAGGCAAGCTTTGATTAGCATGGAGCAGTCACAAGGAGGAAGGAATAATCACTGGGAGAGTCACCCAGAGCTGCTCTGTTTTGTTCATCTTCCTTTATCTGCCAAATATTTTCCTTTCCTCTCCTCTCCTCTCCTGAACGCATTGACTCCTTGCTGGGGTATGGCTCCAGAGGTCCCATTTGCCCTCTGCTACCCCATTATTCAGATCTATGTGCTCCTCCACAACAGTAGTCTGGGCCGCTGCAATCCCCGGGACCCCAACCCTCCACAATCGTCAAGTCCCTCCCCCGCAACTTACCTGGCTGGCGGTTGCCCTGACCCGATCTGGAGGCCAGATTGAAACGAAGGCTGGGCCTCAAAATCCCGGGGGCCTCTTTGCCGCCGGAATGGGTGGGCAACCAGCGCTCCGCCGGTAGGTCACCCAAAAGTCAAAATAGACCCCCTGGCCTGTGCTGGATTAGCGGATCAGTCTGTCGAATCAGCAGTGGGGATTGCTACAATTTGGCTTAGCATCATTGGGCTAGGGAACCAATAAACCAGCTCCGATCATTCTTGCCAGTAGTGTACGTGGGTCCATGTCAGATGAGGACAGTATGGCGCTTGGCAGTGATGGCCTTATGGTTGAATATCCTGCCATCACATATGAAAATGGGTAGATTGGGTGAGGAACTGGAGGTGGCCTGGGGCCTGCAAAACCCGAATCAGACCACTTTCAGAGAGAAAATACCAGTGGAAAATCCCTGTAGTGTACAATAGGAAACCTCTGTAGAAAGAATTCAGCACTGAACCGTCAGTCTACCCCTTTATTGTGGTCCCTGTCTATCACAGAATGGGCTGGGGGCATAAATTGCCTGGTGTGACTAATCTCACCACAACAGCAGGTGGCATAGTGGTTAGCACTGTTGCCTCACAGCGCCAGGGACCCAGGTTCGAATCCGGCCTCGGGTGACTGTCTGTGTGGAGTTTGCACATTCTCCCCGTGTTTGCGTGGGTTTTCTCCGGGTGCTCCGGTTTCCTCCCACAGTCCAAAGATGTGCGGGTTAGGTTGATTGGCTATGATAAATTGACCCTTAGTGTTAGGGGGATTAAATACGTGGGGTTACGGGGATAGGGTGGGATATGTGTTGGTGTAGGGGTTACAGGGATCGGGTGGGATATGTGTCGGTGCAGGCTCGATGGGCCAAAATGGCCTCTATCTGCACTGTGGGGTTTCTGTGATTTCTGTGAACAGGCTGGCCTGGGTGTCACGCATCATTTGCATTTACTGCCATTTGGCATTGTCATGGATGAGGGAGGTGGGGGTGGCTGCAAGAGGCACTAATACTCTCTCCCCACCCCTAATCCGTCATGTCTACCTGACAGGGAGGAAATTTAGATTCTAATGGGCCCTAATGTGTAAGAGTTTGGAATGAAGCAGGCAAGACACTCTCAATGTATTGGAGTGTGTATGAAGAAAGCAGATGGTGGATTGTTGTGTCTGTGTGAAGGGGCAGCCAGGGCCTGATTTACTGCTGGAGGGCTCCCAGCCTGAGGACAAGGTTATCAGGGTGGGGACTTGGACAAGTTTTGAAAACAGCATTTCTGGGGATTCAGGGGCTGCTTTATGCTACAGAGACTTTTGAGTTGTCACAAACACATCATTTATTTTGTTTGATACATAATACAGCAGAAAACTGAGTAACAAGATATGTGTATAGTTTAAAATACAGGCGATTGTTCAAAGTGATGGTGTCAGATTTAAAGGGCTGCTAGTGCATATATGAAGAAGGCAGATGGGTAACATTCCTCACACCCCCAACGTGCAATAGTGCAGTAGTGCAACTGAATAATTATTTGGGTCTCTTTGGATAATCTAGCTGTGACTACCTGTAATGAGATGAGAGAAGAATGGAGTGCTATACTGGTTTGAAGAATAGGAATTGGGACATCCTTAGCTTGCACTATTCTGCTGCCTTGTTGCATAAGAACAGTCATGTCAGTTAGGAAGCTGCCTGTTCTGCCTCTCCCTCCAACCAATAATAAGTCTCAAGGTCTTATGGATGATGAGGGCCATTCAGTCCATATTAGCTTGTCCATTCAGAATAGCCCTAAAGTCTCCCACTGCAGAATCCTATTGTTTCTTAAATGATTCCAAGGTTTTTGCCTCCATATAGGACCCCATTCCAGGTGTTGCTCACTCTTTGTGTGAAGAGGAAGTTCCTAATATCAGTCATCAATTTGTCTTTCGCTAGGTTAGGTGTTAGCCTTGGCTCAGTGGGTAGAAGGCTGAGTTCAAACCAAACTCCAGACACTTGAGCACAGTACTGAGGGAGTGCTGCACTGTCGGAGGTGCTTTCTTTCAGATGAGATGCTAACCCAAACATCTGCCCTCGCAGGTGGATGTAAAAGATCCTATGACACAATTCAAAGATGAGCAGGGGAGTTATCCAGAGGTTATGAAACTTGCTATATTAATGCAAGTTCTTTCTTCTTTTTCTATAAATCTGTGTCCCCTTGCCATACTCTCGCAATGTAATTAAAGTAATTGTATGGATTTACATTTTCAATCGTGTTTACGATGTTGTATCCCTCAAAATCAACTCAAGATTGAAGTCTTGACACATAATTGAGATTTCCAAGACTGGGATCATCCTTGTGGTTCTTCAGGGCTTGAATGTCTCCTTGTATCTCAGTGACCAGAACTGGACACTGTATTCAAGGTCTGGTGCGCAGCACAGATTGATCATGGCTTTTGCCGACTTGCATTCTACTATTTTGGCTGTATTGACCGATGCTCTACATTAGTTTTGAGGTGCTGAGTGTCGAGGCTACTAAGACTCCTGGATCTCTTTTAACTTCATCCTTAGCTATTTAAACACCATTCATGGCGTACGTGTATTGCTCATTTTACCTTCCCATGTGCGGAACGTTCACTTGTCTGTGTACAATTCTTTACATCCTCTTCTGCTTGAAGCAATTCTGCAATGCGCCAGGCAACCAGGGATCTGGAATGCATCCCAATTTTATCCCAGGGTAGGTTCTGCAGCAATAACAGCAATGAGGAAAGAAGTGGCCATCCACAATTCTCCACATGAGCAGTCATTTTAAAGTTATGACTTTTCCGACCACATACTTCACTAAAAATTTAGGGATTCTTCATCCCTTGCCGGCCTGTACAGGCAGATGGAGCACTCAGCCTTTGCTTGGCCAGTGAAAATGGCAGCCAGAGCCTCTGGAGGCACCTGAGACAATTGCTTGCACCTCCAGCATTCATTTTATAACACTAAGACCAGAATCAGGCTGTTATCAATCATAGTACAGCACAGCCCCCATTTATATTACAGCACTTTCCCCATTTATATTACAGCACTTTCCCCATTTATATTACAGCACTTTCCCCATTTATATTACAGCACATTCCCCATTTATATTACAGCACTTTCCCCATTTATATTACAGCACTTTCCCCATTTATATTACAGCACTTTCCCCATTTATATTACAGCACATTCCCCATTTATATTACAGCACTTTCCCCATTTATATTACAGCACATTCCCCATTTATATTACAGCACTTTCCCCATTTATATTACAGCACATTCCCCATTTATATTACAGCACTTTCCCCATTTATATTACAGCACTTTCCCCATTTATATTACAGCACTTTCCCCATTAATATTACAGCACATTCCCCATTTATATTACAGCACTTTCCCCATTTATATTACAGCACATTCCCCATTTATATTACAGCACTTTCCCCATTTATATTACAGCACATTCCCCATTTATATTACAGCACTTTCCCCATTTATATTACAGCACTTTCCCCATTTTATTACAGCACTTTCCCCATTTATATTACAGCACTTTCCCCATTTATATTACAGCACATTCCCCATTTATATTACAGCACTTTCCCCATTTATATTACAGCACATTCCCCATTTATATTACTGCACTTTCCCCATTTATATTACAGCACTTTCCCCATTTATATTACTGCACTTTCCCCATTTATATTACAGCACTTTCCCCATTTATATTACAGCACATTCCCCATTTATATTACAGCACTTTCCCCATTTATATTACTGCACTTTCCCCATTTATATTACAGCACTTTCCCCATTTATATTACAGCACATTCCCCATTTATATTACAGCACTTTCCCCATTTATATTACAGCACTTTCCCCATTTATATTACTGCACTTTCCCCATTTATATTACAGCACTTTCCCCATTTATATTACAGCACTTTCCCCATTTATATTACAGCACTTTCCCCATTTATATTACAGCACTTTCACCATTTATATTACTGCACTTGCCCCATTTATATTACAGCACTTTCCCCATTTATATTACTGCACTTTCCCCATTTATATTACAGCACTTTCCCCATTTATATTACAGCACTTTCCCCATTTATATTACAGCACATTCCCCATTTATATTACAGCACATTCCCCATTTATATTACAGCACATTCCCCATTTATATTACAGCACATTCCCCATTTATATTACAGCACTTTCCCCATTTATATTACAGCACTTTCCCCATTTATATTACAGCACTTTCCCCATTTATATTACAACACTTTCCCCATTTATATTACAACACTTTCCCCATTTATATTACAGCACTTTCCCCATTTATATTACAGCACTTTCCCCATTTATATTACAGCACTTTCCCCATTTATATTACAGCACTTTCCCCATTTATATTACAGCACTTTCCCCATTTATATTACAGCACTTTCCCCATTTATATTACAGCACATTCCCCATTTATATTACAGCACTTTCCCCATTTATATTACAGCACTTTCCCCATTTATATTACAGCACTTTCCCCATTTATATTACTGCACTTTCCCCATTTATATTACAGCACTTTCCCCATTTATATTACAGCACTTTCCCCATTTATATTACAGCACATTCCCCATTTATATTACAGCATTTTCCCCCATTTATATTACAGCACTTTCCCCATTTATATTACAGCACTTTCCCCATTTATTTTACAGCACTTTCGCCATTTATATTACTGCACTTTCCCCATTTATATTACAGCACTTTCCCCATTTATATTACAGCACTTTCCCCATTTATATTACAGCACTTTCCCCATTTATATTACAGCACTTTCCCCATTTATATTACAGCACTTTCCCCATTTATATTACTGCACTTTCCCCATCTACGTTACAAAGCTGCCACTATTTATGTTACAGCAATGTGACCATTTATCTTAAAACACAGTTATCATTTATAATGCAACATGCCCTGGATTCAGGGCTGTTATTGGCAACACTGCTGTAATTTAAAAGACAGTTTACACAGCAAGTTTGTTCTGAATACCACTTTAATTTGAATTAACTTGCCTTCCCAGTGGCCTAGTGGGTGAGCACAATACCCAATGTGGACCTGAATTTGTAGATCAAAAGGTCCCAGGTTGAATCTTCAACCTGCGCTAAATTAGCTGATCTCCGGCATACTGTCAACTGGGATACTAGTAACTTTCTGTCCCTGATCTCTGTCCAATTCATCCAGCCAGTAAGTGTGTTTGTTTGCAGGTGTTTGTGTGTGTGTCTTTGTATGTGTGTCTGTTTGTGTTTGTGTTTTTTTTTGTGTTTGCATATGTGAGTGTTTCTTTGCCTGTTTCTGTGTGTGTTTTGAGTGTGTGTGCTTGAGTGTGTGTGCGCTTGTGTTTGTGTATGTTTTGTGTGTTATGTCTGTTTGATGTGTGTGTTTGTTGTGTGTTTGTGCATGTGTGTCTGTTTGATGTGTGTGTATGTGTGTGTGTGTGCGTTTGATGTGTGTCTGTTTGATGTGTGTGTCTGTTTGATGTGTGTTTGATGTGTGTGTATGTGCATGTGTTTGTGTTTGATGTGTGTCTGTTTGATGTGTGTGTATGTGCGTGTGTGTCTGTTTGATGTGTCTGTTTGATTGGGTGACCGCTTTGCGGAACACCTCCGTTCAGTCCGTAAGGGTGACCCCGAGCTTCCGGTCGCCTGTCATTTTAATTTACCGCTCCATTCCCACTCGGACCTCACTGTCCTTGGCCTCTTGTATTGTTCCACGGAAGCTCAACGTAAACTCGAGGAACAGCACCTCATCTTCCGATTAGGCACTTTGCAGCCTTCTGGACTCAATATTGAGTTCAACAATTTCAGATCATAACCTCGGCCCCTATTTCATTTTTTCTTGTAATTTTTCCACTCCTTTTCCGCCCCCCCCCCTTTTCCTTTTGTTTCGCTCTCACACCTGGCAGCTATCCCTTGCCCTGCCAGTACACTTTACACCCAATCTCAGCCTATTACCATCTCGTCTAGCTTCTAACACCTTTTATTGTCTCTTTTTTACTTCTTTTGTTTCTTTTATTCTTTTGTCCGATCGCAGCCCTGCCTCTGATCTATCTTTCCTTTCCAGTTTTGAAGAAGGGTTCGACCCGAAACGTCAACTCAAATTTCTGTCCACGGATGTTGCCTGACCTGCTGAGTTTTCCCAGCATTTTCTGTTGTTATTTCTGTCTGATGTGTGTTTGATGTGTGTGTTTGTGCGTGTGTTTGTGCATGTGTGTGTGTTTGATGTGTGTGTGTGTTTGATGTGTGTGTTTGATGTGTGTGTTTGTGCGTGTTTGATGTGTGTGTTTGAGCGTGTGTTTGTGCATGTGTGTGTTTGTTGTGTGTGTTTGATGCGTGTGTTTGGTGTGTGTGTTTGGTATGTGTGTTTGTGCATGTGTGTGTTTGATGTGTGTGTTTGTGTTTGTGTGTGTGTTTGTGCGTGTGTGTGTTTGATTTTGATGTGTGTGTTTGATGTGTGTGTTTGTGCGTGTGTTTGTGCATGTGTGTGTTTGATGTGTGTGTGTTTGATGTGTGTGTTTGATGTGTGTGTTCATGCATGTGTGTGTGCATGTGTGTGTGTGTTTGATGTGTGTGTTTGATGTGTGTGCGCGTGTGTGTGCGCGTGTGTGTGCATTTGTGTGTGTGATTGTGTGTGTGCGTGTGTGTGTTTGTGTGTGTTTGTGTGTGTGTGTGTTTGTGTGTGTGTGTGCGTGTGTGTGTTTGATGTGTGTGTTTGTGTGTGTGTGCATGTGTGTGTTTGATGTGTGTGTTTGATGTGGGTGTTTGATGTGTGTGTTTGTGCGTGTGTGTTTGTGCATGTGTGTGTTTGATGTGTTTGTGTGTGTGCGTGTGTGTGTTTGATGTGTGTGTTTGTGTGTGTGTGTTTGATGTGTGTGTTTGATGTGTGTGTCTGTGCGTGTGTGAGTTTGTGCATGTGTGTGCGTGTGTGTGTGTTTGATGTGTGTGTCTGTGCATGTGTTTGTGTTTGATGTGTGTGTTTGTGCGTGTGTGTGTGTTTGATGTGTGTGTGTGTTTGATGTGTGTGTTTGATGTGTGTGTTTGTGCCTGTGTTTGTGCATGTGTGTGTGTTTGATGTGTGTGTGTTTGGTGTGTGTGTTTGATGTGTGTGTTTGATGTGTGTGTGTGTTTGATGTGTGTGTGTGTTTGGTGTGTGTGTTTGATGTGTGTTTGTGCGTGTGTGTGTTTGTGTGTGTGTGTGTGTGTGTGTTTGATGTGCGTTTGATGCGTGTGTTTGATGTGTGTGTTTGTGTGTGTGTGTGTTTGATGTGTGTGTTTGTGTGTGTGTTTGTGCGTGTGTGCGTGTGTGTGTTTGTGCGTGTGTGTGTTTGATGTGTGTGTTTGATGTGTGTGTTTGTGCGTGTGTGTGTTTGATGTGTGTGTTTGTGCGTGTGTGCGTGTGTGTTTGTTGTGTGTGTGTGTGTGTGCGCGTGTGTTTGATGTGTGTGTTTGTGTGTGTGCGTGTGTTTGATGTGTGTGTTTGTGTGTGTGTGCGTGTGTGTGTTTGATGTGTGTGTTTGTGTCTGTGTGTGCGTGTGTGTGTGTTTGATGTGTGTGTCTGTGCGTGTGTGTGTGTTTGTGCGTATGTGTGTGCATGTGTGTGTGTTTGTGCATGTGTGTGTGCGTGTGTGTGTTTGATGTGTGTGTGTGCATGTGTGATGTGTGTGTTGGATGTGTGTGTGTTTGTGTTTGATGTGTGTATTTGTGCGTGTGTGTGTGTTTGATGTGTGTGTCTGTGCGTGTGTTTGTGTTTAATGTGTGTGTTTGTGCGTGTGTGTGTGTTTGATGTGTGTGTCTGTGCATGTGTGTGTGTGTCTGTGCGTGTGTTTGTGTTTGATGTGTGTGTTTGTGCGTGTGTCTGTGTGTGTGTTTGCTGTGTGTGTCTGTGCGTGTGTGCGTGTGTGTTTGTGCGTGTGTGTGTCTGTTTGATGTGTGTATGTTTGATGTGTGTGTTTGATGTGTGTGTTTGTGCGTGTTTGATGTGTGTGTTTGATGTGTGTGTTTGTGCGTGTGTTTGTGCATGTGTGTGTGTTTGATGTGTGTGTGTGTTTGATGTGTGTGTTTGAAACATAGAAACATAGAATATAGGAGCAGGAGTAGGCCATTCGGCCCCTCAAGCCTGCCCCGCCGTTCAATGAGATCATGGCTGATCATCCAAATTCAGTACCCTGTCCCTGCCTTCTCCCCATATCCCTTGATCCCTTTAGCCTTAAGAAATATATCTAACTCCTTCTTGAATATATTTAATGAATTGGCCTCAACTGCCTTCTGTGGTAGAGAATTCCACAGGTTCACCACTCTCTGGGTGAAGAAATTCCTCCTCATCTCTGTCCTAAATGGCTTACCCCTTATCATTAGACTGTGACCCCTGGTTCTGGACTCCCCCACCATCGGGAACATCCTTCCTGCAGCTAGTCTGTCTAGTTCTGTTAGAATTTTATAAGTTTCAATGAGATCCCCTCTCATTCTTCTAAACTCCAGCACCGACGGGACCGGCGTGGTGCCGGTTGATCAAAAAGTCTGGATTACAGAGAGGTATACTTACCAAGGTACGAGAGCCCCATACACGGCCACAGGTGCAGGAGCCCCGGTTACACGGCACTTGTACCGAAGTCCGGGTTACACGGCCACAGATCCAGCAGTCCCTGTTGCACGGCCACAGGTGCAGGAACCCCGGTTACACGGCCACTCGCTGGAGTTTAAAAGAATGAGAGGGGATCTCATTGAAATAAGCCCAATCGACCCAATCTCTCCTCATACGTCATTCCTGCCATCCCGGGTATCAGTCTGGTGAATCTTCGCTGCACTCCATCCATGGCAAGAACATCCTTCCTTAGATAAGGTGACCAAAACTGCACACAATACTCAAGGTGTGGTCTCACCAAGGCCCTGTACAACTGCAGCAAGACATCCTTGCTCCTGTACTCGAATCCTCTCGCTATGAAGGCCAATATACCATTTGCCTTCTTAACCGCCTGCTGCACCTGCATGCTTACCTTCAGCGACTGGTGCACAAGGACACCCAGGTCTCGTTGCACTTCCCCTTCTCCCAATCTATTGCCGTTCAGATAATAATCTGCCTTCCTGTTTTTGCCACCAAAGTGGATAACCTCGCATTTATCCACATTATACTGCATCTGCCATACATCTGCCCAATCACCCAACCTGTCCAAATCATACTGGAGTATGATTTGTGTGTCTGTGCGTGTGTGTGTTTGATGTGTGTGTTTGATGTGTGTGTTTGTGCGTGTGTGTGGGTTTGATGTGTGTGTTTGTGCGTGTGTTTGCGTTTACATCAGTCTCAGCTATGAAGCTTTCTATGGTCGAGTAGCCTTCTGCCACTCACTACAGGAAACTCTTTTTTAACCGGCAAAATTCAGGAGTAGGTTCAGGTAAGTTTTACTATATATTAGTGGTCGTGTAACCGGGGTTCCTGCACCTGTGGCCGTGCAACAGGGACTCCTGGATCTGTGGCCGTGTAACCCGGACTTCGGCACAGGTGCCGTGTAACCGGGGCTCCTGCACCCGTGGCCGTGTATGGGGCTCTCGTACCTTGGTAAGTTTACCTCTCTGTAATCCGGAATTTTTGATCAACCGGCACCACGCCGGTCCCGTCGGTGCCGGATAAAAAAGAATTTCCTGTATCTAGATTCAAACATGAAGTAAGATGTTGGATGAGGTGTGGAGGGTGGCTGGTGACTATGGAACTGTAACCCGGCAAGAGACAGCCCGTTTCAGGAGAGAAAGGGAGAAACTGGGAATTAAATTCCATCAGTGGGAGATGGAAGGTTTGAACGTTGAAATCGCATGAGACCCGTGAAAAACTGATTGATTGGAACAAATTAATTATTTATGGTGGGGGGCGGGGGAAGGAGACAACCATAATTCTTGAAAGAACAAAGAATGGTGAGAGAGATAATATTTTTCATCTCTGTTATCCTGCTTGGAACTTGAGTTAAAGCAGGCAAAAGTGAGACAGGGAGAAGTGTCAGACTTTGCTCTCTTTAACTGAACAGACAGGCTTTTCTCTGATGTATTTATGTCCCTTGATTCTTCCCTTGTAGCTCTGCACTGTCCAGAAAGCTGTAATGGAGGTTTCTGTAAATAGAAACCGTTTTCACAGTCAACAGTTTGGAGAAGGGAGTCTTTACGAACCCAACAGTCCACTTGTAAAAATGCATCCCCTGGCAACGTCCCAGGCCCATTTCAAACAAAGATTCTGCAAATGGTAATCCCGAGTGGAATTCTGGCACCGTTCCAATGCCTGAATCCCACATGCAAGGAGGAAACTTCAGCCTCTATCTTTGTCATTGTTGGGACCGCTGGACAAGGGAACTGTCGACACTGAGCTTTATGAGGCTAAGGGGGCCGACCTCAAACAGGCCGCTGGTCTGATTTATATTCCTGCATCAACAAAGATAAGAAGCTTCCTGTTGACCCAGCAGCGAAGGCACCGCCTGTTGTCACACAAAGCCATGTGTTCCCTATCTGTGTCGTTAGCTGTCTAGTTGGGGGCAATTGGCGTTACAATTGAACATAGGCCATGAGCTAACAAGGGGAAACTCAGCCGCGATTGACATTTCTCATCGCCATCCAGTGACTGCTGCTGGAAAGTGCAAGTGTGTGACTATCAGGGGCGGATCATCGATCATCGGCCATCGTGCCTCCTCTGGTTGGATCGCCTGCCTAGGCTCACACGTGAAGAATGGCCATTCGGACAGGGCACTGGAGAGCTGTTGGTGCCCGCAGAGCCTGGGCTTCAGCAAGTGTCAGTGCCTTCAGGGCAGGAGGAGAGAAAATTGGGCAAAAATTCAAAAAACTATGTGAAAACATGAATCTTCCATTGCTCCATGTGTCATTTATCCAAGGGCCCCATATTGTTTCAATTTGTGAACTCAGATTTGTGAAGATACCCATTCTGAGCGATGATCCAGACAGTGCAGTCAGTCAGCATGTGCAGACTACCAGAGCTGCCCAGTTATAGTCAGAGTCAATGCCATAGGCTGTGGTCAGTGTATCAAGATCACATGAACAGATTAGCAGCAACAACAATGTGCATTTTTATAGCAATTTAACACAGGAAAACATCCCTAAAAGCTTCACAGTGGAGGAAAGAAGCAGGTGTTTTTCTGGGAGACAGGAAACGTTCCGTCAAAGTTATGTGCCTTGAGAAGGTCTTTCAAAATTGGCGAGGGAAGGAGAAACCAGGTGGGTTTCGGGAGGGCGTTCCAGGGAGTAGGGCCCAGATGGCTGAAGGTGGAGGGTGTGGATGTACAGGAGTCTGAGGAGTGGTCATGTAGGGCTGGAGAATGTTGCAGAGGTGGGGTGGTGCGAGGCCATGGAGGGATTTGTAGATGAAGATGAGGATTTTAACCTCAATGCGTTGGGTGACAGCAGCCAGTGAGGACAAGGGTGATGGGCCGAATTGCACTGAGACCTATTGCCACAAGCTATGGTCAGTGTAGTCAGCAGCAGGAGGGTTTGTAGAGCTGCCCTGTTACTGGGTGTGATTGCCTCCAAGACACAGGTCCATAGCTGAACTACAGCGTGTTTCTTGTCGGTGTGTGGGCGTTTTATTCTGTATCAGAGCAGTTGCTGGCTGCACGTTTAGTGTCAGCCATGGCACAATGGTAGCCACTCCTCCTCCTCCTCCTTTTCTACTCGGAGCTCCGACACAGCAAGAGAGCCCCAGGTGGGCAGAGGAAACGCTTCAAGGACACCCTCAAAGCCTCCTTGAAAAAGTGCAACATCCCCACCGACACCTGGGAATCCCTGGCCCAAGACCGCACAAAGTGGAGGAGAAGCATTCGGGAAGGCACCGAACACCTCGAGTCTCTTCGCCGGGAGCAAGCGGAAGCCAAGCGCAGGCAGCGCAAGGAGCGCATGTCAACCCAAGCACCCCACCCACCCGCCCCTTCAACCACCGTCTGCCCCACCTGTGACAGAGACTGTAGGTCCTGCATTGGACTCATCAGTCACCTGAGAACTCATTTTTAATGTGGAAGCAAGTCATCCTCGGTTCCGAGGGACTGCCTAAGAAGAAAAAGAAGACAGTGGTAGCACTTCTGCCTCTGAGTCAGAAGATTGTGGGTTCAATTCTTGCTCCAGAGAGTCAAACACAAAATCTAGGCTGACACTCCAATGCAGTCCTGAGGTTGTAGAAGGGTGCTATATAAATGCAAGCCATTCTCATCAACTGTCTGTTATTTTGTGCCCTCGGTGAGCGAAGCTGGTGACATAGCCTGTCATTTTGAAATGTTATTTTTCTCCAAATGTTGCGTGCATTATTGTGCTCACCAAGGTTTGGACACTGCTGAGGGATAGCTCGGGCCACATGCTGTGTAAAGCTCCTTCTACTCTTTCTCGATGATAACCCCCCCTTAAAAGTCTGAGGGCCCCCAGTGCTGCCCCCGCTGGAATTTGCAGGTTCACGGGGAAAGTCCCTCATTTGCATGAGGCTGGTGGGCGCCAATGTCACTATTGGCACATTCCTGACTTCAGCCTGCCCCAGGCTGCGAGAATATCTGGCGTCTGACTGCTACGGTGGGGGTGTCCAATAACCCCACCACCACAGACCCCATCAACTCTCCCCTTGGAATCCCATTTAAGGGTCCAATCCAGATTTTATTTCAAGGTAAAATTAATACCTTGGCCTAGAAATTTGGTGGAGCCCCAAACGGGGCGCCAAGCTCGCCTGGGCGCCGGAATTACTGCTTCGAACGGAGCAGTTGCGCCCGCCGGAAATACAGTTTGAGCACCCCAAGAGGGACGCGGAGCGCTGCTCGAGGCGCCCCGCGTCCCTCTTGGGGCGCTGAAACTGAATATTGCAGCGCAACGTGCCGCAGCGCCACACGCTGCGGCATGGCGTGCTGCGGTACTGCAGGCCTTCCTCCCCTTCTTAAGGGGGAGGGGCCTGCACCAGCGCGATGACCAATCGCGAGTGCCGGCAAAAGAGCCCGGCACCGAGGAGAAGTGCCGGGCACTCGGGACACAGCCGGCACTGCCCGGGCGGGGGGATCAGGAGGCCGGGGATGGAGGTGCTGGCAGGTGGCCATCAAAAAAATGGCCGCCCCGCACCTCCACCTTAATTTGCGCCACTACCGCCACAGGTAGGCCCCGTGAACCGGGCGCGATTTGCGAACAGCGTTACAGAGGCAGGCGCTACCAAATATCGCGATCGGGGTGGTAGCGTGGCGCTGCGCACACCGATGACGTCATCGGTGGTGGCGCAGCGCTACAGGCTAACGCCGCCATTAGCGCCCCGCTAAATATCGCGGGAGGCACGGCCAGTGGCGCTAAAGCCACTGAGTGCCCTCTTTAGGCGCTAACTGGTGGCACAGCCCACTGAATTTCTAGGCCCTTATCTTTGGGATTACAAGCTGCTTCCCTGGCCTGTAACCCCTCCCCTCCCCATTTGTAGGGCCTGATGTAAGAAAACTACTAGGCACTTGGTCTAAGCATTAAACAAAGCTTTAATCAACTGTTTTACAACATGGAGGTCTAGTTGTGTCCTTCACTAGTTCCTGTTAAGCATGTCCTGCACAAGCTGGGCCCATGCCCGAGTATTTATACTCTCCCTGGATAGCGCCACCCGTAGGTCGCTCAGTATTATTTCATAAGTCTTTCTTTCATGAATGACTGATTCATGTCAGAGCCCACCTGCACTTCTGGAGGCTGGTTATCCATTTCTTTCTCAGTGTACCAGCCTCCAGCCTTCGGCCAGGTCCTTTCTGAGCAGGGGATTTGGGGAAACTCCCTGTCAACCCCTGCCCTCCCCTAGTCGCCCCTATGGCTATTGGGGTCGGGCGGAGGTTCCCAGAATAGGCAGGCAGCATTTGTCTCTGTTTCCGGAATGTTCTGACTGGAGTTATGGCTGGAATCCCTTGGAACGCACAAGGAAATTCTGTGACAACATGTCTAAATCCCAAACTTAGAAGAGCACCCCCCAACTGCACCAACGTGAGGCTTTCCACTACCTGTACCAACTGTCCTGTTCTTTCTTTAAGTGAGATGGCCAATTTAATGTCATTTATGTCGGATTATGGGTAGCGTTGGTTTGTGAATTCTGGCCTATGAAGACTATCCAATCTAACACAGGACATGGATACCTTAAAGAGATTTTCATCCCACCAGCCCATCAGGGAACTCAATCCCAAGCGCTAGCGGTGAAAGGACAATGTTCCAACTGATCGTGACACCCAACTTGGTTTAGTGACTTGTCGTTCATCAGTGCTGGTACATCTCCAGTGACCTGCAGGGAAAGCTGATTTCCAGATATATTTTTCTCCCAGAGTTTACTGCACTCTGGAGAACTCGGGTGTACAAAAATAGGAGGTGATAATGAGAGAAACAAATGCGACTCAAATGTGTTTGAAGTCAGTAACCAACTGTGAGGAGCATGTTCTTACTGAGTGAGCAAAGTGTTGGTAAACAAATTATTGATTTAAGAGGAATTTACTGCCTTGCCTTTGATTGGTTTTGTTAAATAGTAGCCCTTGCCCCCCCCCGCCCTCCCCACCCTTCCCAACAGAGAGCAACTATCTCAGCAAAAACCAGAGGTTCAATCAGGACTGTCCTGGTCTATATCGCAGTTATGTTGTTCCACACCATTAGTTTGTGTTTTGAGTTTATCTTTTGCCATGGCTGACTTTTTGCTGAGATTTGAAACTAAGCGAATTTTCACACACTCAACGAACCAGGGACAGTGGAACCTGAGAGTGATAATAAAAAATTGGTGGGAAATGTGTTCAAACCATTTAAACAGTCTCTGGATCTAAATGCAAGAACAACTTACATTTAGATAGCACCTTTAACGTAGGAAAACATCCCAAGATGCTTCACAGGAGCTTAATCAGACAAAAATTGACACCGAGCCAAAGAAGGAGATATTAGCCTGGTCAAAGAGGTAGGTTTTAAGGAGGGTCTTGAAGGAGGAGAGGCAGAGTGGCGGAGGGGTTTAGGGAGGGAATTCCAGGGCTTAGGGCCTGGACCATTGAAGGCAAGGCCACCAATGATGGGGTGTAGGGAATTGGGGATGCATTAGAGACTATAGTTGGAAAAACACAGAGTTCTTGGAGGGTTGTAGGGTTGGATGAGGTTTCAGAGATAGGGAGGGGCGAGGCCATGGAGGCCTTTGAGCAGGAGGATGAGAACTTTAAATTTAAAGTGTGGATGGACCGGGAGCCAATTGTAGATCAGTGAGTCCAGGGGTGAAAAGTGAACGGGAGTTGGTGCGAGTTAGGATACGGCCAGCAGAGTTTTGGGTGATGTGAATTTAGTGAGGATGGAAGATGGGAGGTCAACCAGGAGAACACTGGAATCGTTGGGCTGGATTTGGCCAATGGGGAGCTTTTGGAGGCGGGGCTCCCACTTGTCAGGTTTCAGTCCCGCCTCCGTCGACTTCTGGCCAACCCACGCTATTTTCCCCTTGATTGACCTTGTTAAGCCCGCCCAGCGGACTTAGCAGGCCAATTAAGGGAAAGCCGGTTGCAGAGAACGTCAACGTATGACGTTTTATCTGTCAAAAATTTTGACAGATGAATTGTCATCATTTGACAGCTCAGTGAAGCTGTCAAACACTGACATTCTCTGTAGTTAGATGAGTTCTTGAATTCAAGACTCATCAAAGCTCTTTCTTTTACAGAAATCAGAGAATGCAACAGCCATCTGTCATCTCTGCTGCGGAGATGCGAGACTCTCCGCATACCCAACTCTTGAAGCTTGCAGGAAGAAACAAAGGTAAATAAACTTTTTCTATCACTTTCCACTCACCTCACATACTCACCTCTCCACACTTGCTCCCATCACTTACCTTCACAGCACACTTTTGCACCCCTCCGACCCCCGTAGACCCACTGCTCGCCTCGGTGACCCTGGCGGGGTTCGGAGCCTTCCGGAAGCCCGCACTTGTGTGGGTAAAAGGGGATAATCCTCTTATCTGCCTGTTAACTACCTGTTAACAGGCAGATAAGTGGCACTAATCCCATTCCCGCCTCCAAGGAGACAGGACCCGGCGCGGGACAGCTACCCGCCTCCTGGGAAGATGGCACAGAGGCGGGTTGGGGCGGGTTGGGCACCCACCCACAGGGCTGGCAAGATCACGCTGTTGAGTCTGACGGTAATAAAAGCATGGATGACGATGTCAGCAGCAGATGGTCTGAAGCAGGGGCAGAGAGTGTTGTGTATGTACCTTTAAGGGAATAACTGCTCTCAGACTGCAGTACCGGCAGTGACCACCCCTGTATAAAAGGCCCTAGCAGGCTTCTGTAGTTTCAGTTTCCAGGTTGTCTCCATTCAGTAAAGACTTGTTATAATCAACTCCTGCTGTCCATGTCTCAATTATACACGGACATAATACTGGCGACGAGTAAGAAACGAACTTACCTGCAACTCGGCAGCACCTCAGACGACGTTATTGAAGGTCGAAGCCAGAAGAAAGAAAAAAAAATAATCCAAAGAAACTTGAGAAACGGGCGTCGACCGTGGGCAACCGCCCTCCAAATCATCGAATTGAAAAGTGCAGGAGAGACTGTCGAGAGCCAGGCTTGGTCTCCAGTCTGTGGTTTCCCAGCTAATCGGGCTGGTGGCAGGTAGTGCACTGATCCTTCCTGGGCTGCGGCGGGCTAGAGCTCGATCGGGTGGCTCTGCAACGGGGCCGGGCAGTGAGTCGGGAAGCAAAGACAGAGAGAGAGGGTGGAGCACACAGGGCGCGGCCGGTGCTTCGCAGCCGGGCAGCGTTCGGACCTAAGAAGAGGGAGGGAAGTGTCCCAGAGGGTCCACTCCACGACGGGAATGGTTCTTCAACTAACGGAGCAAATATTGAAGCGCGATAGAAAAATAAAAATACTGCGGAGAGCGGCATTGGCAGCAGCGATCGGGGAGGCGCGAAGACCATAGGGCGTCGCCATTACAGGATAGTAAAATAAATATAATCGCCAGCAACAGCGTTGGCAGCAGCGGCAGCGGAGGAAAAGCGCGGGAGGCGCCATTTTGATCCATCGGGGACGAAGGCAAAGCGCGGGAGGCGCCATCTTAGATTTTCAAGATGCCAAAGACTGGTGATATCACTGCCTTCGATAATGCAATAGAAGACTGGACCACGTATGTGGAAAGAGTCGAGGTATATTGCGAGGCAAACGAAATAGCCGATGAGAAAAAGGCATCGGTATTGCTAAATTTAATGGGCGCAAGAACGTACGGCCTATTGCGGGACCTGATTACTCCAGCCAAACCGAAGGCGAAGAGTTTTAACGAAATTGTTGCTATCCTACAGGAACACCTAAATCCTACACTGCTGCTGATAGCAGAAAGATTTAAATTCCACAGGAGAAATCAGCATAAAAATGAGAGCAATGCTGATTACCTTACGGAACTACGCAAGCTATCAAAGCACTGCCAGTTCGGAGCAGGACTGGCAGATACCTTACGGGACAAATTTGTCTGTGGACTCCTGAGTGAAGGAACCCAGAAGAGGTTACTCTCAGAGAAAGAGCTGACGCTAGATAAGGCTTTCAGCGTGGCAGTATCGTACGAAGCAGCAGCAAGGGGAGCTGCGGAAATACAACAAAAGCCACAGGAATACGGCACCCACGAAATGACACGGGGATTTGCAAAATGTTATCGCTGCGGCAGAACAAACCATGACCAGAAGGACTGCTGGTCCAAGGACAAAATATGCAGGCAATGCGGAAAGATGGGACACATTGCACGAGTTTGCAGGTCTGGGAAGAAGACCAACGACAACAAAAAGGCTACTAAGGAACCGTATAGGAAAGTACAAAAGATGACGGACAGTAGTTCCGAAGACCAGATGAGCGATATTGAATCCGGGAACAAGAGACTAAGCTGTCTCAAACTTCACAACGTAATCGCAAAAGAGGATCACTGAACCATTTGGGTCACCCTCACGATAGCAGGGTCCCAAGTCAAAATGGAATTGGATACAGGATCAGCTCTAACCGTCATGAATCGACGAGACTACGAGCGGCTATTCTCACACATACCCTTGAGAGAGACATCCATTGTCTTGAGGACGTATATGGGGCAAAAAGTATACCCCAGAGGAAAAATAAGGGTGCCTGTCGAATACAACGGCAAGAAAATACGGAAATTGTATCTCTACATTCTGCAAGATGGTGGACCACTGTTATTGGGACGTGAATGGATCAGAAAGATAAGTTTAGACTGGCACTCCATTCAGGCACTGACGGTGGCTGGTAAAAAGGATGACGACGTCACTCCTGGATGATTGTCAACAATCTTAGCTGACACCAAAGAGGTATTTCAACAAGAACTGGGCACTCTTAAAGGCGTAACCGCCTCGATAAAAATAGAGGAGAATGCAATTCCCAAGTTTTTCAAAGCAAGACCGGTACCATATGCAATTCGCCCAGCCGTCGCGGCAGAGCTGGAGAATCTGGAGAAGGCAGGTGTGTTATCTAAGGTAGACTGGAGCGAGTGGGTGACACCCATCGTTCCTGTCATGAAGAAAACATTAAACAATAAGTCTGAGGAGCCAAGGAAGGTTCGCATCTGTGGGGACTTCAAGGTGACGGTGAACCCAGTCCTTCACACAGTACAATATCCTCTTCCAAGGATAGAAGATATCTTCGCCTCACTATCTGGAGGGAAGCGTTTTACAAAAATTGACCTAGCACAAGCATATTTGCAGATGGAGGTTGAAGAATCCTTTAGGAAGTATCTCACGATAAACACTCACAAAGGTCTTTACCAGTATAATCGACTGGTATTCGGAGTAGCATCAGCTCCGGCGATATGGCAAAGAGCGATGGAACAAGTCCTGCAAGGGATTCCGGGGACTCAGTGTTACTTGGACGACATCCTAGTGACAGGTGAAGATGACAGTGAACACCTTGCCAACCTAGAGCAGGTGCTCACTAGACTACGTGAACATGGGCTACGAGCCAATCGCCCTAAGTGCGAGTTTTTAAGAAACAGATATCGTATTGTGGCCACGTGATTGATGAAGAGGGGTTGCATAAGTCCCCTGACAAAATTGTAGCGGTAGTTAAGGCTCCAGCGCCTGAAAATGTGTCGCAACTGAGGTCATTCCTCGGATTGGTGAATTACTACCATAAGTTTTTGCCGAATTTGTCCACAATTCTGCATCCACTGAACGCCCTACTACGAACGGGTGTAGCATGGAAATGGAGCGATGAATGTAAGCGGGCCTTTCAGAAGAGTAAGGACCTAATCACTTCAAGGGTAGTATTGGCTCACTACAACCCATCACTACCGATAAAACTGGCATGTGATGCGTCTCCCTACGGTGTTGGGGCGGTACTGTCACATAAATTCCTTGATGGTTCAGAGAGGCCGATAGCTTTTGCGTCACGCTCGTTAACTTCAGCCGAGCGTAACTACGCCCAGATTGACAGAGAGGCCCTCAGCCTGGTGTGGGGGGTGAAGAAGTTCAATCACTACCTGCACGGTCAGAAATTTACTCTACTAACTGATCATCAACCTCTCGTCTCCATTTTCAACCCTCAGAAGGGCGTACCGATAATGATGGCACAACGACTACAGAGGTGGTCCCTTTTCCTAGGGGCACACCAATATGACATCGAGTACAAAGGAACTAAACAGCATGGGAATGCTGATGGATTGTCGCGCCTACCGTTGCCGATGGTGGAAGGAGAACTGGCAGTGGATCCAGTGGAGTTATTCCACTCGACTATAGTCGAATGTCTCCCTGTGACGAATGCAAACATAGAAAAGGAAACACGAAATGACCCAACACTCTCCTGGGTCTATGATTTAACGGTGAAGGGATGGCCAGCATATGGCGAACCACTGCTGCCAGCATTCTCGCCAAGAAGAGAACAGCTGTCAGTGTGCAGAGGAACCTTGATGTGTGGATCCAGAGTAGTAATTCCACCCAAATTGAAGGATAGAGTGCTCAATGAGCTTCATGAGGGTCACCTGGGAGGGGTAAAAATGAAGAACTTAGCCAGAGCGTTTGTGTGGTGGCCGGGAATCGATAGAGAAATCGAAGAGATGACCAAGAGCTGTACAGGATGCCAGAAGGTCCAAAACGCCCCACCACAAGCCCCTCTACATCCATGGGAGTGGCCCTCATCTCCATGGCAAAGGGTGCACATTGATTTTGCTGGTCCCTTCATGGACTCGATGTTTTTAATTGCGGTGGATGCACATTCAAAGTGGCCAGATGTAATAAAAATGTCCTCAACCACCACAGAAAAAACTATCACAGTCTTACGAACCATATTCGCCAGGAATGGGCTGCCTGAACAGATTTGCACTGACAATGGACCACAGTTTGTGTCTGAAGAGTTCCGGAGGTTCTTAAAGAACAATGGTGTTAAGCATTACACATCCGCCCCATATCATCCAGCCACTAATGGATTGGCCGAGAGATTTGTTCAAACATTCAAGAAGGCTATCAAGGCAATGTGTAATGAAGATATACCCCTACAACACAAGGTGGATAACTTCTTGTTTGCCTACCGGAATGCGACACATGCGGTTACCAACCAAACTCCAGCCGTGATGTTCTTCAATCGAAGACTATGATGCCGCTTGGATTTGGTTAAGCCAAATGTCAGAAGAGATGTGGAGAACAGGCAGTTTCAGAATATGAATGAAAGGCCGACCAGGAGTTTTAAGATAGGTCAACCAGTTTTGGCCCGGGACTACCGCACAGAGAAATGGCAGCCAGGAACGACCTGTACACAGCAAGGACCTCTAATGTATACCGTGGACGTTGGAGAGAGCATTGTAAGACGCCATGCTGACCAGATTCTAGAGTCACTGGAAAACGTCAACTCCACACCACGATCTGATACACCTGGCGATGAAACCGAAGTACCAATTGCATCTACCGCAGAATCGGTGATATTGGAAGCAGACGAACCAAACAACGACATTGATCCTGACTCAACCTTGCCAGAAGAACCTGATATCCCAAAGAGGCGTTATCCAGACAGAATCAGGAAGCCTCCTCAAAGACTGAACTTATAATTGCTTAACTTCAACCAATGTATCTAGCAACCATAATTGTAATTAGTTATTATTTAGTTGTTAAATGAATGTTATGTACTGTTTATCTAAAAGGGGAGGAATTGTTGTGTATGTACCTTTAAGGGAATAACTGGTCTCAGACTGCAGTACTGGCAGTGACCACCCCTGTATAAAAGGCCCTAGCAGGCTTCTGTAGTTTCAGTTTCCAGGTTGTCTCCATTCAGTAAAGACTTGTTATAATCAACTCCTGCAGTCCGTGTCTCAATTATACACGAACATAATAGAGAGCTCTTCAAATTATTAATCCTTTGAAGGTACTTTATTTGTAAATTACAATTAGAAGGGGAATGGTCAAGAGAATGACCAGAGGAATGACGAAAATGACCAGGGGAATGACCAGGGGAATGACCAGAGGAATGACCAGAGGAATGACCAGGGGAATGATGAGAATGACCAGGGGAATGACCAGAGGAATAACCAGTGGAATCAGGAGAATGACTAGGGGAATAACCAGAGGAATGACCAGAGGAATTAGGAGACTGACCAGGGGAATGACAAGAATGACCAGTGGAATGACCAGGGGAATGACATGGGGAATATCCAGAGGAATGACCAGAGGAATGACCAGGGGAATGACCAGGAGACTGACCAGGGGAATGAAGAGGGGAATGACCAGAGGAGTGACCAGGGGAATGACAAGAGGAATGACCAGGGGAATGACCAGAGGAATGACCAGGGGAATGACCAGAGGAATGACAAGAGGAATGACCAGGGGAATGACCAGAGGAATGACAAGAGGAATGACCAGGGGAATGACCAGAGGAATGACCAGGGGAATGACCAGAGGAATGACAAGAGGAATGACCAGGGGAATGACCAGAGGAATGACCAGGGGAATGATCAGAGGAATGACCAGTGGAATCAGGAGAATGACTAGGGGAATAACCAGAGGAATGACCAGAGGAATTAGGAGACTAACCAGGGGAATGACGAGAATGACCAGGGGAATGACCAGGGGAATGACCAGGAGACCGACCAGGGGAATGAAGAGGGGAATGACCAGAGGAATGACCAGGGGAATGACCAGAGGAATGACCAGGGGAATGACCAGGAGAGTGACCAGGGGAATGACCAGGGGAATGACCAGGGGAATGACCAGGAGAGTGACCAGAGGAATGACCAGAGGAATGATCAGAGGAATGACCAGGGGAATGACCAGGGCAATGACCAGGGGAATGACCAGAGGAATAACCAGTGGCACCAGGAGAATGGCTAGGGGAATAACCAGAGGAATGACCAGAGGAATTAGGAGACTGACCAGGGGAATGATGAGAATGACCAGTGGAATGACCAGGGGAATGACCAGAGGATTGACCAGGGGAATGACAAGAATGACTAGTGGACTGACCAGTGGACTGACCAGTGTATTGACCAGAGGAATGACCAGAGGAATGACCAAGGGAATGACCAGGAGACTGACCAGGGGAATGAAGAGGGGAATGACCAGAGGAATGACCAGAGGAATGACCAGGGGAATGACCAGAGGAATGACCAGGGGAATGACCAGGGGAATGACCAGAGGAACGACCAGGGGATTGACCAGAGGAATGACCAGAGGAATGATCAGGGGAATGACCAGGGGAATGACCAGAGGAATGACTAGGGGAATGACCAGAGGAATGACCTGGGGAATGACCAGAGAAATGACCAGAGGAATGACCAGAGGAATGACCAGGGGAATGACATGGGGAATGGCCAGAAGAATGACATGGGGAATGGCCAGAGGAATGACCAGAGGAATGACCTGAGAAATTACCAGGGGAATGACCAGGGGAATGACCAGAGGAATGACCAGGGGAATGACCAAGGGAATGACCAGAGGAATGACCAGAGGAATGACCAGGGGAATGACCAGGGGAATGACATGGGGAATGACCAGAGAAATGACCAGTGGAATGACCAGAGGAATGACCAGGGGAATGCCCAGGGGAATTACCAGAGGAACGACCAGGGGAATGACCAGGGGAATGACATGGGGAATGGCCAGAGGAATGACTTGAGAAATGACATGGGGAATGACCAGGGGAATGACCAGAGGAATGACCAGGGGAACGACCAGGGGAATGACCAGGGGAATGTCCAGAGGAATGATCAGGGGAATGACCAGGGGAATGACCAGAGGAATGACCTGGGGAAAGACCAGTGGAATGACCAGAGGAATGATCAGGGGAATGACCAGGGGAATGACCGGAGGAATGACCAAGGGAATGACCAGAGGAATGACCTGGGGAATGACCAGAGAAATGACCAGAGGAATGACCAGAGGAGTGACCAGGGGAATGACCAGAGGAATGACCAGGTGTGTGACCAGGAGAGTGACCAGGGGAATGACCAGAAGAATGACCAGAGGAATCACCAAAGGAATGACCAGAGGAATGACATGGGGAATGACCTGGGGAGTGTCCTGGGAAATGACCAGAGGAATGATCAGGAAAATGACCAGAATGGCCAGGGGAATGACCAGAATGGCCAAGGGAATTGCCAGAGGACTGACTAGAGGAATGACCAGAGGAGTGACCAGAGAAATTACATGGGGAATAATCAGAATGACAAGGAGAATGACCAGAGGAATGACCAGAATGACCAGGAGAGTGGCCAGGGGAATGACCTGAATGGCCAGGGGAATGACCGGGGAGTGACCAGGGGAATGACCAGGGGAATGACCAGGGGAATGACCAGAGGTGTGACCAGGGGAATGACAAGAGGAGTGACCAGAGGAATGACCAGAGGAATGACCAGGGGAATGACTAGAGGAGTGACCAGAGGAGCGACCAGAGGAACGACCAGAGGAATGACCAGAGGAATGACCAGAGGAATGACCAGATGAGTGACCAGAGGAATGACCAGAGGAATGACCAGAGGAGTGACCAGATGAATGACCAGATGAGTGACCAGAGGTGTGACCAAAGGAATGACCAGAGGAGTGACCAGAGGAGTGGCCAGGGGAATGAACCTAGGAATGACCAGGGGAATGACCAGGGGAATGACCAGTGGAATGACCGGGGGAATGACCAGAGGATTGACCAGAGGTGTGACCAGAGGAGTGACCAGAGGAATGACGAGTGGTGTGACCAGAGGAATGACCAGAGGAATGACCAGTGGAATGACCAGGGGAATGACCAGGGGAATGACCAGGGGAATGTCCAGAGGAATGATCAGGGGAATGACCAGGGGAATGACCAGAGGAATGACCTGGGGAAAGACCAGTGGAATGACCAGAGGAATGATCAGGGGAATGACCAGGGGAATGACCGGAGGAATGACCAAGGGAATGACCAGAGGAATGACCTGGGGAATGACCAGAGAAATGACCAGAGGAATGACCAGAGGAGTGACCAGGGGAATGACCAGAGGAATGACCAGGTGTGTGACCAGGAGAGTGACCAGGGGAATGACCAGAGGAATGACCTGGGGAATGACCAGAGAAATGACCAGAGGAATGACGAGTGGTGTGACCAGAGGAATGACCAGAGGAATGACCAGTGGAATGACCAGGGGAATGACCAGATGAGTGACCAGGGGAATGACCGGAGGAGTGACCAGAGGAATGACCAGAGGAATGACCAGAAGAATGACCGGAGGAGTGACCAAAGGAATGACCAGAGGAGTGACCAGAGGTGTGACCAGAGGAGTGACCAGAGGAATGACCAGGGGAATGACCAGAGGGAGTGACCAGGGGAATGACCAGAGGAATGATAAGGGGAATGACCGGAGGTGTGAGTAGGGGAATGACCAGAGGAGTGACCAGAGGAATGACCAGAGGAATGACCAGAGGAATGACCAGGGGAATGATCAGGGGAATGACCAGAGGAATGACATGGGGAATGATCAGGGGAATGACCAGGGGAATGACATGGGGAATGACCAGAGGAATGACCAGGGGAATGACCAGGGGAATGACCAGAGGAATGACCAGAGGAATGACATGGGGAATGACCAGAGGAATGACCAGGGGAATGACCAGGGGAATGACCAGGGGAATAACATGGGGAATGACCAGAGGAATGACCAGGGGAATGACATGGGGAATGACCAGAGGAATGGCCAGAGGAATGACATGGGGAATGACCAGAGGAATGACCAGGGGAATGACCAGGGGAATGACCAGAGATGTGACCAGGGGAATGACCAGAGGAGTGACCAGAGGAATGACCAGGGGAATGACCAGAGGAATGACCAGAGGAGTGACCAAAGGAATGACCAGAGGAGTGACCAGAGGAGTGACCAGAGGAGTGACCAGGGGAATGGCCAGAGGAGTGACCAGAGGTGTGACCAGAGGAATGACCAGGGGAATGACCAGGGGAATGACCAGGGGAATGACCAGATGATTGATCAGGGGAATGACCAGAGGAGTGACCAGAGGAATAACCAGAGGAATGACCAGAGGAATGACCAGAGGAATGACATGGGGAATGACCAGATGATTGATCAGGGGAATGACCAGTGGAGTGACCAGAGGTGTGACCAGAGGAATGACCAGGGGAATGACATGGGGAATGACATGGGGAATGACCAGATGATTGATCAGGGGAATGACCAGAGGAGTGACCAGAGGAATGACCAGGGTAATGACATGGGGAATGACCAGATGATTGATCAGGGGAATGACCAGAGGAGTGACCAGAGGAATGACCAGAGGAATGACCAGAGGAATGATAAGGGGAATGACCAGAGGAGTGACTAGGGGAATGACCAGGGGAATGACCAGAGGAATGACCAGGGGAATGACCTGAGGAATGACCAGGGGAATGACCAGTGGAATGACCAGGGGAATGATCAGGGGAATGACCAGAGGAATGACCAGAGGAATGATAAGGGGAATGACCAGAGGAATGATAAGGAGAATGACCAGAGGAGTGACTGGGGGAATGACCAGGGGAATGACCAGGGGAATGACCAGAGGAATGACCAGGGGAATGATCAGGGGAATGACCAGAGGAATGACATGGGGAATGATCAGGGGAATGACCAGGGGAATGACATGGGGAATGACCAGAGGAATGACCAGGGGATTGACCAGGGGAATGACCAGAGGAATGACCAGAGGAATGACATGGGGAATGACCAGAGGAATGACCAGGGGAATGACCAGGGGAATGACCAGGGGAATAACATGGGGAATGACCAGAGGAATGACCAGGGGAATGACATGGGGAATGACCAGAGGAATGGCCAGAGGAATGACATGGGGAATGACCAGAGGAATGACCAGAGGTGTGACCAGGGGAATGACCAGAGGAGTGACCAGAGGAATGACCAGGGGAATGACCAGAGGAATGACCAGAGGAGTGACCAAAGGAATGACCAGAGGAGTGACCAGAGGAGTGACCAGAGGAGTGACCAGGGGAATGGCCAGAGGAGTGACCAGAGGTGTGACCAGAGGAATGACCAGGGGAATGACCAGGGGAATGACCAGATGATTGATCAGGGGAATGACCAGAGGAGTGACCAGAGGAATAACCAGAGGAATGACCAGAGGAATGACCAGAGGAATGACATGGGGAATGACCAGATGATTGATCAGGGGAATGACCAGTGGAGTGACCAGAGGTGTGACCAGAGGAATGACCAGGGGAATGACATGGGGAATGACATGGGGAATGACCAGAGGAATGATAAGGGGAATGACCAGAGGAATGATAAGGAGAATGACCAGAGGAGTGACTAGGGGAATGACCAGGGGAATGACCAGGGGAATGACCAGAGGAATGACCAGGGGAATGATCAGGGGAATGATCAGGGGAATGACCAGAGGAATGACATGGGGAATGATCAGGGGAATGACCAGGGGAATGACCAGGGGAATGACCAGGGGAATGACCAGAGGAATGACCAGGGGAATGACCAGGGGAATGACCAGGGGAATAACATGGGGAATGACCAGAGGAATGACCAGGGGAATGACATGGGGAATGACCAGAGGAATGGCCAGAGGAATGACATGGGGAATGACCAGAGGAATGACCAGAGGTGTGACCAGGGGAATGACCAGAGGAGTGACCAGAGGAATGACCAGGGGAATGACCAGAGGAATGACCAGAGGAGTGACCAAAGGAATGACCAGAGGAGTGACCAGAGGAGTGACCAGAGGAGTGACCAGGGGAATGGCCAGAGGAGTGACCAGAGGTGTGACCAGAGGAATGACCAGGGGAATGACCAGGGGAATGACCAGGGGAATGACCAGATGATTGATCAGGGGAATGACCAGAGGAGTGACCAGAGGAATAACCAGAGGAATGACCAGAGGAATGACCAGAGGAATGACATGGGGAATGACCAGATGATTGATCAGGGGAATGACCAGTGGAGTGACCAGAGGTGTGACCAGAGGAATGACCAGGGGAATGACATGGGGAATGACATGGGGAATGACCAGATGATTGATCAGGGGAATGACCAGAGGAGTGACCAGAGGAATGACCAGGGTAATGACATGGGGAATGACCAGATGATTGATCAGGGGAATGACCAGAGGAGTGACCAGAGGAATGACCAGAGGAATGACCAGAGGAATGATAAGGGGAATGACCAGAGGAGTGACTAGGGGAATGACCAGGGGAATGACCAGAGGAATGACCAGGGGAATGACCTGAGGAATGACCAGGGGAATGACCAGAGGAATGACCAGGGGAATGATCAGGGGAATGACCAGAGGAATGACATGGGGAATGACCAGAGGAATGACCAGGGGAATGACATTGGGAATGACATAGGGAATGACATGGGGAATGACCAGAGGAATGACCAGGGGAATGACCAGAGGAATGACCAGGGGAATGACCAAGGGAATGACCAGGGGAATGACCAAGGGAATGACCAGGTGAATGACCTGGGGAATGACCAAGGGAATGACCAAGGGAATGACCAGGGGAATGACCAAGGGAATGACCAGGGGAATGACATGGGGAATGACCAGAGGAATGACCAGGGGAATGCTCAGGGGAATGACCAGACGTGTGACCAGAGGGATGAATAGGAGAAGCCGATTGTGTTCTCGGTGTATGCCTCAGGGGAGGCAGTGAAGATTGTATATTTGGCTTTATTGACTCTGGGTTGCGGGGACCGGGGAGAAATAGCAGCCACGGTTCCATCTCCTGATCACAATCCATTGAGTCCCGATAGAATGTATGTGTGTTAAAGTTGATCGTGCTTGGCTATTGCATCTTCCAAGGTTAAATAGTCTACTGATACACACCATCTAAGCTCATACTCGAATTGTAACTGTCTGGCTGAGATATTGGAGTGTGACCAGCTCTTTTGGAATCCCATAAATGAGCGAATGCCTTCAGAAGAGGAAAGGAAGAAAACGTGGAAAGGTGTGGGAGGCAGGAAAGAAGCTTTTCCGATCATAGAAACATAGAAACATAGAAGATAGGAGCAGGAGTAGGCCATTCGGCCCTTCGAGCCTGCTCCGCCATTCAATGAGATCATGGCTGATCATTCAAATTCAGTACCCTGTCCCTGCCTTCTCCCCATATCCCTTGACCCCTTTAGCCTCAAGAAATATATCCAACTCTTTCTTGAATATATTTAATGAACTGGCCTCCACCGCCCTCTGTGGCAGAGAATTCCACAGGTTCACCACTCTCTGGGTGAAGAAATCCCTCCTCATTTCAGTCCTAAATGGTTTACCCCTTATCCTTAGACTATGACCCCTGGTTCTGGACTCCCCAACCATCAGAAACATCCTTTCTGCATCTAGTCTGTCCAAACCTGACAGAATTTTATAGGTTTCAATGAGATCCCCTCTCAATCTTCTAAACTCCAGTGAGTATAAGCCCAATCGACCCAATCTCTCCTCATACGTCATTCCTGCCATCCCAGGTATCAGACTGGTGAATCTTCGCTGCACTCCCTCCATGGCAAGAACGTCCTTCCTCAGGTAAGGCGACCAAAACTGCACACAATACTCAAGGTGTGGTCTCACCAAGGCCCTGTACAACTGCAGCAAGACATCCTTGTTCCTGTACTCGAACCCTCTCGCTACGAAGGCCAACATACCATTTGCCTTCTTAACCGCCTGCTGCACCTGCATGCTTACCTTCAGCGACTGGTGTACAAGAACACCCAGGTCTCTTTGCACTTCCCCTTCTCCCAATCTATTGCCATTCAAATAATAATCTGCCTTCCTGTTTTTGTCACCAAAGTGGATAACCTCACATTTATCCACATTATAGTGCATTTGCCATGTTTCTGCCCAATCACCCAACCTGTCCAAATCGTACTAGTTACTTTAAAGATGCAGTAACAAGACTCCACAAACCCCGGGTAGGGTCAATGCTGGGGGGGACCTAAAATGGTGTTTCTTTTCCCTAGTTCAGGGTGCTGGTTGGAAAATGGGTGAAAGCTGTTTTACTCTGATGGTTGTTTCTGCTTTGGGTCCATTCAGTATGTTACATTCTGGGTGGTCTGTGGGAAAATAATGACTCACACACGGACTCTCTCTGGGTTTTTTCAACTAAAATTATCCTTTTACCATCTCAGACTAATATCCCCTCAACTTAAACCGGCCAGAAATCTCTTCCAACCAGAGCAGCCAACAACTCACTACCTCTGCCAGGATGCACTCCCAGGGACAGTCGGTGGGATTTAAATGAGCACTTAACTGCAGTGACTTCTGAAACACACAACACATAAAATGGAAATCAGACAAGCACAGATACACATAAAATATACCACATTCACATGCAGACACACACAAAAATATACCACATTCACACGCAGACACACACAAAAATATACCACATTCACACGCAGACACACACAAAAATATACCACATTCACACACAAATCAGTATTTGTAGGGAAATGGTGTTAGGGAAATTGATGGGATTGAAGGCTGATAAATCCCCAGGGCCTGATAATCTACATCCTAGGGTAATTAAGGAAGTGGCCCTAGAAATAGTAGATGCATTGCTGATCATCTTCCAACATTCGATGGATTGGAGGGAAGCTAATGTTACCCCACTATTCAAAAAAGGTGGTAGAGAGAAAACGGGGAATTACAGACCAGTAAGCCTGACATCGGTAGTGGGGAAAATGCTAGAGTCCATTATAAAAGATGTAATAGCAGAGCACTTGGAAAACAGTGACACGATCGGAGAAAGTCAACATGGATTTACAAAAGGTAAATCGTGCTTGACTACTGGAATTTTTTGAGGATGTAACTGGTAAAATAGATAAGGGAGAACCAGTGGATGTGGTGTATTTGGACTTTCAGAAGGCTTTCAATAAGGTCCCGCATAAGAGGTTAGCGTGTAAAGTTAAGGCACATGGGATTGGGGGCAAGGTATTGACTTGGATAAAGAACTGGTTGGCAGACAGAAAGCAAAGAGTTGGAATAAACGGGCCTTTTTCCGAGTGGCAGGCAGTGACTAGTGGGGTACCGCAGGGATCGGTCCTTGGACCCCAGCTATTCACAATATATATTAATGATCTAGACAAGGGAACTAGATGTAATATCTCCAAATTTGCAGACAACACAAAGTTGGGTGGGCGTGTGTGCTGTGAGGAGGATGCCGAGAAACTCCAGGATGATTTGGACAGGTTGGGTGATTGGGCAGAAGCATGGCAGATGCAATATAACGAATAAATGTGAAGTTATCCACTTTGGTGGCAAAAACAGGAAGGCAGATTATTATCTGAATGGCAATAGATTGGGAGAAGGGGAAGTGCAACGAGACCTGGGTGTCCTTGTGCACCAGTCGCTGAAGGTAAGCATGCAGGTGCAGCAGGTGGTGAAGAAGGCAAATGGTATGTTGGCCTTCGTAGCGAGAGGGTTTGACTACAGGAACAAAGATGTCTTGCTGCAGTTGTACAGGGCCTTGGTGAGACCACATCTTGAGTAATGTGTGCAGTTTTGGTCGCCTTATCTGAGGAAGGATGTACATGCCATGGAAGGAGTGCAGCGAAGATTCACCAGGCTGATACCTGGGATGGCAGGAATGACATATGAGGAGAGATTGGGTCGATTGGGCTTGTACTCGCTGGAGTTTAGAAAAATGAGAGGGGATCTCATTGAAACTTATAAAGTTCTGACAGGACTGGACAGACTAGGTGCAGGAAGGATGTTCCCGATGGTCGGGGAGTCCAGAACCAGGGGTCACAGTCTAAGGATAAGGGGTAGGCCATTTAGGACAGAAATGAGGAGGAATTTCTTCACCCAGAGAGTGGTGAACCTGTGGAATTCTCTACCACAGAAGGCAGTAGAGGCCAATTCATTAAATATATTCAAGAAGGAGTTGGATATATTTCTTAAGGCTAAAGGGATCAAGGGGTATGGGGAGAAAGCAGGGACCGGGTACTGAATGATCAGCCATGATCGCATTGAATGGCGGAGCAGGCTCGAGGGGTCGAATGGCCTACTCCTGCTCCTATCTTCTATGTTTCTATGTTTCTATGTTTCAAACACACACAAAAATATACCACATTCACACACAAACAGGAGTGGGCCTTTGGCGTAGCGGTAGCATCCCCGCCGCTGGGCCAGGTGTAGGGTTTCGAACCCCACTCCAGACAGTCCCGGCAAGTGGAGTCGGAGCTCCGGCTCTAAATTCTGGGTTGACATCCAGCGGGATACTTGCGTCCGTGGGTGTGGGTGGCCCCACCCCCTCGTATGGGTTGTGGGAGCCCGTAAAACCCTCCCGCCATAGGACTAACCACCCTAATGGCTGGTACGAAGATGGTTACGGTCACGGAAGGAGCGTTAACGCGGCCAGAAATCCTTCCACCACTTCATACAGTTCCCCAAAGGGAACAGTGTGAAGACACGTATGACGACGACACACAAACACACACAAAAATATACCACAAACACACACAAAAATATATCACATTCACTTACATATAATAGAAAAATATACACACAGCCACGCAAATGCAGACTCACATCCACTCACACGTCGATATATGCATCCACACAGATACAGACACATAAACAGTGATATATATTATCAGAATCATCAGCAAACAACCATCCCCCCATACTCAGTTCCATCCTAGCCTAGCCCTAAAAATAACACTAACTCTAACCCTTCCCCTGACCCTGAACCTAACCTTGACCATGGACCTAACCCCTAAATCTAAAACGAATCCTAAATTGGTTAACCTCACCTCCAGAACATATACAGACCCTGGACTGGTACCGCTAGGCCTAACCCGGTGTCACTAACACAAAGTAAGACCAACGCTACATACCATAAACCTAGCTGGTAATTGGCAAAAAAAACCTGCATAAAATCACGTACCAACTCGAAAGTGCAGTCCTGTGGACATCAGGTATGGACAGGATGTAGCTTAGCTGTGGTAACAGCCAAGGTCGAATAGCGTACTTAGACTCACACATACAGATTGGTCACTTGGGGCAATATCCCAGAGGGTAATTGACGCCCATAAAACCATCGCAGCATGTTTAGGAGAAGAGGTGAGAAAATTGGGTGGGGGGAGGGGAGCTGATAAACAGCTGTAAATCCAACAAACTCATAACTGAAAACACAACTCATGAAAACAAAGTCTGATCACTGAATGTGAAAACAATATAACATTACACAGATAATCACACAGTGAGATGGAGACTTCCACACAGCAGTATCGTCTGCGGCTGACCCCGGGGCTTATGAAATGATTTATGATCATTACTGTGAACATCTGGCCAGCTGTGTACCATTAATTATCAAATACTCTAAAGCCATGTCTGGGATGGTTCATTCTTTTGAATTCTTTTATAAAAGCAGAACGCAGTGGGCCTGTAATCGACTGCAGATAATCATGTACCTGAGCCCCCAGTGTTGACTCCATCATATCAACCAACTCCAATTCCAGCTCCCTGCATGGCTGGCGGGGGGGGGGGTTAAAGGCCCAGTGAGCCATACAGACCAGGAAGATCCCAGCTTTTATCCATGTGCTGCGTTAGCTGATCTCCGCTGCAAGGGTAAGTGGGGCGCGAACAGGCCGCGAGGCTCAAGCCATTCTGCGGCCTGGGTCTGATCTGATTGGATCCGGTGAGCAGCCTGCACAAAACCTGATGCAGCTCAGCTCGCCAGTTGGAGAGGAAGGGAGATTGGCTGGCTCCTCCGTGAGCTGACTGACAGTCTGAAGCTGGAGGTGGGCAGATGAGCCTGGGGGAGTGGAGAGGGTTGAATTGTGGGGTCAGCAGGTGTGGGATGAAAATAGTTTTGGGTGTTTTTTTTTGAGCTGCCTCTTTAAGGACTGCTGCATTTTAAAAACGAATTCTCCTGATGTTGCTGGCAATCCACATTTATTACCCATCCCTACATGCCTTGATGGCATTGAGTCAACCAGGTAGTGTGGGACTGGAGTCACATGTAGGCCAGACCAGGTGGCAGGTTCCCTTCCCTGAAGGGCATTAGTAAATAGCGTAGATGGGAGCAGAAAGTTGTAAAGAGACATTGATAGATTAAGTGAGTGGACAAAACTGCGGCAGATGGAATTCAATGCGAGAAAGTGTGAGGTCATCCACTTTGGATCTAAGAAAGATAGATCCGAGTATTTTATAGATGGCGAGGAGCTAGGAACTGTGGAGGAGCCGAGAGATTGAGGGGTTCAAGTACAGAAATCAACGGGCCGTAATTTGCGGTCAGCGGCGAAGCAAAGCCATTCGCCACTGGCCTCGAAGTAAGCTGCCCACAACCATCTCGCGATCTCTGTGGCGAGAAGTTCAGCTTTTCCGACGAGCAATTGAAATCAACGCTGATTAATGGGGAATCCCTAACGCCAGCTGCTGTGATGTCAACAAGCTGTCTAAGCAGCCAATCACAATGCAAAATTCTCACAGACCGAGTACCAAGAAGTGAGTACGCTCCTTTATAGCAAGCAAAACAAAGGATTGGGGCTCACTCATGGGGAAAAGGTAAACCTGAAATAAAAATGAACAACATTTTTTAATAATAAAATAAAAATTAAAGTTTCTTAAATTGTTAATTTTTCTTAAATTTTAAATTTTAATTAAAATGGATAAATTTGACACTCCACAAAATTAAAATTAGTTTTTCAGGGCCATAATGTTTGTTTAGCAGTCAATGTAATAACAGTGAAAGCTGCGAGCTCTGCAGGCTTATTCTGTGTGAAGAAGTGCTTCCTGACATCATCCCTGAACGGCCTGGCTCTAATTTTAAGGTTACGCCCCCTTGTGGAGCTTGAGTTAACGCTTCACTTCCCTCTTGGAAGAAAAAATGGGAATTTAACTAATGTTTGAAAAGGTTAGCGCCTGGCACTAACTTTCCAAACCTTTTTTACTTAGCGTTCCAAACGGCCCTCTAGGGGAATTTCACCCCCTAAGAGTTATAGAACCAAGGCGGGTAGATGGAGTTACAATACAGATCAGCCATGATCTAATTGAATGGCGGAATAGGCTCGAGGCGCTGAATGACCTCCTCCTGTTCCTATGTATATGTTCCTAGTAAGCCAGTTGGGTTTTTACAGCAGTCAGACAGCTTTTATGGTTATATTATCTGGTGACAGCCCATCAAACTACCAGATTTACTGAATTCAATTTCCCAATTTGCTATGGTGGGATTTAAACTCAAAACCTCAGGATTGCTAGTCCAGTACTACAATCATTGGGCTACCGTACCCTATTAGGTCACTCAATGTCGGTATGTTATAAGACCCTAACTTGCATATTAAAAGTGAACTCCTCTCTCCCTGATCTCTCATCTCCTCCTGTCTCCTCTTCTCACCACTCTCCTCTCCCACACTCCTCTCTCCACTCCCCCATCTCTCTCCCACTCTCTCCTCTCCCACACTCCTCCTCTCCCACTCCCCTCCTCTCCCCACTCCCTCCCCTCCCATCCCTTCCTCTCTCCCCTCCTCTCTCCACTCCCCCTCCCCTCCGCCACCCAATTCCCCTCCATTCCTCTCCACATTCCCTCCACTCCTCCTCCCCTCCTCTCCCCACTCCGCTACCCTTCCTCTCCCGACCCCATGTCTCTCCACACTCCCTTTGCCCACTCCACCTCCCCTCCTCTCCCCACTCCCCCTCCCCTCCTCCACCCAATTCCCCTTCATTCCTCTCCTCATTCCCTCCACTCCTCCTCCCCATCTCTGCCCACTCCTCCTCCCCTTCTTTCCCCACTCCGCTACCCTTCCTCTCCTGACCCCATATCTCTCCACACTCCCTCTGCCCACTCCCCTCTCTTCTCCCCACTGCCCTGCCCCCAGTAACTTCCGTTGTCTGTCTAAATTTGATGGGCATTGATCAATGTAACCAGATGTTCCCAAACAGCAGAGCAGATGGTGGCTGGGAGGAGAGGAGAGCGCAGAATGAGCAGCTGAATGTGTTCACTTTAGCACATCCTGTCACTCCGCTCTTTGATCCTTCCTTTATGGGAAGCTGGGCCTGGGGCCTGCAATGAAAACTTTGTAACGGGTAAGTTGGCCCAACTTAAAAGGTGCTTTTGCATTATTGTTATGCCCTTGACTCCTGACATGTGGATCCTGCGGAGCTGAGGACAGTGCAGAGTATAAACTTATTGGCCTACTGCCCTCCCAGCCGAAGGCAGCGAAAATTGCTGCCGGTGTTGCTGTCCCTGTAAACACACTGAGCCAAATCGGTGCTTTCACATAAAATTACCTCACGGTATAGCCACGCTCGGTGTTTTATTTCACTGGGGCCTGTTTTCCTTTTCTCTTTGTAATGAAACGTTTCTTTCTGAAATAGAAAAAATACCTTTGATGTTGACCTGTGGCTCTGCTCTCCTGTTCGGACTGTTAGGGGAGGCCATTTTGGTAAATGGAGATCCAAGCTGCTGCACTGACAGAAACTCGGGAAACATTTGTTGTCACTTCCTGAACGTTGACGCAAAAATAAAAAAGGGGTTTGGAAAACCCAAGTACCAAGTTGTAGTCGAATCCTTAGGAGAAACTATTTGCTGCCTCGCAGGTTCCACTGAGAGTCTGTTGAACTGTCCAGTTTTTCCGTGAGCTGTCTGAGAACTTTTAAAACTGTGGACTGGGCAAAAAGGGGGTAAATTTACAGTTGTGCGGGCCTGGTGTGGAGCCTTGCCCACTGGGATCATGTGTTGGGACATCACGGAGGCTCTCCCATAATGGCTGTGAAATTGTGGGAGTGCAGCTGCCCTGATGAGGAGATCAATTTTGACTCCCTCCGCCTTGCGTTAATGGGGCGGTAACGGCCTCAAAAATGGCATCGGTGGCCTTACTGCCCCGTTAACAGCGGCGATGCGGCTGGTTCCGTTTTGAAAGGGGCCTGCCGCCAGGTGACCATGGCGCCCGCCTGATTCAGGCGACAGGCAGCCTTTCAATTTGGAAATCGGGGTCGTGTGACGTAAATGGGAACCTGATTGGCATTTTAGGTCAGAACTGATCAGAGCCTGCGCCGCGCTCGCTCCGAGCAGTCCCGTGGGTGACGGAGGGGAGGAGGACCACCAAAGGTACCTGCCGAATTATTTTTGTAGGCATCTCCAAAGCCCACCAAAATAATCAGGACCACTGCTGCCCTGGGTCCCCCACCCTCCACAATCACGCCCTCTGCCCGCCGCAACACACCTGGCTGCTGGCCCCAATTCAGGTAGGTTTGCAATGCCGACTCACCTCGGCGAACTTGGGCCTTAGCGCTGAGTTCAGTGCTGGGTCCTAAGCTCGCCATGAAAACCCAGTGTCCAGCAGACTTACAGAGGCGCTGGCAGCACCTCTTAAAGGGACACACACATCTTTCAGGTAAGTTTGCATTTAATCTGGCGAGCTGCAGTAGGACGCCTGTTTGACACCCTACAGCTCGCCTGCCAAATTTAACTGACCCCGGGGCCCAGCCAACCAAAGGTCAAAATGGAGAGGAGTCTGCCTCAGGAGGGCACGCCAATAAATTTACCCCAGACAATCTGCTTTTTAAAAGGAAGGCCTTCTCTCTGCTGATGTCGGAGATTTATGATGCGAGGATGTGAGTCGGGAAGATTTTTAATTAACTTGTGTCAGTGGTGAAGAAAACGGCAGAACGCTGATTTTATAACTTCAGGCCGTGGGCAGCAGCCCGCCCGCCGAGAGCGCCTCAGTCGCAACACCAGCAGCGGGCTTGTGGTTCTGATGTGAGCGCTTGCTGGGCGATGAGCCCCAGCTGGCCGCGTGACGCTGGAAAATGACCCACAAAACCCCAATTCTGCACTTTTTCATCCCTCACTCTCACCTTGTATTTGACATTCCCCCACCCCACACACGCACCTCCCATGTTGGCGATTACCCCCCACTCGAGCAAATAATTCTAATCACATTTACCCACCAATATCCCATCATCTACTAGCCCAATCTAATCTTGTAATGGATCCATTCTCTTCTCACTCCATCAGGCCTGTGTGTAGCCACTTCATACTATGGGAGTGATTCCAACCCAATCAGTTGTGTAATCTGTCTTGGGTCCATTGGTGTCCAATGTAAGTGCTCTGACAGACCTCTGGGTGCGTGAGGAGTGCTGTAGAAACATGAGCTGCTGTTACAGTCTGTCCCGTGAGGCAGCTTCACCAATGACGGGCCTACTGCCCACACATGCGATACACACACGTGCAGTCATCCAGAAGTCCTGAGCCTTGAAGCAGCTGTATGTGTGCCATCTCCCTTGTGTGCGGTTAGTACAAAGTTTTGCCCTTCTAAGCGCAAACCTTAACCTGATATCGAGACAGCAATGGCAAAAGTGCCCTTACGGTAAGTGTGGGTGGGCCCGGTTCAAAGTGGCTGACGGGATGCCATTGCTGACACGGCACGCGTTTAACTTGCCCCAACTCATCAGTTCTACGGCAGTGATTTGGAGGGAGCGTTTACAACGAGGTGTGAGCCGGTTTATCGGCCTCTGTGGTGCGGGCGCTTCTACAAAATATGGATGATTATGTGCCACACTGCAGAGCTGTCCAGCCAGTGGCCAAGGGAATTATGGAAACAGCATCAAATGATTTCCTGCTATTTTTCTGTTTTTGCATCTTGTCTGACAGGATGTGATTTACAAAAAAAAACGGAAAAAAAGTCAGATCAAAGGGAAGCACAAAAAGTGCTAACAGAACTGAGACCTTTGAAGCCAGATTCCCATTGAAGTGGTGGAAAACAGCTTGCAAAAAAAGATCTCACCCAGAAAACAAAGGTCCCTCCTGAATTTGAAGAGCACGTACAATATTACATAAATGACATAGAATTACAGCACAGAAGCAGGTCATTCAGCCCAACTGGTCTATGCCAGTGTTTATGCTCCACACGAGCCTCCTTCCACTATTTACTTCATCTCACCCCGTCAACATATCCTTCTATTCCCTTCTCCCTCACGTACATCTAAATTCCCCTTAAATGTTATTCGCCACAACCACTCTACGTAGTAACGAGTTTCTTCGACTCACTACTCTTTGAGTGAAGAGGTTTATCCTGAATTCCTTATTGGATTTATTAGTGACTATCTTATATTCATGGCCCCTAGTTTTGGACATCACTGCAAGTGGAAACGTTGGGCTGGATTTTGCCAATGTGGAGCTTTTGGAGGCGGGACTCTCACTTGTCGGGTTTCAGTCCCGCCTCCATCGATTTGTGGCCAACCCACGCTATTTTCCCTTGATTGACCTTGTTAAGCCCACCCAGCGGGCTTAGCAGGCCAATTAAGGGAAAACCAGTTACAGAGAACGTCAACGTATGAGTTTCATCTGTCAAAAATGTTTGACAGATGAATTGTCATCGTTTGACAGCTCTGTGAAGCTGTCAAACACTGACATTCTCAGTAGTTAGATGAGTTTTTCAATTCAAGACTCATCAAACCTCTTTCTTTAGCAAAAATTAGATGGTTGTTGCATCGGAGAATGCAGCAACCATCTGTCATCTCTGCCGCGGAGGTGCGAGACTCTTCACATACCCAACTCTTGAAGCCTGCAGGAAGAAACATAGGAAGTAAACTTTTACTAACTTTCCACTTACCTCACATACTCACCTCTCCACACTTGCACCCATCACTTACCTTCACAGCGCACTTTTGCACCCCTCCGACCCCCGCAGACTTACTGCTCGCCTCGGTGACCCTGGCGGGGTTCGGAGCCTTCCGGAAGCCCGCACTCGTGTGGGTGAAAGGGGATAATCCTCTTAACAGACAGATAAGTGGCACTAATCCCCTTCCCACCGCCAAGGAGACGGGACCCGGCGCGGGTCGGCTACCCACCTCCTGGCAAGATGGCACGCAGGGGGGTTGGAGGCGGGATGGGCACCCGCCCCCAGATTCTGCCATTTTCCCGGCAGTTCCGCCTCCATACCCGCCTCCCCAGGGCTGGCAAGGTCGCACCCATCTTCTTGAAGGCCTACCCTGTCGAACATCTTCATAATTTTAACGGAGTGACTGCTGCCAACGAACCGGAAGCTGCGCAGAAACATTCTGCCCATAGGTGTCAGGCCCCAAATTGAAAAAGTCACGTTCCCCACAACAGGCGGAGGAGCTGGTAGCGACAAGCACACTTGGTGAGACTACAATAAAACTCTCACAATCTGACCACATCCTAATATCACCTTCAATCACATCACAGACCTCACAATACCTGACATTTCCACCCCTCGCCTTTCTCTCTCACTAATTTGTGGGAAGTCCGGCAAAAACAACCAAAAAAACCTCTGGAACTGCGCATGCACAACTGCTTCCGGTTCATTGGCAGCAGTCGCTTCCTAATTTTAAAGATCACGCAGCCGTCTCTTTTTTAGAGAAAGAACCCATTTAGTGGTGCCCTGCCCTACCCCCATTTACTGGGGCTCATCCCCCATTCCCCCATTTACTGGGGCTCATCCCCCATTCCCCCATTTACTGGGGCTCATCCCCCATTCCCCCATTTACTGGAGCCATCTCCCCCAATTCCCCCATTTACTGGGGCTCATCCCCCAGTTCCCCCATTTACTGGAGCCATCTCCCCCAATTCCCCCATTTACTGGGGCTCATCCCCCAGTTCCCCCATTTACTGGAGCCATCTCCCCCAATTCCCCCATTTACTGGAGCTCTCTCCCAATTCCCCCATTTACTGGAGCTCTCCCCAATTCCCCCATTTACTGGAGCTCCCCCCAATTCCCCCATTTACTGGAGCTCTCCCCAATTCCCCCATTTACTGGAGCTCTCCCCAATTCCCCCATTTACTGGAGCTCTCCCCAATTCCCCCATTTACTGGAGCTCTCCCCAATTCCCCAATTTACTGGAGCTCTCCCCAATTCCCCAATTTACTGGCGCTCTCCCCAATTCCCCCATTTACTGGAGCTCTCCCCAATTCCCCCATTTACTGGAGCTCTCCCCAATTCCCCCATTTACTGGAGCTCTCCCCAATTCCCCCATTTACTGGAGCTCTCCCCAATTCCCCCATTTACTGGAGCTCTCCCCAATTCCCCAATTTACTGGAGCCCTCCCCAATTCCCCCATTTACTGGAGCTCTCCCCAATTCCCCCATTTACTGGAGCCCTCCCCAATTCCCCCATTTACTGGAGCTCTCCCCAATTCCCCCATTTACTGGAGCTCTCCCCAATTCCCCCATTTACTGGAGCTCTCCCCAATTCCCCCATTTACTGGAGCTCTCCCCAATTCCCCCATTTACTGGAGCTCCCCCCAATTCCCCCATTTACTGGAGCTCTCCCCAATTCCCCCATTTACTGGAGCTCTCCCCAATTCCCCCATTTACTGGAGCTCTCCCCAATTCCCCCATTTACTGGAGCTCTCCCCAATTCCCCCATTTACTGGAGCTCTCCCCAATTCCCCCATTTACTGGAGCTCTCCCCAATTCCCCCATTTACTGGAGCTCTCCCCAATTCCCCCATTTACTGGAGCCCTCCCCAATTCCCCCATTTACTGGAGCTCTCCCCAATTCCCCCATTTACTGGAGCTCTCCCCAATTCCCCCATTTACTGGGGCTCCTCCCCCAATTCCCCCATTTACTGGAGCTCTCCCCAATTCCCCCATTTACTGGAGCTCTCCCCAATTCCCCCATTTACTGGAGCTCTCCCCAATTCCCCCATTTACTGGAGCTCTCCCCAATTCCCCCATTTACTGGAGCTCTCCCCAATTCCCCCATTTACTGGAGCTCTCCCCAATTCCCCCATTTACTGGAGCCCTCCCCAATTCCCCCATTTACTGGAGCTCTCCCCAATTCCCCCATTTACTGGGGCTCCTCCCCCAATTCCCCCATTTACTGGAGCTCCCCCCAATTCCCCCATTTACTGGAGCCCTTCCCAATTCCCCCATTTACTGGAGCTCTCCCCAATTCCCCCATTTACTGGAGCTCTCCCCAATTCCCCCATTTACTGGAGCTCTCCCCAATTCCCCCATTTACTGGAGCTCTCCCCAATTCCCCCATTTACTGGAGCCCTTCCCAATTCCCCCATTTACTGGAGCTCTCCCCAATTCCCCCATTTACTGGAGCCCTCCCCAATTCCCCCATTTACTGGAGCTCTCCCCAATTCCCCCATTTACTGGAGCCCTTCCCAATTCCCCCATTTACTGGAGCTCTCCCCAATTCCCCCATTTACTGGAGCTCTCCCCAATTCCCCCATTTACTGGAGCCCTCCCCAATTCCCCCATTTACTGGAGCTCTCCCCAATTTCCCCATTTACTGGGGCTCCTCCCCCAATTCCCCCATTTACTGGAGCCCTTCCCAATTCCCCCATTTACTGGAGCTCTCCCCAATTCCCCCATTTACTGGAGCTCTCCCCAATTCCCCCATTTACTGGAGCTCTCCCCAATTCCCCCATTTACTGGAGCCCTTCCCAATTCCCCCATTTACTGGAGCTCTCCCCAATTTCCCCATTTACTGGGGCTCCTCCCCCAATTCCCCCATTTACTGGAGCTCTCCCCAATTCCCCCATTTACTGGGGCTCAGCCTGTTCCTCCTGGCTAGTGGGGATGGGTGCTTGCGATGGTCCTATGGGGGAGTAAAGGAAAGAGTCAGAGATGAGATGCCAAGGTTACATGCACATTGCCTATTGCAGATGATCATTAGTCCATCTGTTAGAGCTTCTGAAACATTATCAGCGACTCATGCAATGTCAATGAGAGAGATGGAAAACTATTCTGTCACCAGCTTGGTGTGATGCACCCGTTTGTCCGTCCCCCACTTGCGCGTCGTCCTCCACTCCTACGATCTCCATGACCGCCTCCTCCCAGGGGGTGAGGTGGGCTACTGATGGTGGCCCTCCTCTTGTCCTCGCTTGTTCTCTTTTATTGTGAGCGCTCTTTTCCTGCAATGAGGGAGACAAGTGGAGGTTGAGTGAGAATGAAGGAGTGAGTGTAGAGAATCCATAGCATAGATGCTTAGAAGGAGACAAAGATGGAGTGAGGTGGCAAGACCAAGGGCCCTCCCTGTGTGTTGTCAGTTGTTTTCATAACATCAGTGTTAGATCCGTGATTCTGAGAGTATGATGTTTCCCAATAACTACACGGAGGCTGTAACTTAACAATCAACAGGTGTTTACTGGAGTAGGGTCTCAAGACTGGCAGTACAGAGGCATGCTCGAGGCTTATATACAGATGTGGTCACTGCCGGTACTACAGTATACAGGAGCTGTAAAAGTAGTTCTCTCTTAAAGGTACATACACTACAATTCCTCCCCTTTTAGATTAGCAGTACCCATAATATGCAAATAACAATTAACACTTTAACATGCACATTAAACAGAAATAGTCCATTTATAGATTCAGTCTCTGGGGCGGCTTCCTGATCCTTTCTGGATAGCGCCTTGCCTACGGTTCTTGTTCTTGGTGCGGAGGCGATTCTGGCCCCCTTTCATCGGTTTCCACTGCTACTGTTTCTGAAGTAGATGCTACTGGTATGTCGGGTTCATCCCCAGGTACACGAGACATGGGGTTGACTCGTTCCTGTGACACTAAGATCTGGTCGACGTGGCGTCTCACAATATTCTCCCCGACATCCACTGTGTACATTAATGGCCCTTGCCGTGTGTATATCGTTCTGGGTTGCCATTTCTCTGTTCGGTAGTCACGGGCCAAGACTAGTTGTCCTACATTGAAGCTCCTTGTCGGCTTCTCATTGATGTGCTGGAATTGTTTATCCTCAACATTTCTTCGCACATTTGGTCTGAGCAAATCCAGACGAGATCTCAACCTTCGGTTAAAGAACATCATGGCCGGGGTCTGGTTGGTAACTGCATGTGTCGCATTTCTGTAGGCGAACAGGAAATTGTCCACCTTATGCTGCAGTGGAATTTCATCATCGCACATAGCCTTTATCGCCTTTTTAAAGGTTTGTACGATCCTCTCAGCCAATCCATTTGTGGCTGGATGATACGGGGCGGATGTGTAATGCCTTAACCCATTCCTTCTCATAAATTTCCAAAACTCTTCGGACACAAACTGTGGTCCATTATCAGAGCAAATCTGCTCTGGCAAGCCGTTCCTGGCAAATATGGTCCGTAGGACTGCAATCGTTTTCTCTGTAGTGGTTGAGGACATTTTTATCACCTCAGGCCATTTTGAGTGCGCATCCACTGCTATTAAGAACATTGAGTCCATGAATGGACCAGCAAAATCAATATGCACCCGTTGCCATGGAGAGGAGGGCCACTCCCATGGGTGTAGAGGGGCATGTGGTGGTGCATTTTGGACCTTCTGGCATCCTGAGCAGCTCTTGGTTAGGTCCTCGATTTGTTGATCAATCCCCGGCCACCACACATAAGCCCTAGCAAGGCTTTTCATTTTCACCCCTCCCAGATGACCTTCGTAAAGCTCATTGAGCACTCTCTCCCTTAACTTGGGTGGAATTACCACTCGGAATCCACACATCACTGTCCCCTGGCATACTGACAGCTGTTCTCTTCTGGATGAGAATGCTGGCAACAGTGAGTCGCCATGTGTTGGCCATCCCCTCACCGTCAAATCATATACCCGAGACAGTGTCGGATCATTGTGGGTCTCCTTCTCTATATCCGCGTTAGTTACTGGCAATCGTTCAATTATTGACGAATAAAATATCTCGATAGGGTCCACTGCTGGTGCTTCCTCCACAGTAGGCAGTGGCAAGCGTGATAGCCCATCAGCGTTTCCATGCTGTTTCGTGCCTTTATATTCTATTTCATATTGGTTCGCCCCTAGAAAAAGGGACCATCTTTGTAACCGTTGTGCAGTCATCACCGGAACGCCCTTCTTTGGATTAAAGATGGAGACAAGTGGTTGGTGGTCAGTCAGCAAGGTGAACTTCTGCCCATGCAGATAATGGTTGAATTTTTTTACTCCCCATACTAGGCTGAGGGCCTCCCTGTCGATCTGGGCATAGTTGCGCTCGGCTGAGGTTAGTGACTGAGACGCAAAGGCTACTGGCCTCTCCAACCCATCTGGGAATTTGTGCGACAGCACCACTCCAATACCATAGGGTGATGCATCACATGCCAACTGGATTGGTAGTGCTGGGTTGAAATGGGCCAACACCTCTTTTGATGTGATCAATTCTTTGCACTTCTGGAAAGCTCGTTTACATTCGTCATTCCACTTCCATAGTACCCCCTTTGCAGTAGAGTGTTCAGAAGGTGTAATACTGTAGACAAGTTTGGTAAGAACTTATGGTAGTAGTTCACCAGCCCGAGGAACGACCTCAGTTGTGACACATTTTCTGGTGCTGGAGCCTTGACTACTGCCTCAATCTTTTCAGGGGACTTATGTAACCCCTCTTCATCAATAACGTGGCCACAATACGAGATCTGCTTCTGGAAAAACTCGCACTTGTGGCGATTAGCTCGTAGCCCATATTCCTTTAATCTAGTGAGCACCTTCTCCAGGTTGGCGAGGTGATCACTGTCATTTTCGCCCGTGACCAGGATGTCGTCCAAATAACACTGGGTCCCTGGAATCCCTTGCAGGACTTGATCCATTGCCCTTTGCCAAATAGCCGGAGCTGATGCTACTCCGAACACCAGCCGGTTGTATTGATAGAGACCTTTATGAGTGTTGATCGTGAGGTATTGTTTCGAGGCTTCTTCTACCTCCATTTGCAAGTACGCCTGGGCCAGATCAATTTTGGTGAAGCATTTACCTCCAGATAGCAAGGCGAAAATATCCTCAATCCGTGGAAGCGGATATTGTACCGTGTGAAGGACTGGGTTCACTGTCACCTTAAAATCCCCACAGATGCGGACCTTCTTTGGTTCCCCAGGCGTATTACTCAACGACCTCTTCATTACAGGAACGATGGGTGTAGCCCACTCGCTCCAGTCTACTTTGGACAGTACTCCTGAACGTTCCAACCCTTCCAGCTCTGCTTCGACGGCTGGTCGGATCGCATAAGGCACCGGTTTGGCCTTAAAAAACTTTGGGCTTGCATTTTCCTCTATTTTAATCTTTGCTGTTATGCCTTTTAGTGTTCCGAGTCCCTCCTGGAACACTTTTTGTGCGTCAGTTAGCATTTTTGACAGTCGTCCAGGTGTGACGTCATCATCCATTTTGGCCTCAACCTTCAGTGCCTGTATAGAATGCCAATCTAATTGTATCTTCCGGATCCATTCCCTTCCTAGTAGTGGTGGTCCTCCATCTGGCAATACATATAGGTCCATTTTAGGTATTTCCTGGTCTTTGTATATCACTTTCACCCTTATTTTTCCTTTGGGTTAGACTTTTTGTCCCGTGTACGTCTTCAAGACAATCTCTGTAGCTTTCAAGGGTATATGTGAAAATAGCCGCTTGTAGTCCCTTTGGTTTATGACTGTTAGGGCTGATCCAGTGTCCAATTCCATTTTCACTTGTACTCCGTCTATCTTGAGTGTGACCCAGATAGTCTGGTGATCCTCCATTTTGGTTACCTTATGTAGTTTCAGACAACCCAGCTCCTTGCTTCCGGAGTCTGTATCACTTTTCTGTTCGTCTGAACTACTGTCCATCACCTTATGTACCTTTTTGTACTTCTCCTGTGGAGATTTCTTGCTGTTGGTTTTCTTCCCTGACCTGCAGACTCTTGCTATGTGTCCTGCTTTTCCACACTGTCTGCACACTTGGTCCTTGAACCAACAATCCTTCTGGTCGTGTGTTGTTCTGCCGCAGCGATAACACTTCCCTGCTCCATATGACATTTCATTGGTGCCATATTCTTGCGGTCTCCGTTGTATCTCTGCAGCGCCCCGTGCGGCTGCTTCGTGTGATACTGCCATGCTGAAAGCCTTGTCCAGCGTAAGATCCTTTTCTGATAGAAGCCGTTTCTGGGTTCCTTCACTTTGAAGCCCACACACAAACTTGTCCCTTAACGTATCTGCTAGTCCCACTCCAAACTGGCAGTGTTTCGATAGCTTGCGCAGTTCCGTTAAGTACTCAGCATTACTTTCGTCTTTATGCTGGTTCCTTTTGTGGAACTTAAATCTTTCTGCTATCAGCAGCGGTGTGGGGTTTAAGTGGTCCTGTAGGATTTCTACTATGCTTTCAAAATTCTTATCCACGGGCTACTCTGGGGTTATTAGGTTTCGCAGTAAGCCATAAATTTTTGCACCCATGGAATTTAACAAAACCAGTGCTTTCCTAGCATCTGGCACTTGATTCGCCCTGCAGTACACCTCAATGCGTTCCACATATGTCGCCCAATCTTCGACTTCATTGTCAAACGCAGTGATGCTGCCACTCTTCGACATCCCTGGGTGTGATTTAACTGTCTAAAATGGCATCTCCTGCGCTCTCCCTTCTTCTCCGCTGGCACAAAATGGCGTCTCCCGTGCTTTCCTTTCTTCCTGCGCTCGCCCTTCTTCTCCGCTGCGGCTTCTAAAAATGGCGTCTCCCGCGCTCTCCCTTCTTCTCCGCGGCTCAATGGCGTCTCCCGTGCTCTCCCTTCTTCTCCCCACGGACGCGGTTCAGCCCTTGAGCCCTGGCTGTGCTCTGCGCGTTCTCCTGTGCGCCTTTCCCGTTGCCATCGCTCGGTCCTGAACCCGGCTGCTGCTTTACCCTCTCTCTCTCTCTGTTTGTTTTTCCTCGATGTCGCTCGGTTTTCAACCCCCGGCCGCGCCCTGTGCGCTTCACCCTCTCTCTTACCCCGTCGATGCTGCTCGGCTTTTTCTGTGCCGTCGGTCGGCTCCAGCCGCCGCTGTCCGGGAAGGGTTTGCGCTGTACCTGTTGCCAGTCTGTTGCTGGATCGTCGTGGCTGGGGAACCAAGCCCAGCTCTCAACAGCCTCCCCTGCGATATTTACTCTCTGCCCAATGACTGGGCGGTTGCTCGTGGTCGACGCCCGTGCTTCTGGCCTCGACTTTCTTCCACCGTCCTCCCGCAGCGAATCCTTGAAGGGAAATGCAGAGTTGCAGGCAGATTCGAATCGACCTCGTCGCCACTGTTAGATCCGTGATTCTTAAAGTAGGATGTTTTCCAATAACTACACGGAGGCTGTAACTTAACAATCAACAGGTGTTTACTGGAGTAGGTTAGTCTCAAGACTGGGGTACAGAGGCATGCTCAAGGCTTATATACAGGTGTGGTCACTGCCGGTACTACAGTATACAGGAGCTGTAAAAGTAGTTCTCTCTTAAAGGTACATACACTACAATCAGAGTGATGGGGAGTGTGAGGGCTGCATAGTTGAATAGTTAGGTGAATGTGACCATAGAGAGAGAGGGAATGAGTAAGGGTGCATGGATGTCAGTGTCAAGTGGGATGTGGAGGAAGAGATTGCTAAAGCTGAGTGCTGGTGAGGAAAGGCAATGGGGATCAGATTGAGTGATGGGAAATTCATACTCACTGTTCCAATGCGCTGAAGGTCATGAAATCTCTTCCTGCACTGTATCCAGGTTCTGCGGGTTACCGATAAGGAGTTGACCTCTTCTGCCTCTTGCAGCCACACAGCCTTTGTCTGCTGGGGAGGCTTCTTCCTCCCTGATGAAGGGAAGAGCACCTCCTTGTGAGCTCTTGCTCCCTCCACTAAAGCCTGCAGGGCAACGTCGTCAAAACGGGGTGCAGACCTCGGTCTTTCTGTGGCCATTCTGGTACCAGCTCAGTCTATCAGCAAATGCCAAAAGGTTGGCAGTCTGCAGAAGAAGCAAGGCTTCTTGCAGACCTTAAATGCAGCAGCAATGATGACGTCATCGGAGGCGACTTTCAGACTGGAGAAACTCATTTGCCACGGGTTCCCACACGCTGGAACTCAATTGGGCAATTTAGTTAAAATAGCATCAATCTCCCACATCGAATTAGATTCGTGTGGATAACACGAAATGCGGATGACACGACATCAACCCGCACCTGAATGAAAATCCAGCCTACTGTCTGCCCTCCACTATTCCATGAGCAGGCAGCCCAGGCACTGAACTTGATCCAAATAGTTTTCGCAGAGTCCGTCAGGATATGGGACTCTGCAAACAACACACGCAGCAATGTCTTGCGCCTTTTCATTTCCTCATTTTTGGCAGAAATTTGAATAATTGTTTAAAATAGTTTTTTAAAGTTATTAATAGTTAATTTAATTATTGGAATGTTTTTTTCACTTTTATTTAAAGTTTAAGTAGTGTTTTGGGCACCCGGACTTTTCATGAGTTTGACAGGTCTTATGTCTAACTCATGAATGGACTTTTGTAAATTCCCATTGGTTGCCCAGTGCTCACGTGATCCCAGCCAGCTCATCGCACTAAGTACGCCGCTGGATCACGCACGCACAGCGCACCAGGAGCTGAACCGGGCCACAGACCGGAAATCCACGCAGGCCCAGTCTTCAAATGTCAGCGCGATATGTAAGTGTAGGTCAGGGGCTTGCACCCGCGGGAAGCCCCCGACCCGAATTTCTGGGCCTGTATTTCCCACATTACAACAGTAACTACACTTCAAAAGCCATTGAATGACTAGAGTGCTTTGGTATGTCCTGAGGATGTGAAAGGTTTTGTATAAATGCAATTTCTTTCTTTCTATTGCCAATTAAGCAACTCATTAGCAGCTTGAGAAGTGACTGCCATGAAAGATAATGCTGATTGGACGGTTCTCTCAGGTGAGATTATCCAATTGGATAAACCCAGGAACACCAGTCACGTTGATTGACAGGTGCTAACCATGACCAGAAATGTGAAAACTTTACTCCTTATTTCTAAATGAGGAAAACAGACACCACAACTTTATTTTGAATATATTAACGAATAAAAGTTGCTGCGATTGATGACTCGCAGTTCAAGTTTAAACTTTATCTTTCCTGTAAGTCTCACACAAGTTAGTGACTATGCAAGTCCAATTCCCTCTCTGTGCTGAGGTAGCTCTCAGTTGAGTCACTATAGTTGGCCTCAGTGCCCTGGGCTAGGGAGGAGGGTTGGAGGGAGAGTGTGGACACGGGAATCAGGCAGCGTTCCAGTGATTGCCTACTGGAAAGTGTATATTTGTGGTCAGTGGAGAACAGGGTCAGATATGGCTGTGATGCCACCTACAGTTGAATAGCTTGGTAACCTTGACTGTCTAGTCTTATGCACGAGGAATGGTCACTTGGGTGAGGTATCCAAGGGTGATCTCAGGAGGGGGGGGGCGGTGGTAGCGGGTAAAGGATTGGGAAATTCTACTTAACAGCAGGTAACAATCATAAGTAGTTGACGGTCATGAACAGCTCTGATTTGGAGTGTATGTTGGGAGAATCCAGGAGTTATACAAACCCCCTGTGGACAGCAGGAAATCAGCTGACCACATTGCTAACGAAAACAGTTTAACTTCAGTATATGAAGTTTAATTTTATATAAATCTTTTATTCAAAGTCGGCTATTGGTGCCCCAAGTGCTAATGATAAGCACAGTTTACAGGCTGGGATCAACACACAGGCATCATTGAAAACTTGATTTAATGACCCTCACGTATCTCATTTATGTATTTATGTACATTATGGACAAAAACAGACACAGAGTCTCTGCTTACATTGTCACACATTCTTTCCATACTCTGTCTTTGGATTCAGGCACCAGAGGCTGAAGTTTTCACTGTGCTTATTATTATTTAACAGTTTTATTTTTATTGTGCCGATAATGTGAACGTTTCCAAAATAAACGGAAGGAAAATCTGTCCTAAAGTTCACTTTTCGAATTGCTAGTAACACAGACTGAGGGTTGGTCACTGTGTAACTGTACAGAGTTTCCGTATAATCAGCAGGATAAGGATTACTTAGTAATGAAAGAAGGAATTGCATTTATATAGTGTTTTACACGATCTCAGGACGTCCCAAAGCGCTTTATGGCCAAGTAAGTACTTTAGAAGTGCAGTCACCATTGTAATGTAGGGAAATGTGCCAGCGGATTTGCGCACAGCAAGGTTCCAGAAACAGCAATGAGATAGATGACCAGATAATCTGATTTGGCGATGTTGTAACAATTCCTAAGTTCCTAAGAGGAAAACTGAGGTTGGAGTGGGAATACAGCAATCGGCCTTGCTGGCCAATTTTCCTGTCTTTTCTTCAAGTATTCCACCTGATTTAGGGCCGCATCGCGGAGGAAAGTCCATTCCTAAGTCTCAACAGGCTATTCAATTGTAACGGCAGCACTTCCAAACCAATCTTGCCTTCACCTGATGTCCAGCTGCATACTTTCTCACAGGGGTTGCTGCAGGATGTTTTGGAGCTGGAACCCTGACAAATTGGTTGTGTTCCTAGTCTAGGGGTGCCGAGACTGAGTGCAGGATCATTACTGCTGCCTCTGCTGAGATCAGCTAAAAGACCAGTGATTAAACCCAAGGCTTAGGAACTGTTACAACATCACCAAATCAGATTATCTGGTCATTTATCTTATTGCTGTTTCTGGGACATTGTTGTGCGCAAATCCGCTGTCACGTTCCTGTCTGTGTAGTTCAGTATCATACTCAATGTTTCTTTTATCTATTGACAATTAGAAAGCTTGGTTTCCCATTTTATCCTTTCATTCCATCATCCATTCATCCACCTATTCTTGGTTCCTTCCATTCATCTATTATATATGCACCCATCTCTCATTCTTTCTGTCCTTATTTCTATCCATCCATCTATGCTGCCCTCTAACTACCTGTCCAGCCTTCCATCCTTAGTCCCACCATCCACCTATACTTCATTTGATCTATCGATAGAGAAAGAAGGACTTGCATTTATATAGCGCCATTCACAACCTCAGGATAATCCAAAGCACTTTGCAGACAATGAAGTACTCTTTCCTATATTATAACAGTGACTACCCATCACCCCTGTGTTCGCTGACCTACATTGGCACCCGGTCCAGCAACGTCTCAATTTAAAAATTCTCATCCTTGTTTTCAACTTTCTCCATGGCCTCACCCCTCCCTATTTCTGTAATCTCCTCCAGCCCTACAACCTTCCGAGATGTCTGCGCTCCCCCAGTTCTGGCCTCTTGCACATCCCGATTGTAATCATTCCACCATCGGCGGCCGTGCCTTCAGCTGCCTAGGCCGTAAGCTCTGGAATTCCCTTTCTAAACCTCTCCGCCTCTCTACCTCGCTCTCCTCCTTTAAGGCGCTCTTTAATACTGACCTCTTTGCTCAAGCTTTTCGGCACGCCCTAATATCTCCTTATGTGTCTCGGGGTCAAATTTTGTTTGATAACGCTCCTGTGAAGCGCCTTGGGATGTTTTACTATGTAAAAGGCGCTATATAAATTCAAGTAGTTGTTCAAACATATCTATCTATCTATGCATCCATTCCTCATTCCCTTCATTATTCATTTCCTATCCTTTATTCGCCAATTCCCATTCATCTCTGCACAACTTTTTAACTAACCATCATAAATGCACGCTGTTCATCCAATTATCCTCACTCCCTTTATCCACCTGTCTGTCTGTCTATCTATCTATCTATCTATCTATCTATCTATCTATCTATCTATTATTATTATATCCTTTCATCCATCCATCTATCAATCCATGTAATGATCCCTGCATCCACACATTGCCCATTCCTCCACACATCCCTGATTCCATCTATTTATACTTTAACCTCTCGTTACATCCTTTCATCGCTCAGTCCATCTGTTCAATACATCATCCTTCATCCCTCATCTATTTATCTATCAGTGCATCCATTCCTCTGTGCATATCTCCTATGCATCCATGACGGCATCTCTCCATCCATTTATCTTCCTTTTATCCATTTTTCCATCCATTTATCCCTTTCGCGGCATTCATTCCTTTATCGCTCATTCCCTCGTTACCCCTTGTTCCTTCTATCCATCAATCCCCCAACCCCTCCATCCCTTTATCATTCCCCATTCATCCATGTTTCAATCTTTCCCTCAATCTATTTCACGCAACAGCAGCACTCACCCACCGCACCATCCTGTTGGAATTCCCCTGTGCTCCCTGTGGTAAAGTGGCTGGGGACAGCCCCATAATTCCTAGGCTTTAGAGTTCATACTTCAGCCGGTGGGGAGGTAGGTTTCATTTTATGAACAGATTAATTTCTTTGCTTAAAGATGAAAAAGTACCTCAGCCAATAGCTGAGCTGGTGAAGTGAATGTGCAACTAAGTCATTCGAACCAGAAGCCCCAGCTTCTCAGCTGTCTTAAATCATCCAGGATAGCAGTTGGGATGTTGTAATTGGCCTCAGCACCACTGGACAGGGGAGGGACAGACACTGAGGGAGTTTTGCTCTTGATCGCTACTCTGCTGGAAAGTGCACACATGCGGATATTTGGTGAAGACATAAGAACATAGAAATAGGAGCAGGAGTAGGCCACACGGCCCCTCGAGCCTGCTCCGCCATTCAATAAAATCATGGCTGATCTTCGACCTCAACTCTACTTTCCCACCCGATCTCCATATCCTTTGATTCCCCATGAGTCCAAAAGTGTATCTATCTCAGCCTTGGATATACTCAACGATTCAGCATCCACAGCCCTTTGGGGTAGAGAATTCCAAAGATTCGAAACCCTCTGAGTGAAGAAATTCCTCCTCATCTCAATCTTAAATGGTCGACTCCTTATCCTGACACTATGACCCCTAGTTCTAGACTCTCCAGCCAGGGGAAACATCCTCTCAGCATCCACCCTGTCAATCCCCCTCAGAATCTTGTATGTTTCAATGAGATCACCTCTCATTCTTCTAAACTCCAGAGAGTATAGGCTCGATCTACTCAATCTCTCCTCATAGGACAGCCCTCCCATCCCAGGGATCAGGCTAGTGAACCTTTGTTGCACTGCCTCTAAGGCAAGTGTGTCCTTCTTTAGATAAGGAGAGGAAAGACAAGATTCTTCTCAACTGTAATGCCTTGTGCGGTCGATTTGCCCACTGACACACACTGTCGAGGCTGACAATTGAAGAATACTTTTCTTGGGTGAAATAACAAAAAAGTATCCCAATAGCAGCCCATAATCTTCGGGAAGAGAGAAGTTGAGCAAAACTTGGCAATAGCAAATCATTTTCTTGGCTTGAAATGTGAAAAAAAAAACACTGTCAGTCATCCGTGGCTCAAGCCTTCTGTCCTGCCCAGTGTCCCATTCAATATTCCCCTTTAATTAACATGCCTTGCCCTGTCTGGCTGGCTCCAGTCTCTTCTCGTGTAAAAACTGCTTCTTATTAAAACTGCTTACAGTTTGCTTGATTGACAGCTCATTCTGTGCCTTAGATCCTCACTGATACTCTACCATCAGACACTTGGGGCATTGTTTCCTCTACAGTGCCTGAGGGACACTTTAATAACACAGGCTGTGCATTCCTGTCCTCAGACGCATTATAAGACACACAGGTAATATTAAGTAGCGCACTCTTCATGATTAGCCAAAGCCTTTCATGTTCTTCCCAGCTTTCTTGATCTTACAGAAATACAAAGTCTAAGCTTGGGCCTCTGTTGCCCTGTCAGTTTTCTGGAGATAGATCTTTGATGTAGCCAAGGGTGCTTCCGGGAGTGATGGCTTTGAAATCGTGTCAGCCACATCACAAGCACATCGCCGTGGATACTCAGGAACGTGTCTACTCACTCGCTATGGTGGGCGAACTGAGCCATTGGACTGGGAGGTTGCTAGGCTTGATTCCCACCGTGTGCTGCGGCAGCTGATCTCAGCCGGGGTAGCAGTTAGGTTGCCTCAGTGCTCCTATGCTTGGGAGATAAAGAGCTCCGTGGATGATTGCTCCCGGTCCTGTGACCCCCTGCAGGGAAGCCGTGCGTGTTTGGACCTCAGATGATGACAGGATCAGATTTGGCTACAATGTCCTTTATAGTTGAATAGCCTGCCAGCACTCCTTGTCAAGCTTCACGCTTGAAGCATGCCCACTTGGATGAGTTCCTGCAGGGACTGCTGATACCAGGTGGCTGACACGCAGGAAGCCCGTTACTGTGTTTAAAGAGCTTCCAAACCAAGCTAGTGTGGATTGTGTTTGGCCAATACCGGGGGCACACTCGCCTTCGCTGGGCACATACCCTCAGTCCAGAGAGCTGAGCTACAGGCTGGCAGAGGACCGTCAAATAAACACAGGATACTCTTGGAGGTTAAAACTTAAAGTGCGCCGACTGCTAGCGCAGACCGTGGTAATTTCTCACTGCTTGCCTAGCTCGAAACACAGGGCATTGGTCATGGAGTCATCTGGAGCCTGATGGGAAGAATCTGCTTTGATATAGCACCTTTCACGACCTCAGGACGTCCCAAAGTGCTTTACAGCCAACGAAGTACTTCTGAAGAGCAGTCACTGTTGTAATGTAGGAAACAGGCAACTGATTTGTGCACAGCAAGCTCCCACAAGCAGCAATGTGATAATGATCAGATAATCTGTGTTTTAGTGATGTTGGTTAAGGGATAAATATTGCTGTAGTAACCTGGGAGGTTATGAGTAACCTGATCCACCAGGTGGTGCTGTGGCAATTGCTCTCCTGAGTTAAGTCTGATCTGTGCTGGTTGTACTCTTTGTTTTGGCTGCCTCATGGCAGAAGCTTTTATGTGCAAGTGTTGATTAAACCATGTTAAGGAGTTAACCGGTGTCCGTCTCCATCTATGGCCACCTCAAGATACCACATATGGCGACGAGAATAAAGGATGGAAGAGTTTTGGAGTAGTCTCTGATGTTGGTTTTACTCTGTCCCGCTGCTCGCTGGGGGAGAACGATTCAGCAAACTGGACATGAGTCATGCGTATCAGCAGATATTGCTAGATGAAGAATCAAAAAAGTTTGTCATGGTGAACACGCACAAGGGGCTGTTCACGTATGCCAGGTTACTATTTGGTGTCAGTTCTAGCCCAGCAATATTCCAACGGACTATGGAGGGCATTCTGCAGGGCATTCCAAAGGTGGCCGTGTACTTAGATGATATTCTGCTAACAGGAAGTGACGATCAGGATCACGTAAAAACACTGGACAAAGTGCTACAGCGGCTGGAAGAGGCGGGGCTACACCTGAAACGGAGTAAGTGTAGTTTCAGGGAGAAGGAAGTTACATTCCTGGGACATCAGGTGGATGCCACAGGCCTCCATCCATTACCAGGGAAAGTGCGGGCAGTGCAGGATGCACCGGCACCCACCTCAGTGACTGAACTGAAAGCCTATCTAGGGCTCCTGAATTATTATAACCGGTTTCTTCCAAACTTATCGATGCTGCTGGCACCCCTGCACAAACTGCTGAGAAAGGAGGAGCCATGGCGTTGGGGGCCAGAGCAAGCGAAAGCGTTTCAGCAGTCAAAGGAGCTACTTCAGTCCAGCAGGGTGTTAGTGCATTACGACGAGAAGAAGGAGCTGATAATGTCCTGCGATGCATCACCCTATGGAGTGGGGGCAGTGTTGGCCCACCGCATGCCAGATGGAGCGGAAAGGCCCATTGGGTTTGTTTCACGCACGCTCACAGCTGTGGAAAAGAACTATTCACAGCTTGATAAAGAGGGGTTGGCCATTATATTTGGAGTAAAGAAATTCCATAAGTACATGTATGGGAGTAAGTTTGTAATCAGTACTGACCGCAAGCCTCTTATTAGCTTACTGAATGAGATGAAAGCGGTGCCTCAAATGGCATCACAGAGAATAATGAGATGGGCAGTAATACTAAGAGCCTATGAATATGTGATCACATACAGAGCCGGCAAGGAAAACGGGAACGCGGATGCTCTCAGCCGCCTGCCCCTCTCAAAATCTCCTCGCAGTACTTCCCCTGAGGAGCACGTCCTGATGCTTGATCAGGAGATCAGTCCCCTGATGACTTCAGCACAAATCCAGGGCTGGACAGCCAAGGACCCCGTTCTGTCAAGGGTCCGTGAGTATGTGTTGAAAGGCTGGCCAGATCACCGTGAGGGACCGGAGTTCGCGCCGTACAGACAGAGACAGCACGAGTTCAGTGTCCAAGATGGATGTGTGCTATGGGGAGCACGCATCATAGTCCCAGAGCGGGGACGCTCTACTTTGATGGAACAGTTGCATCAATCGCACCCAGGAATGACTAGAATGAAAGGACTGGCTAGGAGCTACCTGTGGTGGCCTAACTTGGATGCTGAAATTGAGTCAAAGGTAAAGTCGTGCACTATATGTCAGGAACAGAGGAAAGCACCTGCTGGGGCACCACTCCATCCCTGGGAGTGGCCCAGCAAACCCTGGAGGAGAATTCACATAGACTATGCGGGACCTTTTATGGGCGAAATGTTTTTGGTGCTGGTTGACGCTCACTCAAAGTGGATCGACGTTTATCCAGTGAGCTCTGCAACGACTGATGCCACACTGAATTGTCTCAGGAACAGCTTCAGCACGCATGGTATTCCAGAAATGATTGTATCCGACAATGCACAGTGTTTTGTTAGTGAAGGGAGCAAAGAATTCATGGTAAGGAATGGAATCACACATGTCATCTCGGCTCCATATCACCCAGCCTCAAATGGGTTAGCCGAGCGAGCCGTGCAGACTTTTAAGGAGCTCATGAGGAAGAGCTCAGGTGACACCCTGGAGACCAAGCTCAATAGAGCCTTGTTTAGTTATCGTATAACACCCCAAGCTACCACGGGGCTTTCTCCGGCTGAGTTGATGATGGGGAGAAGGTTGCGGTGCACGTTAGACCTGATACACCCAGATCTCAAAAGCAAGGTTGAGACAAAACAAACAAACGAAAAACCGTACCATGACAAACATACTAAAGCTCGCCATTTCGCCATAGGGGACTCTGTGTACACCCAGAACTTCGGTTATGGACCGAAATGGATACCAGGACTAATCCAGGACATTACAGGACCTGTGTCGTACTCCGTGTTACTAGGGGATGGTCAAGGGGTTTGTCGGCATGTGGATCAGCTTTTCAGCCGGCAGCAGGGGGAACTGCCTCAGATGGAACAAAGGGCAGTAGAGGAGGCTGTTCCAGGACCCAGCACGGCTTATAAGGTGCCAGTGGACACTGGTACTGCCAGGCCACAGCGGGACAGAGTAAAACCAACATCAGAGACTACTCCAATCTCAAGTGCGAATGAATCTGAGAATCCACCACAAGTGGAATTAAGACGTTCACAAAGGATTCGCAAGCAACCAGAAAGACTTATACAAACCTGTTAAATTAGTCAGGGGTTAACCATGGTTAGAGCATACTGGTTAATTAAAACGTAGTACCTAGTAAGGGTTATTGTTTAAGAATTGCATACGGCAATCTTAAGGGGGGAGGAGTGTAGTAACCTGAGAGGTTATGAGTAACCTGATCCACCAGGTGGTGCTGTGGCAATTGCTCTCCTGAGTTAAGTCTGATCTGTACTGGTTGTACTCTTTGTTTTTGCTGCCTCATGGCAGAAGCTTTTATGTGCAAGTGTTGATTAAACCATGTTAAGGAGTTAACCGGTGTCCGTCTCCATCTATGGCCACCTCAAGATACCACAATTGCCCAGGAAAACTCCCTAAGTCCTATTACTGATGCAGGGTGGTTGGTCAAGGACTATCAGTGCCGTGGACCTGCCTGGTTCGGGTATTACATTAACAAGTCAGCCGCAGAGATGTCCTCCTGGAGCCTCCTCGACACCAAGCAGCTTATCTGTCCCCTTAAAGGAGGATTGTACCACAGTAAGTAAAGGGGTAGATTTTAACCTCCACCATTGGTGGGAAATGCGGCAACAGATGGGCCGATGCTCCGCCGATTTTCCTTTCTGGAAAATTGAGCAGTGTGTATAACAAGAGGCTGAACCACTACTGCCTCTTCTCCAACCGGCAGTGAAAGTTAAAACCTACTTCAAAGCCTTTAGGTGAAGAGAGGGGAAAATTGAGAGGGGTGGGGCGGGTGATGGGGGGAGCGGTGGGGAGAGGCAGGGGGGTGATAGGGGGGTGGGGAGAGGCGGGCAGGGGGTTGGCGGGTGCGGTTTTTGCCAAGCTGGTTTGCAGCAGTGATGTCTTTGAACTTGCATCACCTGCACGAATACCTCACTGCTGAGCATTGGCAAAATTTGTAGTACAGGTACACTATCCCTTATCCGAAAGCCTTGGGACCAGCTGAGTTTCGGTTTTCGGAATTTTTCGGATTTCAGAAGGTATTATTATAAGACTGGGAAATTTGTATTTAATATAAATTTTTAAAGTTCAGGCTACCTCTTGCGACTGTTCCGCGTCTCATTCCCCTTCCTGCTTCTCTGGAAAGCCGGATATCGGCTGACTCCTACTAAGCTGGCCCGCAAATCAGGTCAGGTGGGGGGGGAGAAAAGAATATCAGACGGGCCGCGGTTCAGGTCGGGGTCGGGGGGGTCTGGGGGGGATCGGGGTCGGGGGGGTCGGGGTCGGGGGTGTCGGGGGGTGTCCGGGGTCGGGGGGGTCCGGTGGTCGGGGGGGGTCCGGGGGTCGGGGGGGGGTCCGGGGGAGGGCCGAGGTCGGGGTGGTTCCGGGGGGGAGTCGGGGTCGGGGGGGGGTCCGGGGCGGGGGGGGTCAGGGGGGAGAAAAGAATATCGGACGGGCCGCGGTTCGGGTCGGGTCAGGAGAAAAGAATATCGGACGGGTCGGGGGTCAGGTCGGGTCGGGTCAGGTCGGGTCGGGGGGGGGAGAAAAGAATATCGGACGGGCCGCGGGTCGGGTCGGGTCGGGGGGAGAAAGGAATATCGGACGGCTGCTGCAGCTATCGGACGGGCCGCTGTATTGTTGGGTTCACTCTCCCGGTACCTCCTTCACACTGCCCGGCTCAGCCTGCAATCTCCTACCCAGGAGGGAACTCTGTGACCCTCTGCCCTGCTCAGCGTAAGTCATGCGCCACTCTGGTCATGTCGTGCGCACGACTTACGCTGAACGAAAAAACTTTCGGTTTTTAGAAGTTTTCGGTTTTCGGAAGTTCGGATAAAGGATGTCTACCTGTAATGGCGCTGAGACCTGGAAACAAGCTGTTGGTATTTCTTGCTGATAAACCTGGGCAGAGTGTAGGCGACCAACAGAGGAGCTCTGATAAAATTGAGAGAGAGACAAGTAACCAGATCGAGCGGCTGGATGTGAGAGAACCGCCTTTTTCTAGTCCGGTGGCCAAGACGCCACATTGCTGTGGAATCAAAGCCCAGCTGAAGTCAATGCATCCACTACAGGAGGGGAGAAACTTAGAGATGAACATTAATCAAAATTACAAATTAATTCAAAAGCAACAAGTACACTGGCCGAGGTACCAGTCTTTATGAGTGTAAACTCATTGAAGGAGAGACGCACACTGACGTCAGTTGTATAAAGGTCACTGTTGAAGATTTGAGCTCACGTGCCTAATATCCTGCCTGCAATTTCCGAGTGGATTTGGATTAAATTTGTGAAGGATTGCGCGAGATTTTGTGGCAGTGTAACATACTGCAGGCCCACGCTGTTAAACATAACAGGCCGCTTGAGCATGCTTGAGCTGAGAATTCCCGCAGTAAGTTAGTGTGTGTTAAACATCCAGGAGTCTCCTTATTTCCCCATCTTACTTGCTCAGCTGACTGGCCCTCACATCACACTCGCAGCTCTATAATGTGCCTTTGTAAACGATTTCAGGCCCCTTGAGCCCTTTGAAGACTGCAGCAGTGTTCATGCACTGAGAAGCAACTTATATACTTAACCAGAGTGGCGTCAGTTACCCAGACTCAATAACTGCCAATGTTTTTACATTTTCCTTCTCCCTGTAGGTACTCGGTGCTCCATTCCTTGGCAATGAGGTTGGGAGGGGAACTGTCTCCAGGCTTCCGCCAATTCTCTGCTGAAACTGAAAGGATATTTTTCAGATCAACCTGCGCCTGCTCAGTACATTCTGGCCCTCCATCCCTCCCCATGGACAGTCTCAGAGTTATTTACGTTGGTGTAGGAACGGAAGTTCCTATCCGAATAATGAAGTTCGACGCAGTGAAACAAAATAACCAAGTTTAATAAACAAACAACTTAACTAGTAAAAGCACAGGAGCAGATTTAAACAGGTCTGTGCAGCCTTACAGCCTCTCTAAGACTGCTACTAAGTACTGGAAGCCGACGTCATGACGTCATCACGTTCTCCGCGCCAACTGGGGGTCACGTGATCGGAGTCATGACGTCATCACGCGAAAATGCAAGAAACTACATACAGTTTAAAGGTGCAGTCCACAGCTGCACTACATGGTAGTTAAAGGGATGATTACTAATTGCCCAGTGTCTCTTGGTGGCTCCGCCACAGACGCCCCCCCAGAATTCTCTTTAACAGACAGCGTCAAACGAACAGGAGGTTTAATGATTCTGCCCGAACAACTACGAACTTCAGACAGTGGAATGTTGGGAGACGAGCCGGTGCTTGGCTGTGTCTGAAGCGGTGCATCTGGGGTGGAGGAAACAGTAGCAGAAGGTGTAGGCAAGGATGAGGCAGAAGCAGGCAATTTAATGGTAGACTGTTACATAACTGGTCTAGCAGCCAACGGTGGTCGTCCACGGTGAGGTGGCTGGGCAGCAACAACTGGTTCACTCCGATCCAGATGGGCTAGTTTAAGTCGGTCGATAGAGATGGTATCGGACTTACCTCCCACTTCGACCGTGAAAAATTTCTCTCCCGCTGAGATGACACGAAATGGTCCAGCATAAGGTGGTCTGAGTGTATCTCTATGAGCATCCTGCCGAATAAAAACGTAATCGGAACTCATAAGTTCTGCCGGAACATGAGGCCTCTGTAGGTTGTGATGCGAGGTTGGAATAGGCAGGAAATTCTTTGCCACCTCATGATGCTGAAGGAGCTGCTGAGCTGGCGACCACGGTTCTGTATGTGGAGGGAGAAAGTCCCCTGGTACTCAAAGTGCTTGACCGTAGACTAACTCAGCCAATGAAGCCTGGAGGTCATCCTTGGGGGCTGTACGGAGGCCTAGCATCACCCAGGGTAGTCTGTCCACCCAGTTGGGACCACGCAAGCTGGCACGGAGGGACGCCTTTAGAGACCGATGAAACCTCTCGCATAGACCGTTCGCTTGCGGATGGTAAGCGGTGGTACGGTGCAGCTTGGTACCCAAGCCCTGTGCAACTGCGTTCCACAACTCTGACGTGAATTGTGGACCTCGGTCAGAGGAGATGTCAGATGGCACCCCAAACTGAGCCACCCACGACGAAATAAACGCCCTGGATACGTCCGCTGTAGTAGTAGCGACCAAGGGAATCGCCTCTGGCCACCTGGTAGTGCAGTCCACTATTGTCAGGAGATGCATGAAACCCCGTGAAGTGGGGAGGGGACCCACTAAGTCCACGTGTACGTGATCGAACCGGCGTTCCGGCACCGGGAAGATGGCCACTGGAGCCTTAACATGACGATGGACCTTTGATTTTTGACAGTCCATGCAATTGTTTGTCCAGTCCCGAACGTCTGAATGCATTCCCTTCCAAACAAATTTGCGGGACATAAGTCGTTGTGAAGCTCGCATCCCCGGGTGTGATAAGCCATGTATAACCTGAAAAATCTTCTTACGCCATTCGACTGGCACAATGGGCCGGGGCACTCCCATGGATGTGTCGCACAAGAGCGTGGTTCCTGCTGATTGAAACATAACATCGGTTACCTGCAAGCTAGAAGGCATGGTCCGATACGCCTGAACTTCGGGATCTGCCAGTTGTTCTTCCGCCAACCCGACGAAATCGATTCCCAGGTGAACTGCCTGGACTGGGGCACGCGAAAGGCAATCAGCCACGAGATTATCTTTGCCGGACACATGTTGTAAATCCGTCGTAAATTCAGATATAAATGTAAGGTGATGCTGTTGCCGGGCTGACCACGGCTCCGCCGTTTTGGCCATTGCGAAAGTGAGCGGCTTATGGTCCACGAATACAGTGAACGGGCGCCCTTCTAGGAGAAAACGGAAATGCCGGATGGCCAAAAACAGGGCCAGCAACTCCCTGTCAAAAGTGCTATATTTTCGCTCATTCTTGTGCAGTTGGCGGCTAAAAAAGGCCAATGGCTGCCAAGTCCCATCAACCCATTGTTCCTGAACCGCCCCGATGGCGTAATCAGAGGCATCGGTAGTAAGGGCGATGGTCGCGCCCGGGAGTGGGTGTGCAAGCATAGTTGCGTCTGCCAATGCCGCCTTGGTGTCCAGGAACGCCTGGTCCATCCGTGGTGTCCAAGTGATAACATCTTTACCCGACTTCCCTTTGAGTGCTTCGTACAGCGGCTGCATCAATTGGGCTGCCTTGGGGACAAAACGATGATAAAAATTTACCATCCCCAGGAACTCCTGAAGAGATTTGAGTGTGTGAGGCCACGGGAATGCCGTAACTGCCTCTACTTTGGTGGCCAGTGGGACGGCGCCTTCTGAGGTAATCCTATGCCCCAGAAAGTCAATGCTGGTTAACCCAAACTGGCATTTGGCTAGGTTTATGATGAGGCCATGTTGGCTGAGATGGGCAAAGCGTGTACGTAAATGAGCCATGTGCTCCTCCTTATCCTTACTAGCGATAAGAATGTCATCCAAGTAAATGAAAATGAAGGGAAGGTCCCGTAACACAGAGTCCATGAGTCGCTGAAAGGCTTGAGCCGCATTTTTAAATCCAAACGGCATGTGGAGGAACTCAAAAAGGCCGAACGGTGTGATGACCACCGTTTTGGGGACGTCTTGAGGGTGCACAGGAACTTGGTGATATCCACGGACGAGATCTACTTTGGAAAATATTGAGTTGCCAGCCAAATGAGCCGAAAAATCTTGTATATGCGGTATTGGGTACCTATCCGGCATAGCGGCTTCGTTAAGGCGTCTGTAATCCCCGCAAGGCCTCCATCCGCCACCTGGTTTAGGTACAATGTGTAATGGGGAGGACCAAGGACTATCGGAGCGTCGGACAATCCCAAGGCGCTCCATGGTCTGAAACTCTGCCTTTGCGGCTGCAAGCTTTCCGGGTTCCAATCTTCGTGCCCGAGCGTAAACAGGCGATCCCGTTGTGGTGATGTGATGCACCACACCGTGCCTCGCGACTGCTGCCGAAAATGTAGGCCTGGTGAGCCCCGGGAACTCGCCGAGTAGGCGCCTAAACCCTTCCTGCGATGGAACCGCACAGGCAACCGACCAGGAGACAGCGGTGCTGCGGTGGCAAGGCACCGCGTGGAAAGTAGACGCATTAATGAGTCGACAATGTTGGACGTCAACCAGAAAACCATAGGCACAGAAAAAATCAGCCCCCAGGATGGCCTGTGATACTTTAGCTGTTATAAACTCCCACACAAAACGTTGACCTCCAAGAGTTAAATTAACTGTCCGTTTACCGAACGTGCGAATGGCCGCACCATTGGCTGCCTCGAGGGAAGGACCGTGACCGCCGGATTGTAGATCTAGCTTTGAAACTGGCAGTATACTGCACTGAGAACCAGTGTCACACAAGAATCGTCACCCTGTCCTGGAATCAGTAATATAGAGGAGTTTTCCCACTGAACCGACTGCCATGGTGAACTGGGTGTGTTTGTCAGACCCTGTCATCCTCATCGAAGTTTGCAAGCCTGCTGGAGATTTTTTTTCAGCGAAACTGCAGGGAGGACGGCAGCGTCGAGCCTTAGCGCCAAAACGAGCGTGGTACACACACCAGCCTGCTGGAGGAGGGCTGGACTTTGCTCGCATAGGGGAAAGGCGCCTCGTGGCTGCACAACTCTGCTGTGTGACCGTAAAAGTCTTGTCTGCCTCTGCAGCAAACTCAGCACAGTCCGTAATCGTAGAACTGGCCAAGGCTGCCTGAACTGGCTCAGGTAGCTGGCAGAGGAAGAGTTCTCGAAACAAAAAACATTGGGGCTCCGAACCCAAAAGCGTGAGCATTTGGCTCATCAATTCTGATGGTTTTGAGTTCCCGAGACCGGGCATAGCAATAAGCCTGCGTGCACGCTTCGACTTATTTAAACCAAACACCTGTAGTAAACGAGTTTTTAGAGCTTCATACTTGCCCTCTGCCGGTGGATTGCCCAGGAGGCTGATGACCCGCGAGGCCGTGGCGCTGTCGAGAGCGGAGACCACGTAATAATAACGGGTCGAATCTGCTGTAATGTCCCGGAGTGCAAACTGGGCTTCTGCCTGGAAAAACCATGCTGCTGGTTGCTGTTCCCAGAACTGCGGCAATTTAAGGGCAACGGCGTTTGTGTTCATTATAAGTATCTCGACGAAAGTTGTCCGACGAGATCACGTCGGGGTCACCAATATAGGAACGGAAGTTCCTATCCGAATAATGAAGTTCGACGCAGTGAAACAAAATAACCAAGTTTAATAAACAAACAACTTAACTAGTAAAAGCACAGGAGCAGATGTAAACAGGTCTGTGTAGCCTTACAGCCTCTCTAAGACTGCTACTAAGTACTGGAAGTCGACGTCATGACGTCATCACGTTCTCCGCGCCAACTGGGGGTCACGTGATCGGCGTCATGACGTCATCACGCGAAAATGCAAGAAACTACATACAGTTTAAAGGTGCAGTCCACAGCTGCACTACATGGTAGTTAAAGGGATGATTACTAATTGCTCAGTGTCTCTTGGTGGCTTCGCCACATTGGTATATATAGAAAATGGCTTCATGGGCAAGTGAACCATTTGATGCACAACTAAATACTGCAGGCTAGAAGGCCCCAGGTTTGATTCCTGTTCTGTGCCAGGTTAGCTGATCTCAGGCGGGACATGATTGAGTGCGCTATGATTGGTTTTGGGGCTCCTGGACTAGAGAAGGGAACAATCAATCAGGGTTTGCACTCCTGGTCACCATCCAGTGATATCCAGTTTAAAAGTGTGCATGTGAAGACATTTGACAGCACAGTGGGACAGCCCATCACCACTCACTGTCTAGGTTCATGCGTGAAGGATGGACACGGCACCAGAGGGTGATTGGTTGGCATCCATGGAACTGCACTTTGAGAGTCAGTGCCTTCAGGAGAGGGAGGACGAAAGCGATAAAAGAGGCCCATGACCGTAGCAATGTAAAGATGTTTTAGTGGTGAGAGTGCAGCTCTCTCATCAACTACTTTCAATATAAATGAACTAACCTTCTTTGTTTCAATATTAGTGTAGGTCCAGATTGTCCCACGTCTCGTAGGCTGCTGTCAAGTCTCTGTTTAAAGGAGAACGTGCGGAGCTGGATTCCCTCTCTTGTAGCAATGGGAATCGTGGACGTGCGGCTTCTAACAGGAGCAGAGGCACCTCTGAATGTTGGTGATACAATAAGCAGGAGGCAACGATAGATGGAGTTCACAGGCCTCTGAGTGTTACTCCCCCAGGACCCTGTAACAAATATAAAATCACCTCAAGTGATTGCTGATGAAAAGGTTAAATGTGCTGGATATAGTGACAATCTATAGACGACAAATCAGGGTTAGGGTTAAGTATAGTGCTGGGGCCAGGAAACTCTGAAATTGATACTACAATGGTCATTGTTCCTCTGGCCTTTCCTCTGTTGTTCCTCCAAGACTCCAAATACCCTGTTCTATACTTCCTCCTCCTTTCTCTTCACTGTGTTGAAATCATTGCACCATCTTCTACTCTGATTCATTCTTTCACAGGATCTCAAACCCGTGGAATTCCTCACTTCTTCATTCTTCCGACAACCAGCAGCCAATTAAAACCTAAGCTTAACATCACCTAATCATTATTTCTTAATTCACCTCATCTTATCTTTACACTTTGGTGATGTCCAGCACTACAGGTTTTGGTGGTGTTGGGCACTTTTGGCTTTGGTGATCTTTGGTCACTTTGGTAATCTGCTGGTGAGTATATGGGCCTTGGTGGTACCAAACACTATGGGCTGGATTTTCATTCAGCAGTCGGGAAGGAGGTGGGACTACAACTTTCGGGTTTTAGTTCCGCCTCCAGCGAGATGCGGCCAATCCACGCGATTTTCACTTGATTGACCTTGTTGAGCCCGCCCAGCGGGCTCAGCAGGCCAATTAAGGGCCACCCGGCAACAGGTGATGTCACAGAGTGAAATTTCATCTGTCAAGACGTGCTGACAGATGAAATATCAGTGTTTCACAGCTGTTTGAAGCTGTCAAACACTGACAGTCTTACTTCTAGCCTGAGTCCTTCTACGCAGACTCAGTTAGAAATCATGCTGGCACTGAAAGCTGAAGGCTGTCACTTTTGACAGATCGCGGCCATTCTGCTTTCAGTGCCGGCTGAATGATGGACTCCCGAAGCATAGAGGAAGGAAGGCTGTAGAGGTAAGTACAGGTAATTTAAACTTCTTTATACACTTTAGACACACCAAACACACTTACCTTTGCACTCATGCACCCATCACTCACCTGAACACCGACATCTCGACCCCTCCAAGTCCTTCAACCCAACGACCCGACGACCCGTCTGCTCTAACCTGGCGTGGTTTGGAGTCGTCGGGAATCCCTCATGACACCCTTCAAAATAGGGATTAGGCTAAAAACTGCCTGTTAACTACCTGTTAACAGGCAGTTAATTGGCACTAATCCCTTCCCGCCTTGGGTCGGCGGGTCCCAGTGCGGGGTGGGTACTCGCCTCCTTTGAAACTTACGTGGAGGTGGGTTTTGGGCGGGATGGTGTCGGGACCCCCGAATTCGGGATTTTTGCCCCCCGCACGCCTAAAAGCCTGCCTCACGGCACACTGAAAATCCAGCCCTATGTACCTTTTAGTGATGCCAGGTACATGGGCCTTGGTGATGTCAGGTATATGGGCCTTGGTGATATCAGGTATATGGGCCCTGGTGATATCAGGTATATGGGCCTTAGTGATGTCAGGTATATGGGCCCTGGTGATATCAGGTATATGGGCCTTAGTGATGTCAGGTATATGGGCCCTGGTGATGTCAGATACATGGGCCCCGGTGATATCAGGTATATGGACCTTGGTGATATCAGGTATATGGACCTTGGTGATATTAGGTATATGTGCCCTGGTGATATCAGGTATAAGGGCCCTGATGATATCAGGTATATGGGCCCTGGTGATATCAGGTATATGGGCCCTGGTTATATCAGGTATATGAGCCTTGGTGATATCAGGTATATGGACCTTGGTGATATCAGGTATATGAGCCCTGGTGATGTCAGATATATGGGCTTTGGTGATATCAGGTATATGAGCCCTGGTGATATCAGGTATATGGACCTTGGTGATATCAGGTATATGGGCCCTGGTGATATCAGGTATATGGGCCCTGGTGATATCAGGTATATGGGCCCTGGTGATATCAGGTATATGGGCCCTGGTGATATCAGGTATATGGGCCCTGGTGATATCAGGTATATGAGCCTTGGTGATATCAGGTATATGGGCCCTGGTGATATCAGGTATATGGGCCCTGGTGATATCAGGTATATGAGCCCCGGTGATATCAGGTAGATGAGCCCCGGTGATATCAGGTATATGGGCCCTGGTGATATCAGGTATATGAGCCTTGGTGATATCAGGTATATGAGCCCTGGTGATATCAGGTATATGGGCCCTGGTGATATCAGGTATATGGGCCCTGGTGATATCAGGTATATGGGCCCTGGTGATATCAGCTATATGGGCCCTGGTGATATCAGGTATATGAGCCTTGGTGATATCAGGTATATGGGCCCTGGTGATATCAGGTATATGGGCCCTGGTGATATCAGGTATATGGGCCCTGGTGATATCAGGTATATGGGCCCTGGTGATATCAGGTATATGGGCCTTGGTGATATCAGGTATATGGGCCCTGGTGATATCAGGTATATGGGCCCTGGTGATATCAGGTATATGGGCCCTGGTGATATCAGGTATATGGGCCCTGGTGATATCAGATATATGGGCCCTGGTGATATCAGGTATATGGGCACTGGTGATATCAGGTATATGAGCCTTGGTGATATCAGGTATATGGGCCCTGGTGATATCAGGTATATGGGCCCTGGTGATATCAGGTATATGAGCCTTGGTGATATCAGGTATATGAGCCCTGGTGATATCAAGTATAAGGGCCCTGGTGATATCAGGTATATGAGCCCCAGTGATATCAGATATATGGGCCCTGGTGATATCAGGTATATGAGCCCCGGTGATATCAGGTATATGAGCCCCGGTGATATCAGGTATATGAGCCCTGGTGATGTCAGATATATGGGCCCTGGTGATATCAGGTATATGAGCCCTGGTGATATCAGATATATGGGCCCTGGTGATATCAGGTATATGGGCCCTGGTGATATCAGGTATATGGGCCCTGGTGATGTCAGATATATGGGCCCTGGTGATATCAGGTATATGGGCCCTGGTGGTATTGGGCACTTGGACCTTGGCATTTATTTCCTCAATAAAAGAGTGAGTGAAAGTTGGAGATCATGACTGGTTGGTTGGCTATCACTGAACTTACAGACTTTGTCCTAACTGCAAATATTCCCAGGCTATCGCTGGCATTCCACTTATTTTTATGGCGGTTTCTTCACTCATTGAAATCATTGTTAGGAGGATATAATTCCTTTCAGATGTGAAACTGTCAAGTTCAGTAGCACCTCAGCAGCTAAATAAAATAAATTAAAACATGACTGACAATATTTGATTTTATTCGCTGTGAGCTCTTATTGTGAGCTGAAACACGTCCTGTGGTGCCATCTATTACTCAAATTACACTTTATATTCCACGTTATAATCTTCAGCATAATAAACACACAGAATATTAACTCTGAAGCCACAATAAGATAGGAAACATATGAGCTCAGTGGGTCCAAACAGAAGTGCCTTTAGCAGCAGGGAACCAGTACAATACACAGAGGGAGAGTGTTACAGAGAGGGTGCTGCAATGGTGGGTATCCCAGGAAATTGGGCGAGGAGGCCTAACATACACCTCTATACTGGCAGCAAGTCAAAAGGGGCAACAGAGGCTGGTGAGCTGGGCACTGAGCACCAACTCCAACATTCCCTGCTTGGCCATCCCCTGACAGGAAAGGCTTAATGATCTTATCAAGCCAGGCAAGAGAAAGGGAGCCAGTCACACCTTCCAGGATTGACACTGTACCAAGCATCTCTGCCACTTACATTAAATTTCCTCACACTTTGTTAAGGTATTTTAATTATTTTACCATCAATGCCCAGGAGGTAGCACAGTGCCCTTTACACCCTAGCCTTCTCCTGGAAGCTTTCCTTCCCTCATCACCTTACATACATTCATCCCACTGAAAGCCTCACATGGAAACTAATTGCACGGTGCAAACATTTGCCACCACACCCATTATGGGATGTATGGTGACAGATGTATTTCATTCCACGTCATGGAAACAAAAGGAAATTCTGAATGTTTACATTATTTTTGTAAAGGGCAAGACATCTGATGACATGAGAATGAGAATGTGACAGGCAGTAGCCACCAGACCTCTGGCCTCAAACCTCTTCTGGCGAAGAAGCTCTGTAAAGAGGGAGCCATGTCAGAGATGGAAAAGTAGGAATCCCTAAATTCCATATGAACTTCCCCTTCTCTTCCTTCTCAACCAAAGGTACCTCACATTATCCGCCAGCAAACTACATCATGAACCCTTCACTGAGAGTGACAGGCCAAGTCAACTCCTCAACAACATATTCTAACATCTCGTCCTCCTCTGGATGTACTTGAAGAAAATGAACCAGGCACAAGTGTGTCGAGCACTTAAGAATACATGGAATCCCTCATTCTCTCCTGTGCAAGCATGAGTTCAGAGAAATCTGCCCCGGGAAATTCGAGAGAAGGGCACTAGGTGATGCGCAGAGCATGAGTGAGCAGTAGTAGCTGGGGGTGGAATATGAGGAGGAGGAATTTTGACTAGATTGTCGGGATGCATTGCCTCAGACTAAAGGATCTGGGGTTCCAGATCTGACAGGTCCTGAGCAAGGTATTAAATGTAAATTTAAACACCAGGGGTCATGTTATAGTGAGCTTGTGTTCGATTGAGCATGTGTTATAGTGAGTGTTTGTTATAGTGAGGGTTGTTATAGTAAGCCTGTGCTGTAGTGAAGGGTTGTTATAGTGAGAGGGTGTTATAGTAAATACTGTGCCTACAAGAGCAGGTCAGAGGCTGGGTATTCTGCAGTGAGTTTGGCATTCTGGCATCGCTGGCAAGGCCAGCATTTATTTGCCCATCCCTAATTGTCCTTCAGAAGGTGGTGGTGAGCCACCTTCTTGAACCACTGCAGCCCGTGGGGTGAAGGCACTCCCATAGTGGTGTGAGGGAGGGAGTTCCAGGATTTTGACAATGACGGAATGGTGATACATTTCCCAGTCAGGATGGTGTGTGACTTGGGGGGGAACTTGGAGGTGGTGGAGTTCCCAAGTGCCTGCTGCCCTTGTCCTTCTAGGTGGAAGAGGTCACGGGTTTGAGAGGTGCTGCCGAAGAAGCCTTGGTGAGTTGCTGCAGCTCATCTTTTGGATGGTACACACTGCAGACTCGGTACGCTGGTGGTGGAGGGAGTGAATGCTTAAGGTGTTGGATGGGGTGTCAATCAAGCGGGCTGCTTTGTCCTGGATGGTGTCAAGCTTCTTGTGTGTTGTTGGAGCTGAACTCATCCAGGCAAGTGGAGAGTATTCCATCACACTCCTGACTTGTGCCTTGTAGATGGTGAGTCACTCACTGCAGAATACCCAGCCTCTGACCTGCTCTTGTAGCCACAGTATTTATGTGGCTGGTCCAGTTATATTTCTGGTCAATGGTGACCTCCAGGAAGTTGATGGTGGGGAATTTGGTGATGGTAATCCCGTTGAATGCCAAGGGGCGGTGGTTAGACTCTCTCTTCAACTTTCCTGGATGAGCTAAACAGACACCTGCAGGTTTAGTTCTCAAGCGCTGATTATATGCAATTTTCATGGAGCAGTATATGTGGGCTCCACTCATCCACTGAAGGTGTGCAGTTGGCTGTCTGACACACAGTGGCACGTTTCAGGATGGCTCAGGGACCGAGGGAGAGGGCGCTCAGGTTCTCAGGCGTGGCACTGGTGGTCCTATTGGAGGAGGTCCAGAGCGGGAGGGATGTCCTTTACCTGCAGGAGTGGGGGGGGGGGAAGGGCGGGGAAGGAATCCACATTGCCCTCCTGTCCCTTTAACTCCCAGTCGGTGTTAGGAGAGGGCGTTAGGTCAAGCACTAGCCACCAAAATGCCATGCAGCCTCGTTAATGAGCGCTAGCAGGTAATTTAAGTGGCAATCAGCTGCTTAAGATCCTCCAGGTGGCCGTTCCTAGTGCGCGCTTCAACTCCTTTACCAAGATGGCGTCTCGCACTAACCGTGGGCTAAACCGGCGTTTCAGCTCAAGACTCCATCTTGGCCACCTCGGGGGCACTTTATCGCCTAAAGTATCAGGGGAACATTGCCCCCATTGTACTGGGGGACATAGTTAACAGATCCTGGCTTATTTAAGGATCTTCTTGATCTGCAGTCAATTTCTCTGTGACATTGAGAACAATGAATTGCTTCTTTCACTTATTACATAAACATTCCTACCAGGGGTCTGATCTGGAAAGCACTGCACAAATTGGGAAAAATAAAATTCATACACTTAATAACCACAGAATAAATCAATTATATTTGTACTTAAACATTATATGCAAAGGAAAATGTACCAAACATTAGTCGAACAATGAGAAATCCTTAAAACAATATGTTAAAAGCCACTTCCTTCAGTCCCTTTGAATTGAAACCATCCAAAGCTTGCCTTTAAATACCTGATTTCCAGGGTGGAAGTGCTGCTGGTCGGAGATTCTGCCCGAACAATGGAAAAAGAACCTCACACCCCTCAGCATGCTGCATGTGTGCTTAAATAGGCACCCACTCCAACTGAGCATGAGTGAAGTGCATGCGTATACAGCCCTAAAGCTAACCGTAGAGGTGCATTGCCAGTAGCCACCACTTGCCTCAATTCTGCTAATTATAGAGACACACCGACCAGGAAATTAACCCCAGCAACACAAATATTGAATTGGGATGGGTGCTGCAGTCCTTTAGACACTAGGGAGGTAATTTTCACCAGATACTTTAAGCGCTAAAGTGCCTCTGAGGTGGCCAACATGGGGTCTTAAGCTGAAACACCGGTTTAGCCCGCAATTAGCACAAGATGCCATGTTGGTAAAGGAGTTGAATCTTGCACTAGGAATGGCCACCTGGACACTCGTTAAGGGGCTGATTGCCACTTAAATTGCTTGCTTGCTAGTGCTCATTAAGGAGCCTGCATGGCATTTTGGTGGCAAACGCTTGACCTAACGCCCTCTCCTAACAGCGACTAGTTAATTGGGAGTAAACTAGTCTTTGCTGAGGATTTTGACTGCTATTTAATGGCATATCACCGTTTACTGTTCACTTGCTGCTGGAAGAATGGTGCAAGGGGGAGGGATTCAAATTCCTGGGACATTGGAACCGGTTCTGGGGGAGGTGGGACCAGTACAAACTGGATGGTTTGCACCTGGGCAGGACCGGGACCGATGTCCTAGGGGGAGTGTTTGCTAGTGCTGTTGGGGAGGGTTTAAACTAAAATGGCAGGGGGTTGGGAACCTGTGCAGGGAGACAGAGGAAAGGGAAGCAAGGATAGAAGCAAAAGACAGGAAGGAGAAAAGCAAAAGTGGTGGTGTTCCCATGCGTCTGCTGCCCTTGTCCTTCTAGGTGGTAGGGGTCACAGGTTTGAGAGGTGCTGTCGAAGAGTTGCTGCAGTGCATCTTGTAGATGGTACACACTGCAGCCACGGTACACCAGTGGTGGAGTGAGTGAAGGTTTAAGGTGGTGAATGGGGTGCCAGTCAAGTGGACTGCTTTGTCCTGGATGGTGTCGAGCTTCATTGAGTGTTGTTGGAGCTGCACTCATCCAGGCAAGTGGAGAATATTCATTCACACTCCTTACTTGTGCTTTGTAGATGGTGGAAAGACTTTGCGGAGTCAGAAAGTGAGACACTCACTGCAGAATATCCAGCCTCTGACCCGCTCTTGTCGCCACAGGATTCTCTCTAATCCCTACCACTCTTTTGGATGAGATATTAAACCGAGGCCCCTTTCAAGTGGATGTAAAAGATCCCATGGCACTATTTTGAAGAAGAGCTGGGGAGTTATCCCCGGTGTTATGACTCAGTCAACATCACTAAAAGATTATCACATTGCTGTTTGTGGGAGCTTGCTGTGCGCAAATTGGCTGCTGCGTTTCCTACATTACAACAGTGACTACAGTTCACAAAGTGTTTCATTGGCTGTAAAGCGCTTTGAGACGTCCTGAGGTCATGAAAGGTGCTCTATAGATGCAAGTCTCTTTCTCTCTCCCTCTCTCTAATCCCTGTCTTTCTACTGATGTTCTATTCATGTGGACCTCGCAGTTAATTACCTTCTCAATGGAACCTGCAAACCGAAGAGAGGAAGTAGCCCACCATTATAGACTGAAAGGGTTCCCACTGGGCCAGGGAGCAATTGGCAGAACACATATGGCCTTGAAAGTTCCATATTCGCACCACACAAGTGCCAGGCAATGACTATCTCCAACAAGAGAGTCTAACCACCGCCCTTTGACATTCAACAGCATTACCATTGCCGAATCCGCTACCATCAACATCCTGGGAGTCAGGCAGGGATTAGAGTGAGGGAGAGGTAGGGATCAGAGAGAAGGACAGCCAGGGATTAGAGAGACGGAGAAGTAGGCATGAGAGAGAAGGAAGGGCAAGGGTAAGAGAGAACATCCTACTGTTATGATTATTGTGTAGTAAAGGATGTAATATTGGATCAAGTATTTTTATAACTTAAAAATTGAACCTTATTTGACAGAGCTTCAGGCCAGCTGATCGTATTGTAGCTGATGCCCACTTGGTGATTTCTGCCAGGTAATTGGCTGAAATGTTTCTCACTGTAGTAATCGGGAGTCACTCTCACATTCGCTGTTAAGAGAAAAACCAGTGACTTGGAGCAACCACATCAGTGGTGACAAGAAGCCCATTCCTGCAGCCCATGTCATGGATCCAGACGTCAGCCTTGGCTCAGTGCTAGCGCTCTCGCCGCTGAGTCAGTAGGTCGTGGGTTCGAAGTCCCACTCCAGAGACTTGAGCACATAATGTAGGATGACCCTCCAGTTCAGTACTGAGGGTGTGCTGCGATGCTGGAGTTGCCGTGTTTCTGATGAGACGTTGAACTGAGGCCCGATCGGCCCTCTCAGGTGGGCATGACGGTTTATTCCTGAAACTTATCGAAAGCGGGGTAGGAGGGAAAACATATGATGTAATTAAATCAATGTATACAAACAATAAATGTGCAGTTAAAATTGGAGACAAACAAACAAAATACTTCCCACAGGGGCGGGGGGTGACGCAGGGCTCGCCAATCTCACTGACACTCTTTAATATTTACATTAATGGATTGGCAAAACTACTTGAACAATCTACAGCACCCGGCCTCACCCTATATGAATCCAAGGTTAAATTCCTCCTCTATGCCGATGACCTGGTTCTGCTGTCACCAACTAAGGAGGGTCTACAGCAGAACCTGGACCTGCTGGAGTCGTACTGCCAGACTTGGGCCCTGACAATAAATCCCCAAAAAACCAAAGTCCTTGTGTTCCAGCAAAGATCCAAACAACATGGACCCACAATAAATTTCACAGTAGGAACAACCAAAATTGAACAAACCACTCACTACACATACTTGGGCTTAAAAATCAGTTCTACGGGAAACTTCAAACTGGCTGTGAATGAACTGAAAGAGAAAGCAAGAAGGGCTTTCTATGCCATCAAAAAATCAATCCAAATAGAAATCCCAATTAGCATTTGGCTCAAAATTTTCAAATCAGTAATTGAACCAATTGCACTCTATGGCAGTGAGGTCTGGGGACCACTAACACAACAAGATTTTGCAAAATGGGACAAACACCCAATTGAGATCCTACATGCGGAATTCTGTAAAAGTATCCTCCGGACTCAAAGGAAAACAGTAAACAACGCATGCAGGGCGGAACTAGGCCAATACCCATTAATAATCACTATCCAAAAAAGAGCCACCAAATTTTGGAATCACCTACAAATGAGCAACCCCCAATGCTATCACTACGACGCCCTGAAATGCCAAGAGCTGACCATAAAGAAGAATACCCTCAGTCAACTAGTCCTGGGACTCAATAAAGTAACTACTAACACTACTAACAATAACCAGCCCCAGGACAGTGACAGGGTAACACAAAGAATTCGACCCAACACAATCGTCGCTAAGCAAAAGGAAAAATATCTGTCATATTGGGCAGAAACAACAAAAACCCAAAGCAAACTCAATTGCTACTTGGCCCTAAACAGACAATACAACATAGCTGATTACCTGACCATGGTAAAGGATAACAAACTGAGAAGAACCTTGACAAGGTACAGACTTAGCGAACATAGCCTAGCGATCGAAAAAGGCAGACACAGGCAGACCAGGCTGCCAAGAGAAGACAGGATATGCTCTCACTGCAGTCAGGGAGTAGTTGAGACAGAGATGCACTTCCTCACAGCCTGTGGAAAATATCAGGGCATCAGAGAGAATTTCTATCAAAAATTCTCACAAATATGCCCTGAATTCAGAAATCTGACTGACAACCAAAAACTCCCATTCCTACTGGGGGAGGAGAGAAGCTGTGTAACACTGGCGGCACACTATGTTACAGCTTGCCATGAACAGAGGGACAACCAGTAAACTAAGACAAGAGTATATATAAACAAGGCGAAAATATATTTATAAACTCAGGGATATACCTGTTTATACACTGTATGAATGGAACCGCGTTTATGTGTTCAACCATAAATGTATTTTGATGCTTTGGCAACATAAGATGTACCTTATCATGCCAATAAAGCGATTTGTATTGTATTGTATTGTATTGTATTGGGTGTAGATGATCCCGCGGCACTATTTGAAGAAGACCAGGGGAGTTCTCCCCGGTGTCCTGGCCAACATTTATCTCTCAATCAACATCCCTGAAACAGATGGTCCTGTCATTATCTTATTGCTGTTTGTGGGATCTTGCTGTGAGTTTACTACATTACAACAGTGACTACACTTCAAAAGTATTTCATTGGCTATAAAGTGCTTTGGAACGTCCTGAGGTCATGAAAGGCGCTATAGAAATGAAAGTCCTTCTTATGTTGTCATATTTTAAGCATGTTTATGTTTTCGGCTTTAGGTCACACCTCAGCTAAAACGTTTGTGAGGGAACACCCAGGATTTGTCCAATGTTGACAGGTCTATAGATTACCCGAAAGCTTTCCCCATCCAATTTCTTTCCCTCTTCTCATGGAGGCATTCATTGCCACAGGCACTGACACTGTGCGGTACCTCACACCAAGTAGTCACACCGAGTAGTGTGAGTTTAGGCAGTCGGTTTTGGCAGACGATGAACTCTGGAGGGCAGCACAACTGAATCTGCTCCTGCCTGTGTTTGACATCTGCACAGGCGTGTTCCAGTTTGGGGGGGGGTCACTGGATGATGATCAGCTGTGGAATCCTGGGCGGGTTGTCTTTTCTCTAGCCGAGTAGCATTGAGTCAAAATATAATATCCCAACTGAGGTCCTGTTAACTCAGGACAGGCAGGGGGCCGCAACCTGGGGCCTCCGGCCTGTGTGGTTCAGCTACTCACTCGCTTTACCAACTGAGTGTGTCAGTGGCCCCTTTAAGTACTGACACGATCCTCTGTTCTTTTTGTTCTCCTAAACGCACCAATTTTCCATTTGGTACTGGAGGCAATCTGAATGAATGAAACATTACACTGCCTTCAAAGGCAGGCAGTGCCTTTCTCATGCGAGCTATCAATGTCTTGTGTGCCTAGGCCTGATTTGTCTACTGTGTGTGTGTGTGATGAGTCCCGGGGAAGGTAGCAATTATCCTCATTGGATGCAGACTGACTGATGTCCTTGGGCAGACTTTTATTATTTAGGTATGTGCATTCGATTTGATCTTACTACTTCAACACCCAGGGCTAGAATCCAATCACACACAGCATGGTTTCACTCTGCCTATCGGCCACCATGGGAAAGGGAGGGAGAAGGGGCTCTTAACCCTTAATTTAAAAAAAATCATTATAACCGCTCTTAAAGTATTTCTGGCCGTGTCAATGCATCATTTGGTAAGTGCTTTCCCCAGAAGTGAGCTTCACGCAGTTTAGGAAAGTCCCAGGTTCGATCCACAGACGGGGCAAAGCTAACTGATCTCAGCCGGGTGGTGGCTGAGGAGCTAGCATTGTCCTCAGTGCTTCTGCACCGTGGAAAGGAATTCAGCCAGACTCCCGATGATCGCTGTCCAGTGGCCTCTGCTGTGTAAGTGGACAGAACGGGATCAGGCTGAACAGTGATGTGCCATACAGTCAAACAACAACAACAACTTGCATTTGTATAGCGCCTTTAATGTAGTGAAACATCCCAAGGCGCTTCACTGAGCGTAATCAGACAATAATTGACACCGAGCCAAAGAAGGAGATATTAGGACAGGTGACCAAACGCTTGGTCAAAGAGGTAGGTTTTAAACAGCGTCTTAAAGGAAGAGATAGAGGTGGAGAGGTGGAGAGATCTGGGGAGAGAATTCAGAGCTTAGGGCCTGGATGGCTGAAGGCACGAGTGAAGGAAGTGGGGGATGTACGAGAGGCCAGAGTTGGAGAAACGTAGGGGGAAAATTTCAGTATCGCCCCATTTGGGGCGCCATTATCGGCCGTGCGCAAAATTTAGCGCCTGGCGCTAATTATCACCTCTGACAGGAAACTTGCTTTTTATCGCCTCTGGAGGTGATTGGAGCGCTAAATCAGGCACTTCACACCTGTCTTAAGGCACAAAGGCCGAGGAACGAGGCGCTACCTCAGAGCGCTGGCGAAGCAAGGAAGGGCAAATCAAAATAAACCTACAAAGTGCTGCTCAGTACTCAAAACCCCTTCACACAGCGTTGAATCTCTCCAGAAGTCCCTCTCTCTCTCTCTCTCAGAATGCGTGGTGCAAAAATGCCACCGACAAAAAAAGGCAGGAAGCGGTCGTCTTTAAATAGCGCTCCCCCAGTCCCTTTCTGACAGCAAAACGCTCCCCTCAACCTGTCGTTGCTAGCGGCAGGCGGTAAGGCAGGGGGCGCCACTCAATATCTGGTCTGCGGCGCTATCGGGATGTTGCGCACTCGACTGACGTCACAATGTGCCGGTGCAGGAGATCTTGGCGGTAGTGCTTAGCGCCGTCGCAAAATGTCTAGTTAATTTCGCGAGCGGCGCAAACATCGCCGCGCCCAGGCGCTAGTTGCTTTGTGTCCCAATTGGCGCCCTCTTAAGGCGCTAACGGGAGGCGCAAACAACTGAATTTTTCCCCCGTGGAGTTCTCAGAGGGTTGTAAGGCTGAAGGAGGTTACCGAGATAGGGAGGGGTGAGGCCACGGAGTGATTTGAACACAAGGATGAGAATTTTAAAATTGAGGTGTTGTTGGACCAGAAGCCAATGTAAGTCAATAAGCTAGAGATGCACACTGTCCCATCTTTCACTTGAAGCATGGCCACTCACGTGACGTTCAGGGGGCTGTGGAACTGCAGGCAGTGAGACAGCACCTTCAGCAGAAAAGGCGAATCAAGCACTCCCGACTGACTGAAAAATGATCAGGAGAAATCATCAACCGCATCCTCCTTTCCTTCCGTGCTCCCTGTTTTAATGTCATTTGCAAATTAGGAGACAGAAAATCATTTGTTGTGCGCACATGCAATTTCCCGGCGTGTGCTCCCGTGGGGTGCAGCTCTGAGCTTGCGAGTGTGCAATCAGAAGCTTTACCCACCAGTCTCAATGCTGGCAACTCTAAATGCAACCACTTCATTGGCTGTGCGGTGCTGGGGAGAGGCGCACAGTCGGGCTCTGATCACTTTGTGTAGAGTGAGCCCCTGCCCAGAACTTGCTGCTGTTTGCGCGCGGTGACACAGTTCCTGACTAACTTGCTGCACTGGGATTTTCCAAGTGCCTGTTTATAAAAATCTTGATCAAAGCGACATTTCCTGGCGCAGTAGCTAAAGGTTATTAAGATTTAACTGCACTGTAAAAATAAATCAAAAGCTACGTTGAAACATGTTTATACGCTACTTAATCTTTGGAACCCGGGCCCCACACTGCTTGGGCTGCTGCCCAGCGAGAGGGTCTGCCCACAATGCACCAATTGACAAGCTCCTCCCTACAAGACAGTGAGTGTTGGCAGGCTATTCACCAGGGGGCATTGCAGCCACACCTGATACCGTTGGCACCTGAAATACACATACTCACGCGCACACACCCGCGCACACACCCGCGCACACACATGTGTGCGTGCACACACACAACCAGGTTAGGCAGGGAGATTCAGCCAGAGTACACACTCCTGACCACTGTCTAGTGATCTCTGCTGGAAAGTGCACGTGTCGTCGGGTCAGGGGAGGATTGGACGGCACTCCACCAGCCAGCATTCGCTGTCAAGGCGCCCACGTGAAGAGTAGTCACTTAGAAAAGGTAACGAAAAGAGGGCTGAATAGTGTGTAACTGTCCCAGCAGGGGATGAACAGAGAGCTTTGCACACAGCACGATTCAGTCCCAGCAGGTAAGGAAATGAGATTGTACTCAGCAGGATTGAGTCCCAGCAGGTAAGGAAAGGAGATTGTACACAGCAGGATTCAGCCCCGGCAGGTAAGGAAAGGAGAGCACTGCACACAGCAGGATTCATTCAGTCCCAGCAGGTAAGGAAAGGAGAGCACGGCACACAGCAGGATTCATTCAGTCCCAGCAGGTAAGGAAAGGAGAGCACGGCACACAGCAGGATTCATTCAGTCCCAGCAGGTAAGGAAAGGAGAGCACTGCACACAGCAGGATTCATTCAGTCCCAGCAGGTAAGGAAAGGAGAGCATGGCACACAGCAGGATTCATTCAGTCCCAGCAGGTAAGGAAAGGAGAGCACGGCACACAGCAGGATTCAGTCCCAGCAGGTAAGGAAAGGAGATTGTACACAGCAGGATTCAGTCCCAGCAGGTAAGGAAAGGAGAGCACTGCACACAGCAGGATTCATTCAGTCCCAGCAGGTAAGGAAAGGAGAGCACGGCACACAGCAGGATTCATTCAGTCCCAGCAGGTAAGGAAAGGAGAGCACGGCACACAGCAGGATTCAGTCCCAGCAGGTAAGGAAAGGAGATTGCACACAGCAGGATTCAGTCCCAGCAGGTAAGGAAAGGAGAGCACTGCACACAGCAGGATTCATTCAGTCCCAGCAGGTAAGGATATGAGATTGTACACAGCAGGATTCAGTCCCAGCAAGGGGTGGGGGGAGGGGAGGTGAAAATTGGAAAAGTATACTTTTTGAAGTTGCTGTATAACTAGAGAAGTGAGCAAGAATGGCAGAATATCATTCAAAGGATGAGAAATCCCCTAATTGAACTGCACCCCGCCTCTCCTGCCTCATGCAGCCGCCAGGTATTTATATATCTGTCGGAAATGCCTTTTCTGACTTCAAAGGGTTAATGAACACCACAAACCACTTCCCAATTAATATGCTGACAAGAGTCCCATTCATCAGGTTTGGAAGCTCACCACAGACTGCTTGCTGTACTTTGTGAATGTGAATGGGAGCAGGTAGAGCTGGCGTCACAGCCTGTCTGCATTAATAAATGTCACTTTGAAATGTGGGGGGGCGTGTTGAGGCTCCTGCTTTATGAAAGTTTGAATTTGTAAAACCTCAGAAAGTTATTTGGTGGGAGACAGAAGTTCTGGGTAATTCCACTCAAATCTGCTTTACCAGAATATGTTATGGTTGGATAGATTATGGCTTATTCAGGAGCTCTATAGACTGATTGTATGTTTGATATATATTAAATAAATGTTCATAGTAGCTTATGAGTCAGCCCTTTCATTCAGTCTAGAAAGCCAAAGGTAAGTCTAGTGGGATTTTTTTCGGCTCAATACTCCCCCAGCCCTTTTCATTCCAGTTTTCTTCCGTTCTCTCTGGAAGGCTGCAACTTGTGCTGGAGTTGCACTGTAACCTCGTTCAGCACTAAAACATTCTAAGAACTGCTTTCCTTCAATTCTGGGGTCTTGCGCATCCCGGCCTTTAATTGCCCCACCATTGGCGGCCTGCCTTCAGCTGCCTAGGCCCCAAGCTTTGGAATTCCCTCCCTAAACCTCTCCGCATCATTACTTCTCTCTACTCCTTTAAGTCTCTCCTTAAAATCTATCTCTTTGACCAAGTTTTTGGTCATCTGTCCTGATGGCCCTGAAATTAGGATCGGGAGCTTGCCGCGCGTGCAAGTCCCCGATGTGCACTTACCCGGCGCGCTGACATTTCAATCCTGGCCCGCATTGCATTTCCTCTCACTGGCCCGCTTGAGGTCCTGCAGCGCTGTGCGTGCGTGACCCAGCGGCGTACTTAGTGCGATTAGCCGGCTGGGATCACGTGAGCACAGGGCAACCAATGGGAGGTTGCAAAATTTCATTCATGAGTTTGAGAGTAAGAGCTGTCAAACTCATGAAAACTCCTGGCCTCAAAACACTACTTAAACTTGAAAGAAAATTTAAAAAAACATTGCACTACTTAAATGAACCATAAATAACTGTAAAAAAATATTTTACACAATAATTTTAAAATTTGAAAAAAAATTTTGGCCCAGTAATTCCTCTCTGAACGCGAGTACGGTCGGAGTACTCACACGTCTGGCCGGAGGAAATGCCCGTGTTCAGCATGCACAGCGCATGCGGGGAAAACCGGAATTTGCAGTCCTCTGAACGAAGGGGTTCAGGGGCACAGCGCGTGCGACTGCACAGGCAGCGCTTGCGCAGTGAACTTCGTCGATTTCATTCATGGATTCAGTGAGGGTAAGTCCTTACAAGTTACACTTGAAAAAAGCATGTGTAAAGTTGCTCCAAGGCTGCGGAGGAAGATATATTTTATCGTGGAGCTTCTGAAAGGCAATATTTTTGTTTGGGAAAGGGAGGAAAGTTATTTTGAGAAATGCTGAGGTAAGTTTTAAAGTTTAAATTTTTTTTTTTAAACGGGTTTTCAGTACGGTAGGTAGAAGGAGCAATTGTGGCTGTGTGAATTGAATGTGAGACTTCTGGTGTATGTAACTGTTCCACCTTTAAGAGAACTATTTTAGTAACCGTTCCACCTTTAAGAGAACTATTTTAAGAGTTGCACTACTTTATCTTGGCTGCTGTATACTGTAATACCGACGGTGACCACACCGGTATATAAGTGCTGTGTAATGATTTATTGGGCAGTTCCGCCCTGACCTTCAACTAGTAAAGACCTGTTAAAGTTTACTCTTGTGGTCTGTGTAGTAATTCTCAATATAACACACAGACTTAACAGTGGCGACGAGTTCGATCTTACCCTGCGGCACAGATACATCCAAGGCAGTTTAACGGGCGTCGAGAAGAGGCATCCGCCCTCATCATTCTGCTGAGAGAAGACCCGAGTCTGCAGAGCGAAGGAAGAATTCTGACACGAAGCCTTCCATCAGCAACAGGCAGTGATCATCCCTTCTATCACGGTGGTGGGTAAGCCGATCAGCGACGAGCAGCAAGCCGGCCACGTTGGCTGTGAAATAGGGGAGGGAAGAACGGAGGAGATAAGGGCGGAGAACTCGACCACGGCCGGGGAAAAGAGCCGGACAGAAGTCTGGGCCAGAGGCGCTGAGACTGGGGCAGCATAGGGCACGGAAGCCGCGGTGAATGCAAACGCAACCGGTGTGAGAGACCGGGCTACAAGCGGGAACGCAGCCGGTGTGAGAGACCGGGCTACAAGCGGGAACGCAGCCGGTGTGAGAGACCGGGCTACAAGCGGGCTGGGAGACGCAACAGCGTCGAGAGACAGCTCGACCGCGACCGGTGAAAAAGGCCAGGCAGCTACCGAGGCCGCGAGGCGCAGCGACCGGGACAGTGTAAGGCGCGGGAGAAAATAGCGGGCTGGGAGACGCAACAGCGTCGAGAGACAGCTCGACCGCGACCGGTGAAAAAGGCCGAGCAGCTACCGAGGCCACGAGGCGCAGCGACCGGGACAGCGTAAGCGCGGGAGAAAATAAAAAAATAAAAAAAACGCGGAGAACTCAGCCGCAGCCGGGGGGGGGAAAGGACCGGACTGCAAGAGGGGCTGGGAGGCACGATTGAAAACCGCTGAGGGAGAGACAGAGCCCGAGCGAGCGGGAGAGACAGAGCCCGAGCGAGCGAGCGAACGAGCGAGACCGAGCGAGCGGGAGAGAGAAGAGACCGAGCGAGCGAGGGAGACCGAGCGAGGGAGACCGAGCGAGGGAGACCGAGCGAGCGAGGGAGAACGAGACCGAGCGAGCGAGGGGGAACGAGACCGAGTGAGCAAAGGAGAACGAAACCGAGCGAGGGAGACCGAGCGAGGGAGACCGAGACCGAGCGAGCGGGAGTGACAAGAGACAGCCAGCGGGGGAGAAAGGCAAAAATTTTCAGAGGCGGGGAAGAAGACAAGCGCGGGAAACCGCCATTTTGAAAGTAGGCGGGGAAGAAGACAAGCGCGGGAAACCGCCATTTTGAAAAAAAAGTTAAAGAAAAATTTCTTTTTGTTCTCAAGAAGGTTGCGAGGATGCCTAAGCGTGGTAACATCAACGATTTCGATCCCGATGTTGAAGATTGGGCCACGTATGTAGAACGCATAGAGATATATTGTAAGGCAAATAAAATATCAAATGAAGATAAAGCACTAACCTTACTAAACTCAATGGGTGCAAAGACATACGGGCTATTGAAGCATCTTCTATCACCAGCTAAACCGGCGGATCAGACTTTCGCTAATATTGTTGCTGTCCTGAAGGATCATTTGAACCCCACACCGCTGATGTTAGCGGAACGGTTTAAATTTTATGCGAGAACGCAACTGAAAGAGGAAAGCAACGCGGAGTACTTAATTGAACTGCGTAAGCTAGCGAAATACTGTCAGTTTGGGGAAAGACTGACAGAGGCACTGAGAGACAAATTCGTGTGTGGACTGTCGAAGGAACACAAAAGCGGTTACTTGAAGAGAATGATCTTACACTTGATAAGGCTGTCACTATTGCAGCATCGCACGAAGCCGCAGCGGGAGGCACTGCGGAAATGCAGCTGAAGGCAGCGGTACTCAGCGTAGATCAAATGGCTTTGGGTACAACGAAATGTTATCGTTGTGGGCAGACAACACACGATCAGAACCAATGCTGGTATAAAAACCAGGACTGTAGAAAATGTGGCAAGCTTGGTCACATAGCTAAAGTATGCCGGTCAGGAAAGAAGACCAGCAACAAAAAGTCACCGCAGGAAAAGTGCAGAAAGGTACATAAGGTGGCTGAGAAGAGTTCGGATGAACAGAATTCGGATTCAGACTCCAACAGCCAGGAACTGGGTAGTCTGAGAATTCACAATGTGAGTAAGGAAGATGACCGACAAACTATCTGGGCCACACTGCAGATAGCAGGAGTCCACGTGAAGATGGAATTGGACACCGGATCGGCGTTGACGGTCATGAGTAAGCAAGATTACAAAAAGTTATTCAAACATATTTCCCTACGGGATACGAAGATAGTATTACAGACATACACGGGGCAAAGAGTATACCCCATCGGAAAGATAAAAGTCAAGGTGAGACACAAGGGCAAAGAACACCAAGGAATGGACTTATATGTACTACCTGAGGGAGGTCCACCACTTCTGGGACTGGAGTGGATCAGGAAAATAAATATGGACTGGCATCCCCTAAAAGCAATGACGGTAGATTCCGGAAAAAGGAAAGATGGCAAACCTGAACGATTGTCCAGAGTACTGGATGAGGGCATATGCAGCAGTGACAGTGACAAAGCAGAGAGTGAGAACTCGGTGAAGACAATCAGCTCAGACTCTGGAACTGATGATGGTAAGACCAGCCCATGTGCCAAAGACAAGTCTAAAATGGACTTGCAGGCTAATGATGGAAAAACGAAGGAGTGCATAAATGCTTCAGAAGAAAACAAAGTATCAGAACAGAATTCCACTGAACAACAACAACATAGTTTGACAAAGAATTCTGAGTCTGTCCAGTCTACAGACATGCACATTTCTGAGGAACACCGGGCTCGAACTCAACTCAATCTCAAACTACAACAGCAATTAGAACAAATGATTCGCCGTTTCGAGCAAGAGATGAATGCAAAGAAAAAGTTCTTTGACACAGAGTGGGAGAATCTGGAAAGACAGCAGAAGCAGCTGATTGAGAAAATGGAACAGGAACACACAAACCGTCTGCGCGATGAGGCCAAACGAATCAAAGCTGAGCAAGAAAGGGAATATGTCAAATTCATCGATCAGTTGAAAGCTAAGAAGAGCACCCTTTTGTGAGCAGTGTCAGCAGTAATAAGCCACTCAGGGGATTGGTGGCAGAGGCAAAAGCTGAAGTGATGGAGGAAATAGAAGACAATAGAGAGGAAGCAGAAGATGATGACTCATCTGAACTATTATCACCCCTACCAGGTCACGCAGGTGGTCCCTCCGAACTGAGCCAAATCAGTCTGGAAGCAGAAAAACTTCCCAAGGTACTCGAGCCTTTAGAAGTCAACAATGCTGGTTCTGAAGTTACGAAAGTTCAAGCTGTTAAGTCCAGTGAAGGACCATTAGATGAGTCACCCCAGCAACGAGAACCAGAGACCCCTGAAAGGCGCCATGCTGATCAGATCATAGAGTCATCCGAAAAGGGACAATCTACACCACAACTTTATACGCCTAATGATGAAGCAGAGATACCCATAGTATCTACCTCCGATCCGGTGATACTGCAACCAGATGTACTCGACACTGGCATTCAAGCCGAATCGACCTTGCCAAAAGAACCTACTACACCACCGAAAACTACTACACCACCGAGAACTACTACACCACCGAGGCGTTATCCGGACCGAGTCAGGAAGCGCAGGAGGTGCCGCCGCAGAGACTGAATCTGTGAACTGTTTTTACATGAAGTTGTGTATATATGTTATGATGTTATGTTTAATGGGGAACATATATACTGTTAAGCTAAAAAGGGAGGATTGTAGTGTATGTAACCGTTCCACCTTTAAGAGAACTATTTTAAGAGTTGCACTACTTTATCTTGGCTGCTGTATACTGTAATACCGACGGTGACCACACCGGTATATAAGTGCTGTGTAATGATTTATTGGGCAGTTCCGCCCTGACCTTCAACTAGTAAAGACCTGTTAAAGTTTACTCTTGTGGTCTGTGTAGTAATTCTCAATATAACACACAGACTTAACAAGAATGAGTGTTCTAAAATGAGTAATGTAACATTTCCAACACTTTTAAGAAAGAAACTTTTCATCAGTAATAAGTAATTATGTATGTATGTCCGCATATATTCCTTTACGTATATGTATGTATGTTTTATATTCCTTTACTTATGTGTATGAATGTATGTTTTTAATTATGATTTTCCAATAAGTTACTTTCTCTGAAAGTCATAATTAAATACATACATTCATACACATAAGTAAAGGAATATATACATACACGCAAAGGAATATATACAGACATACATACATAATTACTTAAAAGAATATATTACTGATGAAAAGTTTCTTTCTTAAAAATGTTGGAGTCATTTTCACATTTAATAAACACAGCAAATTCAATTCACATAGCCACAATTGATCCTTCTACCTACAGTACTGAAAACCCGTTTTAAAAAACAAAAATAAACTTTAAAACTTACCTCAGCATTTCTTAAAATAACTTTCCTCCCTTTCTCAAACAAAAATATTGCCTTTCAGAAGCTCCACGATAAGAAATATCTTCCTCCGCAGCCTCTGGAGCAACTGTACTCATGCTTTTTTCATGTGTAAGTTGTAAGGACTTGACCTCACTGAAAGCATGAATGAAAGCGGCGAATTTTACTGCGCACGCGCTGCCTGTACAGTCGCATGCGTTCTGCCTCTGAACCCCTTCGTTCAGAGGACAGGAAATGCCGGTTTTCCCCGCATGCACTGTGCATGCTGAAAACCGGCATTTCCTCCGGCCAGACGCGTAAGTACCCCGACCGTACTCGCGCGTTTGGAAGGGAATTACTGGGCCAACATTTTACATGTCAATAAAATGAAAAATTTAACAATTGCACGATTTGCCCCCTCGCATCTGCGACTGAGGGTCCAAGGAGGTGCATTGCGCAAGAGGTCATCGTCGTACGTATCCTCACACTGTTCCCTTTCGGGAACTGTATGAAGTGGTGGAAGGATTTCTGGCCACGTTAACACTCCTTCCGTGACCATAACCATCTTCATACCAGCCATTAGGGTGGTTAGTCCTATGGCGTGAGGGTTTTACGGGCTCCCACAACCCATCTGAGGGGGGGGCCACCCACACCCGCGGACGCAAGTATCCCGCTGGATGTCCACCCAGAATTTATAGTTGGAGCTCCGACTCCACTTGCCGGGACTGTCTGGAGCGGGGTTCGAAACCCTACTCCTTCTGGCCCAGCAGCGGGGATGCTTACCGCTACGCAAAAGGCCCACTCCACGCAAAAGGTGACACCCATACGTTTCCTGCGCCTTTTCCCTCCCCGTGACTGGAGCCCTATGCTGCCACTTGAAAGACCAAGCTATCATCTGTCCTTTTTGCGGCACCTTTGACTTCTCATTACCAATGATGAGCAGGCGCTGCGCCTCCACCTCGTTGAGGAGATTGCTGAGGTCATCATCAGTTCAATTGTGAGTTCTTTTAATGCCGTGAATTGTGCTCATTCCAGCCATTTCACGTTGCTAATCGGATTGGGCCTTTGGCGTAGCGGTAGGATCCCCGCCGCTGGGCCAGACGGGGTAGGGTTTCGAACCCCGCTCCAGACAGTCCCGGCAAGTGGAGTCGGAGCTCCGGCTCTAAATTCTGGGTTGACATCCAGTGGGATATTTGCGTCCGTGGGTGTGGGTGGCCCCCCCTCCTTGTATAGCTTGTGGGAGCCCGTAAAACCCTCCCGCCATAGGACTAACCACCCTAATGACTGGTTCAAAGATGGTTACGGTCACGGAATGAGCGTTAATCACGGCCATAAATCCTTCCACCACTTCATACAGTTCCCCAAAGGGAACAGTGTGAAGACACGTATGACGACGACATTGCTAAATAAATAAATGGAATAAAAAAAATTCTTTTAGGGCTTTTAAAAGTCTTTAAATTGCTTTAATTCTGTTTAAAACTACTTCAGATTCTTCAGAATAATGTAAACGTTTTTAAAAGTTTATAAAAGTTACCAAAAGCTTCATAAAAATACCAAAAACCTATTTAAAATGCTGCTTTGCATGTAAAAATGCTTAGCAGCTTGTGAGAAACATTGGGGGCGTGTCCTATTAAACTGAGACCTCAAGGGGCGTGTCTCAGTTGCACAGCGCGCTACAGGCTTCGCGCTGGCTGCACTCCTGGGCGGCGTGACGTCAGACGCTGCCCGGGAGTCAACATTTTAAAACAGGAATTCTAGGCGTCCCTGAAGCTCAACGGCCGGCGCGTCGGGTAAGTGCATATCGGGGGCTTGCACGCGCGGCAAGCCTCCGACCCGAATTTCTGGGCCATTATATAAAAAATCGGGGCTAAAACTAAACTTACCTTACTGTAAATTCTTTAAAAATATTAAACCTGTGGAATTTTTTTAAATAAATTGTATTAATAGACCACTTACCTGTAAAACTAAGTACTTACGTGTGGTTTTTCAATGCGTAAAAACCGGAGGCCTCTACACATGCGCAACTCTCTAAAAATAAAGGAAATCCAAGTCGCACGCGCTGCCTGTGTAGTCGCACGCGTTCAGCCTCTTAACCCCTTGGGTCAGAGGAGAGGAAATGCCGGTTTTCCCCGCATGCACTGTGCGTGCTGAAAACCGGCAATTCCTCCGGGCACACGCGTGAGTACCCCGTCCGCACTCACGCGTTGGGAGAGGAATTACTGGGCCAATATCTTCTTATGTGGCTTGCTGTCAATTTTTTTTCTGATAACGCCCCTGTGCAGCACCTTGGGACGTTTAGTGCTATATAAATACAAGTTATTATTGTTGTTGTCGGAGTCCAGTTCCTTGAGCACTGTCACCCCGCCAGTATCTCACCTAAATGGCTATTCTTCATACGTGAACTTAGACATATATGCCAAGGTATTCTACCATGCCATGGAGGGCATCAGAGCCAAGTCCATGACTGTCCTCTCCCAATATTCATACACATGGGGCTGGATTTTCATTGAGGAGGCGGGATTACAACGTTTGGGGTTGTAGTCCCACCTCCATCGAGTTCTAGCCAACCCATGTGATTTTGACTTGATTGACCTTGTTGAGCCCACCCAGCGGGCTCAGCAGGCCAATTAAGGGCTACCCGGCAACAGGTGACATCACAGATTGAAATTTCATCTGAAGCTGTCAAACACTGACAATCTGTACTCTAAGTTAATTCCTTCCTCTCAGGATGATTTAGAGATCTCCCCGGAACAGAAAGCAGAGGCTGCAGATTTTGACAGCTGGCGGCCATTCTGCTTTCTGTGCCGGTGAGATGAGGGACTCCCGAGACCTGAAGGAAGGAAGGCTGTAAAGGTAAGTAAAGGTTAGTAGAACTTCTTTAAACACTTTACACAGATCAAACACACAGATCTGCACTCATGCACCCATCACTCACCTGAACACCGGACTTCTCAACCCCTCCAAGCCCTTCATCACGACGGCCCGCCTCGCTAACTTGGCGTGGTTTGGAGCCATCGGGAATCCCACATTTCAACAATGCTAAAAACTGCCTGTTAACTACCTGGCAGTTAAATGGCACTAATCCCCTTCCTGCCCCGGGGAGGCGGGTCCCAGTGCGGGGCAGGTACCTGCCTCCTTTGAAACTGGCATGGAGGTGGGTTGGGGGCGGGATGGGGTCGGGACCCCCGATTTCGAGATTTTAAACCCCCACACGCCTCCAATCCCAACTCCACGGCCCAATGAAAATCCAGCCCATGGACTTTGCAGCAGGAGTCGCTGGTTTACCGATTGAGAGCAGGAACCCTGGCTGAATTTGATCCTTTGCTAAGCTGGATTGCTGATGCCAATTGTAACCCCTGCCCCCCATTCCACTGCTGTCTAGGTTGGGATTAGCTGGCTCAGCACAGACCCGAGACTGAACCTTGGACTTTCTGGCTCCCACTTCTAGTCTCATCCGCAAGGGTAAATGGCAAGAGGTATCTCACCTTCATGGTATCTCCTCCATTCCTCTCTCCTACTGTCCCTTCCTATCAGTTTCATATTAAGACACTTTTTATTAATCAACTTTTTCTTTAATAAATAAAATTACAATGAGGAAATATACTGTGGGTCTGCTATTCTCCTGCCTCTCTCCTTCTGGCTCAGAGGTGCAAGCAATTAGTGATGACCTTTACCAACGGGCAAAAAACACAGGTGAGACAATTAATCAGCTTCAAAATTCAACTAGTGCTTTAGTTTAAATTCAAATAACATTCATTGAACAAAAACTGTTTGGGGGTGATTTTGCCAATGGGGAGCTTTTGGAGGCGGGACTCCCACTTGTCGGGTTTCAGTGCCGCCTCCAACAACTTCTGGCCAACCCACGCTATTTTCCCTTGATTGACCTTGTTAATTCAAGACCTCGTCAAACTTCTTTCTTTTGCAGAAATGAGATGGTTGTTGCATCTGAGAATGCAATGGTCATCTGTCATTTCCAAAGTGGAGGTGCAAGACTCTCCGCATACCGACCGACTGAAGCCTGCAGGAAGAAACAAAGGTAAGTACACTTTTACTAACACTTTGCACTTACCTCAGATACTCACCTCTACACTCTTGCACCCATCACTTACCTTCACAGCACACCTTTGCACCCCCGACCCCCCGCAGACCCAGTACTCGCCTCACTGACCTGGTGGGTTTCGGAGCCTTCGGGAAGCCCGCATTTGTGAGGGCAAAAAGGGGATAATCCTATTTTCTGCCTGTTAACTACCTGTTAAGGAGACGGGACCTGGCGCGGGGCTAGCCGCCTCCTGGGAAGGTGACATGGAGGCGGGTTGGGGGCAGGTTAGGCACCCGCCCCCAATTCCACCATTTTCCTGGCAGTGCTGCTTCCATACTCGCCTCCCCAGGGCTGGCAAGATCACGCCCTTTGGGCTGGATTTTGGCAATGGGGAGCTTTTGGAGGCGGGACTCCCACTTTTTGGGTTGTAATCCCGCCTCCATCGACTTCTGGCCAACCCACGCTATTTTCCCTTAATTGACCTTGTTAAGCCCGCCCAGCGGGCTCAGCAGGCCAATTAAGGGACACCTGGTTACTGGTGACGTCAGCGATTGACATTTCATCTGTCAAGAGCTTTTGACAGATGAAAAATCAGCGTTTGACAGCTCTGTGAAGCTGTCAAACACTGACAATCTGTCTTCTGACTTGAGTCCTTCTACTCAAAGCAGAGGCTGCAGAGGCTGCAGCTTTTGACAGTTCAGCAGCCATTATGCTTTCTGTGCCGGTGAGCTGAGGGACTCCCAAGAACTGAAGGAAGGAAGCCTGCAGGAGAAAGTAAAGGTAAGTAAAACTTATTAAAACACATTACACTTACCTCACGCACTTACCTCTGCACACATGCACCCATCACTCACCTGCACAACGGACATCTCGACCCCTCCAACCCCTGCAGACTGATGGTCCGCCTTGCTAACTTGCCGTGGTTCGGAGCCGTCAGACAGCCCACACTTCAGGGCTAAAAATAGGGATTAGGCAAAAAACTGCCTGTTAACTACCTGTTAACAGGCAGTTAATTGGCACTAATCCCCTTCCCGCCTTGGGGAGGCGGATCCCAGCACAGGTCAGGTACCCGCCTCCTGGGACATTGGCACGGAGGCGGGTTGGGGCGGGATGGGTTCCTGCCCCCTGATTCTGCAATTTTCCCACCACTCCCGCCTCCAAACCCGCCTCCTCGGGGCTTGGAAAGTCGAGCCCTTTGTGTCTTTACCTCCTCACTTGCTTTCCTCTCTCTCTGAACCAATCTCTCTGTCTCTTTCTCTCTGATCCCATTCTCTCTCTCAGCTTAATACACCTTCTAAAGTTTATAGAACACAAAACAATAGCTACAACAGGCTTCTAATTGTACCCCTCTCATTTCTATCGCACACATATACACACACAGGGAGTTTTTTTATTGCTCCACATCAACTTTATCTCAACAACGCTTTGAACATTTTTCCTCTTGGTTTTCAAAAGTAATTGAAGAAAAGCTACTGAGCAGGAAGTGCTAGAAACTAAAGGGAAGCTTTCCCTTAGCATAACCGAATGAATGGTACTGATTCACCCTGAGAAGTTAGGTACACCACTACTGCACAATCCAAATTCAGCTCACAGAGCTGGCTCTGGGCAAATCCAAGCCTTGACTTTTGAGAGAGACTGAGGCCTTCAAGTAAAAAGTTTAATGAAGAAATGAAACGACACAAATGAATAAGTTTCATCACCCTATTATGAAATATGTATTTTTTAAGAATTTTTTTTTAAAGTGTGACAAAAACAAACAGAAACAGGAAGTCAAGTTGTTTAGACAGAAAGTGAGCACAGGTATAAAGGGGGTGAAAGTTACCTTGGGTGGTACTGCAGGACGGACAATAGTGCGTCGGCCGACAGTTTTGCATTCGGTGTCTGAGGGAATCAGGCAGAGTTTAGACTGGGCTCCCAATGCACCATCACCCGAATTGTGCTACCGCCCATTATGAATTTCACCCCCAAAATGATTAATAAGATATAAGTATTTTTGACCGTATAGATTTATTACTATATCCACTTATGACTTTATAAATTTATTACTAAATATATTAATATTTTAAGCATATAGATTTATTGCTGTAAAAAAAATTGTACTATAGACATACACTTATTACTATTTATATTTACCATATAGTTAATAAATCTATATACTTATAGATTTATTACTATATAGATTTTTTGCTATATATGTCTTTTGAAGCCAGAGCTGAGTGAATACTTCAAACAAGCTTTCTTCGCTTCTTAACTGATTTGAGTGCACAGCTTATTTTGCTGTTCTGGTAGAAAAGAATAAGGTTTTGACTAAAAGCGTGGGAGAAGTGGGAATGGGTGAGAATTCTTTGTTTGAATAAAAACCCGTGTCAGTCAGATATGGACCATGCTTATGTGGAATCGACTGGAGCAGAACGGTGTTTTCAGAACATTGGCAACTCTTCAACCTTGTAACAGTTCATTGTGTTTATACAAAAGCACTGACTGCACGGACTTCAAGGTTGTTAAATACAGGGTAATGGAGAACTAGCAGCCTGTGACAAGCCTGCAGCACAGTCAAGGGATTGGCATTACATCACCAACTGCGAGCTATAGATCAATCGCATGTCTTCATCGATTGGTTGCAGTTTCTCTGCTGTCTCTTACAATTGTTCAACCCCCCACCACCCACATCCCCCCCTGTTTTTCCATTCTTCTCCTGAAGGAGCTGACTCTTGCAGTACCGTTCACCCCTTTGGTACCTCACCCAAGTTGTTATTCTTTATGTGGGAACATGAGGAGTGAACGTTGGCAGACTGCTCTATCACAATAGGCATCACAGCCAAGTGCAGACCTATCCTCACACACACATACACAGATGCATTTTCCAGCAGGGGTCACTGAACACCAATCAATAGTGGGTGATTTCCCCCCTCTCACCGCCCAGAGCATTGGGGACAAATTTAGCCTCTGCACCAATTCCTTGGGTGTATCAGCTAACTCAACACTGTCTAAGGATTGACCCTTGGAGCAATTTCTAAATAGAACAGTGCACTTGCCAACTGAACCATCGGGCATATTCTGAATGCGGGTTCATACTGATGGCAACAATCTAAAGGTCCTCCACACTGAGGTACACAATACAATGAGTGCTTCCTCGGGATTAGCAGACCTGTGTGTATCACATGGTCACAAGATCATTACAGATGAGGAAGACCATTCTGCCCAACAGTTCATCCATTCAGAATTACTGTAAAGTCCAACCATTGTGGCATTCAATTGGTTCTTAAATAATTTAGCTTGAAGTGATTTTCTGGATTTACCTTTTCCATACCCTTTATTATCTTGTATACCTCCATAAGATCACTTCTTAACACATCTCCTTTCCAGATTGAAAAACCTAAGTCCTAAGAGCTTGAGCACTGGGAGCAGTCTTGCACCTCTTCTCTGCACTGCCACCAACACTAGAATGGATCCCTTGTGACCACAACTGAACACAGTGCTCAAGGAGTGGACTGACTAGAGCATTGTACAGTTTGATCCTAACTTCCTCTGACTTGTAGTCTACTGTTCTGGCCACATAGTTCAACATCCTATTGGCTTTGTTGATTGCTGTTGTACATTGGTTGGACACGTTGGGCAGGATTTTCATTCAGGAGTCGGGTTGGAGGCGGGACTACAACTTTCGGGGTTGTAGTCCCGCCTCCATCGAGATGCGGCCAATCCACGTGATTTTAACTTGATTGACCTTTTTGAGCCCGCCCAGCAGGCTCAGCAGGCCAATTAAGGGCCACCCAGCAACAGGTGACGTCACAGACTGAAATTTCATCTGTCAAGACATTTTGACAGATGAAATATCAGTGTTTCACAGCTGTTTGAAGCTGTCAAACACTGACAGTCTTACTTCTAACATGAGTCCTTCTCCACAGACTCAGTTAGAAATCTCTCCTGCACAGAAAGCTGCAGGCTGTCACTTTTGACAGTTCGCAACCATTCTGCTTTCTGTGCCGGTGAGATGAGGGACTCCCCGAACCTAAAGGAAGGAAGGCTGAAAAGGTAAGAAAAGGTAATTTACACTTCTTTAATCACTTTAGACACACCAAACACACTTACCTTTGCACTCATGCACACATCACCCACCTGAACACCGACATCTCGACCCCTCCAAGCCCTTCAACCCGACGGCCCGACTCCTCCAACTTGCCGTGGTTTGGAGCTGTCGGGAGTCCCACAGTTCAAGCTTAAAAATAGGGATTGGCTAAAAACTGCCTGTTAACTACCTGTTAACAGGCAGTTAATTGGCACTAATCCTTTCCCGCCTCGGGTAGGCGGGTCCCAGTGCGGGGCTGGTACCCGCCTCCTTTGAAACTGGCATGGAGGCGGGTTGGGGGCGGGACCCCCGATTTTGGGATTTTAACCCCCCGCACGCCTCCAATCTCGACTCCACGGCACAATGAAAATCGAGTCCGTTGAGTCTCCTCAGGCTCCCAGCTCTCTTTTACCTTCACCCTTAGCTATCACAACACCATTTATAACAACCCTGTGTATATTATGGACAATACTAGCCCTGGGTATATTATAGAAACTAGTAGGACATGTGTATATTATGGCTCCTGTCCCAGGAGTGGAACTTGAGGGTTGAATTTAACCCTACCCTCCCGGCGGAAGCCAGGCAGGCAGGTGACTTATCTGCCGATGTGCCACGTGGATCGTGCTGTCTTCAATCTTAACCTGCTTTATTGAGCAGGTGGCAATGTCACCCACCTGAAGCCCGTACAAAAATATCCTGCGCAGGCGTTTCTCAGATCTTCATTTTCATTGCTTTTTTTCTCTTTTTCGTTTCTGTTTTCCTGTTTCTCAAAGTCCTGTGGCGATGGGGACAGGCTGAGGCGATTGCTGGGAGTGTTCAGTCATGAGCCTGCACTAAGGTGGTATGATCCACTGGTCATTTTGTGCCAGGATTTCAAGATGGCAGTGCAATCCAGCAACAGCTGGCGTAACTGAATGGTCCAGTTTAGGATCCTGTCTGCTCAACCTGGTCGGTGGCGGGGGGGGGGGGGGGTGGCGGGTGGGAGGTGAGGGCTGGGCGGGCTAGAAAAGGTGCCCTATAAATAGGATAGCAAAATACTGCGGATGCTGGAAATCCGAAATAACAACAGAAAATGCTGGAAAAACTCAGCAGGCCAGGCAACATCCGTGGAGAGAGAAACAGAGAAAAAAAGGCAGCAAATGAAAAGATTGAAAGGCAGTTTGGGGGCTGGGAAATGGGGGAGGGGATGAAAGAAGAGACATTAAGAGATATTCAAGGTGAGACGAGATGGTAATAGGACAGGTAAAGAAACAAACAATGGCTCGAGATGAAGTGTGAAATGCGCTGGCAGAGTGAGAGACAGCTGCCATGTGGGAGAGAGAAAAAAAAGGAAAAGGCACAAACCAAAAGTGTGGATAAAAAATATAAAAATATAATAAGGGCCGAGGTTATGATCTGAAATTGTTGATCTCGATATTGAGTCCGGAAGGCTGTAAAGTGCCTAATCGGAAGATGAGGTGCTGTTCCTCAAGTTTACGCTGAGCTTCCGTGGAACAATGCAAGAGGCCGCAGACGGTGAGGTCTGAGTGGGAATGGAACGGTGAATTGAAATGACAGGCGACCGGAAGCTCGGGGTCACCCTTACGGACTGAACGGAGGTGTTCCGCAAAGCGGTCATCCAATCTGCGTTTGGTCTCCCAATGTAGAGGAGACCACATCGTGAGCAGCGAATACAGTATACTAGATTGCAAGAAGGACAAGTAAATCGCTGTTTCACCTGGAAGGGGTGTTTGGGGCCCTGGACAGTGGGAAGGGGGGAGGTATATGGGCAGGTGTTGCATCTCCTGCGCTTGCACGGGAAGGTGCCGGGCGAAGGAGAAGGGGTGCTGGGGGTGATAGAGGAGTGAACTAGGGTGTCTCGGAGGGAGCGGTCCCTACGGAATGCTGAAAGGGGAGGGGAGGGGAAGATGCGTTTGGTGGTGGGATCACGTTGGAGGTGGCGGAAATGGCGGAGGATGATCCGTTGAATGTGGAGGCTGGTGGGGTGAAAGGTGAGGATAAGGGGAACCCTATCGTGGTTCCGGGAGGGAGGGGCAGGGGTGAGGGCAGAAGTGCAGGAGATAGAACGGACACGGTCGAGGGCCGTGTCAACCACGGTAGAGGGGAATCCTCGGTTGAGGAAAAAGGAAGACATGTCGGAAGCACTGGTGTGGAAGGTGGCATCGTCGGAGCAGATGCGGCGGAGACGGAGAAACTGGGAGAATGGAATAGAGTCCTTACAGGAGGCGGGGTGGGAGGAAGTGTAGTCCAGGTAGCTATGGGAGTCAGTGGGCTTGTAGTGAATGTCGGTCAATAACCTATCCCCAGAGATGGAGACGGGGAAGTCGAGGAAGGGAAGGGAAGAGTCGGAGGTGGACTATGTGAAGGTGAGGGAAGGGTGGAAATTGGAGGCAAAGTGAATGAAATTGTCTAGTTCAGGGCGAGAGCAGGAAACGGCACCAATACAGTCATCAATGTACCGGAAAAAGAGGTGAGGGAGGGGACCCGAGTAGGACTGGAACAAAGAGTGTTCCACATATCCCACGAAAAGGCAGGCATAGCTAGGACCCATGCGGGTACCCATAGCAACACCTTTAATTTGGAGGAAATGAGTGGAGTCAAAGGAGAAGTTGTTCAATGTGAGAACAAGTTCAGCCAGGCGGAGGAGGGTAGTGGTGGATGGGGACTGGTTGGGCCTCTGTTCAAGGAAGAAGCGGAGCGCCCTCAGGCCATCCTGGTGGGGGATAGAGGTGTAGCGGGATTGTACGTCCATGGTGAAAAGGAGGCGGTTGGGGCCAGGAAACTGGAAACTGTTAAAGTGGCGGAGGGCATCAGAAGAGTCGCGGATGTAGATGGGCAGAGACTGGACAAGGGGAGAAAAGATAGAGTTGAGATAGGAAGAGATAAGTTCCGTGGGGCAAGAACAGGCTGAAACGATGGGTCTACCAGGGCAGTCCTGTTTGTGGATCTTGGGAAGGAGGTAGAAGCGGGCTGTGCGGGGTTGGGGAACTATGAGGTTGGTGGCCGTGGGGGGAAGATCTCCAGAGGAGATGAGGTCAGTGACAGTCTTGGAAACGGTGGTTTGATGTTCGGTAGTGGGGTCATGGTCCAGGTGGAGGTAGGAGGAGGTGTCGGAGAGTTGGCGTGCAGCTTCCGCTAGGTAGAGGTCGGTTCGCCAAACAACAACAGCACCACCCTTGTCAGCAGGTTTAATGACAATGTCCTATAAATGCTCTATAAATAGCTCGCCTTAGTGAACCTGACTGGGTAACCGCTTCCAGAAAGGTCACCCATAGTAGCGGTCGAAACAAAAATAAAACATACAAACCTTTGACTGTTGTGACCTGGAATTTTCGAACCCTAATGGACTTGCAAGATAGTGGAGCTGAACACAGAGCCACACTTATTGCAAGGGAACTATCCAGATACAATGGATTGCTGCCATCAGTGAGACAATCCTAGTAGGTGAAGGATACCTGATAGAATATGGTACTGGTTTGCCTTCCCCAGTGTAAATTGGCTAGTGCTTGCCGATTGTTTGGTGTGAGCTTTGCTATTAAGTCTTTGCTGGTTAATCGTCTAGCAGAAATGCCTGTTGGTATAAATGAATGACTCATAAACCTGTGTACTCCAATAACGAAAGCTCGCCGTGCTGTAGACATTGGTGCACAAGTCCCAAGGATGGACACAGAGGATGAAGTGAAGGAGAAATTCGGCTCTGAACTGGACAACATCCTAACATCGATTCATAAAGAAGACAAAATTATCCTAATGGGCGATTTCAATGCAAGGGTTGGCAAGGATGCAGATCTGTGGTGCGGTGTCATTGGTAAAGATGATGTTGCAAAAGTCAACTCTTAATGGTCTCCTTCTGCTCAGTAAATGTGCTGAACATAGGCTAGTTATCATCAATACTTTCAGAAAAGGTTCCCCCTGAAGCGCCGAGTGGTTTCAGACCTAGTAGGGGTACTAATGATATAACAAGGAACCTCACTGCACCTATTTTTCTCAATCTATCCTGTTAATGAATTTGAACAAGCAAGGATTGCCAAAGAAAAAGAGAAATGTAGTCAGAGGAAAGAATGTCAGTTTGCTGTGACCACACTATCAACTGGGTTGTCTTTCATATGTGGTAAAATATGTCCCTCTAGGATTGGTTTACAAAGCCATCTAAATGCTCACCAAAGAAGATGTGCAGATTGAAGATATGTGGTTTCAAAATGTGCATATTAAAGATGTGCGGATTAAATGTGCATATTGAAGATGTGCGGATTAAATGTGCATATTTAAGATGTATGTATTGCATATTGAAGATGTGTGGATTGAAGATGTTTGTATTGAAGATGTTTGCATTGAAGATGTTTGTATTGATGATGTGCGGAATGAATGTGTGCGTATTGATGATGTACATATTGAAGATGTGTGTATTGAAGCTATGCATATTTAGATGTGTGTATTAAATTAATTGTTTGAAATAGAAATCCCTGCCAACCCAGGGAATATCAAAAACTTCATAAAGGCTCTTTTTATGCTACGATCAAATCCTCGCTAGGCTTTAAAAAAAATAAACTTAATGTTATCACAGTTGGCTTCTACAAAAAACTTTCCAACCTAATTACTGAGTATGACCCAATGCTTGCATAAAAATAGAGAGTCAGAGAGACAGAGGTAGAGAGAGAGAGACATCAGAGTGAGAGTGAGAGACAGAGAAAGGGAGAGGGTTGCGTTGGGACAGGCCCTGTTTCGACCTGTCAGTTCTCAGTACTCAATTGAAGCTACTTCAGTGCCTGCATTTGCACATCAAAAACTTGAAGGATAATGCCTGCGGGCAGGCAGATAATAATGAGTTTGCCTGAAAACAAGAGGAAATAAAACGGAGCTGCAGTGATCTTCTTAATCAAAGTTCTTCCGAAAATTTCCTTTTTTACTTTGCCAGCCCACGTGTTAGCAAAATAATATCAGTTACAAGAGTTTTGTGGCTTGTTGCCTTCATCAGTGTAATCTTTGCAATCTGGACACCAAGGCGTCAGCTTCTTAATTTTTTTCACTCCCCTTCAGTTTTCCTCC